>NC_092343.1:165413750-166152500 GCF_046630445.1 Rutidosis leptorrhynchoides | reverse complement strand
TAATAAAATTAATAGTATTGCTATTGCTATTAATATTGATAATAATAGTAAATGTAATAATAATATTACTATATCTACTCTACTTAATATTTTATTGTCATAATTTATTTCCTAATTAATGTTTACTTAATTATATAATATATATTTTAATATTTATACACTATCTATATTACAAAATACATTTAATATTAATTATACATGGAAATCATATTTTTTACTTTTTATAATATAAATATTTTGTATTTTGTTTTACCTTTTCATTATATTTTATTATTTTCAATTTTCATGTATCTTTATGAAATATATACATATTTATTTTCAAACATTTGTTCGTGAATCATCAAAAGCGGTCAAAGGTCAATTGAATATATGAAACAGTTCAAAATTTTTGAGACTCAACATTACAGACTTTGCTCATCGTGTCGAAATCATATAGAGATTAGGTTTAAATTTGTTCGGAAATTTCCGGGTCACTATAGTACCTACCCGTTAAAGAAATTTCGTCCCGAAATTTGAGTGAGGTCGTCATGGCTAACTATAAAAAATGTTTTCATGACGAATATGAGTTGATGAATAGAGTTTTATCATCATTGAGTGATATAGATAAAATAATTTGACTACGCGAAGAGTATAAGTGAAGCTATCGTAAGAGAGTGAAATGAGTTAATATATATTCGTTTTAACCGATGACGTAGTCATGATTGATTTCCGGAATTCATGGGATTTAAAGAAAATCTTCATAATAAGATTTCATTCTTCGGCGGTTTAGAAAATTAGGATCTTCTTTGATTAAATGCAATAATCTATTTCGATTGTTCTGTCGGATAATTCACTATAAATCCACCCCCTTCGTTTCCTTATTTTTCACAACTCACACCTTCTATTCTTTCTCCTCAATTCATACTTTAAAACATTTGTCAATATGCTCCATCCGGTTCTGATCCTTGATATACTTCTAACTTTCATAATTGTCATTTCTCTCTTTCATTTAATACCGGAGGATTTTATTTACTTCTACTATTATCTTGAGGTTATAGTGTTGTTAATTTTCCCGTGCCTTTACGTGGCAATACGTATTGATATGCACGGTTTGTAATTTATGTGTTGTCGTCAAGCTTTATATTTTCTTTTATATTCAAGGGTTACATACTTCTGTCTCCTCTTCCCGACTTTAAGCCAAGTGAATTATGGTCCGGAATTCGTAGGTATGGATTTTGGACGAACATAGTTAATGTTCTGAGAAGAAACTCGAAATGGCACGACCTTGATTTGGCAAATTACCATAATTCAATAGAAAAGATAGAACTATCAGGAAGATATGTTCTCAATATGTTTGGAGATTAGGTAGAATGTATGAGTCGTATAACATGGCACATGATGATGGTACTGTGAATCATCACGTTTCATTAGAAACTCAACATGACTTACTGTAATATAATCACGTTGATCAAGTGTCATTATATTATACTAACTCATGCATCAGTTCCCAACATTACTTCAATAACATTCATATTTTAAACTCGAAAGTTTACAGAATATAGAAACTAATAGTTTCTATATGATGTAACACTGATAGCACGAAGAGATTAATGACTTCAGATAAGAACAGTTATGAAAATATCTTCAGAAATATGGGGGATATTTATAATGAAAGATACGATAATATCTTAAAATTTCTAATATTGATGGATGATGAAGAAGATTGTCCACAAAAGTGTAGAGTCGGAATTAAGGTATTCGTTAATGACTTCAACAGATACTGAATCATTTGGATCATGTGAAGGCAGGTTTAACCTTTCTGATTTTTGTCCACGGCCTCCTTCATGGTTTACTCAATCCGCTTATCAGTTCCAACTTTTCTAAGCTTTGCCAACATACTATTCTTTATCATCAACTTTTGGCTGTTGAGGTCGTTTACAGTTTTCTACAGTTTCTGCTGCTTCATTCAGCTTTTTCAACATTCAGAGAATTAATTTGTAGACTGAGTGCTGTTCAGAATTTCAGAATGAAAGACAATAATTCTAAAAGATAAATGTTATACATATAACTGTTGATGTAGATATGCTGTGTGTTTCCAAAGTACTGATTGCTTATTTCCGATAATTGGTATGGCAGTTCTCGTTACAAGATGCGGATGAGCATATGATAGGGTTTCAATGAATAAATATAATGATTTATCGGAGAGATTTAAACCAAGAAGCGGCGAGGTTGTTGGTACATCTGCTGGTAATATGGTGGAATATAAAAGATTCCCGGTAACAATAAAAGAGTACGCATATATATCAAGGTTATGATAAGGTTGTTTCGAACGAAAAGGCGAAGTTGACTTGCTGGAACTGTGACAAAATTTGCTACTTTGAAAGCGATTATCAAGTTATTTTTGGTAATAATAAAGTTAAGGAATTAGCACAGCTATGTGTTAAACGTTTACTCGGTTTCGAGTGTTTTCAGGTGCATAACTATATGTATCAATCTTATCTTCCGTAGGTGAAGTGAGGTTGGTTCGTCCTCTCGACTGAAGTGTTTTCAAGAATCATGAAAGGTTTGAACGCAGATTAGAATCGTCAAGATACAAATGAGGTTTAAGTTGAAATCAAGTGGCAAACTTGAAGAATTATTTAGTTTTCATATATTATAATCAATATTGTAATTCATTTTAATTGTCCAATGTTGGTAGTCCACAGTCGATAGTCCACAGTTAACAGTCCAATAATTCATATATAGTTTAATATATAATATTCGAATTAATTAATTCGTATCGTGACCAGTGTACATGTCTCAGACTCGATCACAACTCAAACGATATATATTATTATAGAATCAACCTCAACCCTGTATAGAGAACTCGATCATTACTGCATATAGAGTGTCTATGGTGATTCCAAATAATATATATGGATGCGTCGATATGATATGTCAAAACCTTGTATACGTGTCCCGATATTTAAAGTGTGTAAAATAAATAACAGACAATAAATGACGATAAATAAAGTGCGTAAAGTAAATAACATAAAGTAAATGAGGATAAATAAAATTGCGAGAATGTAAATTGCGATAATTAAATTGCGATAAAAAAAAATGTAATCAGTTAGCTAGGAATAGTTAGCTAGGAACAGTTAGCGTGGATTCTTAACAAAATTTCTCATAGTTAATTTGTTTGTTTTTAACAAATTTTATTTTGTCCAATGTTTTCTTCATTATGCCACTTGTTGAATTCTGATAAATCAAAATCCAAATATGAAATTGAATGAAAATGATTATTCTGTGGTGAACGGTTACGTATATCTGTGGATGTAAGTAGGATAGTAAATGACTGTTGAATCAGATTTGAAGAATGTACAGTGTAACTTATTAATGCGAAATCTAAATATTCCTCGGGTATTACCTACCCGTTAAAATATTTTCACCATTAACAGTTTGTACAATAAAAATGATAATTACAATCTCTATGAAAACATATATACATATATATTTTCTTCAGACGTAATCATGGATTTAATGAGTCAGTGTGATATTAAACTCATCAGATTTACGGCTAGAACTAGAGTACATAATCTCTAAAACATTAGAGATTACATAATCGCCATGAAGGACGAAGATAGTTTATGTAGAACGATTCGTAGAACGATTCGTAGAACGATGATTATGCTTTGAGGTATAGATTGCGAGGTTGAGACGTGTGATAATGTTGTTATTGTTGGTACTGGTTATGCTGCTAGTGCTGCTGATGGTGGTACTGTTACTGTCGGTACTACAAGTGTTGTTGGTGCTGAGGTTGGTGATGATGTTGGTGTAGTAAGTATAGCTTGTAAATCACGCACCATTCTTGTCAGGGTTCCTATCCTACCCTCTATCATTTCTATCCATCCACTCATCTGATTCGTTAGATCTTGATTATCAATTCGAAGTTCCCTAACTTCTTCTAATATTCCCCTTCGATTGGTATTCGGAAGTAGAGGTTGAATATTTTTTGAGATTGCAGTAACGCGACCTTCGAGGTGGAAAACTTTAGCAAGAAGGGTGAATACAGTGTTGCGCATAGTTTCACCGGTGAGTACATCGTTTTCTCCGATGTTAGGAGGTAAGTTTGGTTCGCGGTAGGGCTTACCTTCTTCATTTCTCCATCGAGTGAGTAAGTCTCGTACCCACCCCCATCTCCTCCAGAAAGAAAAATAACTAAATGGTTGAGGCACTTCTGATTCATTGACTTCGAAGTCTGCTTCAATATACATCTCAAAATCGCTTCCGGAACTAATGGAATCCAAGCTAGGTGTAGGATCCATCTCTCTCGATCAGTTAAAGGGTTTTGATATGAAATGATTTTCGAATATCGAATGATATTCTAATTATATATAGAATATATATACATACTTCCAAAGATCCCGTGAATTACGGAGAAAATTGTGACGACCCGGAAATTTAGACCAAATTTAAACTTGATACTTATTTGATTTCGACACGATAAGCAATGTCTGTAATATTGAAATCTTAAAAACTTGGAACTATGTTCATGTATACATTTGACCTTTGACTATTTTCGACGATTCACGAACAACTATTGATAAATCGATATATATATATATATATATATATATATATATATATATATATATATATATATATATATATATATATATATATATATATATATATATATATATATATATATATATATATATATATATATATATATATATATATATATATATAATAATAATTTAAAATGTTATTCATACATTAATTTTTTTATTTTTTTCTTAGATATCATAAAATATTGTGTATGTTTTCTATGTCTAACAATCGGCCAATGAGCTACAATATATACAGAGAGATATGATCTATTCTTGACTAATATCTTCTAGTTTGAGAATAGATATAATGAAATACATACAAATAATTTACAATCTATTTTGGTAATATATATATAAACCGTGTCTAATTGAATTACAATTAAATTTACTGTGCTTCATTTTCTGTGACATCTCAATTCATTCTCTATGTGATTCAGATTTATTATTATAATATTATTTATTATTAATTATTATTAATAGTGTTATTATAATATATATGTATATGTATATATATATTCTGTTCAATATTAATCATATATATATATATATATATATATATATATATATATATATATATATATATATATATATATATATATATATATATTCTGTTCAATATTAATCTATGTGAATTGATATAGACGCCCAATTTGAAAATATTGTACACTTACTTTCCAATCTTTCAACATTATGATAATATTATTATTATTAATTATTATTAATATTATATATAAGTTATATATATACATACAAGGAATGCATAATTAAACCACTTTTCCTAATTTCTTTGTCTCCCACTTAATCTTATGTACCATTTTTCTTCTTATATACAAATATAATAGACACAAGATAAATCAAACCCCAATCCCATTTGATTCATGTTTCTTTACGGTAATGAACAAATATCACCACCTTTCTCTATTTTTGTTTTTTTTTTCGTAAACCACCTTCAATGAATTAACTACTACTACTTCTTTGAGTAGATTTAACCAATCGTGACCACCACCTCCGGCATCACTCCACCGTAAGCAAACACCCTCACTACTATTGTGATAACCGTCATCACTACACCACAACAACTATCTTCTACTCCAAATGGGTGTTGAACAACCCATCACCTTGCCATTCTTATGCACTTGAAACCCGATTACCACCATCGAGCCACCTTTGAACCCACCTCACCATGAACAACCCACCTTATTTTCCATCAATACCCTAACCGTCACCACCACGTAGACCACCACACACTGCTAAACTGCTACTTTTTCATCGTTGCTGCTGCGTACTTAATTCAAACACCACACACTCACAGCCCTTCTAGCTCGACAAAGTTCCTGCTATTCTTTTTATTTTCCATTCGTAAAACACCAAAAATAAAACGTGAATGATGATGATGGATAGCATACTATGATGAACCAGAATTGATGATTATATGGATTTCTTTAATGGTCGATCAAAACAAAAAGATAAAGATAAAGGGACGCGTTTTTTTCTTCTTCCTTTAGTGATTAGGTAAAGTTATTGATTAGAATTAAACCCACTTGTTATTTAGTAGTGAGCTGTGTTCATTTGGATTGAGAATATTAAAAATCTCAAGATAGCAACTACCTGGACAAATTCGCATGAGGGATATTAAATACAAAGTTTTGGCCGACCAACTACTCCACTCAAAATGAAGTGGTCCTTTATATTTGATAGCAAAGATATGAACGTGGAAAGCTTCTGTACCACTTGAAATTATCAATCGATATTAATATGTTTATATGACCAAAATTTGAATAAGTATTCTGACGGGATTTTTGCAGTAAAGATAAATGGGACGTAAACCTTGAAGTGTGATTGGATCGGTGAGTCTATTGGGCCGTAGACTTTAAAGAAAGTGAGGTATCTATATAACTTTTTTTTACGCAGAATGAATAAAGGATTATTAGGGATAAGTGTGATTATTATCATCATATTATACGATGGTGTTAGTAATGATCATAGTGAGGATGATTTGATAAGTTAAGGTGATGATGTTATGGTATTGGATTATGATATTGATTAGGATAGCATAATTACAAAGTGATGATGATAAGCGTAGATGAAAGGATTTGATGATGACATATTAACATAAGATGATGATGAGAAATTGATATAATTATAATTATGATTATGATTATGATATTAATGATGTACGTGATGGTTAACGGGTATGATGATGAGTATATTATGTTAGTGATGATGATATAAGTATATAAAGAAGAGTAGACGGTTTCATACATATGATATATATAATCGAACAAGCTAAAACAGAAAAATAGAAACGGTCCTATGGTTAAGAGTGCTGTTGTGTGAACGAGAGGTCTCAGGCTCGAGCCGGGGCACTGATATTATTTTATCTTTTCTATGGGAGCTACAAACCTAATTAAGGTAGTCTCATTATTATTATTATCATTGTTATCATTTTTAATGTATGTATTATTATTATTGAAATTATTTTTTTTTTAAATTATCATTTTTATTATTAGAACTATCATTATTATTATTATTAGAATTATCATTATTTTTATCATTATTATTTTTATTATTATTATTATTATATTTTTTTCTAACATTAATATTATTATTTTCATCATTTTTATTATTAATATTATTAATATTATTAATATATGAAACAAAGATTTTTTATAAAACTATATTATTTACATAAAACATAACTATATTAAAATATTTGTAATAAATATTAATTATCTATTTAATGTGTATAAAAATAAACATAGTTAATTTAGTTATTAATGAAACGTACAAGTTACTAAAATAACAATTAATAATAATACCTAAATTTGTTTGATTACCATTATATGTGTTAATATACATATAAATGATATAGGTTCGTGAATCCGAGGCCAACCTTGCACTTGTTCAATGACGTTATATGTATTTTTACTACGAAATACAATATGGTGAGTTTCATTTGCTCCCTTTTTACTCTTTAAGTTTTTGGGCTGAGAATACATGCAAATGCTTTATTAACTGTTTTACAATATTTATATGCGTGAGTTTCATTTGCTCCCTTTTTACTCTTTAAGTTTTTGGGCTGAGAATACATGCAAATGCTTTATTAACTGTTTTACAATATTTATATGCGTGAGTTTCATTTGCTCCCTTTTACTCATTACATTTTTGGGACTGAGAATACATGCGCTGCTTTTATAACTGTTTTATGAAATAGACACAAGTACATGAAACTACATTCTATGGTTGAATTATCGAAATCGAATATGCCCTTTTTATTAAGTCTGGTAATCTAAGAATTAGGGAACAGAAACCCTAATTGACGCGAACTCTAAAGATAGATCTATCGGGCCCAACAAGCCCCATCCAAAGTACCGGATGCTTTAGTACTTCGAAATTTATATCATGTCCGAAGGAGGATCCCGGAATGATGGGGATATTCTTATATGCATCTTGTTAATGTCAGTTACCAGGTGTTCACCATATGAATGAATTTTATCTCTATGTATGGGATGTGTATTGAAATATGAAATCTTGTGGTCTATTAAAATGATGGAAATGATTATTTATGTTAAACTAATGAACTCACCAACCTTTTGGTTGACACTTTAAAGCATGTTTATTCTCAGGTATGAAAAAAATCTTCCGCTGTGCATTTGCTCATTTTAAAGATATTACTTGGAGTCATTCATGACATATTTCAAAAGACGTTGCATTCGAGTCGTCGAGTTCATCAAGATTATTACTAAGTCAATTATATTTGGATATATTATGAAATAGTATGCATGCCGTCAACTTTTGATGTAAAGTAAGTTTGTCTTTTAAAAATGAATGCAATGTTTGTAAAATGTATCATATAGAGGTCAAGTACCTCGCGATGTAATCAACTACTGTGAATCGTTTGTAATCAATATGGACTTCGTCCAGATGGATTAGGACGGGTCTCTACAGTTGGTATCAGAGCGGTGGTCTTAGCGAACCAGGTCTGCATTAGTGTGTCTAACTGATAAGTCGTTAGGATATATTAGTGAGTCTGGACTTCGACCATGTCTGCATGTCAAAAGTTTTGCTTATCATTTCGTGTCGAATATCATATACTTATCATCCTTAGGAAATTACCTGCTTATCATTCCTAGTCTAGGCACATATTACTGCATTGATTGCATGAATAGTGTATAGATAAATCCATATCTTAGCGTATCTGTTACTGTAGACTTTATCTGACACGTTTCCTTAATTTTCTCCGTAATTCATGAGATCTTTGGAAGTATGTATAGATATTCAATATATAATTAGAATATCATTCGATATTCGAAAAATCATTTCATATCAAAACCCTTTAATTGATCGTGAGAGATGGATCCTACACCTAGCTTGGATTTCATTAGTTTCGGAAGCGATTTCGAGATGTATATTGAAACAGACTCCGAAGTCAATGAACCAGAAGTGCCTCAACCATTTAGTTATTTTTCTTTCTGGAGGAGATGGGGGTGGGTCCAAGACTTACTCACTCGATGGAGAAATGAAGAAGGCTAGCTCTACCGCGAACCAAACTTACCTCCTAACATCGGAGAAAATGATGTACTCACCGGTGAACCTATGCGCAACACTGTATTCACCCTTCTTGCTAAAGTTTTCCACCTCGAAGGTCGCATTACTGCAATCTCAGAAAATATTTAACCACTACTTCCGAATACCAATAGAAGGGGAATATTAGAAGAAGTTAGGGAACTTCGAATTGATAATCAAGATCTATTGAATCAGATGAGTGGTTGGATAGAAATGATAGAGGGTAGGATAGAAAACCTGACAAGGATGGTGCGTGATCTACAAGCTATACTTACTACACCAACATCATCACCAACCTCAGCACCAACAACACTTGTAGCACCGACAGCAACAGTACCACCATCAGCAGCACCAGCAGCATAACCAGTACCACCAACAACCCAAGTTTCAACACCACGTGCCTCAACATCCCATTCAGTACCTTGAGTACAATCATCGTTCTACATCAATTATCTTCGTTCTTCATGGCGGTTATGTAATCTCTAATGTTTTAGAGATTATGTATTCTAGTTATAACGGTAAATCAAATGAGATTAATATTATATTAACTCATTAAATCTATGATTACATCTGAAGAAAATATATATGTAAGTATGTTTTCATAAAGATTGTAATTAAAAATTCTTTCGTACAAACTGTTAATGGTGAAAATATTTTAACGGGTAGGTAATACCCGCGGAATATATAAATTTCACATTAATAAGTTAAACTGTACATTCTTCGAATCTAATTCAACAGTCATTCACTATCCTACTTACAACCACCGATATAAGTATCCGTTCACCGCAGAATGACCATTTTCATCCAATTTCATATTTGGATTTTGATTTACCAGAATCCAACAAGTGGCATAATAAAGAAAACATTGGACAAAATAAAATTTGTTAGAAACAAACAAATTAACTATGAGAAATTTTTTTAAGAATCCACGCTAACTGTTCCTAGCTAACTGTTAATTTCGTATTACCTTTTATTTTATCGCAATTTATTTATCGCATTTTATTTAATGCAATTTTATTTATCGTCATTTAATTTCTGTTATTTATTTTACGCACTTTAAATATCGGGACACGTATACAAGGTTTTGACATATCATATCGACGCATCTATATATATTATTTGGAATAACCATAGACACTCTATATGCAGTAATGCTGGAGTTAGCTATACAGGGTTGAGGTTGATTCTACAATAATATATATAGTTTGAGTTGTGATCGAGTCTGAGACGTATACGGGTCACGATATGTATTAATTAATTCGAATATTATATATTAAACTATATATGAATCATTGGATTGTTAACTGTGGACTATCGACTGTGGACTAATAACATTGGACAATTAAAATAAATTAAAATATTGATTATAACATATGAAACTAAATATTTCTTCAAGTTTTTCACTTGATTTCATCTTAAACCTCAATTGTATCTTGACGATTACAATTTGCGTTCAAACCTTTCGTGATTCTTGAAAACACCTCAATCTGGAAGATGAACCAACCGCACTTCATCTACAAAAGAAAAGATTGATGCATATAGTTATGCACCTGAAAACACTCAAAACCTCAGTAAACATTTAACACGTATATGTGCTAGCTCATTTGGCATTGTTATTACCGAAAATAACATTGCAATTCTTTTCAAATTAGCCAATTTTGTCACAGCTCCAGCAAGTCAACTTCGACTTTTCATTCGAAACAACCTTATTATAACCTTGATTTATATGCGTGCTCTTTTATTGTTACCGGAGAACCTTTTATATTCCACCATATTACCATCAGCGTTTAATCATCTAAAAACACAATTCTCTTGAACCCACCTCAGATTGATAACCAACGATTCAGATATGACTACATTAAATGCAGAGGAAACAGTAAAATTGTAGATGGCCTAAATGGCCAAAAGTTTGATGATAAAGAATGGAGTGTTGGGAACGCTCGATAGAAAATTTGGTATGGAAAAATAGATTGAGCTAACCATGAAGGAGATCAATGACAAATACAAGGACCAAACCCTATATTCAAAGAATTCAGGTAATTCTGGATCCGATGAAATCTTTAGAGAATATCTTACTCCATAGTCATGTTAAAATCTTGCGGAAAATTTTTCTTCATCAACCTTCAAATTTAGAAATTCCAAAATATCATCATAAATATCTTCGATATTTCTGAGGATATTTTCATAAATATTCTTGTCCGAAATTATCTACCACTTCGTGTTTTCTGTATTCCATTATATTGGAAACTTCTGTAAAATCTAAGTATAAATTATGAATGAATTGTGGAGAAGTGTTGGGAATTGAAGCATGGGTTAGTATAATATAATGACGCCCGGCCAACGTGATTATATTACAGTAAGTCATGCTGAGTTTCTAATGGAACGTGATAAAGGATCACAGATCATACCTTTATCATGAACCATGTTACATAACTCTTTCATTCTACTTAACTTCTGAACATATCAAGAAAATGTATTGTTGATGGTTATATCTTCCGTAATGTTGATAAGATTAAAAATCAAATCGTGCCATCACGTTCATTCCTGTTCAGAACATTATAATCATTCGAAACTCTATATCTAAAAACTCTGGACCATTATTCGCTTGACTTGGAGTCGGGAAGAGAAAACAAGAGCATGGAGCTCCAAAAAATAAAGGAAAATATAAAGCCAATCACAAACACAGGAATTACAAACCGTGTATATCAATGTTTATCGCAACATAAAGACACGGGAGAATTAAAAACATTATAACCCCAAGGGCGAAGTAGAAGAAAACATATTCCTCCGGTGGTAATTGGAAAAAGAGAATGATTGTTGTGATAGTGAGGATAAGAACAAGAATCAGAACTGGATTAAGTATTTTCACAATCTTTTGAATTTAGGATTGAGTATAGAAGTGGTGAAAATAATGGAAACGGAAGAAGTTAATTTATAATAGAAATATTCGACAGAGCAATCGAGATAGATGACTGCATTGAATTATGGAGATCTTATTTTCCATAAATTCCGAAGAATCAGATCTTATAGATTTCCAAGATTTTCTTTTAAATCCCTTGAATTCCGAAATTCAACTGTGACTACGTCAAAACTTGAGACGGATTCCTATTTTCTTATTTCACTAATTTTTTTATAGCTTCACTAGTACTCTTCGAATAATCGAATTGTTTATCCATATTAACCAATAATGACAAAATGCTATTTATCAGCTCATATTCGTCATGAAAACATTTTTATTGTTATCCATGACAACCCCACTCAAATTTCGGGACGAAATTTCTTTAACGGGTAGGTACTGTGACGACCCGAAAATTTCAACCAAATTTAAACTTGATACTTATTTGATTTCGACACGATAAGCAATGTCTGTAATATTGGAATCTTAAAAACTTGGAACTATGTTCATGTATACATTTGACCTTTGACTATTTTCGACGATTCACGAACAACTATTGATAAATCGATATATATATATATATATATATATATATATATATATATATATATATATATATATATATATATATATATATATATATATATATATATATATATATATATATATATATATAATAATTTAAAATGTTATTCATACATTTATTTTTTTATTTTTTTCTTAGATATCATAAAATATTGCGTATGTTTTCTATGTCTAACAATCGGCCAATGAGCTACAATATATACAGAGAGATATGATCTATTCTTGACTAATATCTTCTAGTTTGAGAATAGATATAATGAAATACATACAAATAATTTACAATCTATTTTGGTAATATATATATAAATCGTGTCTAATTGAATTATAATTAAATTTACTGTGCTTCATTTTCTATGACATCTCAATTCATTCTCTATGTGATTCAGATTTATTATTATAATATTATTTATTATTAATTATTATTAATAGTGTTATTATAATATATATATATATATATATATATATATATATATATATATATATATATATATATATATATATATATATATATATATATTCTGTTCAATATTAATCTATGTGAATTGATATAGACGCCCAATTTGAAAATATTGTACACTTACTTTCCAATCTTTCAACATTATGATAATATTATTATTATTAATTATTATTAATATTATATATAAGTTATATATATACATACAAAGGAATGCATCATTAAACCACTTTTCCTAATTTCTTTGTCTCCCACTTAATCTTATGTACCATTTTTCTTCTTATATACAAATATAATAGACACAAGATAAATCAAACCCCAATCCCATTTGATTCATGTTTCTTTACGGTAATGAACAAATATCACCACCTTTCTCTATTTTTGTTTTTTTTTCGTAAACCATCTTCAATGAATTAACTACTACTACTTCTTTGAGTAGATTTAACCAATCGTGACCACCACCTCCGGCATCACTCCACCGTAAGCAAACACCCTCACTACTATTGTGATAACCGTCATCACTACACCACAACAACTATCTTCTACTCCAAATGGGTGTTGAACAACCCATCACCTTGCCATTCTTATGCACTTGAAACCCGATTACCACCATCGAGCCACCTTTGAACCCACCTCACCATGAACAACCCACCTTATTTTCCATCAATACCCAAACTGTCACCACCACATAGACCACCACATACCTGCTAAACTGCTACTTTTTCATCGTTGCTGCTGCGTACTTAATTCAAACACCACACACTCACAGCCCTTCTAGCTCGACAAAGTTCCTGCTATTCTTTTTATTTTCCATTCGTAAAACACCAAAAATAAAACGTAAATGATGATGATGGATAGCATACTATGATGAACCGGAATTGATGATTATATGGATTTCTTTAATGGCCGATCAAAACAAAAAGATAAAGATAAAGGGACGCGTTTTTTTCTTCTTCCTTTAGTGATTAGGTAAAGTTATTGATTAGAATTAAACCCACTTGTTATTTAGTAGTGAGCTGTGTTCATTTGGATTGAGAATATTAAAAATCTCAAGATACCAACTACCTGGACAAATTCACATGAGGGATATTAAATACAAAGTTTTGGTCGACCAACTACTCCACTCAAAATGAAGTGGTCCTTTATATTTGATAGCAAAGATATGAACGTGGAAAGCTTCTGTACCACTTGAAATTATCAATCGATATTAATATGTTTATATGACCAAGATTTGAATAAGTATTCTGACGGGATTTTTGCAGTAAAGATAAATGGGACGTAAACCTTGAAGTGTGATTGGATCGGTGAGTCTATTGGGCCGTAGACTTTAAAGAAAGTGAGGTATCTATATAATTTTTTTTTACGCAGAATGAATAAAGGATTATTAGGGATAAGTGTGATTATTATCATCATATTATACGATGGTGTTAGTAATGATCATAGTGAGGATGATTTGATAAGTTAAGGTGATGATGTTATGGTATTGGATTATGATAATGATTAGGATAGCATAATTACAAAGTGATGATGATAAGCGTAGATGAAAGGATTTGATGATGACATATTAACATAAGATGATGATGAGAAATTGATATAATTATAATTATGATTATGATATTAATGATGTACGTGATGGTTAACGGGTATGATGATGAGTATATTATGTTAGTGATGATGATATAAGTATATAAAGAAGAGTAGACGGTTTCATACATATGATATATATAATCGAACAAGCTAAAACAGAAAAATAGAAACGGTCCTATGGTTAAGAGTGCTGTTGTGTGAACGAGAGGTCTCAGGCTCGAGCCGGGGCACTGATATTATTTTATCTTTTCTATGGGAGCTACAAACCTAATTAAGGTAGTCTCATTATTATTATTATCATTATTATCATTTTTAATGTATGTATTATTATTATTGAAATTATTTTTTTTTTAAATTATCATTTTTATTATTAGAACTATCATTATTATTATTATTAGAATTATCATTATTTTTATCATTATTATTTTTATTATTATTATTATTATTATTATTATATTTTTTTCTAACATTAATATTATTATTTTCATCATTTTTATTATTAATATATGAAACAAAGATTTTTTATAAAACTATATTATTTACATAAAACATAACTATATTAAAATATTTGTAATAAATATTAATTATCTATTTAATGTGTATAAAAATAAACATAGTTAATTTAGTTATTAATGAAACGTACAAGTTACTAAAATAACAATTAATAATAATACCTAAATTTGTTCGATTACCATTATATGTGTTAATATACATATAAATGATATAGGTTCGTGAATCCGAGGCCAACCTTGCACTTGTTCAATGACGTTATATGTATTTTTACTACGAAATACAATATGGTGAGTTTCATTTGCTCCCTTTTTACTCTTTAAGTTTTTGGGCTGAGAATACATGCAAATGCTTTATTAACTGTTTTACAATATTTATATGCTTGAGTTTCATTTACTCCCTTTTTACTCTTTAAGTTTTTGGGCTGAGAATACATGCAAATGCTTTATTAACTGTTTTACAATATTTATATGCGTTAGTTTCATTTGCTCCCTTTTACTCATTACATTTTTGGGACTGAGAATACATGCGCTGCTTTTATAACTGTTTTACGAAATAGACACAAGTACATGAAACTACATTCTATGGTTGAATTATCGAAATCGAATATGCCCTTTTTATTAAGTCTGGTAATCTAAGAATTAGGGAACAGAAACCCTAATTGACGCGAACTCTAAAGATTGATCTATCGGGCCCAACAAGCCCCATCCAAAGTACCGGATGCTTTAGTACTTTGAAATTTATATCATGTCCGAAGGAGGATCCCGGAATGATGGGGATATTCTTATATGCATCTTGTTAATGTCGGTTACCAGGTGTTCACCATATGAATGAATTTTATCTCTATGTATGGGATGTGTATTGAAATATGAAATCTTGTGGTCTATTAAAATGATGGAAATGATTATTTATGTTAAACTAATGAACTCACCAACCTTTTGGTTGACGCTTTAAAGCATGTTTATTCTCAGGTATGAAAGAAATCTTCCGCTGTGCATTTGCTCATTTTAAAGATATTACTTGGAGTCATTCATGACATATTTCAAAAGACGTCGCATTCGAGTCGTCGAGTTCATCAAGATTATTACTAAGTCAATTATATTTGGATATATTATGAAATAGTATGCATGCCGTCAACTTTTGATGTAAAGTAAGTTTGTCTTTTAAAAATGAATGCAATGTTTGTAAAATGTATCATATAGAGGTCAAGTACCTCGCGATGTAATCAACTACTGTGAATCGTTTGTAATCAATATGGACTTCGTCCAGATGGATTAGGACGTGTCTCTACAAAAATTAAGGAAACGTGTCAGATAAAGTCTACAGTGACAGATACGCTAAGATATGGATTAGTAGATATGCTAAGATATAAATTTTATCTATACACTATTCATGCAGTCAATGCAGTAAAACGTGTCTAGATTAATAATAATGAGCAGGTGATTTCCTAAGGATGATAAGTAGATGATTTCCGACAAAAACGATAAGCAAAACTTTTGACATGCAGACACGGTCAAAGTCCAGACTCACTAATGCATCCTAACGACTTATCAGTTAGACACACTAATGCAGAGCCGGTTCGCTAAGACCACCGCTCTGATACCAACTGTAAAGACCCGTCATAATCCATCCGGATGAAGTCCATATCGATTATAACCGATTCACAACAGTTGATTACATCGCGAGGTACTTAACCTCTATATGATACATTTTACAAACATTGCATTCGATTTTAAAAGACAATCTTTCTTTACAATAAAAGTTGACGGCATGCATACCATTTCAGAATATATATCCAACTATAATTGACTTAATAATAATCTTGATGAACTCGACGACTCGAATGCAACGTCTTTTGAAATATGCCATGAATGACTCCAAGTGATATTTCTTAAAATGAGCAAATGCACAGCGAAAGATTTCTTTCGTACCTGAGAATAACATGCGTTCAAGTGTCAACCAAAAGGTTGGTAAGTTCATTAGTTTAACATAAATAATCATTTCCATCATTTTAATAGACCACAAGATTTTCATATTTAAATACACATCCCATACATAGAGATAAAAATCATTTATATGGTGAACACCTGGTAACCGACATTAACAAGATGCATATATAAGAATATCCCCATCATTCCGGGACACCCTTCGGATATGATATAAATTTTGAAGTACTAAAGCATCCGGTACTTTGGATGGGGTTTGTTAGGCCCAATAGATCTATCTTTAGGATTCGCGTCAATTATGGTGTCTGTTCCCTAATTCTTAGATTACCAGACTTAATAAAAAGGGGCATATTCGATTTCGATAATTCAACCATAGAATGTAGTTTCACGTACTTGTGTCTATTTTGTAAAACATTTATAAATATTGCGCATGTATTCTCAGCCCAAAATTATAAAGGGTAAAAAGGCAAATGAAACTCACCTAATGTATTTTGTAGTAAAAATACATAGAACGACATTGAACAAGTATAGGGTTGATCTCGGATTCACGAACCTATATCATTTGTGTATATATATTAATACACATAATCGTATTCGAATAAATATGTAACTTTCTTAGTTATATCGTTTTTATGTTAATAACTTATATGTTCTGTGTATTTAATATATATATTTTAACTAAATAAGATATTAAGTTTGTTATGTTCTATATATTAAATATATTTATATATATATATATATATATATATATATATATATATATATATATATATATATGTAAATCATTTGTTTGTTAAAATAGTATTTTAATAATACTAAGATAATATTTGAAGTAATATAATGATAATACTAATATCAAATATAATGATAACATTGGTGATTTTAATAAGATTGGTAATTTAATAATAATGGTAATAAAATTAATAATTTTGATATCATTTCATAATACTTAATAATAATAATATTTATAACAATCTTATTAATAGTGGTAATCCTAATAATAATACTTTTATTCATAATAATAATAATAAGTCTAAAATGATACTAATACTAATATTTACGAAAATAATAATTTGTAATATTTTCATGATACTATTAATAAACCTTTTCATCATAGTGACAATAATATTGAAGTTTTGAAATTACTAATAATATCGGGAGTAATACTCATAGTAATAATAATAATAGATCTAGTACTTTTAATTATCATAATAATAAGAGTAATTATGATATTTATAATAATATTTAAAATGGTAAATTGTATTATGTTCACAATAATATTAATAATAATAATAATAATAATCATAATTATAATAGTAATACTATATATGTTAATATTAGTAATAATAACAATAATATTAAGTAATGATAATAATGATAATACTAATAATTTTGGAATGATAATACTAATAATAATTAATACTAATAATAATAATAATAATAATAATAATAATAATAATAATAATAATAATAATAATAATAATAATAATAATAATCATAGTGATAACAATAATAATCATAATTCATAATAATTATAATAATAAAAATAATAATAATAATAATAATAATACCAAATTATACCTTTGTAGCATTAAAAAGAATGAAACTGCCCGAGACGGGACTCGAACCCGCGACCCCTCATTCACACTCAACAACCACGACCACTAAACTGTTTTCTGTTTTTCTGAATTAAATCCCAACCCATTTATTATAACCCGTTTTCTGTTTTTATGCTTCTTCATCTTCTTCAATTTTCTCAAACCACTCGACCATCTAACAATTCAGTGTAATAGCAAATTAAGACTCGATTATAGTTGAAATAGAAACGAGATCCATCTGTAATGGGGAGTTTGTTTCAACAGACCATGAAAAAAAATAAAAAAAAAAAATCAAACAGAAGCAGAATGCTGCCCGTCGGTTCAGGAAAAAAAATAAAAATTCGATTTTCCAACTGAGCTTGTTTTGGGCAATTTTTTTTTAACATAAACTAGGTTTTATATCAATCATAAAAACTTCTCAAATCATTAATTGTACTTGAATTTCATCAGATAACCCTAATTAAATTGATGAACAATGTTTGACTTTTTCAAACCAAATCTTTGACTCCTACATTCGACTTCGATAGGAAAAATTGGTATTTGAAATTTTACAGAAAGTTTTAGTGGAAGATTTCTAACAGAACTGCAATTATAGATTTTGAAATGGTTTTCGAAATCGAAGTTTAAGGAAAATGGACAAGAACAGAGGTGTGCCTGCGTGTTCTTCCAAACTTCAGTTTAATTCATCTGTTTCTGTTCGAATTTCATTGGAAGTGAGTTATAAAAAAGTGAAGTGATGTTATTCCAGCCATATGGACTCGATGGTAACTTGTTTTATAGCAAGGAACTCGACAGGATTATTCTGAAGGACAGAATAACTAATAAAAAAAATAAAGATGAAAACTACTTCTAACAGATTTTGGATTACTTGTTTGGATGAAAATCTGATTAGTACGAAGTGTATCAATTATCTACAGAATGGAAAGTGATGTGGAACTGATTTATAATCCTGAATCCAGTTAATCAATTTTATATATAATAATATTTATTTTTAAATATAAGTCTGTGTATATATATTTATATTTATATATAACTTGTTTTTATTTATTCGCTTATATATATCTGTATCAAATTCAAAAATTTGGGAATCAAATAGTATAATTGTATTAATACTATAAGTAATACAATAATAATATTATTATTAACATTAATATTATTGATAAAAGAATTAGTAATAATAAATGATAATATGATAATATTAATTACTAATAAAAATAATAATTTTAATAATAATGATAATAATATTCATTCAATAATAATAATTCCTAATGATAATGGTAATATTACTAGATAGTAATACTAATATTAGTCATATTAATTAAAAGTTATAACTTTACTATTAATTATATTTATAATGATATTAACAATGATAGCAATGATATTAATAATTATAACTAATCAAATTGTATCAATTATCTGTATTATAATTTTAATAAAATTAATAGTATTACTATTGCTATTAATATTGATAATAATAGTAAATGTAATAATAATATTACGATATCTACTCTACTTAATATTTTATTGTCATAATTTATTTCCTAATTAATGTTTACTTAATTATATAATATATATTTTAATATTTATACACAATCTATATTACAAAATACATTTAATATTAATTATACATGGAAATTATATTTATTTATTTTTATAATATAAATATTTTGTATTTACATTTTCATTATATTTTATTATTTTCAATTTTCATGTATCTTTATGAAATATATACATATTTATTTTCAAACATTTGTTCGTGAATCATCAAAAGTGGTCAAAGGTCAATTGAATATATGAAACAGTTCAAAATTTTTGAGACTCAACATTACAGACTTTGCTCATCGTGTCGAAATCATATAGAGATTAGGTTTAAATTTGTTCGGAAATTTCCGGGTCACTACAGAAACATAGCCAATATCCTGAAGAAACGTAGGCCAGGAATCATCATCAGCATGCAAGCCACCACTAGTAACTACTGCAGTAGTAACAGCAGTTGTAGTAACAGTAGTAGTGGCAGCATCATCAAAAACAAGAACCTCCTGAACAATATTACCCTGTGCACCAGAGTCAGATGGAAAAGTAGCACTAGTACTAGTATCCACAATAACATTCTGTGCATTAGCAGAATCAGCAACAGAATCAGCAACTTGATCAGCACCAAGCGCAATGTCACCCTTTGATTCAGTGACAGGTTCATCAAGTAGAACATCCTTGACAATATTGTCAATTACCTTTTTAAGAACAGGAGGATCCACTATGATTTCATCTTTCACTTCAGGTTCAGTAGTGGAAGCAGCAATACTGGGAGCAGTATCACCAGCAGCTGTAGAAGCAACAGTACCAGTATCAGCACCACCAGTAGGAGAAACAGTAGCACCAACACCAGTAGCAGAGGCAGCAATCTCATCAGTAGGAATAATAACATCTTTAACTTGCTCCTCCTCTGCCTGTTCATCTACCCTGCTAAGAACTAAAACAATAGAACATTTTATGTTAATAACTGTAGAACCAAATAAATTTGACTCAATAATTGCATATGTTGTTGGTCTCTGGGGACAGACTGGTAATTTGGTCAGCCCTTCGAGTGAGACAGAATAAGGTGTCTGTAAGTACATCTGTGACTCTGCTGACTCATTGGCGACACATGTTGACCCAGATAGTGAAAGAGTTCTGGCTGGTAATGATGTAGGAGTGAGACGCTTATCATGATCCGAGTAACATAATGGCTGTGCAGTATCCTGAGCTGTTTCAACATGATGAGGACCCAGCTCAAGTTTGCTTTGAGGGTCAGGTATGTGCTCTGCTGGTTGTACTATCAGCAGAGGATATAGCATTAAGTTCAATTTAGAAAAATGTGGAAGTGTCTGGCTAGAAGAGTATGGGTTGCTACTCTTCTTAACACTAGTTTTAAAACCAGTCAGCTTGGGGACCAAGGGTATACCTTTAACTCCACTTTCATTTTTCAAGTCAGCAGTTAAAAGATTTTTAATTAAGTTAGAATTTTCTGCTGTTTGGTCTAGAAACGCACCAGGTTCCATAGCCACATCCTTTGCAGGAGCAGCAGTTGAGACTGGTGCAATCTCCCCTGTGGTTTGCTTGGAGCCAGCCTTTGCACGTTTGGATTTTCCTGTTACCAATAAATAGATAAGCAACGGATTCTAATACTATAATTGGATAGTCAGTATATAAGACTAGAGCTGTTCTTTATTATCAGAGAGCACTAGATTCTAATACAACTACTGCTTTACCAGGATGTGAGATGGTGGCTGTTCTAGTTGAGGTAGATGGCTGCTTCCTACGAGTAGCTGGCTTACGCTGAGGACCCTCCCCCTCAGCTGGTGCAGAACCAGAGGCAGTCGATTGGTTAGCTCCACCCCGAGCAGCAACATACTCAAGCATGCCTGGTGTCAAACCAGTATATGGAGCAGTAGGTGCATCTTTTGGCATACCCCCTTGTTTTAGAGGCAGGTCATATGATTGATCAGCAATCTATTGGTAAGCTTCACCCAGCTCATTTTCAAAAAGCATGCTTAAGAACCTTAGAAAGGGGATCAAATGTGTTCGTTTAGGTGCTTGCACCATTTCCCTTAGCCTCAAATAAATTTCCCCGGCGTAATCAATGTTTCTGTTGAACAACAAACCATGACCAATTTTAAGCTCAAAGTCTGAGCACTGGTCAAAACTTCCAGATTTCTAGCTGATGCACTGGGTCAGTAGCCCAAAGAAGTAGTACCAAAGAGGTGGCATATGCTTCCTCAAAGGTATATGAGCAATCGGTTGAGTAAACCCAATGATTTCTAACACCTCCCTTCTGAATACATCGCTGGTTGGTGAATTGACAAACGGTCCATCTGGTAATTGAAGGGCACGGCAGATGGCTTCAGCGGTGATGGAGCAAGTTAGGGTTTCGGTTACCATGCCACGAATACATGGAACATTCTGGGGAGTGGTGGCAGTGGTAGAAGTATACCAGAATCTTGCCAAGCAGGCACCATAAAGGCGTAAAGGTACACCGGTGATAGCCCTAGCCATAGGGGATTGCCGGATGTAGTCAATGAGAGTTTCATACCCCATATTGACCTTTGATTTGGGGATGGAGAGTGAATGAGCAACATTGCCTCTTGATAGGCGAATAGTCGTGTGATCAAGTGCATTATTAGCCCTAACCAGAGCTGGATGAAGATTGAACAGTGGTTCGTTAACAACTTGTTCCTCTGGTGCTGGTGGTGGTTGTTGATCAGGTTGTTGTGCCGGTTGTTGTTACTGCTGTTGTTCCTCTGGCTGGTGTTCAATGTGTGGTGATTGAGGTTGTTCTGCCATTGATGAATTGTAAGGATGAAAATATGAACTTGTGAAAGTTGGAAGATTTGAAGATTTTGGGAGAAAAGAGTACATGAATTTGAATACAGAATAACCGAAGGTTATTATGGAAGATAAAACACTCTTTTAACCATTGTGATTGGATGAAAAAGGTAGGAGAGAGAAAATGGCAACTGTCATTAGCAGGCGCGTGGGCAGATGTGATAGACTGTCACACTTTCGAGGGGACACAGACTGTTGATTTGACGTATATACAGCTTGAACACTCATACCTCCCATTCAGCATTAAATGCAGCAGGTTTTAATTCAAACAATGATTTAAAAACCACAAAATAAGTTTTGTATTAAATACAAAATACTTTGTTACATTTAATATGTCATGAATTTAATTTAAATCATTGGGAGTAAATGAGTTTCAGATTTAAGGAATCATTTAATTTTGTGAGCTATTTATTATTTCAATTAAAAACGTTTTGAGTAACCAAAGTATAAAAGACCTTGTTGTACTGAGTGTTTTACATGTAGGCAGTAAGTTAACAAAAATGACTTACTGGTTTGCCCTACATGTTGTAGAGCCAGCACACCAACAAAAATTGTCTTTTATTTAAAGTTCAAGCATACTCAGCTCAGAGATGAGATAGTTAAAACGTTTCTCATCTAAGGGTTTTGTGAATAGATCTGCTAACTGCTGGTCTGTTGAAATAAAATGTAGCTCCACATCTCCTTTTTGAACATGATCCCTTATGAAATGATATTGAACGTCAATGTGCTTTGTTCTTGAATGCATCACAGGATTGTTGGTGATAGCAATTGCACTTGTGTTGTCACAGTAGATTGGAGTCTTTGTAACATGAACACCATAGTCTTTCAGCTGGCTTTGCATCCACAGTACTTGAGCAGTACAACTACCAGCAGAAATGTATTATGCCTCAGTAGTAGATGTGGACACAGTATTTTGCTTTTTGCTCGTCCAGCTGACTAGCCTACCACCCAGTAACTGGCAACCACCAGTAGTACTTTTTCTGTCTATTTTACACCCTGCAAAATCAGCATCTGAATACCCAATTAGCTCAAAATCCTGGTCTTTGGGGTACCAAAGACCACGTTTAGCAGTAGCTTTCAGATACCTAAATATCCTTTTGACTGCTAGCAAGTGTGACTCTTTAGGATCAGCTTGATATCTGGCACAGAGACATGTGGCAAACATAATATCTGGTCTGCTGGCTGTGAGATAAAGTAGGGATCCAATCATACCTCTATATTCAGTGATATTGACTGGTTCACCATTGGGATCAACATCTATTTTAATAGATGCTGCCATTGGGGTCCCTCTATCTTTTAAACAGGTCAGACCAAATTTCTTTAACATATCCTTGATATATTTATCCTGACCTATAAAAATTCTATCATCAAGTTGTTTAATTTGCAATCCCAACAAGTATTGCAAATCTCTTTGTAAGCTCATTTCATATGTCTTTGACATAAGTTTTGAAAAATCTTGACAATGTTTCTCATTTTTAGATCCATAAATAATATCATCCACATATATCTGTACCAGCAAGAGATCACCATCTGTCTCTTTTGAGAACAGAGTGGTATCAATTGTTCAAACTTTAAAACCTATACCAGTGAGATACACATAAAGTGTCTCATACCATGCTCTTGGAGCCTGTTTAAGGCCATAAAGAGCTTTGTCTAGCTTGTAGACATGGTCTGGATATTTACTGCTTACAAAACCAAGAGGTTGTTTGACATAAACTTCTTCTTGCAGCTTTTCATTTAGAAATGCAGATTTAACATCCATCTGGAATACCGTAAAGTTCATCTTAGCAGCATATGCCAAGAATAATCTGATAGCTTCCATCATAGCCACTGGAGCATAAGTCTCTCCATAATCCAATCCTTCTTCCTGTTTGAACCCTTGAGCTACCAACCTAGCTTTGTTTCTGATCACAATCCCATCTTCATCCATCTTGTTCTTGAAAACCCACTTGGTACCAATGATTTTCTTAGTTTCATCATCAGGTTTAGGTACCAATGTCCAAACCTTATTCCTATCAAACTGGGAGATCTCTTTTTGCATAGCTCCTACCCAGCTTAGATCTTTGATTGCTTCATCAGGACATTTAGGTTCAATGGTAGACACAAAATTTACATGCATACAAAAATTGCTGGTTGCATGCCTTCTTGTTTTAACACCACTAGCCAGATTACCAATAACTTGCTTAATTGGATGCTCTTTTGTCCATCTAGTGTTATGAACATGTGAGCTTGTCGTGGAACACACAGCATCTTAATCATCAGCTGGTTCAAAGGTATAAGCAGCAGTTGGAGACAGCTGTTCAGTATTAATGTAACCAGTACCAGCTTGTGATCCTTCAGAACCAGTAGACCTATGCTCAAGTTGTAGGACTTCGGTAGAGCCAGTAGGTCTACTTGGTTTAGACACAGATGGAACAGAGTATTCCATCACATCATCAGAGAACCCAGCAACATGGATTGGTGAGGGATTTGCAGCTGATTCTTCTTCATCATCAAGAGCTTGTTGAGTAGGCTCTTCAAACAATAACTCTTCATCTTCTTGACTGGAAGATGAGACTGGGGCAGTTTCATCAAATGTTACATTAATTGATTCTTCAAAACAACCCCTTCTTTTATTGAAAATCCTATATGCCTTTGGCATGTTGGAATATCCCAAGAATATACCTTCATCAGCCTTAGCATCAAACTTGCCTAGCTGATCCCTATTGTTTAGAATGAAACAGGGAGTGCCAAATACATGAAGAAATGAGATTGAGGGTCTTCTTCCTTTGAGAACTTCATAAGCAGTTTTCTGATGTCTTTTTACTATTAAAGATCTATTCTGGGTAAAACATGCAGTGTTCACAGCTTCTGCCCAATATGAATTTTTTAGCCCAGACTCAGCTAACATAGATCTTGCTGCTTTAATGAGAGTTCTGTTTCTTCTTTTTGCAACACCATTTTGTTGAGGTGTTCTCACAGCAGAAAAGTTCTGTGAAATACCTTTATTAGCACAAAATTCTTCTGATGTAGCATTTCTGAATTCTGTACCATGATCACTTCTTAGCTATTTCACCAGTTGCCCATTTAAAAGCTCCATTCTTTTGATAAATTTGATAATTTCATCAGCAGCTTCACTCTTTTGCTTCAAAAAGAATACCCAGGTGTATCTGGAATATTCATCAACAATAACCAATGTATACTTCTTTCCACTACAGCTGGCCACATTAACAGGACCAAAAAGATCTATATGAAGTAAATGAAATGGTTTCTCAATAGATGAGATTTGCTCTGATTTGAATGAGGCATGGTGATGTTTTCCTTTTTTCACAACCAGGACACAATCTGTCCTTTACATAAGACATGGTGGGTAGCCCAGACACCAAACTTCTACTGGATAATTTGTGAATATCTTTGAAGTTGAGATGTGAGAGTCTCTTGTGCCATAACCACTTCAGGTTGTCTGCTGCCTTTGAATAGAAACAAGTATCAGTTGTTGTGACTGTTGTGTTCATGTCAATTTGATACATGTTTTCATGACGTTTTGCTGTCAGCAGTGGCTTCCCTGTCTTATCAAAAATAGTGCCAATTTTCCTTCTGAATTGGACTATCTTATTCTTACTTGTCAGTTGGCTTATGCTGAGTAAATTATGTTTGAGCCCAAAGACATATGCAACATTTGAGAACGTGACATTCCCATTAGTCAAAGTACCAAAACTCTTTGTGTAACCCAACGAATTATCTCCATACGAAACAACTGGACCATCTTTTACTTGATAGTCCATCAGCAGGGACTTACATCTGGTCATATGTCTCGAACAACCACTATCGAGATGCCAGATTTGCTTGTTTTGAATGCCCTGCACAGTAGCTAAGAGATTAGTTCTTTTTGAGAACCCATCCAAGGATGGGTTCTGGAAGGGTCATCTTTGATGATCTCTTCCTGTCTGCTGGTTTGCTTGAAGAAGCAGCAGCAGATGAGGTTGGGGTAAAAGGACACCGGTTGGCTAAGTGAAACTTGCTGCCACATTTGTAGCATTTTCTCACGTTTGGTATCAGTGACTGGTCATACACTGAGTAAAGGGGTGCAGTAAGATCGGGTCGATTTTTGGTTACTGCCTCAATTAGCTGGTCAAGTTTGACTGTCATAATCTCAGTGATAGACAGCTCATCATTCGAGTCCACTTTTGCTTTTCCCTTAAGGGCAGCTTTCTTCTTGGAACCAGTACCATAGTCATGACGTATTACTTTGCTTTTATCATTTGACGAGCCAGCGTGGGAAGTTACTGGCTTATCTACTGAAGCTGATGAGCTAGAACAAGTTTTTCTTGCTGCCTTGGACTTGCCAGTATTACATTTAACTGGCTTGTCTACAGCTACTGGTTGACCAGTAAGTTTGTCATCAGCTGGCTCAGCACAATTGGAACTCGAACACGAAGGGGAATCAGTTGGTTTAATTTTTCTAAGATTATTTTCAGTGATTTCCCTTTTGATACGTCTTTCTTTTGGAGTCATGTAGTAGATGCTTGAGTGGTCAGTAGTCTCATTAATTAAGGTACTGGCTTCTCTTGCTCTAACTTCATCCTCCAAAATCTCTTTCATGGCAGGTGGTGGGGACACAATAGGTTTAACAAACTTATTTGTCAAGACTTTTTTACCCTTAACTATCTTGGCAAAAGTATTTGGCAAGACAGCTTCAGGATCAGTTTCAATAATTGGGTCCATGAAAGTAACTTCTGCAATAGCAGCAGCAGCAGCATAGTCACCAGCAAAGAAAGCTTCAACTTGGGCAGGCACCTGCTCGTTAACACACTTTGCTGTGCGTTGAGCAGATGTACACCATGAAGCGATAACCTTTTTAAGATTATCCAGCTGGTTCTTGACTTATGCTGCCTCAGCGTGAAGCAAAGTTTTGTTTTTAAAGTTTGGAAATATCATCTTTTAAGATTTTAATTTCATCATTTTTGCATTTAAGTTTCTCATTTAAAGATTTGTTGTCAGTTTTCAAAATATCTTCACGTTTGCTGCCTCTACATAAGTCAACTCTTAGGTAGTCAAACATTTCGGCTTTTTCATCATCAGTATAAGTTAGAAAATTATCAACCTTATACATCAATTCAATTTTCCATTGAGGTGAGTCTCTTTTCTGATCAGCTTCCCTCATATCAGCCAAAAACTTACTACCACTATCATCCTCATCAGACTCCTTGACCTCCTTGGCCATTAAATACAGCTTCTTTTCTGGAGCATAACCAGCACCATCATCATCAGTATCACTGGTTTCATCCCAATCATGATGCTCAGCAACTAGAACCTTTTCTGGCTTTTTACCCTTCTTATCAGTCTTAGCACTTTCCTTCATCTGAGCTTTCATAGCTTTGTACTTGTTCTTGTACTTGTCATCTTTTGAGAAAGAGTTAGCATGTGAAGTTGAAGGTTTCCTGGACATGCATTCAGCAGCAAAATGTCCAACCTTCCCACAATTATAACACTCAGATTTAGGACCCTTGACTGACTTGCTGCTATACCTAGCACTCGGTTTCTTACTCCCTTTGTATGACTTGCTGGTTCTATTACAATTGAACCTTTTGAACAGCCTAGCCAGTAGATCCATTCCTTCAGCAAACCCTACTGCATCACTTTCACCATCACTGCTTCTTCAGACCCATTACCACTATCCACATCACTCTCAGCTGTCTCTTCTTCTGCCAACAACTTTTGAACCAGTAAAGCCTTTTGAGCTTTCTTTTTAGCAGCAGTAATAAGAGCAGTATCATCTGTCTTAGAAGATTTTGAAGTGGTGGGGGCAGACCTAAAGTTTTCTTTCAAGTTAAGTTCAAATTTAGCCTCTGCCTTCTCATGGTTCCAAAGTGAACTGTAGAGAGAAGACATGTTAAAGTTCTTTAGGGTCTGAGTGGTTCTTAACGGGTCAGTAACAGATTTCCATTTAGTAGGCAGTGAATCTATGAATTTGTTTACTTGTTCAAATTCAGTATAGGTGACATTCAAAGTAATCAGGTCAGCAATCAAGGAGTTAAACCTAATGAAGGTTTGCTTAAGGGTTTCATTCTTGTAGGCAAAGAAAATTTCATATTCTCTTTTTAAAGCAATCATTCTGTTCTGCCTTACTTCTCCCATACCCTCATAGGTAACATCTAGATAGTCCAACATAAGCTTGGCATTTTCTTTTCCCTTAATCAGTTTGAATAGTGGGTTAGGCAAAGTTATAGCTAACAAGGTTCTGATTTTAGGGTCAAGTCTAACACGACGTTTATCCTCAGCATCCCATCTAGAAGGGGTGAGAATAACCTCTCTGCCAGGAACAGCAGGAGTGTCAGCTGTAGCTGGAGCACTACCAATAGTCTCAGTAGGTACAAATGGACTATCTGTGGCAATACCAGGCATGAGTGGGTCAATAGACTCAAGGTGAAGCATGAATCTTGCCTTCCAAGTTTCATACTCATCTTCATCAAATTTGGGTGGTCTATTGGATGATCTATTTTCAAGGTAAGCTGTATTAGAATATGCAGCCATGAGAGAATTCAGATCTAAGATATTAATTATCAAGACTGATGCTCTGATACCAGTTGTTGGTCCCTTGATAACAACGGGAGTATTGTAGAGGGGGTGAATACAATTTCTTTTAAAATAACTTAACAGTTAAACACGATTAGTATTCAAGCATGCAAATAAATAGAGTCACAGGTAATTTTCAACAGTTATTCTATATTGATTGAATCACAAAGAATCACAACTATCCTTGGCGGAATGATAGTTGGTTGATACAGATTACCTAGATTATAGCTAAGAGGTAAACTAACAGCTATTACACGTTTTGACTCTATAAAAATAAATCCACACCACTAGTTGTTACAATAGTGGATACAACAATTTATAGTTGTCCTATTAACCGTGTAATGGTTCTATTGTCCACTGGTACATAGGATGTCTGTACTTGTGGGGACAACTACATCAGAGAGCATGCTCTCCTCTTTCCTCTTTGGTAGCTATTTGCAGGAACACCCCAATTCGGTTTGGCACCACTATTTGATAAAACAAATAGAATGTTGTGTTCCCTAGGTGTTGATAAAGTATAACTCATGTCTGCACATGCGTTAAACTTCTGCATTCCCACGTGGTCTTGTAAGGTCACTTGTCAGCCGCCGACGCGTGTCCTTTTCTGTTCAACTTTGTCTTTGACTTCTGTTGAATAGTACCATTGATATTCGACTCTTCATTATTATTAGGTGAGTCGATGGGATTTGTACTAGTGGTAGACATCTATCACACAATATCAAACATATTAAGAGGTTAATATATCACATAATAATTACATGTTAATAATATATAGTTTCCAACAAAAGTGTTAAGCAATCGTTTTTAAAGAAAACACGGTCGAAGTCCAGACTCACTAATGTATCCTAACAAACTCGATAAGACACACTAATGCAAATTTCTGGTTCTCTAAGACCAACGCTCAGATACCAACTGAAATGTCCCATTCATATTGATTATAAACGTTCCATATTAATTAATTTCGTTGCGAGGTTTTGACCTCTATATGAGACGTTTTTCAAAGACTGCATTCGTTTTTAAAAAAAACCATAACCTTTATTTTATCGACAAGATTAAAAGAACACCACCTAGATTATCAGAAATGATAATCTAAAAATATCACACTTACACACTACCAATACATATTGGTTTACAATATTAATATGTTACAACAAAGTAAATCTCGAATGCAGTTTTAAACAATATTATACAAGCATGCTGACACCAAATCTTGTCCATATATTAGCATGCAACAGCGGAAGCTCTTAATAATCACCTGAGAATAAACATGCTTTAAACGTCAACAAAAATGTTGGTGAGTTATAGGTTTAACCTATATATCAAATTGTAATAATAGACCACAAGATTTCATCTTTCAATAACATGCAATCTGCATAAAAAATCATTTGTATGGTTGAACACCTGGTAACCGACATTAATAAATGCATCTAGAATATGCCCATAAATAAATATCGAAGTACTAAAGCAGTTCAAATTCTCTGACTGGGGCTTGTCAATGGCCCATAGATCTATCTTTAGGATTCGCGTCAATTGGTGGCAATTATAATAAACACCAATTCTTAGGTTACCAAGTTCAACAAGGGCGATATCCTGTATAACGATTCAACATAGAATGTAGTTTCAATACTTGTGTCTATTTTGTAAATCATTTTCAAAACTGCATGTATTCTCATCCCAAAATATTAGATTTTTAAAAGTGGGACTATAACTCACTTTCACAGATTTTTACTTCGTCGGGAAGTAAGACTTGGCCATTGGTCGATTCACGAACCTATAACAAATATGTACATATATATCAAAGTATGTTCAAAATATATTTACAACATTTTTAATACATTTTAATGTTTTAAGTTTATTAAGTCAGCTGTCCTTGTTAGTAACCTACAACTAGTTGTCCACAGTTAGATGTACGGAAATAAAGCAATATATATATTATCTCGAATCAATCCACGACCTCGTGTATACAAGCCTCAGGTTAAATCACAACTCAAAGTATATATAATATTTTGGAATCAACCTCAACCCCGTATAGCTAACTCCAACATTACTGTATATAGAGTGTCTATGATTGTTCCGAAATATATATAGATGGGTCGATATGATATGACAAAATATTGTATTCGTGTCTATGGTATCTCAAGATTACATAATATATTAGAATACATGTATAATACAATATGAGTTAGCTAGGATATGATTAATATAGATTTGTTACCAATTTTCACGTAGCTACAACAAGATAAATTACCCAATCTTGTTTTACCCATAACTTCTTCGTTTTAAATCCGTTTTGAGTGATTCAAGTTGCTATGGTTTCATATTGAACTTAAGTTTATGAATCTAAATAGAAAAAGTATAAGTTTATAGTCAGAAATACAGATTACAAGTCATTTTTGTAAAGGTAGTCATTTCAGTCGAAAGAACGACGTCTAGATGACCATTTTGGAAAACATACTTCCACTTTGAGTTTAACTATGATTTTTGGATATAGTTTCATGTTCATAAGAAAAATCATTTTCCCATAAGTACAACTTTTAATTCAAAGTTTATCATAGTTTTTAATTAACTAACCCAAAACAGCATGCGGTGTTATTACGACGGCGTATATCCGGTTTTACGGTGTTTTTCGTGTTTTCAGGTTTTAAATTATTAAGTTAGTATATCATATAGATATAGAACATGTGTCTAGTTGATTTTAAAAGTCAAGTTAGAACGATTAACTTTTGTTTGCGAACAAGTTTAGAATTAACTAAACTATGTTCTAGTGATTTCAAGTTTAAACCTTCGAATAAGGTAGTTTTATATATTGAATCGAATGATGTTATGAACATCATTACTACCTCAGGTTTTGTGGATAAACTTACTGGAAATGATAAAAATAGATCTAGCTTCAAAGGATCCTTGGATGGCTTGAAAGTTCTTGAAGCAAAATCATGACACGAAAACAAGTTCAAGTAAGATTTCCACTCGAAATAAGATTGTTATAGTTATAGAAATTGAATCAAAGTTTGAATATGAGTATTACCTTATATTAGAAAGATATCTTACTGTAAATAAGAAAGATTTCTTGAGGTTGGATGATCACTCAAAGTGGATTTGCAAGATTGGAAGTAAGCTAGCAAACTTGGAAGTGTTGTTGGTGTGTTCTTGAGTAGTTGTTTTATAACTTAGTTTATGTATGGATTTATGAACTAGATTGAGCTAGATTTTGTTGAAGATGATGAAGAACACTTAGAACAAATGAAGAACATTTGAGAGAGAGTAATTTGATTCAATAAAATTGCAAAATGAAAGTGTTTGTGAGCTCCATCTTCGCGTGAATTAGGGGTGGCAATATAGTCTTCATTAGTTTGTAATCTTGTGAGATATTTCATGCTAGATGTTAAATGATGGTTCCCACATGGTTAGGTGACTCACATGGGCTGCTAAGAGCTGATCATTAGAGTGTATATACCAATAGTAAATACATTTAGTAGCTGTGTATTGTACGAGTACAAATACGAGTGCATACGAGTAGAATTGTTGATGAAAATGAATGAGGATGTAATTGTAAGCATTTTTGTTAAGTAGAAGTACTTTGATTAGTGTCTTGAATTCTTTCAAAAGTGTATGAATACATATTAAAACACTACATGTATATACATTTTAACTGAGTCGTTAAGTTATCGTTAGTCGTTACATGTAAGTGTTGTTTTGAAACCTTTAGGTTAATGATCTTGTTAAATGTTGTTAACCCATTGTTTATTATATTAAATGAGATGTTAAATATTACATTATCATGATATCATGATGTATTAATATATCTTAATATGATATATATACATTAAATGTCGTTATAACGATAATCGTTACATATATGCCTTGTTTCGAAAAACTTAAGTTAGTAGTCTTGTTTTTACATATGTAGTTTATTGTTAATATACTTAATGATATTTTTACTTATCATAATAACATGTTAACTATATATATATATATATATATATATATATATATATATATATATATATATATATATATATATATATATATATATATATATCCATATATATTATATCATATAGTTTTTACAAGTTTTAACGTTCGTGAATCACCGGTCAACTTGGGTGGTCAATTGTCTGTATGAAACCTATTTCAATTAATCAAGTCTTAACAAGTTTGATTGCTTAACATGTTGGAAACACTTAATCATGTAAATATCAATTTCATTTAATATATATAAACATGGAAAAGTTCGGGTCACTACAGTATCAATATCGGTAAAGTATGAAGTCGGTCAAAGTTGTTCAATTAGTCCTATGGCTCATTATGACTTGATTATATATAGCATGTGAGTCAAGTTGTCAAGTTTCATGCAAGAATCAAGTATAAGGAAAAGGCTATAACGATTAAACAAAGTATTGGTTAAGTTTGAATAAAAGTCAACTTTGGTCAAGTCAAAGTCAACGAAAAAGTCAACACGTTCGGGTCGGGTCTCAGACAATTTTTCTGAGCTAATTATTCATATATGAGCGTGTTAGGACAAGTTACATGTCAATCTAAGGTGCGTAGCATAGTTAGAATTAAAAGTGAAAACGCAAAGTTGAACAACCCCCAAACCATGCAAATGCCGCGTCGCGCCAAAGGTGGGCCGCGCCGCGGCAATACACGTGGGCTGATCCCTGGGCTGTTTCAAGTGTTCAAGTCTCGAACCAAACTTCATTTTAACACAAATAATGAACCGTAAACACTTAAAATGCATGCCATACATCATTGGAAAGGTATTTTAATGAGGAATACAACTAAACACATATCATCAAACAATTACATCATTTAAAATGACCAAATCCTCGTCAAATGATCATTAAAAGTTCATCATTAAAGTTTCAAGTTCGTAAAACGCATTTCATGATTCGGGAACTTACTACACACATATATTATGCCGTTTCGTAGGTAATTATGCATACAATACAACTAAACACTTACCAACAACGTCTCATAGCATTCAATGCATCAAAAGTTCTTATTAAATGCTATCAAACCCTAACCAAGAATCATGAATTCAACATTTATGTTAATGAAGTTTTTCCAAGTCAATCTACATACCAAAATGAAGCTAATGATGCTAGTAACACATTTAACACAATATCATTAACATCTAACAACATTAAATCTCCCAAAACTCAAGATTAAACACACCCATTTTCAAGTTCATGCTAGTTTATGCAAAATAATAAGATCAAGCAAATAAATCACATATTCATGTTAGACTCGAGCCATAGACACTAACTAACACACTTTTAAGTTTAAAGGTCTAATTTATGAAAATTAGAGACTTTGAAAAGCTTATCACAATCTATGAAATTGGTACCAAAACATAGAGGATGGAGAGAGGATTCCAAAAGTACAATTTGTTTTTATGTTAGCCTCCTAGATCGGATTTAGATGATGAATCTTTGATTTGGGTGTTTGAGAGCAAAAAGTGGAAGTATCAAGTTAGGGAGGTGAATGAGTGGAGGAGGATGGGGCTTGACTAGTTGACCTAGTCAACTAGTTTGGTCCCTTGGCAAGTTTAGTCCCTCGAGTTTTAAAGCTGGTGCGTGAATTAACCAAACGAATTACCTTAAATGCGCTAGAGTAAACAAGAGATGTTATAATTAATAATGGATTTTTAAATAAATAAACGGAAAGTAAACGGAAAAAGACGGGTTGTTACAACTACGTTACTCATAAATCTGGATTTCGTTGATCAAACTTTGGTAGCATCGAGCTCAGATTCAAAAACTTCATCCACTAGGTCGGATGCTCGGAATCATGCTCGTCGTTACTAGTGTTTCGTTACTAAGTTTTCCTACTAGTTCAAATACTTGTCATTATTAGTACGATTTAATTTCAATAACTTTGTATGACACTACCAGAATATCCGTCATTTTGCCACGAAGAGGTTTGTGGCGACACAAATGGCGCCGCAATAAGAACGCTAAACGACAAAAATGAAGCACTTTTTGACTTTTTTAGTCAATTTTGCATTTTGTGGCGACATGTCGCCACAACTGTCGCCGCAAACTATATTATTCATTTACTTTTTGTTTTACTTGATAAAAGAAACGGTCAAAGTTTGAAAATTTCCGATGTGGCAAGCTGTCGCCGCAAAATATTGCCACAATTGGTATTTATTATATACTTTCCAATTAAATTTTTCCATAAATTTTTCCCTCCAAACCAAAAAGTGTACGACTTTCCCGCTAAGTTTGTTTTGGTGACATGTCGCCACAAAATGTCGCCACAAATAGTTTTTATGATATACTTTCCAATTAAATTTTTCCATAATTTTTTCCCTCCAAACTACAAAAGTGTACGACTTTCCCGCTAAGTTTTTTTTGGCGATATGTCGCCACAAAATGTCGCCACAAATGGTTTTTTTTATTACTTTTCATTTTAATTTTCCCCTCTAACCATAAAAGTTGACTACGTTGCAAGAAAGTTTTATGCCAGACGTATTGTGCTGATCTAAGACACTTGAATGAGACGATGATGCAAGATGGTAGATGTGTTGGTGATTCAAGATAACGAAAGTGACGATGATGTAACACGGTGGAATGTAGTGGTGATGTAAGTCGGTGTAATGAGTCGGTGATGTAAGATGACTTAATGTGACGATGATGTAAGATGATGGAATCGGGTGGTGAAATAATTCGATGTTTTAAGACGATGATGTAATATGATGGAATGAGACAATGATGTAAAATGAATGTGTGACGGTGGAATGTGGTTGTTATATATGCCGATGGAATGTGGTAATTATATAAGGTGGTGTAATGTGGTTGTTATATATCACGATGGAATGTGGTAATTATGTATGACAACATAATGTGGTTGTATGACTGTAGAATGAGGTGCTTATGTATAACGATGGAATGTGGCATTTATGTATGACAATAGAATTATGTGGTTAAGTAAGACGAGGGAATATGGTGGTTATGAATGACGGTTGTATGATGTGGTAATCTAAAACTGTGGAATGTGGTGGTGATATAAGATGATGAAATGTGGTGGTGATGTACAACGGTGGAATGAGGTTGCGATGTAAGAAATGTAATGTGGTGGAGATGTAAGACGGTGAAATGTAGTGGTGATGTATGACGGTGGAATGTTGTCATGATGTATGAAGGTGGAATGTGGCGGTGATGTATGACGGTAGAATGTAGTGGCGATGTATGACGGTGGAGTTTAGTGGAGATATAAGGCGATGGAATGTGGTTGTTGTATATGACGATGAAATGTGGGGGAATGTATGACGATAAAATGTGGTGGTGTATGACGGTGGAATGAGGTGATGGTGAAATGAGTTGATTATGTATGAAGATGGAATGTGGTGTTTATAAGTGACAATATGATGAGGTGGTGATCAACTTAAAAACGAGGTAGTGATCAACCGCAAAGGGTTTTGACAAATATGCGATTTTCTTGTTGCGTTTAAACATTTCTCTAAGTGTTTGTAGTTTATAGTCGAGAATTTTTTTCGATTAGTTTTGGTAAAGTAAGAATGGCAACCCAAACCACCATCTTTGCCATAGATACTTTTAATGACTCAACAAAGTATCCTTTTCTGAAAGGAAACGCCACCACCATTTTGATAAAAGTGAGAGGTTTTTAAAGTTTAAAGAAGTAACTTTTAAACCGCCCAATTCATAAGGTAGTGTAATTTGGTTCCAATTAACCCAATCTATTTTTTTCTCGTCACGAGACCCTCCCCAAAAGAAAGTGCGTCACGTACCTTCGAGCTTTTTTATGACACTTAAAGGAGCTTTGAAAAGGGAAAAGTAGTATAGTGGGAGACTACTTAAAACCGATTTAATTAAAGTAAGCCTACCTCATATGAAATGGTTTTGGCCTTCCAATCATCAAGTCTTTTATTAAAATTTTCAAAAATAGGTGTCAATTACAAATTTTTTTAAAATTTGTACCAATCGATAGACCAAGATATGTGAATGGAAAAGTGCCTTATTTACATCCAAACCAAGAAGCTAGATTATATGACTCGATAAAGCTATATGCTTTTTAGTAGTTTTAAAATATTTGTTTACTAATATAACTACATTTAGAGGATTAAATTTTTATCATTATAGTAAAAGTAAACAAAATTTATAAATAAAAATGTTTTAGTTTTTTGAAATATTTTATAAATAAAAATGTTATCATTGGTAAACTAGTGGATTCTAAAAAATTTGCTACGAGTATTGTTTTTTTCACATTTACTAATTTAGGCGGGGTCTTTCCCTCCTTTATTTGGGCTAAATGTTTTAATTTTTCATTTTAAAACATTTCAATTTCAATAGACTGGTACACTACACAACTTCTTTCTCATTTGGGTGAAAAACTTTTTTTTTTTTTCAGAACCCTTCACGCACCAATATGTTCTTCAATATCAGGTTTCTTTTCCATCTCTTTTCAATCTCGTAGTTGATCGATATTGTATTATTCTCTATAATTGATTGTTGATTTGAGTAAATTATTGTTGATTTGGGTAAATTTTTAATTTGAATGAAGGCTAGGGTTTTATCCTTCTTAGATAAAGACTCGGGGTTTTTTTTTGTTCTGGAACCTGAGAGTTATCGTTTGATTATATTCAAAATCCTTTGCGGTTTTTAACTTAAAACGTGAATCTAACCAAGATTTCACCACACAATCTTGTATAAAGTAAACATCTAACCTCCAATTTCTTAAAACTTCCAATTTTTTTTAGAGATTATTGCTAAAAAATCGAATTTGAGCAAAACCATATGAAATTTTTTATTTTCATTTTTAGGTGTATGATTTAGGATATTATTTTTGTAGTTAGATGTTACCCATGATATACATATGATAAAGTTTCATTCGTTTGCAATTCTGTTGATTTATGAACTTAGAAATTATTATATTTGGTAATTATTGGATTAATGTGCACTACTTAAAACCAACTGCACAAGGCAAACAAGAACAGACTTATATATTTACTATATTAACCAACTGCCCATGCCAATCTATATATCTATATTATATGACGTTTAATTAACTGAAACCGAACTGATAAGTTTTATATATCTTTATTATTATTTTCTGTTTGTAAACAAACTTTAATGCTCGTTTTGGGATATTTTCGTATATCTGTAATTTTTTTACAGATGGCTGATGCAGCACGTTTTTACAGCGGTGGTAGCGGTGATTCTTCTGAGGGTGGTGGTGGTCTGCGTCTACCTTCTAACTGTCAGGACAAACGTATAAATAAATTATGTTATTTTAATTTAATTCAATTCATTTGTGTGTATTTACGATGTGTATGTAAATTTGTAGCACCGAGACAACCTCGGGGTAAAAACCGCAACTTACATTTGAGGGAGTTACTGGAGGCCCGAGATGGTGTGCCTTTGCCCATCGATTTTGAGTCGAGCTGTGGTGCCACTTTTATAGCCGTTGGTGAATATGGAAATCAATGGAGCTCCAAACTTGGCACTTTAGTTGAGGCGATTCCAACTTACTACGAATCTTGGGAAAAAGTTGACCCAATATATAAGACTACCCTGCTCCACGATTTGGAGGTTATATAAATTCATTATAATATATATATATATATATATATATATATATATATATATATATATATATATATATATATATATATATATATATATATATATATATATATATATATATATATATATATATATATATATATATATATAGTGTGTGTGTGTGTGTGTGTGTGTGTGTGTGTGTGTGCATATGTATATATCTGTGTATATATATACCAACAAATAATCTAAAGTTGTGGTATGATTTGCAGCAATATTTCGATTTGGAACATCATATTCAGGGACCACATGGTAAACAGATTTTGAAGGCGATTGATCTTATGTTCGCAAACAGCTACCGCCACAAAAAAAACAAGCTTAAAGCAAAATATTGGTATGCTAGGGGGGGGAGAAAGCAGCTGAACTTCGACAGTATTCCGGAGGGTTCAAATTTGGATTTAAACGAATGGAGAAAGTATTTTGAGTTTTATATGGACAAAAAGAATCTTGCACGTTCAAAGACCAACAAAAAGTGTCGTGAAAAACAAACTCTCAAGACACGTACGGGAAGAAAGTCGTTGGCCCAGAATCGTTACGAACATGTAAGTTGATAACGTTACTTATATATAGACGTACAAATGATTTGGATTACCATGTAAAGTTATTTGGCTACAAATTTGCTACTGTACATATTAATTTGATATACATATTATATTATTTATTTATCTACAGCGTAATAAAGAAACCAATGTGTATGAAAGTCCGATGGCAACGTATAGACGTGTAAACCATTTTAAGAATGGGGAATGGCGTCAAACGCAGTTCGGAGTATTTTATGTAAGTAATTATTTGTACTTAAACATTAAATATGTGTGTGTGTGTGTGTGTGTGTGTGTGTGTAGAGACCCTATGTGTGTATATATGTGTGTTTATATATAAATATGTCACAAAAATAGATATGTAATATCTATTGTTGTCTTGTAATTATGTAGGATGATATGATACGCCTTCAGAGAGAAAAGCCTCATTTGAGTGAAATAGCAACTATGGTGAAGGTTTTGGGTGCAAGACGTGGTTGGAGGAAAGGTATTGGGGTGACATTACCCTCATCGTCTACATCCACGACACCCTCAACCCAAACGGGCAAAAGATATTACACTTTGGATGAGGTTGAGGCTTTACGGGCCGCGGATGCGGAGAAGATAACGAAGAGGGTAGAAAAGAAATTTCGAAAGGAGATGAAGGACCAATTCAAGCACTACCATGACAATTACACCTCAAAACTCTATGACGCGTTAGGTAAAGGTAAAGAGCCATATGTGTATGTTGATTCCGATGTAACATCCCGCATTTTTCCGTTAAATTATTTTAACGCCCTTCTTTTTATTTTAAATAGTATCCTTCGTAACTAGATTCGTATCCCCCGTTAGCTAACATTCTTAATAATTTCGTTATTGGATTATAACGTCTCCCGTACTCGTAAAATTAAAAATAATTCGTTCGGTTAATTCCCGCACCCGACTACAAACTTGAGGGACTAAACTTGCCAAAATGCCAAAATGGTGACTAGGTCAAAGGAGTCAAACTCCATCCTCATCCATTCATTTTTCTATTTCCTTTTTCCTTTTTCTTTCATACTTCCACATTTTCTCTCAATCTTCAATCCAAAGATTCATCATCCAAATCAAATCGAGCAAGCATCAATCCAAATAAATTACATTTTTGGAATCCTTGCAACTTCCTCTTCGATTCCATACCGATTTCATTACATTTGAGTAACTTTCTAAAATCACTAGATTTTGTGTTCCTGATGTTTTTAACTTATAAAGTTGATTAATTAGTGTCTATGGCTCAAGTCTAACATGAATATATGATTTAAATGCTCGATCTCGTTGTTTTAGTGTAACTAGCATGAACATGAAAAGTGTGTGTTTGATTTTGAGTTTTGGATGATTTAATGTTGTTGTTATGATAAAGTGCAAGTATTAAATGTGTTCCTAGTATCACTAGCTTCAATTTGATGTGTAGGTTGCTTTAGAAAACTTCATGAACTTGATTATTGATTTTGGTGAATTTGGGTTAGGGTTTGATGAACTTGAAATGGACTTTTGATGCTTGAAATGACATGAGATGTTATTAGTAAGTGTTAGGTTGTATTGTATGCTTGATTACCTTCGAAATAGCATATCATTCATGTAAATTGGTTGCCGAATCATTGATTTGCATTTATGAACTTGAATGCATTAAATGATGAGCTTTGAATGTGATTTTGGTTGTTGTAAAGGTAAATGTGATTGATGAAATGTGTTTAGATGTTTTCCTCGTCAAAATACCTTTCCGGTGATATAAGATACTTGTCTTGATTGTTTGCGGGTCATAAATTAGGATTGTTTGAGTTTTGGTTCGTGCACTTGTGTGTTTTCAGCAAAATGTTTTCTGCCCAAATGTTTGGACGCCGTCTAGCCTTTTAGACGCCGTCCAGGCTTTCAAACTTGGACGTCGTCCAGGCCTTTTGGACGCCGTCCAATTTGCATGTTCTGTGCTGTCTTGATTTGCCATTTTACGGAAAATGTTTGCTATGCTACGCACCTCCGATTCACATGTAACTTGTTCTAACATGCTCATATATGATTAAAAACCTCAGAAAAATAGTTCGTGACCCGACCCGAACGTGTTGACTTTTTCGTTGACTTTGACCCGACCAAAGTTGACTTTTAATCAAATTTAACCAAATGTTTGTGCAATCATTCTAACATGCTTTTATACTTGTATCTTGCATGAAACGTGACAACTTGACTTACATGTTTTAGTAATCGAGTCGTAACGAGCCATAGGACTAATTGAACACTTTGACCGACCGTGTTTACCGATATTGATACAAACCTATTTGTTTAGGTCAAGACTAGCATTCGTTCTTGCACACGTTTACTTGTTGAAGTACTTTTACATACGTGCACTCAAGGTGAGATCATAGTCCCACTTTTACTCTTTTGAACTTACATTTGGGATGAGAAAACATAAACGTTTCTTTTTACTAAGTGAACACAAGTACAGGAAAACAAACATTCTACATACGAGTTTAGAACAAAATCCTCAATTCGATTATCATTAGTTACACTTGCCGGGTGTAAGGGTGAACTTATGTTATGTGAATCCATATGGGTTTGACAAACCCTCATTCGGACAGTTCGCCACCGTCATATCGGATGAAATATATTTTCGAGAATCAGTGTATGTTCTAACACTATTGTGATGGGGTTCTATGGATGGAAAGTTAAGCATTAATAATTGGGTGCTCGTGACAACAATTTTTGGAATGGTTAACTATTATTGAAATGTTATAAATCTTGTGGTTCATTTGTATTTACTCACTTACTTACTTAAACCTATGATTTCACCAACGTTTTCGTTGACAGATTTCTATGTTTTTCTCAGGTCTTTGAACGATTTGTGATACATGCTTCCGCTCATTATTTTGATACTTGCATTGGATGTCGTGTATATGTGCATACATGGAGAGTCTTTTGACTTTATTTAAAACTGTGTCGCATAGGTTTCATTTGTACTTATAACTTTGTAACGTAACTTTTGGTTGAACCATTCTTGTAAACTTGGAAACAATCTTTACTTTTGAAATGAAGGCGACGCATTTTGGTCAAACGTTATTTTAAAGACTTATGACCACGTAACGGGACCTAAGTAGTCGGCGCCGTCAATGATGATTTTGTCGGGTCGCTACATCCGAGAACGACAAGGAAGTACATGACAATAGTGATGAAAATGATCTTGTTGAGGGAAATGATAATAATGATGAAGAGGACGATTTGGAAAATGATGACCATGGTGCATCGGGTTCATGTGCGTGACTTTATTATTTGGACTTTGGTTTGTAATTCATATGTTTAAGCAATATCATATTTTAAACTATTTTAATTTGTAACTTGGATGTTAAACGTTTGTAATTCGTTTGTTTTTAGAAAACGTTTAGTTTGTAGTTGATTTGATTGTTGATTTATATGTTAGAAAACATGTTATAACAGGTTTTGTATTCACGAAGCGAGCCTGACAATTTTGGGAGGGAAGCAAAAAAAAAAAAAAAAAACAATTTGGGAATAAATAAAAAAGAAATAAATTTTCTTTTGACACGATATTTGTCGCCACAAAATGTCGCTGCAAATAACGATGACATCATAATTAATATTAATTTATCTTTTTTGTTTGAATTATACGTGTCGCCACAAATTGGCGTCACAAACAGAATTTTGATTTTCATTTTCCTTTTCTTTAAAAAGATGGTCGGTCCCACTGACATCGTCGCAAAAGTCGTCACAAACTATCAAATTTGACGCACCTAATGCAGCGACATGTTTGCAACGCATTTGTCGCCGCAAATGATCTATTGTGGCGACATAGGGGTCTTATGTGGCGACATTCTGTCGCCATATTAGAGCTGATTAGTTGTAGTGTGATCTTCAATTAATGCTCGTTGTTCAAATGTGTTTTAATTCCGATAACTTTGTACTTTGTATAATCTTCAATTAATGCTCGTAATTAGAATGTGTTTTAATTTCAGTAACTTTTGTTAAAAATCGAAAATAACTGAAAATTTCCATTAATCAAATAGAAAATAGAACATTAATCTCACATAACTAGAAACATAAAATAACTCATTCAAATTAAATCAATTAACGCAATAAAGAAAAACAACAAAAATACGACTCAACTACTAATTAACATAAGTTTCATGTTTTAGCTCGATGTTTTTCAATTTGAATTCATCTTCAAGTTTATTCTTCGTCCTTAACAATCTAGATTTAATCAGCACGACCCTATCATACATGCGCGAACGATACCAGTCTATCCACTCGCAACGGGAGAACTATATATGAACAAAAAATGAAATCAACTTAAGCTATAATATTTAGTTACCGTGCACAATATTAAGCAGATAAATTCTAGTATACCGAAAAATTTGGACAACCATAGATCGAATAGTCGACCTCCATTCCGATCTGACCAAAACGTGCGGATAAAAGCAACTTCACCACACTCGCAGTATCTCATCATTTCGAATTCACTACAACAATGATAATGGTGAGGTTGGGGTTAGAAAAATGTTAATGATGATGTTTAAATAGGTAGAAAAAGTTAGGAAAAAAATACCTATTGACTCTTTCGGGACGACATGTCGTCTAAAAAAGTTACACGCGAATTTTTACTTTTCGGAGCTAAAAATAATTTTCACGGGGGAAAATAGAAAAGAAAATGTACAGTATTTTTTTCAGACAACTTTTTAGGACTACATGTCGTCCAAAAAAGTAGCGTGGGAAAGTTTTTGCTTTTTGGATGCAACTCTTTTCCTCCAAAAGAAAAATGCAAATATTTTTGGGATGATATAATGTCGTCCGTAAAATTCGTGTGGTCAAACTTTTCAGAAGCTGATCCCAAAAAGCAGATTGATGATTTTTTTTAAATATAATGTTAAATAAATTAAATCGAATCCAAAATAAAACTCTCGAGAGCAGAAAATCAGAATCGGAAATCTGGAATTGTGCATGAATATGAAACATTGTCACACCTAAAATTGTCAGGTTCACTGACGCAAATTGACAAAATGGAGGTAAACAAATACAGTGACACTTCTAGACGAAGATAGATATACAGTCATCAATAATTTAGTGCCGTTTTCAAGGGTGTTTGGGACCCTGCCCAATTTGTTACACTCTTTCTTGAAAAGATAAAATTTAAGTCCATCACTTTCTCACAAACATATATCATGTCATGCACCCTCTATCATATACAACCCCGCATCCTTACATTACACCGGATGATAAATTTAATTAATACAGTATATAAAATTATGTCGACAATTCTTGTGGTATGTTCAAAATTGTTTAACCCAGTAAAAAATTATCCTTCTGTCTCATTACAAGTGTCTACTTACTTTTTGCACACAGTTTTAGAAAATCTCAATAACTTTATTCTTCACTAGTCAGAAATCTTCTCTCTCCATAATAACCTCTTCTTATTGGTTGATACACAAAATGGATACTTAAAATGGGACATCACAAAATGAAAATGTGAACACTTGTGGTGAAACGGAGGTAGTATTTACTTAGGCAGTCCCTAAGTTGCCTAGAGTCTAGATTAATTATTAATTGATCTTATCTTTTTAGTAAAATTTCATCACATGTTGTGCACGTGAAGGTAATAATGTGTTTGTTCAAGATGCCACATATGAAACCGTTTGGTGGCATGCATGAGAGACGTTTGTTAATATTATAATATGCAATTGTAGTTGAAGGGTTTTGTAAGTCTAAATGAGGAGAATGATTTATAGATTTTAAGATTCAAAAAGTTGATGCGTCTTTGTAGTCCAAGAAGAAAGAAGAAAGGAGAAAGAAGAAAAGGAAGATTTTTTTTTTTTTTAAAGGGAAACTCATACACCTACCTAAATTTAACTCGAATATATACATCACGAATTGTCCTAAGCACGACTCGAACCCTCAACCTCAAAGTTGTAAGGGTGACATCGATATCGCCAAGCCATTGACTCTTTGATAGATGAAATGGCTGTTTTATGATCACGAGTATGTAACTAAATTTTTGACGATCCTTAGTGACACAAAAATTTTCACACAACTTTGATAAACTACAATGGACTCTCCAAGTATTTTTTTTTTTTTTTATTTTAGATTTTCTTTTAACAGAAGTATCAGCATCATCTATGGATGACATCGGGTCGGGTTTTGGTCAGGTTTAGGTAATCCCGGACCCGAACCCGATTAAGAAACCCCGCTCCAAACCCGGCCTGAAACCCGTCGGGTCCCCATTTACTTACATACTATCGGGTTTCGGGTTTCCCCACGGGTAAACGGGTATACCCGATTAGTCATTCTGCATCTATTTTTTCAATAAGTTACCAAATCAATATCGAAAAATAACTTAACTACTTCATGTTTAAAGTATTATAAAATATCACATACAAAAAGTTAATTGAAAAGTTCTAAAACATTTTTTCAATAAGTTACCAAATCAAAATATCGAAAAATAACTTAACTACTTTATGTTTAAAGTATTATAAAATATCACATACAAAAAGTTAATTGAAAAGTTCTAAAATACTCAAATACACAAAGTATATAAAATATCAAATCTCGAAAACTTGTTGTATATGATTATATTAAATAAAATTATGCTCGTTTTCAAAACAAATAAGAGAAATCTTTCATACATTAACAATATAATACTAATACTAAAATTTTAGATAAAAATTATTATTAAAATTTCTCGAGCCGTGTATACGAGTATGCGGGTCGGGTATACGGGTCGGGTAAACGGGTATGTATCTAAAACCATACCCGAACTCGATCCCGGAATTTTTTTGTAACCATCCCCATACCCGGCCCATGACCCGATGGACTCGGGTCAGACCCGTCCCAATTATAACGGATTTCGGGTTTCCCCATCGGGTACGAGTCATTTTGCCATCCCTAGCATCATCCATAGAGGACCTTAACCACATTTGCGATCATTTGTCACACACGCGTTGTGAAGAAACTCCTCGCATTCATCGCGCAAAGCATACCCGAAATTCTTTAGGTTTACTGTTTGGCTATCACAGAGTCAGTGGTGATTCAAGGATTATAACACAATGAGGTCTCCTAATTTTTTTTTCCAGTATCAATTATTTCAATGTTATTTTAGTGGTAATTTACTTTCAAAAACATATTCAATATATATATATATATATATATATATATATATATATATATATATATATATATATATATATATATATATATATATATATATATATATATATATATATATATATATATTGTGAAGATCTAGCGCTAAGTGGGTATAAGTGGGATAAGGGGATAAGTGATTTTGTGATTTTTATATCTAGAGTTCTACAGCTCCGATTTAAAAAAAAAAAAATTGCTGGTATCTATTTCCAGTGTGCAGATTCAGAAAATTTTTTTTTTTTCTTCAACTGGAGCATTAAGATGCATCTGATGCATGTTATCCGCTGTTTTGATGCTGTTTGATGCATGTTAACTGCCTTTCATGCAGCAGATGCATCTTAACAAAAACAAAGAAAAAATGACTTTTATTAAAAAAACAGTGTTTAGGGTTTAGAAATTAGGGTTTAGAAATTAGGATTTTAGAACGAGTTTTTAAACGAACAGTTTAGAGTTTTGGGTTGAGGGTTTACGGAGTAAACCCGAAAACCCTAAACCCTAAACTCTAAATCGGGCTAAATCCTAAAAAAACTCAAAAAAACCTCAAAAAATGTTAACATGCATTAGGTGCATTTTAAGCTCCTGTTGAAAAAAAAAATAAAAAAATTTATGAATCTACACAATGTCAGTAGATTACGATTTTTTTTTTTAAATTTGAGCTATAATGTAAAAGATATAAAAATCTCACTTTACTTATCCCCTTATCCCAAAAATACCACTTATCCCTTGATCTCCCCAATATATATATATATATATATATATATATATATATATATATATATATATATATATATATATATGGTCCAAGTAATTAAATTTAGTGGTGTTCTATATAATTTAAAAGAAAAAACTATAAATCTGAAAAATATATGGGGTCCTACATTTAAATTTAGTGGTGTCTTATACAATTTAAAGAATAGTTTTTACTAAAAAATTTAATCTAGTGGTGTCCCGTGACCAGTGTTGTAAATCTCTTTATTTCTCTTCGAGATATCTCCGAGACCTCGTTTTTAGAAGGCAACCGAGACGAGATGCACATCTCCCGAGATTTCCCTGTCAACATGGTTAAACTTGGTCAAAGCCACAATTTCTCGATTTTTCTTGCTCGTTTCTCGTAATTTCTCGGATTTTCTAACTCATTTCTCGAACTTTTTGTTTTATAAAATCTCATAAAAATTGTATATAAATACACATATATTTATCTATTAATATAAATTTATACCAAAAAACTAAAAAGTCAATGTAAGTCAACATCCGAGATCTCCCCGAGATTGTTTCGAGATGCCGAGATCTCCTCATGTGACGCCTCGTACAAAACCATCGTGTACGATTCGTCAACAACAGAATCTTTACACGGTCAAGTACTACATGTTGTTTGAAAACCAGTTTGCATTCATAAAAAGATAGCGTTTACAAAAGATAACGTGACACAAAGGTCGTTACAAAGTCATTATTTGAAAATAACATAAGTTACAAATGCAAGATAAAAGTTCCATGATTGAGACATCTCTAAATAATGCAGCGGAAATCTAACACAGAGGTCCATAACAGCAAGTCTAAAATACCAAGATAGCAAGTCTAACAGCGGAAGCAACATCGTCTAAGCACCTGAGAAATACACGCTTAAAAGTCAACACGAATGTTGGTGAGCTATAGTTTGTAATCAGTAAAGTAATGTAGACCACGAGTTATCATATTCAAAACAGTATGAAAAGTATATGTTTATCCGTGGGCACCCGGTAACTAACTTAACGTAATAGTAATACCCCCTAAAAGTACACTTGGCGAGTGCGTATGTCCTCGAAGTATCAAACACCCGTTAAATGCTAGCGCGACTAGCCCGAATGGGGATGTCAAACCCTATGGATCCATATCTAATATTCGCGTTCACCGGTTCAAAAACCAATGATTAAACGTTACCGTGCTAAGGGGAATGTTTATGCCGTTATATAACCCACACATATGTAAAGTTTAAGTACTCGTGTCAAGTAAGTTAAACGTAAAAAGCGCATGTATTCTCAGTCCCAAAAATAGTATAAGTAAAAAGGGAAGCTATAACTCACAGTGAATAAGTAGTAAAAGTCGATATGAAACGTATGCAGGTAGTAATCGGTCCGAAAGGTCGTCAACCTAAGTCAAAGGTCACTAGGTCAGTATGTTATCCCAATAAGTTTAAAAGTGAATAAATTAAGTTTAAGTGTCATCATCATCATCATTCATCATCATAAAAGCTAAGTAAGTTTGACAAGAATAGAGATCGAAACAATAGGTTGACTTCGGTCAGCTGCTATGACCTCTATACAAAACGAAAAGATGCGTAGTCAGTGGCTATGGCTCCGTATACGAGTCCTCTAACTGCTGACCAATTTTCAGAACCTAACTCGTCTTCCTTTGACCGTGGCGACGGTTTAAGTGCGAGTAGGTCAAAAATTTCAGCACAACGTTACAACGGCGTAGTGACTTTCGGAATCTGATCAGATCCCGAAAAACAGTAAACAAGTTCTCCGGTGGGGTTCTTGGTGCTTGATGCTCATCACGGTTCTCATCCTCGATGCTTGTAGCTTCAAGTGTACAACTCATTGATGGACTAGCATCACCTTGACCAAGATTCAACCATCAACACACAATATGTTAAGACCAAGTAAGAACACAACTCATTTATGAGTCTTAGATGGATGATGAACCAAGGTTACATCATATCCTTAGTCTTAACACAAATACAAGTTCTATTTACAACTAAAGCTACAAACTTTACTTCAATCAAACAAATATAAACATAATCTAAATCAAATAAAGTGATGGAACCCTAAGCTAGAGAGCTTGGATCCTTTTCACACAAGTTATAAGATTACAAAGCTAGAAAGCTTGAATCTTTACAAGATTAATGAGACCATAAGCTATAAAGCTAAGATCTTTAACAAAATAATGAAAGTAATGAGACCATAAGCTAAAAAGCTAAGATCTTTAACATAATAATGAGACCCTAAGCTAAAAAGCTTGGATCTTTAGTGTTCTTGAAGATCTTGAGGCGTAAAGCTTGGATCTTTAAGATACATGAAGATTACAAACACAAGTTTGAATCTTTATAACAAAATAAAAAGATTAAAGCTAAAAGATTTAGATCTACAAAGTAGGTGAAGATTCAAAGCTAGAAAGCTTGAATCTTCCATGTTCTTGAAGGATTCAAATTCATGTTTGAATCTACAAGATGTAATCAAGATCAAAAGCTAAAAAGCTTGATCTTCTAATGATGATGATGAACTCGTGATGATGAGAAGGAGAAGAAGAAAAGAAATTCAAAATACTTACAAGCTTTAGACTAGAGAGAAAATAAATGAACAAGTGTGTGTAAATTGTGAATGGAAATCAAGTGTGAATGGTGAGGAAATGGCTTAGTATTTATAGGAGGTGAGGTGAGGGTGGTGGTGGTTAGGCCGTGGGTTTCCAAGGGGGACACCTTTTTGCTTTTTGATTAATGGTTGTCTAAAGTTGGTGTTTATGTTAGGATCTCATGCAACATTAAAGATAATACTTGATAAAAATGCTAACATGTTCCCTCTAATAAATGGGCATTTGTCTTACTTATTAATGGGTCACTAGTTACTTATAATTGGGCTAATTAAATAGTCCACTAACTAGTGCAGGGTGGGCTAATGTCCAACAAGATAGAAAGTACAACAAGACTAACTAGTGTGCTCTAGTAAATTACTAAGCGTAATTAAGCATCCAAAAACCCACGTAATTGTTATTATAAAATAACAATTAGTATTTCATAGTCATATTATTCCGATTACGACAAAAGTTAAACGTGTACGCAGTACGCAGTTCGTTAAAAAAAGGTCAAGTGACACTAACGGTAATAAAGGTTTCCGAGGATTAAGTTAAGTATCCTACGTACTTAATGATACGCTTTAACATATAAATGAAAGTAGTCAACATGCAGGGAGTTCCCAGAGTATAATATAGCTCGGTACGCACAAATACGCAGTTTCATGAAAACACAAAGCATAAAAGCAAGTCGAAAAATTCGGGTCGTTACACCTCAAAAATGTCTAAAAGAGACCTCCCCGAGATCCGAGTTCTCTAACCTTGCCCGTGATCCCACGAGCACCTTACTAGACTCGCCTCTGCACAGAGTGAATGATACTAGAGGCACAACCTTGGAGAAAACTTCCGCAGGGTTCGAACTCACACCTATTATTTCAAGGATACGGGTCCATGACCAAATGAGGCTTTTTACCACTCAACCAAAAGTTCGGTGGTGTCTTTTTTTTTATGTTAGGCTTATTATCGTGAAAACATTTTAATTGAAAACATATACTAATACAACAACAACAAAATTCAATACCACATGAGTGGTGTAGAGGGAGGTGAGATGTGTAACGACCCGACCAAAACCGTTATTGACGGCGCCGTTAACTTAGGTCCCGTTGCGTGGTCGTAGTCCCTATATGAGACTCGTTTGACCAAAATTATGTCGCATTCATTTGAAAGGTACAAGACTTGCAAGTTTAGTTTACAAAACCGTTCGACAACAAGTCTAAGTTTACAAAAGTCATAAAGTATAAATGAAATAACTTGCGACATAATTAGTTTAAAAACACAGTTGCTATAAATAGCGTAAGTATGTAAACAAAAGTTTGAATCCAAAGGTGCTATCACTAGCGTATGTATGTATGTATCTTGACTCCAAGCAATTAATCAGAGTGTATGCATGTATGCTTGACCCCAAGCAAGTATGAGTGTACGCGGAAGCATGTATCAAATAGCCAAGTATGAACCTGAGAAACATATAGAAAACTGTCAACGAAAAACGTTGGTGAAATCATAGGTTTAGTAAGTATTAAACGTTGTTTTTGAACCACAAGATTTAGTATCAAGGCGTATACATCTCTAAAGATGTGTTTGTAAACCATAAGATTTAGTATAAAGTGAATATCAAGCGTATACATCCCAAAAGATGTTGTCTGTATCACGAGCACCCAATTACCAAAACTTAACTGAATCTTCCCTCTGAATTTTGAATATAGTGTTAGAACATACACTATGCACGTTGAAATTATATTTCATCCACTAACGGTAGCGAACCGTCTGAATGAGGGTTCGTTAAACCCGTATGGCCACACAACATAATCACTCGCTTACACTTACACCCTGCAAGTGGAACTAATGATAATTGGATTGAGGACTTTTGTTCTAACTCGTCTGTATCTTTGCTCTTGTATTCGCATTTGTATCCAAAGTATGAAAGTATAAACCGTATAAATGCATATAAAGTATATGTTTCTCAGCCCACGATTTAAAAGTATAAAAGTATTTGCAAAGGTGGGACTATGATCTCACCTCGAGTGCACGAGTATAAAGGTACTTCAACAAGTAAACGTGTGCATGAAAGTTGCTTAGCCTTGACCTAAACAAGTAAGTTGTATCAATTAACCGGTTACGATACAAGGTCGGGTGAAATGTGTTCAATTAGTCCTATGGCTCGTTACGACTCGAATAGTATAGCATGTGAATCACGTTGTCAAGTTTCATGCAAGAATCACGTATAAAAGCATGTTAGAACGTTTGCATAAAAGTTTGGTTAAGTTTGACTAAAAGTCAAACTTGGTCAAAGTCAACGAAAAAATCAACACGTTCGGGTTCGGTCCCGAACTATTTTTCTGAGGTTTTTATTCATATATAAGCATATTAGAACAAGTTTCATGTGAATCGGAGGTCGATAGCTAGTCAAACATTTCGCGTGAAATGCGCCAAAGTGAGCAGAATCTGGCCAGGCCAATCCGCGCGCCGCGCGGGGATGGGGCGCGCCGCGCCACCATCTGGCCAGAGAATTCTGGTCAGTTTTCAAAGTGTGCACGAACCAAAACACAAACAATCACATTTTATGATCCGCAAACAATTAGAACATGTATTTTATATCATCGGAAAGCTATTTCGACAAGGAATACAACTAACCACATATCATTAATCAAAAACATCATTTACAATAACCGAAAACTCGTCAATTGATCAAGAAAGGTTTATTTTCAAGTTTCAAGTTCGTAAAACGTATTTTATGATTCGGGAATCCAATTTACACATACGATATGCCGTTTTGAAGGTAATGAAGCATACATTACTACTATACACTAACAATTAACATTTCATGGCATTTGAGCATCCAAAAGTTCATGTCAAGAACTATCAAACCCTAGTCAAACATCACAAAATCATTAATCGGGTTTTTGAAGTTTCCCTAATCAACCTACACATCTAAATGTGGCTAATGATACTAGTAACACAATTAAAACATGCACTTTAACAATCTAACAACATTAACTCATCCAAAATCAAGGATTAAGCATCCACTTTTCATTTTCAAGCTAGTTACACCAAAACATCAAGATCGAGCATACAAATCATATAATCATGCTAGACACGAGCCATAGACACTAACTAACAACATTTCAAGTCAAAAACACGAATTTAAAGAAATCTAGAGTTTTAGAAATGTTACCCAAAATGGATGAAATTGGTACCAAATCGAAGAGGATGATGAGAGGATCACGAATATGTAATTTGTTTTGAAGTTTGCTTCCCGATCCGAATTTAGATGATGAATTATGTTTGTGTTCTTGAGAGAAAAAAAGAAAGAAAGAGAGAGAGATGGAGGGATTGAATGGATGAGAAATGGTGGGTTGACTAGTTGACCTAGTCAACTAGTTTGCCCACTTGACAACTTCGGTCCCTCAAGTTTCAAAGCGGGTGCGGGAATTAACCAAACGAATTATTTTAAAAACGCTCGAGTAACCGAGTGATGTTATAATTAAATAGCGGGAATATAATGAACGTTACTCACGGAAACTATTAATTTAAATACGAAAGATTATGTTTTAAAAAAAAAAAGACGGTGTTAAAATTAAATTTAACGGAAAAACGCGGGATGTTACATTATCCACACCTCAAAAGAAATTTCGTCCCGAAATTTAGTTGGAAGTAGTAGTTGTTGAATCTTCCCCGAGATCTTGCGTTGTAAATTCTACGGATAAGTGAAGGTACGTCCTTGGGCTTTTCAACGAACTTCGACGGTCGGGATTTTTACGTTGGATTGAAGTTTGGTTTCACGATTCATAATTTCAACCGGTTCTCCTAGGAAGTGGAGTGTACCATCGATAGCAAGCTCATCGAAGGGAATAGCAAGTTACGTCTTCAGGTTCTATGTAGGATGAACGGAGACTCGAAATGAGCCGGAAAATCTAAACGGCTAGCAACGGGTCTAAAACGCCCCAAGATTTCAAAAGGATTAAAATATCACGGATTTAGCTTCCTACGTTTTTCCGAAACGGATTGCACCTTTCCAAGGTGCGACTCTTAACGTGACGCGGTTTCCCACGTGGAATTTGAAACGTTTACGTCTAAATCGGCGTAGCTCATTTGGCGACAACGAGTCGTGTTGGGTCTTTCTTGGATATGGATAAGTTTTCTCGGTCGCTCATGCATAATCCCGGTCCCGGTGAATTGGTCATCGTTTACTTGGTTCGACAAAAGGAGAATGACGTTTCCGGTCATATAAGGTTTCGAAGGCGTGGCGTCAATACTCGAATGAAAATTTTGTAGTAAGAGAGTTTGATTAAAGGCAAAGACGTTTCTCAAGAAAATTTGAAGTTGGTAATACAAATTCGTATTATGGTTTTCAAGACTTAAATCGTATGTTTGTTCGGTCCGTCGGGTTTTGGATGGTACGCGGTACTCATGTCTAAACGCGGTCCCGAGACTTTTTGTGAGGCACTCCAAAATCTAGAAGTGAAACGAGGATCTCGATCCGAAACGGAGTACATTCCGTAAGGTATATTTGAACAAGTTTGTTAGGACAAGTTTCTCAAGAAAATTCGCGTCGCGAAAGATTTATCAGTTTCCAAAAACGTTCGTCGGGGCAAGTTCTCATCGGTTTCTGAAAAAAAAACGTTCGTCGGGACTATTCACCCTCGAGGTGAATACTAGTATAACGTGGAGAGTCTCTCCCTCCATTGAGAGTTTAGAGTAAAGATTTCCTGAACCGGAAGTACGAGTGTGATGAGAGAGAAGTTTCCGCCTCGGTGCGAGCATAACGAGTAAATCGTAATTAGTCAATAAGACTGTGCGAGGACGAGATAGTATACACGTGTAACATACGGTTGAAGTCGAGAGGAATCGGTAATTCATTCGGAAGCATAAGTACAGTTCGACAAAAGTCGAAGGGGTGTCCCCGGTATGGTTGTTATCAATATTCTCGGAGTTTTCGGATGTCCAAACATGAAAAGATGAAGTCATGTACATGGCACATGGTGGTGTTTAGGTTGATCGAGTCTAACCACCATCACGCGTCACTAGAACTTTGGTATGTCTTACCGTAATATAACCACGTTGATCGAGTGTCGTTATATTACGCTAACTCATACTTCCATTCCCACATCACTCTATAGATTCAAGTTCGTGTAATCGCGAAAATCTAAAATGAACAAAATGTAACGACGTCTCAAACGTGACTCGTATTAAATCGAAAGAATCAGTGCAACTCTAAAGATGCGTTTCCCCGAGGGAAGTGTATAAATGATTGTTCACGTCAAATCGGTTCGAGTCAAACAATAATGTAATTAGGTATGAAAAGAGCAACGAGTCATGATAATGAGTAGTACGCAATCGTAGTGATTAATAGTGATGACGATACTCATCTAGAGTGGTGGTGGTAACTTTACAACACTTGTGGATAGTAAGCTGAGACGGGGTGGATAACAACCAAGGAGTCAGAATTCCCGAACTAGAGTGACTAACGAAGTCGTGGTCATCCGTACGCGTATAAACCTTGAATTCGCGTGTATTACCAAAAAGTGGCGGAATACGAGTTCGTATGATGAAGGTTGGGTACCATTAAAAAAGTTTGCCTAAGAATGATTCAAGTATAATGCACAAGTAGTCAAGTAAGTGCTATCTATAGCAAATGTATGTCAGAATGCAAATGCTAACTATCCGGTTGTAGTCTAGACTCACTAATGCGTCCTAACGACTCTGTTAGACACACTAATGCAAGTCCTAGTTCCCTACAACCAACGCTCTGATACCACTTGTAACGACCCGACCAAAACCGTTATTGACGGCGCCGTTAACTTAGGTCCCGTTGCGTGGTCGTAGTCCCTATATGAGACTCGTTTGACCAAAATTATGTCGCATTCATTTGAAAGGTACAAGACTTGCAAGTTTAGTTTACAAAACCGTTCGACAACAAGTCTAAGTTTACAAAAGTCATAAAGTATAAATGAAATAACTTGCGACATAATTAGTTTAAAAACACAGTTGCTATAAATAGCGTAAGTATGTAAACAAAAGTTTGAATCCAAAGGTGCTATCACTAGCGTATGTATGTATGTATCTTGACTCCAAGCAATTAATCAGAGTGTATGCATGTATGCTTGACCCCAAGCAAGTATGAGTGTACGCGGAAGCATGTATCAAATAGCCAAGTATGAACCTGAGAAACATATAGAAAACTGTCAACGAAAAACGTTGGTGAAATCATAGGTTTAGTAAGTATTAAACGTTGTTTTTGAACCACAAGATTTAGTATCAAGGCGTATACATCTCTAAAGATGTGTTTGTAAACCATAAGATTTAGTATAAAGTGAATATCAAGCGTATACATCCCAAAAGATGTTGTCTGTATCACGAGCACCCAATTACCAAAACTTAACTGAATCTTCCCTCTGAATTTTGAATATAGTGTTAGAACATACACTATGCACGTTGAAATTATATTTCATCCACTAACGGTAGCGAACCGTCTGAATGAGGGTTCGTTAAACCCGTATGGCCACACAACATAATCACTCGCTTACACTTACACCCTGCAAGTGGAACTAATGATAATTGGATTGAGGACTTTTGTTCTAACTCGTCTGTATCTTTGCTCTTGTATTCGTATTTGTATCCAAAGTATGAAAGTATAAACCGTATAAATGCATATAAAGTATATGTTTCTCAGCCCACGATTTAAAAGTATAAAAGTATTTGCAAAGGTGGGACTATGATCTCACCTCGAGTGCACGAGTATAAAGGTACTTCAACAAGTAAACGTGTGCATGAAAGTTGCTTAGCCTTGACCTAAACAAGTAAGTTGTATCAATTAACCGGTTACGATACAAGGTCGGGTGAAATGTGTTCAATTAGTCCTATGGCTCGTTACGACTCGAATAGTATAGCATGTGAATCACGTTGTCAAGTTTCATGCAAGAATCACGTATAAAAGCATGTTAGAACGTTTGCATAAAAGTTTGGTTAAGTTTGACTAAAAGTCAAACTTGGTCAAAGTCAACGAAAAAATCAACACGTTCGGGTTCGGTCCCGAACTATTTTTCTGAGGTTTTTATTCATATATAAGCATATTAGAACAAGTTTCATGTGAATCGGAGGTCGATAGCTAGTCAAACATTTCGCGTGAAATGCGCCAAAGTGAGCAGAATCTGGCCAGGCCAATCCGCGCGCCGCGCGGGGATGGGGCGCGCCGCGCCACCATCTGGCCAGAGAATTCTGGTCAGTTTTCAAAGTGTGCACGAACCAAAACACAAACAATCACATTTTATGATCCGCAAACAATTAGAACATGTATTTTATATCATCGGAAAGCTATTTCGACAAGGAATACAACTAACCACATATCATTAATCAAAAACATCATTTACAATAACCGAAAACTCGTCAATTGATCAAGAAAGGTTTATTTTCAAGTTTCAAGTTCGTAAAACGTATTTTATGATTCGGGAATCCAATTTACACATACGATATGCCGTTTTGAAGGTAATGAAGCATACATTACTACTATACACTAACAATTAACATTTCATGGCATTTGAGCATCCAAAAGTTCATGTCAAGAACTATCAAACCCTAGTCAAACATCACAAAATCATTAATCGGGTTTTTGAAGTTTCCCTAATCAACCTACACATCCAAATGTGGCTAATGATACTAGTAACACAATTAAAACATGCACTTTAACAATCTAACAACATTAACTCATCTAAAATCAAGGATTAAGCATCCACTTTTCATTTTCAAGCTAGTTACACCAAAACATCAAGATCGAGCATACAAATCATATAATCATGCTAGACACGAGCCATAGACACTAACTAACAACATTTCAAGTCAAAAACACGAATTTAAAGAAATCTAGAGTTTTAGAAATGTTACCCAAAATGGATGAAATTGGTACCAAATCGAAGAGGATGATGAGAGGATCACGAATATGTAATTTGTTTTAAAGTTTGCTTCCCGATCCGAATTTAGATGATGAATTATGTTTGTGTTCTTGAGAGAAAAAAAGAAAGAAAGAGAGAGAGATGGAGGGATTGAATGGATGAGAAATGGTGGGTTGACTAGTTGACCTAGTCAACTAGTTTGCCCACTTGACAACTTCGGTCCCTCAAGTTTCAAAGCGGGTGCGGGAATTAACCAAACGAATTATTTTAAAAACGCTCGAGTAACCGAGTGATGTTATAATTAAATAGCGGGAATATAATGAACGTTACTCACGGAAACTATTAATTTAAATACGAAAGATTATGTTTTAAAAAAAAAAGACGGTGTTAAAATTAAATTTAACGGAAAAACGCGGGATGTTACAAGATGTAGGGAATCCTTCCCCTATTCAATTCCACGAAATAAAGTTTGTCATCAATCGTAAGCTCCTCAAGTGGTATGATGAGTTCTGGTTTCGCAAGACACATCTTCAGATTTGATACATGGAAGTTAGGATGAACGGAGCTCAATTGAGTCGGAAGATCCAAACGGTAAGCAACGGGTCTAACACGCTCCAAGACTTCAAAATGAACAATGTATCGCGGGTTCAACTTTCCACATTTTCCGAAACGGATTACACCTTTCCAAGGTGTGACTTTCAACATAATGCGGTCGCCGATTTGAAATTCGCGATCTCCACATTTAAGGTTGGCTTAGCACTTCTGACGATCACGGGCCGTCTTGAGCCTCCCTTGAATTTAAACAATCTTCTCCATTGTCTCATGGACTAACCCGGGTCTGGTGATTTGCTTCTCACCTACTTCGGCCCAACAAATAGGAGAATGGCACTTGCGACCATACAATGCTCGAAAGGTGCGGCATTAATACTCGAATGATAGTTGTTGTTGTAAGAAAATTCGGCTAGCGGCAAATGCTTTTCCCAAGCTTTTCCGAAATCAATAACGCAAGCACGCAACATGTCCTCCAAAGTCTGAATCGTTCGTTCGCTTTGTCCGTCAGTTTGCAGGTGATATGCGGTACTCATGTCGAGACGTGTTCCCAAGGCTTCTTGCAAAGAACGCCAAAATCTAGAAGCAAAACGGGTATCGCGATCTGAGATAATCGATAAGGGTACACCGTGGCGAGATACAACTTCCTTTATGTATAGCTGCGCCAGTCCTTCCATCGCATCGGTTTCCTTCATGGCTAGGAAGTGAGCAGATTTGGTAAGACGGTCAACGATAACCCAGGTGGTATCATAACCTCCTACCGTCTTCGGTATCTTCGTGATGAAATCCATTGTTATTCCTTCCCACTTCCATTGCAGGATTTCGGGTTGTTGGAGTAGTCCAGACTGCTTCTGATGTTCGGCTTTGATCTTGGAACAAGTCAAACACTTTCCAACATTAGCTGCAACATCCCTTTTGAGGTTCGGCCACTAATATTGAACCTTGAGGTCGTGGTACATCTTACCAGCTCCTGGATGAATTGAATGCCTTGACTTGTGGGCTTCGTCTAGAATAAGGCTCCGTAAATACCCATAACTAGGCACCCAGATTCTTCCGGCAAAGTATCGGAGTCCAGTCTCCTTAACCTCGAATCGAGAACGAGAATGTTCAAGTGCTCTTGAGAAATATTCTCCTCCTTGAGAGCTTCCTCTTGGGCTACACGGATCTGGTTATTGAGATTCGTCTGAATGGTGATGTTCAAGGCACGGACATGAAGAGGTACTATTCTCTCCTTTCGGCTCAAGGCATCAACTACAACATTTGCCCTTCCGGGATGATAACGTAGTTCACAATTATAGTCGTTCAATGTTTCGATCCATTGTTGCTGTCTCATATTCAGCTGCTTCTGGTCGAATATGTGTTGAAGGCTTTTGTGATCGGTGAAGATGGTACTCTTGGTTCCATAAAGGTAGTGTCTCCACAGTTTTAGTGTAAAGACAACGGCCCCAAGCTCAAGATCGTGCGTTGTGTAATTTTGCTCGTGAATCTTCAGTTGTCGAGAGGCGTAAGCAATAACCTTCGTTCTTTGCATCAATACGTAACTAAAACCATTTTTTGAGGCATCACAGTACACAACAAAATCATCACTGCCTTCGGGAAGAGATAGGATAGGTGCGGTGGTTAACTTCTGCTTCAAGGTTTGAAATGCCGACTCTTGCTCGGCTTCCCAAACGAACTTCTTCCCCTTATGAGTTAATGCAGTCAAAGGACGTGCAATCAGAGAGAAACCTTCAATGAATCTTCAGTAATAACCGGCAAGGCCTAAAAATTGACGGATATGAGTAGGAGTAGTGGGAGTTTCCCACTTGCTGATAGCTTTGATCTTTCCGGGATCAACTTTGATACCCTGGTTGCTCACAATATGACCGAGAAATTGGACTTCCTTCAACCAAAACTCGCACTTGGAGAATTTGGCATAAAGTTGCTCTTGTCTCAAAAGTTCCAACACTAGTCGAAGATGTTGTTCATGTTCTTCTTCACTTCTGGAATAGATGAGGATATCATCTATGAAGACGATAAAGAACTTGTCCAGGTATGATTTGCATACTCAATTCATGAGATCCATGAATACAGCAGGTGTGTTGGTTAAACTGAATGACATCACAAGAAACTCATAATGACCATAACGGGTTCTGAACGCAATCTTCATCACATCGCTCTCCTTCACCCTCAACTGGTGATATCCTAATCGTAAATCGATCTTAGAGTAAACGCTGGATCCTTGCAGCTGATCAAAAAGATCGTCAATCCTGGGAAGGGGATATCGATTCTTGATCGTCAACTTGTTCAGCTCACGATAAGTTATACACATGCGGAAAGATCCGTCCTTCTTCTTCACAAACAAAACAGGTGCGCCCCAAGGCGATGAACTCGGTTGGATAAATCCACGGTCTAGCAATTCCTGCAGTTGACTCTGCAACTCTTGCAGTTCCGAAGGTGCTAGTCGATAAGGTGCGCGGGCTACAGGTGCGGCTCCTGGTACTAGATCAATCCGGAATTCCACTGATCGCGGCGGCGGTAATCCAGGCAATTCTTTCGGAAATACGTCGGGAAATTCGTTCACAATCCGCACATCATCAACAATCTTCTCCTCGGTTTCTAACTTCTTCACATGTGCCAGAAGAGCAAAACGCCCTTTCCTCATGACTTTCTGTGCCTTCATGCAACTAATGAGGTTCAACTTTGGGTTACCTTTCTCTCCGTGTACGATCAATGGCACAACGTCTTCGCGAGGTATACGTATAATCTTCTCTCCACAAACAACTTCTGCTCTTACTTTGGACAACCGGTCCATACCAACTATCACATCGAAGCTTCCCAACTTGATGGGTATCAAATCAATCTCAAAGTCCACACCGGCTAGGTTTATTATGCCTCCGCGGCCAATTTGGTCAACTTTCTCAAGTTTCTCATTGGCTACTTTAACCAGAATACTATCGTCTAAAGGTACTAACGACCAGTCTATCTTAGAACAAAAACGTCTACATACATAACTCCTATCGGCACCCGTATCAAATAAGACAGAAGCAAGTAGATTATTGACAGTGAATATACTTGTGACCAAATCAGGATCCTCACGGGCATCTCGAGCGTTCATGTTGAAAACTCTCCCACGTACTGGTCCGGCATCCTTCTTCTTGTTCGGGCACTCATTCTTGAAGTGGCCCTATTGACCGCACTCAAAACACTTTCTTGGTCCAGTAGGGTTTGTCTTCACAGCTGGGGTGGTAATCTTGCAGTCCATGCCAATGTGCCCAGTCCTTTTACACTTCTCACAGACCACGTTGCCGTACCCTGTATGATGCTTGTAGCATCTCTTGCACTGCAGAAGACTACCCTTGTAGTTAGGGTTCGAGCTAGGGTTTGGGTTGGGGTTCCTCCAGTCGTTGTTTCCCTTGAAACCCTCATGCCTCTTTGCTGAGTTCTGATCAAAGACCTTCCCTTTGTTGCTTTCCCACTTACGCTTCTCATAACTAGCTCCTGATTCTGATTTCGCTTTCTCTGGTTCCTTGCGGATGATCTGGTTCATCAGGGTGTGCGCCATGCGCATAGCTTCCGGGACATCTGCTGGTTTCGAAGAAGTGACATTTCCCTGAATGGTCTTGGGAAGTCCCCACAAGTATCGTTCCATTCGCTTAAATTCAGGGGTAACCATCGTGAGGCACATCAAAGCTAACTCCAAATACCTTCGGTTATAGCCATCAAGGTCAGTTCCCACAACCTTCAGCTCACAAAACTCAGCTTCCATTTTCTGAATTTTGGTTCTGGGGCAGTACTCCTCGATCACAGCACTCTTAAACTCCTCCCATGGTGTAGCATAAGCCTCGTCAATTCCTTTAGCCTGAGCAAGCGTGTTCCACCAGGTTAAAGCGCCGTCTGACAGAGTACATGAGGCGTACTTAGTTTTGTTCACTTCCGAGCAGTTGCTCACACGGAACACAGCTTCCAACTTCTCAAACCATCTCGTCAGTCCAACTAGCCCTTCTGTACCACTGAAATTGTGGGGCTTGCAGCTTTGGAATTCCTTATATGTACACCCGTTCTGAACAGCTAGGTTGGCCGGTGGAGGTGGAGCAGGGTTGGCATTCGCCATAGCTGCGGCTATTCGAGCAGCAATCATTTCCTCGACCTGTACCGCTGTGGGCGTTTCCCTTGGAACTCTTCCGTTTGCCATTGTTCCTCTGAACAAAAGTTTTGACTTAAGTCAAAATTCCGCATTCAATAATATTATAGCATAAGGCACCCAGTATGGAATCAACACCACACACAATTAAGTAAAGCAACCAGATACAGATACCACCAAATCATCATACAGTAGCGTAAATAGAACACCGTACAAAATTTAAACAACATTAAGTTCTATTCATTAATAAGAAAGTTTCATACATCCGCATAAGGTTCGTACAACACATGAGTAAAACATGAAACTACTAACATAGTTACATAAGGAAATCTAATACAATAATCCTACGGTGATGGTGGGTAAATGATGTCCATCAGGTGGGACATCTAATTCTCAAGCTCAGTTACCCGAGCACGGAGGATATGCATTTCCCTCGTCAGTTCCTCGACGACGGGGGATGCTGGTGGGGCAGGTGGTGCAGATGGTGCGAATGGCAGGTGGTGCAGATGTAGATGGCATAGTTGTAGTGACCCGAACTTTTCCATGTTTATATATATTAATTGAGATTGATATTTACATGATTAAATGTTTCCAACATGTTAAGCAATCAAACTTGTTAAGACTTGATTAATTGAAATATGTTTCATTTAGACAATTGACCACCCAAGTTGATCGGTGATTCACGAACGTTAAAACTTGTAAAAACTATATGATGACATATATATGGATATATATATATAGTTAACATGATACTATGATAAGAAAACATATCATAAAGTATATTAACAATGAACTACATGTGTAAAAACAAGACTACTAACTTAATGATTTTTAAACGAGACATATATGTAACGATTATCATTGTAAAGACATTTAATGTATATATATCATATTAAGAGATATTCATACATGATAATATCATGATAATATAATAATTTAAAATCTCATTTGATATTATAAACATTGAGTTAACAACATTTAACAAGATCGTTAACCTAAAGGTTTCAAAACAACACTTACATGTAACGACTAACGATGACTTAACGACTCAGTTAAAATGTATATACATGTAGTGTTTTAATATGTATTTATACACTTTTGAAAGACTTCAATACACTTATCAAAATACTTCTACTTAACAAAAATGCTTACAATTACATCCTCGTTCAGTTTCATCAACAATTCTACTCGTATGCACCCGTATTCGTACTCGTACAATACACAGCTTTTAGATGTATGTACTATTGGTATATACACTCCAATGATCAGCTCTTAGCAGCCCATGTGAGTCACCTAACACATGTGGGAACCATCATTTGGCAACTAGCATGAAATATCTCATAAAATTACAAAAATATGAGTAATCATTCATGACTTATTTACATGAAAACAAATTACATATCCTTTATATCTAATCCATACACCAACGACCAAAAACACCTACAAACACTTTCATTCTTCAATTTTCTTCATCTAATTGATCTCTCTCAAGTTCTATCTTCAAGTTCTAAGTGTTCTTCATAAATTCCAAAAGTTCTAGTTTCATAAAATCAAGAATACTTTCAAGTTTGCTAGCTCACTTCCAATCTTGTAAGGTGATCATCCAACCTCAAGAAATCTTTGTTTCTTACAGTAGGTTATCATTCTAATACAAGGTAATAATCATATTCAAACTTTGGTTCAATTTCTATAACTATAACAATCTTATTTCAAGTGATGATCTTACTTGAACTTGTTTTCGTGTCATGATTCTGCTTCAAGAACTTCGAGCCATCCAAGGATCCATTGAAGCTAGATCCATTTTTCTCTTTTCCAGTAGGTTTATCCAAGGAAATTAAGGTAGTAATGATGTTCATAACATCATTCGATTCATACATATAAAGCTATCTTATTCGAAGGTTTAAACTTGTAATCACTAAAACATAGTTTAGTTAATTCTAAACTTGTTCGCAAACAAAAGTTAATCCTTCTAACTTGACTTTTAAAATCAACTAAACACATGTTCTATATCTATATGATATGCTAACTTAATGATTTAAAACCTGGAAACACGAAAAACACCGTAAAACCGGATTTACGCCGTCGTAGTAACACCGCGGGCTGTTTTGGGTTAGCTAATTAAAAACTATGATAAACTTTGATTTAAAAGTTGTTATTCTGAGAAAATGATTTTTATTATGAACATGAAACTATATCCAAAAATTATGATTAAACTCAAAGTGGAAGTATGTTTTCTAAAATGGTCATCTAGACGTCGTTCTTTCGACTGAAATGACTACCTTTACAAAAACGACTTGTAACTTATTTTTCCGACTATAAACCTATACTTTTCTGTTTAGATTCATAAAATAGAGTTCAATATGAAACCATAGCAATTTGATTCACTCAAAACGGATTTAAAATGAAGAAGTTATGGGTAAAACAAGATTAGATAATTTTTCTCATTTTAGCTACGTGAAAATTGGTAACAAATCTATTCCAACCATAACTTAATCAACTTGTATTGTATATTATGTAATCTTGAGATACCATAGACACGTATACAATGTTTCGACCTATCATGTCGACACATCTATATATATTTCGGAACAACCATAGACACTCTATATGTGAATGTTGGAGTTAGCTATACAGGGTTGAGGTTGATTCCAAAATATATATAGTTTGAGTTGTGATCAATACTGAGATACGTATACACTGGGTCGTGGATTGATTCAAGATAATATTTATCGATTTATTTCTGTACATCTAACTGTGGACAACTAGTTATAGGTTACTAACGAGGACAGCTGACTTAATAAACTTAAAACATCAAAATATATTAAAAGTGTTGTAAATATATTTTGAACATACTTTAATATATATGTATATATTGTTATAGGTTCGTGAATCAACAGTGGCCAAGTCTTACTTCCCGACGAAGTAAAAATCTGTGAAAGTGAGTTATAGTCCCACTTTTAAAATCTAATATTTTTGGGATGAGAATACATGCAGGTTTTATAAATGATTTACAAAATAGACACAAGTACGTGAAACTACATTCTATGGTTGAATTATCGAAATCAAATATGCCCCTTTTTATTAAGTCTGGTAATCTAAGAATTAGGGAACAGACACCCTAATTGACGCGAATCCTAAAGATAGATCTATTGGGCCTAACAAACCCCATCCAAAGTACCGGATGCTTTAGTACTTCGAAATTTATATCATATCCGAAGGGTGTCCCGGAATGATGGGGATATTCTTATATATGCATCTTGTTATTGTCGGTTACCAGGTGTTCACCATATGAATGATTTTTATCTCTATGTATGGGATGTGTATTGAAATATGAAATCTTGTGGTCTATTGTTACGATTTGATATATATAGGTTAAACCTATAACTCACCAACATTTTTGTTGACGTTTAAAGCATGTTTATTCTCAGGTGAATATTAAGAGCTTCCGCTGTTGCATACTAAAATAAGAACAAGATTTGGAGTCCATGTTTGTATGATATTGTGTAAAAACTGCATTCAAGAAACTGATTTCGATGTAACATATTTGTATTGTAAACCATTATGTAATGGTCGTGTGTAAACAGGATATTTTAGATTATCATTATTTGATAATCTACGTAAAGCTTTTTAAACCTTTATTTATGAAATAAAGGTTATGGTTTGTTTTAAAAATGAATGCAGTCTTTGAAAAACGTCTCATATAGAGGTCAAAACCTCGCAACGAAATCAATTAATATGGAACGTTTTTAATCAATAAGAACGGGACATTTCAGTTGGTATCCGAGCGTTGGTCTTAGAGAACCAGAATTTTTCATTAGTGTGTCTTATCGAGTTTGTTAGGATGCATTAGTGAGTCTGGACTTCGACCGTGTTTACTTGAAAAATGATTGCTTAACAAATTTTGTTGGAAACTATATATTTTTAACATGTGAATATTATGTGATATATTAATCTCTTAACGCGTTTGATATTATGTGATAGATGTCTACCTCTAGAACAAGTCCCATTGACTCACCTAATAATAATGAAGAGTCAAATGTAAATTGGAATGATTCGTGGACTGATTCACAAGTTCCCGAAGAGGAACCGGAAGAAGAGTCGGAACCGGAAGAAGAATCGGAACCGGAAGAAGAATCGGAACCGGATGAAGAAGTAGAACCGGTGGGGGAAATAATAAAATGGTTAAGTAAAAGAAAATCCTCAACCAACCGACCAAGGTTAATTATGGTCAATGGTGTTTCCGCCAAGGAAGCAAAATATTGGGAGGATTACAAATTCTCCGATGAATCGGATTCCGACGAGAATTTCGATGATGTTATAGAAATTACCCCAACTGAATTTAAAAAGGCAAAAGAAAATAATAAGGGAAAGGGCATAAAAATAGAGAAATCTAATTCCAACCCCGATGATCTTTATATGTATCGTCAACGCCCGAAGTCCTTAAGTTATAACAATGACCCGGGAACCTCTAAACCACCAGGTTTTTCTAAACCAATGTGGACAACGACGGCTCGTATTAGGGAAACATCATATATCCCTAGAAACTTGGCAAAACGAACCAAAACCGAAGAAGAAGAAACGAGCGAGTCGGAATAAGATAGTTGTATTCGTGTGGTGTAATATATGTAATATATTGTTCTTATGCTTTATGATATATGTAAAAATTGCTTGTATTAATAAGTATTTTTTTTATGAATCTAACTCTTGTCTATTTTACAGTTTAAAAACACAAAATGGATAGACAACCCAATATTTTAAGAGACCTACCCGGAGACATGATTGATGAAATCTTGTCTAGAGTCGGCCAGAATTCCTCGGCACAACTATTTAAGGCGAGATCAGTTTGTAAGACATTCGAAGAACGTTCCAAGAATGTCTTGGTTTATAAGAGACTTTCGTTTGAAAGATGGGGGATATCACATTGGGAAACCCATAAGTTACGATGTGTTTACTTTGACGCATATATTGCGGGGAACCCAAATGCTATTTTACGCAACGGGTTAAGAAATTATTTTGACTCAATATATCCGAATATTGGACTTCGTGATTTAGAAAAAGCGGCTAACATGCAACATAAAGAAGCATGTTATGCTTACGGATTAGTAATGTTCGCTTCTCACCAAAGTGAGAACAAGAACATCGGGCTACAACTATTAAACAAAACGTTTCCACAAGTGACGGAGTCGGTAATTGGGGTAAGAAATGAGGTTTTTAGATTATTACGGGACTGTTGGACATTACGTAACCCTCGTCCCTTTGATGACGTTACAACACGCTGTCTTATCAACGGCCATAACGGTTATGTTGCACAAGACCAAGGATGGGAAGTAGTCCTAGTAAAACCAGAATGCATGACTTGTTTCTGGACGTATGAATTACGTGTCTTTATTGCCTTTGCCGAACGACTTGTGTACTAGCTAGAATTGTCTTCACAACTATTTTGTATCAAAGTTATTGTGTGCTATATTTCATGCTTTATGTAAAATAAGCGGTATTGTAAGTTTGTAAAATATTGTATAAAAGTTTGAACGCGAAATATTATTACAATCAGTTTTTCATATAGAATTGTAGTAGTTGAATTGTATATTAGCTACTAAGTATGAACTTAACGGGTAGGTACTACCCGAATTTAAACTTATAAAACGCTAATATGAAGAAAAAGCTTTTATAAATGAGTTCATATTATGCTACGAAATACTATTAACTACTCTTAATATTCTGTATGATTAACTTGTTCCATTTAACTATTTTGAAGGAAATGGCACCGACTACTCGACACACCGTGAATATGAATGAAGAGGAATTCCGTACTTTTCTAGCTTCAAACATAGCCGCAGTACAGGCTGCGCTACATACCAACAATAACCTTGGATCTAGCAGTACAGGAAATCGTGTAGGATGCACCTACAAAGAATTCACTGCCTGCAAACCTTTGGAATTTGATGGAACCGAAGGACCGATCGGATTGAAACGGTGGACCGAGAAGGTTGAATCGGTGTTTGCCATAAGTAAGTGTACTGAAGAGGACAAAGTGAAGTACGCTACGCATACCTTCACAGGTTCTGCGTTAACATGGTGGAATACCTATCTAGAGCAAGTGGGACAAGATGATGCGTACGCACTACCGTGGTCAGCATTCAAGCACTTGATGAACGAGAAGTACCGTCCCAGAACCGAGGTCAATAAGCTCAAGACAGAACTTAGAGGGTTACGAACCCAAGGATTTGATATTACCACGTACGAAAGACGATTCACAGAATTGTGCCTATTGTGTCCGGGAGCATTCGAAGATGAGGAAGAGAAGATCGACGCGTTTGTGAAAGGATTACCGGAAAGAATCCAAGAAGATATAAGTTCACACGAGCCCGCCTCCATACAACAGGCATGTAGAATGGCTCACAAACTAGTGAACCAGATTGAAGAAAGAATTAAAGAACAGACTGCTGAAGAGGCCAATGTGAAGCAAGTCAAAAGAAAGTGGGAGGAAAACGGTGATAAGAATCACCAATACAACAACAACAGTAATTACAACAATAATCGCAACAATTATCCCAACAATCGCAACATCAATCGCAACTACAACAAACGGCCCAACAACAACAACAACAACAACAACAACAACAGCAACTACAACAATCATCCCAACAACAATAATAACCGCAACAACAACAACAATCAGAAGCAGCTATGCCAAAGGTGTGAAAAGAATCACTCGGGGTTCTGCACCAAATTTTGCAACAAGTGTAAAAGAAATGGTCATAGCGCGGCGAAGTGTGAGGTCTACGGACCAGGGGCTAATAGAACGAAAGGAACAAATGGTGTCGGAACGAGTAATGGCGGAGCAAGTAGTGTCGGAGCAAGTTATGCCAATGTAGTTTGTTATAAATGTGGAAAACCAGGCCACATTATTAGAAATTGCCCGAACCAGGAGAACACGAATGGACAAGGCCGTGGAAGAGTTTTCAATATTAATGCGATAGAGGCACAGGAAGACCCGGAGCTTGTTACGGGTACGTTTCTTATTGACAATAAATCTGCTTACGTTTTATTTGATTCGGGTGCGGATAGAAGCTATATGAGTAGAGATTTTTGTGCTAAATTAAGTTGTCCATTGACGCCTTTGGATAGTAAATTTTTACTCGAATTAGCAAATGGTAAATTAATTTCAGCAGATAATATATGTCGGAATCGAGAAATTAAACTGGTTAGCGAAACATTTAAGATTGATTTGATACCAGTAGAGTTAGGGAGTTTTGATGTGATAATCGGTATGGACTGGTTGAAAGAAGTGAAAGCGGAGATCGTTTGTTACAAAAATGCAATTCGCATTATACGAGAAAAAGGAAAACCCTTAATGGTGTACGGAGAAAAGGGCAACACGAAGCTACATCTTATTAGTAATTTGAAGGCACAAAAACTAATAAGAAAAGGTTGCTATGCTGTTCTAGCACACGTCGAGAAAGTACAAACTGAAGAAAAGAGCATCAATGATGTTCCCATTGCAAAAGAATTTCCCGATGTATTTCCGAAAGAATTACCGGGATTACCCCCACATCGATCCGTTGAATTTCAAATAGATCTTGTACCAGGAGCTGCACCAATAGCTCGTGCTCCTTACAGACTCGCACCCAGCGAGATGAAAGAACTGCAAAGCCAATTACAAGAACTTTTAGAGCGTGGTTTCATTCGACCAAGCACATCACCGTGGGGAGCTCCTGTTTTGTTTGTCAAGAAGAAAGATGGTGCATTCAGGTTGTGTATCGACTACCGAGAGTTGAACAAACTTACCATCAAGAACCGCTACCCACTACCGAGAATCGACGACTTATTTGATCAACTACAAGGCTCGTCTGTTTATTCAAAGATTGACTTACGTTCCGGGTATCATCAAATGCGGGTGAAAGAAGATGATATTCCAAAGACTGCTTTCAGAACACGTTACGGTCATTACGAGTTTATGGTCATGCCGTTTGGTTTAACTAATGCACCAGCTGTGTTCATGGACCTTATGAACCGAGTGTGTGGACCATACCTTGACAAGTTTGTCATTGTTTTCATTGATGACATACTTATTTACTCAAAGAATGACCAAGAACACGGTGAACATTTGAGAAAGGTGTTAGAAGTATTGAGGAAGGAAGAATTGTACGCTAAGTTTTCAAAGTGTGCATTTTGGTTGGAAGAAGTTCAATTCCTCGGTCACATAGTGAACAAAGAAGGTATTAAGGTGGATCCGGCAAAGATAGAAACTGTTGAAAAGTGGGAAACCCCGAAAACTCCGAAACACATACGCCAGTTTTTAGGACTAGCTGGTTACTACAGAAGGTTCATCCAAGACTTTTCCAGAATAGCAAAACCCTTGACTGCATTAACGCATAAAGGGAAGAAATTTGAATGGAATGATGAACAAGAGAAAGCGTTTCAGTTATTGAAGAAAAAGCTAACTACGGCACCTATATTGTCATTGCCTGAAGGGAATGATAATTTTGTGATTTATTGTGATGCATCAAAGCAAGGTCTCGGTTGTGTATTAATGCAACGAACGAAGGTGATTGCTTATGCTTCTAGACAATTGAAGATTCACGAACAAAATTATACGACGCATGATTTGGAATTAGGCGCGGTTGTTTTTGCATTAAAGACTTGGAGGCACTACTTATATGGGGTCAAAAGTATTATATATACCGACCACAAAAGTCTTCAACACATATTTAATCAGAAACAACTGAATATGAGGCAGCGTAGGTGGATTGAATTATTGAATGATTACGACTTTGAGATTCGTTACCACCCGGGGAAGGCAAATGTGGTAGCCGATGCCTTGAGCAGGAAGGACAGAGAACCCATTCGAGTAAAATCTATGAATATAATGATTCATAATAACATTACTACTCAAATAAAGGAGGCGCAACAAGGAGTTTTAAAAGAGGGAAATTTAAAGGATGAAATACCCAAAGGATCGGAGAAGCATCTTAATATTCGGGAAGACGGAACCCGGTATAGGGCTGAAAGGATTTGGGTACCAAAATTTGGAGATATGAGAGAAATGGTACTTAGAGAAGCTCATAAAACCAGATACTCAATACATCCTGGAACGGGGAAGATGTATAAGGATCTCAAGAAACATTTTTGGTGGCCGGGTATGAAAGCCAATGTTGCTAAATACGTAGGAGAATGTTTGACGTGTTCTAAGGTCAAAGCTGAGCATCAGAAACCATCAGGTCTACTTCAACAACCCGAAATCCCGGAATGGAAATGGGAAAACATTACCATGGATTTCATCACTAAATTGCCAAGGACTGCAAGTGGTTTTGATACTATTTGGGTAATAGTTGATCGTCTCACCAAATCAGCACACTTCCTACCAATAAGAGAAGATGACAAGATGGAGAAGTTAGCACGACTGTATTTGAAGGAAGTCGTCTCCAGACATGGAATACCAATCTCTATTATCTCTGATAGGGATGGCAGATTTATTTCAAGATTCTGGCAGACATTACAGCAAGCATTAGGAACTCGTCTAGACATGAGTACTGCCTATCATCCACAAACTGATGGGCAGAGCGAAAGGACGATACAAACGCTTGAAGACATGCTACGAGCATGTGTTATTGATTTCGGAAACAGTTGGGATCGACATCTACCGTTAGCAGAATTTTCCTACAACAACAGCTACCATTCAAGCATTGAGATGGCGCCGTTTGAAGCACTTTATGGTAGAAAGTGCAGGTCTCCGATTTGTTGGAGTGAAGTGGGGGATAGACAGATTACGGGTCCGGAGATTATACAAGAAACTACCGAGAAGATCATCCAAATTCAACAACGGTTGAAAACCGCCCAAAGTCGACAAAAGAGCTACGCTGACATTAAAAGAAAAGATATAGAATTTGAAATTGGAGAGATGGTCATGCTTAAAGTTGCACCTTGGAAAGGCGTTGTTCGATTTGGTAAACGAGGGAAATTAAATCCAAGGTATATTGGACCATTCAAGATTATTGATCGTGTCGGACCAGTAGCTTACCGACTAGAGTTACCTCAACAACTCGCGGCTGTACATAACACTTTCCACGTCTCGAATTTAAAGAAATGTTTTGCTAAAGAAGATCTCACTATTCCGTTAGATGAAATCCAAATCAACGAAAAACTTCAATTCATCGAAGAACCCGTCGAAATAATGGATCGTGAGGTTAAAAGACTTAAGCAAAACAAGATACCAATTGTTAAGGTTCGATGGAATGCTCATAGAGGACCCGAGTTCACCTGGGAGCGTGAAGATCAGATGAAGAAGAAATACCCGCATCTATTTCCAGAAGATTCGTCAACACCTTCAACAACTTAAAATTTCGGGACGAAATTTATTTAACGGGTAGGTACTGTAGTGACCCGAACTTTTCCATGTTTATATATATTAATTGAGATTGATATTTACATGATTAAATGTTTCCAACATGTTAAGCAATCAAACTTGTTAAGACTTGATTAATTGAAATATGTTTCATTTAGACAATTGACCACCCAAGTTGATCGGTGATTCACGAACGTTAAAACTTGTAAAAACTATATGATGACATATATATGGATATATATATATAGTTAACATGATACTATGATAAGAAAACATATCATAAAGTATATTAACAATGAACTACATGTGTAAAAACAAGACTACTAACTTAATGATTTTTAAACGAGACATATATGTAACGATTATCATTGTAAAGACATTTAATGTATATATATCATATTAAGAGATATTCATACATGATAATATCATGATAATATAATAATTTAAAATCTCATTTGATATTATAAACATTGAGTTAACAACATTTAACAAGATCGTTAACCTAAAGGTTTCAAAACAACACTTACATGTAACGACTAACGATGACTTAACGACTCAGTTAAAATGTATATACATGTAGTGTTTTAATATGTATTTATACACTTTTGAAAGACTTCAATACACTTATCAAAATACTTCTACTTAACAAAAATGCTTACAATTACATCCTCGTTCAGTTTCATCAACAATTCTACTCGTATGCACCCGTATTCGTACTCGTACAATACACAGCTTTTAGATGTATGTACTATTGGTATATACACTCCAATGATCAGCTCTTAGCAGCCCATGTGAGTCACCTAACACATGTGGGAACCATCATTTGGCAACTAGCATGAAATATCTCATAAAATTACAAAAATATGAGTAATCATTCATGACTTATTTACATGAAAACAAATTACATATCCTTTATATCTAATCCATACACCAACGACCAAAAACACCTACAAACACTTTCATTCTTCAATTTTCTTCATCTAATTGATCTCTCTCAAGTTCTATCTTCAAGTTCTAAGTGTTCTTCATAAATTCCAAAAGTTCTAGTTTCATAAAATCAAGAATACTTTCAAGTTTGCTAGCTCACTTCCAATCTTGTAAGGTGATCATCCAACCTCAAGAAATCTTTGTTTCTTACAGTAGGTTATCATTCTAATACAAGGTAATAATCATATTCAAACTTTGGTTCAATTTCTATAACTATAACAATCTTATTTCAAGTGATGATCTTACTTGAACTTGTTTTCGTGTCATGATTCTGCTTCAAGAACTTCGAGCCATCCAAGGATCCATTGAAGCTAGATCCATTTTTCTCTTTTCCAGTAGGTTTATCCAAGGAAATTAAGGTAGTAATGATGTTCATAACATCATTCGATTCATACATATAAAGCTATCTTATTCGAAGGTTTAAACTTGTAATCACTAAAACATAGTTTAGTTAATTCTAAACTTGTTCGCAAACAAAAGTTAATCCTTCTAACTTGACTTTTAAAATCAACTAAACACATGTTCTATATCTATATGATATGCTAACTTAATGATTTAAAACCTGGAAACACGAAAAACACCGTAAAACCGGATTTACGCCGTCGTAGTAACACCGCGGGCTGTTTTGGGTTAGCTAATTAAAAACTATGATAAACTTTGATTTAAAAGTTGTTATTCTGAGAAAATGATTTTTATTATGAACATGAAACTATATCCAAAAATTATGATTAAACTCAAAGTGGAAGTATGTTTTCTAAAATGGTCATCTAGACGTCGTTCTTTCGACTGAAATGACTACCTTTACAAAAACGACTTGTAACTTATTTTTCCGACTATAAACCTATACTTTTCTGTTTAGATTCATAAAATAGAGTTCAATATGAAACCATAGCAATTTGATTCACTCAAAACGGATTTAAAATGAAGAAGTTATGGGTAAAACAAGATTGGATAATTTTTCTCATTTTAGCTACGTGAAAATTGGTAACAAATCTATTCCAACCATAACTTAATCAACTTGTATTGTATATTATGTAATCTTGAGATACCATAGACACGTATACAATGTTTCGACCTATCATGTCGACACATCTATATATATTTCGGAACAACCATAGACACTCTATATGTGAATGTTGGAGTTAGCTATACAGGGTTGAGGTTGATTCCAAAATATATATAGTTTGAGTTGTGATCAATACTGAGATACGTATACACTGGGTCGTGGATTGATTCAAGATAATATTTATCGATTTATTTCTGTACATCTAACTGTGGACAACTAGTTATAGGTTACTAACGAGGACAGCTGACTTAATAAACTTAAAACATCAAAATATATTAAAAGTGTTGTAAATATATTTTGAACATACTTTAATATATATGTATATATTGTTATAGGTTCGTGAATCAACAGTGGCCAAGTCTTACTTCCCGACGAAGTAAAAATCTGTGAAAGTGAGTTATAGTCCCACTTTTAAAATCTAATATTTTTGGGATGAGAATACATGCAGGTTTTATAAATGATTTACAAAATAGACACAAGTACGTGAAACTACATTCTATGGTTGAATTATCGAAATCAAATATGCCCCTTTTTATTAAGTCTGGTAATCTAAGAATTAGGGAACAGACACCCTAATTGACGCGAATCCTAAAGATAGATCTATTGGGCCTAACAAACCCCATCCAAAGTACCGGATGCTTTAGTACTTCAAAATTTATATCATATCCGAAGGGTGTCCCGGAATGATGGGGATATTCTTATATATGCATCTTGTTATTGTCGGTTACCAGGTGTTCACCATATGAATGATTTTTATCTCTATGTATGGGATGTGTATTGAAATATGAAATCTTGTGGTCTATTGTTACGATTTGATATATATAGGTTAAACCTATAACTCACCAACATTTTTGTTGACGTTTAAAGCATGTTTATTCTCAGGTGAATATTAAGAGCTTCCGCTGTTGCATACTAAAATAAGAACAAGATTTGGAGTCCATGTTTGTATGATATTGTGTAAAAACTGCATTCAAGAAACTGATTTCGATGTAACATATTTGTATTGTAAACCATTATGTAATGGTCGTGTGTAAACAGGATATTTTAGATTATCATTATTTGATAATCTACGTAAAGCTTTTTAAACCTTTATTTATGAAATAAAGGTTATGGTTTGTTTTAAAAATGAATGCAGTCTTTGAAAAACGTCTCATATAGAGGTCAAAACCTCGCAACGAAATCAATTAATATGGAACGTTTTTAATCAATAAGAACGGGACATTTCAATAGTGTGGGTGGTCTTACGCACGAATGGATCGGCGGGATACGGTACGACCCTCTTACGGGCTGTGACGCTAACCAACTGTCCATGTGCATCCACGAACGGTCTTTCTCCGTTAATCCCTGGGATAACGGTACCATCGAAACGATACCGCTTCTTCGGCGGGATAGAGGGCGGCTGCACGGGCTCCTCCTCAGGGTCCTCCTCGAAATCATCCTCGGGACCCTCTTCGGAATCCTCCTCGCTGGAGTCATCGGATGATGAATCGTCTGAATCATATGAAGGTGGATCTGCTCGGCCGGTGGTCAAAAGTCGATATCTTCATGGTGGAATCGGCACAACACGTCCATCAACGGTGCGTCTAGCCCAATGTCCATGCTCGTTACGGAAAGGACCGTCCTCATTTCCCCCAGGAATCACAGTACCACCGGGATGGTTCTGTGGCCCCGGGAGTCTAGGGCTAGGTGGAGCTGGAATCTCCTCTGGATCCTCGTCTCCGTCTGAGACGTCCATAAGGTCAAGCACGAGTCCACTGGAAGGTGAATCGCCAGAGTCGTCGACGGGTAGCGGTGAGTCAGCAACAATGGTATGCTATGCAACAGTCGTCTCTAAGTCACTCTCGAAGTCAAAGGTCATGGGCAGCATGTCTGACATCTGGACAAGGAAAAATAACTTTTTCCATGTCAGTAAGACATATAGCAAGCACGTAATTAGGCACTACAACATCCTAGCAGTACATATCATGGCAATATTAACAAAATCCTACAAAAGTATCATGCAATCGAAAACAGATAGTAGCATGCAGTAGCGAGAATATGCAGTAGCATACAGCAAGTACACATAGTAGTAAATGTAAGCAGTATCATGCAGTAAGTTCCGCAGAAACAGTTAAACAAGCAAGTTGTAGATTAGTCCTATTAGCGAATCCTACACGGCTCGTTAAGACTCACTAATGCAACCTAATTCCCTACAACCGATGCTCTGATACCAAATGTGACGCCCCGTACAAAACCATTGTGTACGATTCGTCAACAATAGGATCTTTACACGGTCAAGTACTGTAACATCCTCAAGTGGGCCTAGATGTAAGATTACTAATGTGCCCTTAAGTTAGTATTGTGTTACTATGTGCTTTTATTTTTATTTAATATTTATTATTAAATAATAATGTGGTTAGGACCAGTTTGTGACAAGGGTCACAGAACAAGTTTGTTTATTTAATTTGGACTTCGTTTGGGTTGCCAAATGATGTACGAAAGATATCAGATAACTGGTAAATACCCATGTGTCACACAGTGTGGGATTTTAACCCACTTTTGATGACTTGTGCAGTGCATTTCTTGCACTTTCCAGATCCTTCCCAAAATAATACCCCGTACCTAATTCTTTCTCCTTTGAAACCCTAATCATCAAAACTTGTTCTTGAGCTCAAATTGATCTTGGAATCTTGTTCCTTGTTGTCTACTGATTCTAACAAGGTAAGAAACATGTGTTTTTGTGTTCAATTCATGGTTAAATTCATAGTTTTGTGTAAGTTTTGTGTAAGTTTTGTAAAAAGCTTGATTTTGTGTCAAAATCCATGGATTTGATGTTGTTATGGTAAAAACTTTGTGGGTTTATAGTCTATAACATGTAGTAATTGAGTTGTGGCAAGTTTTGGTGTCGAAAACGAGCTCTAGATCAAGATTTGGTGAATTTAGCTTGAAGTCCGTAGCCTTTGTTCAGTTTCTGATGAAGATGAACACAGTCGGCCGACTGTCGGTCGACAGTCGACCGACTGAGGGTTGAACCGGCTGATTAACGAAGACAACCGACCGACTGAGATTTACATTAGGCCGATTGATGTAATACCAAGTGAGTCGACCGACTGAGAAGGTCAGTCGACCGGTTGTGTCGACAGTCGACCGACTGTAAGAGTCAGTCGACCGACTGAGTGTCCAGGGCAGAATATTTTACCAAAGTGTTGAGTTTTAGCCGTTATGCTGCCCGTTTGTATTTTGATGATTTTGATGTAAATTTTGAAAGTGACGTAAATTTTGAAAGTGCATAAGTGTTAAGGAGAAAAATTTTAGCGGACAGTTTTTCTGACAAAAATTTTTATATTATGTTATTTGGTGTTAACGGACAGAAACTAACTTGTGTATATGTTTTCTCAGGAGAAAAGGAGAAAGAGAAGGTTCAGTGATTAGATAGCTGAATACCTTCTCGTTTGCTGGTATTTGGTGAGTGGGACTAACTGGAGTATATAGTATATAGTAGCATGTTATATTATGACTGCCATGCTTGTTAGATATACTTATTGTTGTGGATAGTTGGTACATTGTGATGACTGCATGTTGGTTGAAGCTTGTCTGCTGGAGCCCAGTGCGTCCCTATTGTGTGGTGGCCTCGGTAGGAGAGATCAACCTGCGGGTTGGGTTCTTCATGTGGTGGCCTAGACAGCCGTGGTGTATATATATGTGAATGACGCGTCCGTCGCGTGTGGATTATGTATATACATACGGTGGTGGAGGAACTTCTGGTAAGCCCCAGTCCGATCAGCTGGTGGTTAATGGTTTGGTCGAGCCGCCAGAGTCTCTGTAGACGGCACTTGGGTGATGTTTGTGTGTTAGACTAAGTGACATGATTAGTATAACACTTATGTATACTATGGCCTGTAGTTAGTCGTACTCACTTAGCTTCGTGCTAATTCCCCTCCATCTCCTCCCTGCAGGTTGTTAGCTTTTGTAGATAGTGCTTTTGGGAGAAGACGGGCATGATGATGTTATGTTTGACAGGGTTAACTCTGATGTGGTCTTTTAGAATATGAACCGTGTACCTTTGAAAACAGAATGTATTTACGTCTCTTCCTATTAATATGTAAATTGTTTTAATGACACGTGACATCGGTTTGTACAAATGTTGATATCGTAATTAATTAATATTATGCTTCCGCCACGTATAAAAAAAAATAGCGGTGTCTCAAGTTGGTATCAGAGCTGAGTTTGGCAGCATGTGCATTGTGATCTACATGTCATGTTCCCAAACTTAGAAGAGTCATGTCAAACATAACATGCTGGGGATGGGTTAAGTGAGTATTAGGACAGGTTATGTGTTAGTTGTTAGTACTAACAGAGTTTATACTAAGCTTTGGTGTGAGTGTTGTGGTAGTGCAGTAATGGCAGATAACGAAGCTAACGCTACTGGCCCCACTGTCCCTGGAACTGGTACTTTTAGAGCCCCTGACGAAGATGGACATGTGTCTTCAGAAGAAGAAACTTCTCAAGAAGTAATAGAACTTCAAAGTCGGTTACTAGAAGCTCAGGAGAAAATTAAGGAATTAGAACAAGAACGGGCGCAATGGAACCCAAATACCACTGCGTTGAAAACAACCTTTCCTCCTAATTTTTATAATCAAGCCGGTGGCAGTTCTCAATCACAATTTCCACAAAATACCTATCAAAACTATCAAATGCCATTTCCGTTTAACCAGACTTTTCCTAATCAAATGATGAACCCATTTCAAGTCCCTGAGACAAGAAGGAAATGTACCTATAAACAGTTTATGGACTGCAAACCTCCTGAGTACAGTGGTCACACAAACCCTACAATGACCCTTAATTGGTTAAGAGAAGTAGAACGAGCATTAGAAGCATGTTTTTGTGAGCCTGAATCTATGGTACTTTTTGCTAGTAGACTTCTCAAAGGTGAAGCAATGGAGTGGTGGGATTCTATTACTGTATATTTACCCAAAGAACAGATCAGTCAGATAACTTGGGAACAGTTCGCTGCTAAGGTTCGGGAGCAGTATTGTTCTAAGTATGAGATGGAAAGATTGAAAACTGAGTTTCTGAGTATGAAAATGACCGAAAACATGACGATTGATGAGGTTTTCAGAGATTTTACATCGAAGTTAAGGTTTGTTCAACAGTGGGTACCAACTGAGAAAGATAAGATTCAGCATTTTATGCGGGTGATTAAGCCAGAATATAGAACAGTTGCGAGATTTTCAACCACGTTGGCACAGGCTCATGAGATGGCGAAGATTACTGAAGGTGATATCGTGGCAGTGGAAAGAGAAATTTCAAAAAGGGGATCTTTTGGGGGAAAATCAGAAAGTCAAACTGGTGGTCAGTCTGGTCAGCAATCAAGTAAGCAATCAGGATTTCGTGGGAAGAAGTCAAGTGGGTTTAAACAGAAGAGTAAGTCCGGTATAAGCGGATCGAGTTCAAGTCAGCCTGATTGGTGTAATGTTTGTAAGTCGACTCATGCCGGACCGTGTTCTCCAATGACCCGAAGATGTTTGAAATGTGGAGTGAAAGGTCATGAATCAATAGCTTGTTCTTTTAAGTCAAATGTTTGTTGGAGTTGCCATAAGGAAGGTCATAGATCGGCGGATTGTCCATCTGCGTCAAGAGCTGTAAGACCCGAATATTTATCTTGCTTGTTTGTGTATTAAGACGTTCGAGATTGGGTTTCGCGGATTATTTATATAAAGTTTAAAATGCAAAAGAATCTGTTTCAGTTATGTCGCGCGCCGCGCGGGGATTCGGCGCGCCGCGCCGTTTGCTGCTGACAGAATCCCTTGTTTTTAATTGGTTTAAATGAAGGGCAAATGGGTAATTTCACTTGAGGCCGGATTTGTGAGGCTTATGAGCTAGTTTGGATCAGTTTTGGATCCCATTCACATCCACTCATCATCTTCATCCATTTTTAGAGAGAGAGTAAGAGTTTAGAGAGAGATTGGAGGTTTTGGTGAGGAAGAAGCTCGAATCGTTCAAAGTCTCGGGTTTTAAAGTTGTTCCTTTCGTTCTCGGCTACACGGTGATAGTATTGGTAAGCTCAAACTCCGAATTTCAATTATCTAATTTGATATTCAAGTTAGGGTTTTGAGTTAATTAGTTGTAAAACCCTTTTATGTGATGAAATGGGTTTAGTGAAGCTAGTAATCGGGTTTGTTGTTAATTGTTGGTGGATTTTGGGTTTGGTGAACTAATTGGCCATGTTTAGAACTTTAATTTGAGTTTAACCACTTAAGTTAGTGATTATGGAAGTGTTGAAACCCATTTAGGGTATTTGGTTGACTAATTGTGACTTCGGGTCAAATTAGGGTTTGGTGGTGATTATGACCCATTTGGTGACTTAATGAGGTTTATGAACTTAAAATGGATTAAGTTGGAATATTAAACCGAGTTAAATGTGTTTTGGTGTCAAAACTTATAAAGGACGAGATTTTGACCTTTATGGGTCAAAATTAGGGTTTAAGTGTCTAAATGGGTATGACACGTGTTTGACACTTGAGTTCGGGTTTAATTGGCTTATTAGGACCATTCTCACTTGTGTTAGTGACTATTGGTTAGTTCGGGCACGGTTTGTGCTTGGAAGTGCAATTGGGTCGAAATTGCACTAAGTGTTGAATTGGGTTGGTTTGTAAATCCATCCTAATTGTATTGTTGTAATTGTGATAATGGAATAGGTATTTTCCATTGGCGAGTTGCGGATTACTTGGAAGCTTTCTTCAAGACTTCAAGGTGAGTGATATTATCCTATGTACATATGTATGTGTAGGATGGGTGCGGGTCGGGTGAAGTGATTCTCGGCTAGAGAGCTCACTTCACATGTAGGTGGACTTGATGGACTTTAGTATGAGTCCAATTGGCACGGTTGTGCGTTTTGGTTGACCATCTTTGGCGAAGTATTCGTTCGTGTGTACGTTATCACACATGGTTGTGATTTGGGTGTTGTAGCCCCGATGTGGTGGATTTTATAATCCCGTGACCGTGGGTTTGAGTTGGAGAAGTGAATCGCGTGTGGTTTCGGATTCACGATGACGCGTGTAGTTTCGGTCATCTTATCAAATGAATCTCGTGTAGTTCGGATTCATGGTGACTCGTGTAGTTCGGTCATCTTATTGAGGTAGTAATCTCGTGTGGTTTCGGATTACTAAGGCTCGTGTAGTTCGGCCAACCTCGATGTTGTGAAGATAGTAATCTCGTGTGGTTTCGGATTACTAAGGCTCGTGTAGTTCGGCCAATCTTCATTGTGGTATTTAGTTCTCGGTATTGGGTTAAGGTGTTAACCTTGTTCGTTTATATTGTTATATATATTAATGTATCGTTGTGTTGTAGCTAACCCTCCGGGTGTAGCTATTTGGCGATGTTCACTTTGTCGTTGGTGGACTCATGTTTGTGTTGTATCTTTAGCTCGTTGCTTAGATCGTACGGTATGCTTAGTGTAGATGCTTTATACTTGGATGCTTCGGTATGCGGTATTTGTTTTGCGTGGCGTATTCATTTTATACATATATATGTATGTAGTATATTATCATTCACTAAGCGTTAGCTTACCCTCTCGTTGTTGACTCTTTTTATAGATTGCATGCGGATGGTGGCTCGGGTAGGCGCGAGGATTAGAGGACTTGCATAGTTTGCGTAGAAGGCTTGCTTTTGGATTTATTAGGATTGGGTAGCGTATCCCCAATCGCCATGCTCGGCTTTGTTGTATTAAAAGTCTTTTGGTCAAATATTGTATTTTTATACTTAAAGGGTAATTTGGGCACGTGTGGGCCCCACTTTGTGAAACTCGCTCAAACCTTAGTTATGTGCTAGTTTTACATATATTAATGTACGGTTAAAAGCGTTTTGGCTAAATGTGTCGGGAACTAGTCAAACATTTTCGTTAAATTGACTTCCGGGGACAGCGGGCTGTCCAGGCGATTCGGCGCGCCGCGCGCCCACCTGGCGCGCCGCGCAAATGATCTGCACCAGAAATTTTTTTTTTGTGTTGTGAAATTTAACGGGAATTGTCGTGGTTTGGTTTGGGTTGTTACAAGTGGTATCAGAGCATGGTCTAAGGGATTTAGGTGACTTGAGATAGGTGCCTAGACTTAGACTTGTGTGTGCTTAAATTGTTGCGGGACTTGTAGGATTACGGGTCGGAATGGGTTTGGTTAGTGCCTTGGCTATAGGTTGACTAACGTTTATATTAGTAATGCGGATATTATTAATATGTTGTTGTGTTGTGATAATAATTCTCGCGTGTGTTTGTACCGCGTAGAATTTTGGTTGTGTTTGTGTATGTCATCGAGCGAGACGGTCGTTGTACTAACGAGTCGATGCGGCGTGTGTGCGTAATAAGAACTTGCAGACCTTATTACGGGTGCAAATCGTGTCTAACGAGTGATGTACGACGAGTGCTTAGCAAGATGGGTCGGGGTTGTGCGTGTTTACTTATACGTTCGTGATCTAATCGTTTTGCATTCCTTAGAATGGCAACGGGAAGTGGGATCGATACGAACGACGCGGAGTTTAACGCTAGAGTTGCGGCCGCCGTTGCGGAGCAAATGCGTGGGTTGGAAGAAAGAATGGAAAGGAAGTATTCCGAACTTCAAAGTAGTAGTGAAATGGAGCGTTATCTTAAAAGCTTCATGAGGACTAAACCCCCGATGTACGACGGAAAACCGGATCCTTTGGTAAGCACAACTTGGATTTCGGATGTCGAAGGGTGTTTTCGTACTATTGATTGCCCTCCCGAGAGGAAGACGAGACTCGCTACGAGTTTGTTGCGTGGTAGGGCAAGGGATTGGTTGGATGGTAAGATTGATCTTGTCGGTGGCGAGACGTTTATGGCCTTATCGTGGGACGAGTTTAAGGAGGAATTCTTTGAGGAGTTCCGGACTTCGGCCGATTTGTGGGAATTGCGTAATGAGTTGCGAAATTTGCGACAAGGATCTATGGAATTGAGTACTCTTAAGACGACCTTTATGGCGAAGGCTCGTTTTTGTCCGGAGTATTTGGGGAATGATCGTTTGTTGATGGGGGATTTCTATCGGACCTTGAATGATGACTTGAAAAGTAAGATTAGTCGGGGTCAAGCGAAATCGTTTTCGGAATTATTCGACTTGGCTAGAGGTTTCGAGTCGTATTCACGATCGAAGAGGGGTGAATCTTCAAGTGAGAGAAGAGTTGTTTCTTATGGTGCTCCGAGTAAGAGGACTAAGGGTCCGAGTGTGAGCACGGGTGGTACGCGAACGGGTATATCGGATTCTAGTGCGGCTAGATGTTACAATTGTGGCGTAAGGGGTCACAAGTCTTGGGAATGTTCGGTACCAAAGGGTGGTAGTATGGTGTGCTTCAATTGCCAAAAGGAAGGACATCGTAAGTCGGAATGTCCCAAGTTAGCGGGGACGGGTGCGGCGAGGAGACGTTAAGGTACGTTTCATTTTAATAAATAGGTCTTTTGATTATTTATAAAATGCCGGTTGAGTTTGAGTTGTATGCCTTTGTTGTGCATGTTATGCTATGGGTGACGTTCCTAATGGAAGTACCCTAAGGTGATGTTTGATTGTCGGGCGAAGGGCGTAAGACTTGGTGCAACCAAGCATTCCTTAGTATTTGAGATATGTTTCTACCAAGCCATGGAAATGGTTTTGGTGTTCGATTGTTAAGCGCGTGTTCGCTTGTGTGTTGAAGTTGATGAACCACGAGGTTCGTCGGGTGATTGGAACCTTTGAGATCGAGTGTTTAAAATCTCGATGTGTGTTGGTAATGGAGTCTTTATGACGCGACAATAGGTGCCTCTTTTATACCTACTAGCGTGGTGTCGACTCCGATTGTGTTGTAGTTACATTGTACTTAGGGTACCGGGAGGAACCCTTAAGTACACGAGTGACTCGGTGAAATTGACAACTATAGTAATTGGATGATTGCGAGGGTGTAGTTTGTGTAATGCGTGGTACACTTTTCGTTCGAAATGTTTAAGGATTGTTTGAAATCCTTCGTATGCTCAAGGTTGGAGCAAGGTGTAGTGATGGGTCGTGTGTAGCCAATCCTTGGTAAAGCCTACCTTTGGTAGCATTGTACGGTTCTACGAATTGTGATATAAGAACGTGGTTCCAAGTGGGGGAGTCGCACTCCCGCATGAGGAAGTTTTAGTGTGATATTTCGGATGATGCTTTTGGTAGATCCGGAAATTTTGTGGAGACCTAGTTTTGGTCGATTTGTGGTAGAGTACGATTTCGGATAAATTGTACTTATGGTTTGGATTGGAATTACCACCGAGGTGGTAATGTGGTAAAATCTCGTTGAGAGATAATGGACGTGTTTGGCGAGCAAGGTGAAATCCTTCGGTTAAGGGAGGTGTGTGTCGGATTCTCTTTTGGAGAATTATTGTTTGGTACCTATGTTTGATGTAGGTGGTTCTTGCTCGATTGTGGGGATGGTTAGTGATATCCGTTAGGATTCACTATAGTGTAGCAGAGCGCGATGTTGCACTACTCGTTGTTTGAGGCCGAAAGTGCGTATGTGATTGATGAAGCATGACTTTCGGAGTCCGCTGACTTCATCATGGGATTGACGATTAATGAAGCATGATCTTTAGGGTCCGCTGACTTCATTATGGTATGGTTGATTGATGGAGCATGATCTTTAGGGTCCGCTGACTTCATCATGGGAGTACGGGATTGGTGGAGCATGATCTTTAGGGTCCGCTGACTTCATCATGAGCGTGGTGTTGATATCGGTGAAGCATGATCTTCGGGTCCGCTGACTTCATCCGGTGTTGAGATTGGTGAAGCATGATCTTCGGGTCCGCTGACTTCATCATGGTTGTGAATCGCGTGTGGTTTCGGATTCACGATGACGCGTGTGGTTTCGGTCATCTTATCAAATGAATCTCGTGTGGTTCGGATTCATGGTGACTCGTGTAGTTCGGTCATCTTGTTGAGGTAGTAATCTCGTGTGGTTTCGGATTACTAAGGCTCGTGTAGTTCGGCCAACCTCGATGTTGTGGAAGTGAATCTCGTGTAGTTCGGATTCACAAATGACTCGTGTGGTTTCGGTCATTGTATTGAGGAGTGAGTCTCGTGTAGTTCGGATTCACAAATGACTCGTGTAGTTCGGTCATTCCTCCGGGATAGTGACTCTCGTGTAGTTCGGATTCACTATGGCGCGTGTAGTTCGGCCATTCCCGATTGTTGTTGTGGTGAAGGTAGTGAGTCGCGTGTAGTTCGGATTCACTAAGGCGCGTGTGTTTTCGGCCAGCCTTCGTGTGTTGTGTGATCCATTGGTTGTTTTATACGCCGATGGTGGGGTCGTAAGGACCGTGTTGTTTGATCTATCGGTTGTTTGATACACCGATGGTGGGGTCGTAAGGACCGTGTTGTTTGATCTATCGGTTGTTTGATACACCGATGGTGGGGTCGTAAGGACCGTGTTGTTTGATCTATCGGTTGTTTGATACACCGATGGTGGGGTCGTGAGGACCATGTTGTGAGATTAGTGATGCGATAGCCGTGTTTCGCTCACATGTTGTTACGGGTGTGACGAAAGTCGATTTTGTACACCTTGGTTTAGCGTTGCCATCATCGTTTTGGACGCTATCGGTTTTAGCCGTTTGTTATGATGTTACGGTAGTTGCGCTTTGGTTGTATTGCGCACTACAAGGGATGTTAGTGGATGGTGTTGTCCGTAAGGATTCGTTTGGTTCGGTCTTCATCGTTTCGGGTTGTTGACCTTAGGTTGAGACTTGGTTGCTTTTAGCGTTGTACTCGGTAATAGTACGCTAAGGGATTTATATCTCGGTACGAGATTGGTTGAGTTTTCTTGATGTTAGGGAATGAGCATGGTTTTAGTGCTCGGATGGTGATTTGAATAAATCGTGGGTGACGATTTAGTTGTGGAAGGCGATTCGTTGGGAAGGAATTGCTTAGGAAAGGCGGATTGGGACTTATGTCGAGGACCGTAGGGTGAGGTCCACTTGGCTAAGTGATGAGGATCACGAGGACGTGATCGAGTTTAAGTGGGGGAGAGTTGTAAGACCCGAATATTTATCTTGCTTGTTTGTGTATTAAGACGTTCGAGATTGGGTTTCGCGGATTATTTATATAAAGTTTAAAATGCAAAAGAATCTGTTTCAGTTATGTCGCGCGCCGCGCGGGGATTCGGCGCGCCGCGCCGTTTGCTGCTGACAGAATCCCTTGTTTTTAATTGGTTTAAATGAAGGGCAAATGGGTAATTTCACTTGAGGCCGGATTTGTGAGGCTTATGAGCTAGTTTGGATCAGTTTTGGATCCCATTCACATCCACTCATCATCTTCATCCATTTTTAGAGAGAGAGTAAGAGTTTAGAGAGAGATTGGAGGTTTTGGTGAGGAAGAAGCTCGAATCGTTCAAAGTCTCGGGTTTTAAAGTTGTTCCTTTCGTTCTCGGCTACACGGTGATAGTATTGGTAAGCTCAAACTCCGAATTTCAATTATCTAATTTGATATTCAAGTTAGGGTTTTGAGTTAATTAGTTGTAAAACCCTTTTATGTGATGAAATGGGTTTAGTGAAGCTAGTAATCGGGTTTGTTGTTAATTGTTGGTGGATTTTGGGTTTGGTGAACTAATTGGCCATGTTTAGAACTTTAATTTGAGTTTAACCACTTAAGTTAGTGATTATGGAAGTGTTGAAACCCATTTAGGGTATTTGGTTGACTAATTGTGACTTCGGGTCAAATTAGGGTTTGGTGGTGATTATGACCCATTTGGTGACTTAATGAGGTTTATGAACTTAAAATGGATTAAGTTGGAATATTAAACCGAGTTAAATGTGTTTTGGTGTCAAAACTTATAAAGGACGAGATTTTGACCTTTATGGGTCAAAATTAGGGTTTAAGTGTCTAAATGGGTATGACACGTGTTTGACACTTGAGTTCGGGTTTAATTGGCTTATTAGGACCATTCTCACTTGTGTTAGTGACTATTGGTTAGTTCGGGCACGGTTTGTGCTTGGAAGTGCAATTGGGTCGAAATTGCACTAAGTGTTGAATTGGGTTGGTTTGTAAATCCATCCTAATTGTATTGTTGTAATTGTGATAATGGAATAGGTATTTTCCATTGGCGAGTTGCGGATTACTTGGAAGCTTTCTTCAAGACTTCAAGGTGAGTGATATTATCCTATGTACATATGTATGTGTAGGATGGGTGCGGGTCGGGTGAAGTGATTCTCGGCTAGAGAGCTCACTTCACATGTAGGTGGACTTGATGGACTTTAGTATGAGTCCAATTGGCACGGTTGTGCGTTTTGGTTGACCATCTTTGGCGAAGTATTCGTTCGTGTGTACGTTATCACACATGGTTGTGATTTGGGTGTTGTAGCCCCGATGTGGTGGATTTTATAATCCCGTGACCGTGGGTTTGAGTTGGAGAAGTGAATCGCGTGTGGTTTCGGATTCACGATGACGCGTGTAGTTTCGGTCATCTTATCAAATGAATCTCGTGTAGTTCGGATTCATGGTGACTCGTGTAGTTCGGTCATCTTATTGAGGTAGTAATCTCGTGTGGTTTCGGATTACTAAGGCTCGTGTAGTTCGGCCAACCTCGATGTTGTGAAGATAGTAATCTCGTGTGGTTTCGGATTACTAAGGCTCGTGTAGTTCGGCCAATCTTCATTGTGGTATTTAGTTCTCGGTATTGGGTTAAGGTGTTAACCTTGTTCGTTTATATTGTTATATATATTAATGTATCGTTGTGTTGTAGCTAACCCTCCGGGTGTAGCTATTTGGCGATGTTCACTTTGTCGTTGGTGGACTCATGTTTGTGTTGTATCTTTAGCTCGTTGCTTAGATCGTACGGTATGCTTAGTGTAGATGCTTTATACTTGGATGCTTCGGTATGCGGTATTTGTTTTGCGTGGCGTATTCATTTTATACATATATATGTATGTAGTATATTATCATTCACTAAGCGTTAGCTTACCCTCTCGTTGTTGACTCTTTTTATAGATTGCATGCGGATGGTGGCTCGGGTAGGCGCGAGGATTAGAGGACTTGCATAGTTTGCGTAGAAGGCTTGCTTTTGGATTTATTAGGATTGGGTAGCGTATCCCCAATCGCCATGCTCGGCTTTGTTGTATTAAAAGTCTTTTGGTCAAATATTGTATTTTTATACTTAAAGGGTAATTTGGGCACGTGTGGGCCCCACTTTGTGAAACTCGCTCAAACCTTAGTTATGTGCTAGTTTTACATATATTAATGTACGGTTAAAAGCGTTTTGGCTAAATGTGTCGGGAACTAGTCAAACATTTTCGTTAAATTGACTTCCGGGGACAGCGGGCTGTCCAGGCGATTCGGCGCGCCGCGCGCCCACCTGGCGCGCCGCGCAAATGATCTGCACCAGAAATTTTTTTTTTGTGTTGTGAAATTTAACGGGAATTGTCGTGGTTTGGTTTGGGTTGTTACAAGAGCCGGTTCTGGGGCAGGTTCAGGGGCGAGGTCAGTTACTTCCGGGGGATCTTCTGCTTTTTCTGCCAGGCAGAAGAGGAAGAATCCTCCAACCGCAGAGGCAAGGGCGTTTCAGATGATGGTATGAAATGTCCCGTTCTTATTGATTAAAAACGTTCCATATTAATTGATTTCGTTGCGAGGTTTTGACCTCTATATGAGACGTTTTTCAAAGACTGCATTCATTTTTAAAACAAACCATAACCTTTATTTCATAAATAAAGGTTTAAAAAGCTTTACGTAGATTATCAAATAATGATAATCTAAAATATCCTGTTTACACATGACCATTACATAATGGTTTACAATACAAATATGTTACATCGAAATCAGTTTCTTGAATGCAGTTTTTACACAATATCATACAAACATGGACTCCAAATCTTGTCCTTATTTTAGTATGCAACAGCGGAAGCTCTTAATATTCACCTGAGAATAAACATGCTTTAAACATCAACAAAAATGTTGGTGAGTTATAGGTTTAACCTATATATATCAAATCGTAACAATAGACCACAAGATTTCATATTTCAATACACATCCCATACATAGAGATAAAAATCATTCATATGGTGAACACCTGGTAACCGACATTAACAAGATGCATATATAAGAATATCCCCATCATTCCGGGACACCCTTCGGATATGATATAAATTTCGAAGTACTAAAGCATCCGGTACTTTGGATGGGGTTTGTTAAGCCCAATAGATCTATCTTTAGGATTCGCGTCAATTAGGGTGTCTGTTCCCTAATTCTTAGATTACCAGACTTAATAAAAAGGGGCATATTCGATTTCGATAATTCAACCACAGAATGTAGTTTCACGTACTTGTGTCTATTTTGTAAATCATTTATAAAACCTGCATGTATTCTCATCCCAAAAATATTAGATTTTAAAAGTGGGACTATAACTCACTTTCACAGATTTTTACTTCGTCGGGAAGTAAGATTTGGCCACTGGTTGATTCACGAACCTATAACAATATATACATATATATCAAAGTATGTTCAAAATATATTTACAACACTTTTAATACATTTTGATGTTTTTAAGTTTATTAAGTCAGCTGTCCTCGTTAGTAACCTACAACTAGTTGTCCACAGTTAGATGTACAGAAATAAATCGATAAATATTATCTTGAATCAATCCACGACCCAGTGTATACGTATCTCAGTATTGATCACAACTCAAACTATATATATTTTGGAATCAACCTCAACCCTGTATAGCTAACTCCAACATTCACATATAGAGTGTCTATGGTTGTTCCGAAATATATATAGATGTGTCGACATGATAGGTCGAAACATTGTATACGTGTCTATGGTATCTCAAGATTACATAATATACAATACAAGTTGATTAAGTTATGGTTGGAATAGATTTGTTACCAATTTTCACGTAGCTAAAATGAGAAAAATTATCCAATCTTGTTTTACCCATAACTTCTTCATTTTAAATCCGTTTTGAATGAATCAAATTGCTATGGTTTCATATTGAACTGTATTTTATGAATCTAAACAGAAAAAGTATAGGTTTATTGTCGGAAAAATAAGTTACAAGTCGTTTTTGTAAAGGTAGTCATTTCAGTCGAAAGAACGACGTCTAGATGACCATTTTAGAAAACATACTTCCACTTTGAGTTTAACCATAATTTTTGGATATAGTTTCATGTTCATAATAAAAATCATTTTCTCAGAATAACAACTTTTAAATCAAAGTTTATCATAGTTTTTAATTAACTAACCCAAAACAGCCCGCGGTGTTACTACGACGGCGTAAATCCGGTTTTACGGTGTTTTTCGTGTTTCCAGGTTTTAAATCATTAAGTTAGCATATTATATAGATATAGAACATGTGTTTAGTTAATTTTAAAAGTCAAGTTAGAAGGATTAACTTTTGTTTGCGAACAAGTTTAGAATTAACTAAACTATGTTCTAGTGATTACGAGTTTAAACCTTCGAATAAGATAGTTTTATATATATGAATCGAATGATGTTATGAACATCATTACTACCTCAAGTTTAGTAGGTAAACCTACTGGAAGTGACAAGAAATGATCTAGCTTCAAAGGATCTTGGATGGCTTGAAAGTTCTTGAAGTAGGATCATGACACAAAAACAAGTTCAAGTAAGATTTTTGCTCGAATTAAGATAGTTTATAGTTATAGAAATTGAATCAAAGTTTGAATATGAATATTACCTTGAATAAGAAAGATAACCTACTGTATATAACAAAGGTTTCTTGATCTTAGATGATTACTTGGAATGGATTAGAAAGCTTGGAAGTAAATTAGTAAACTTGAAGGGATTTTTGAAGTATTCTTGAAGTGTTCTTCCTATGATGATTATAGCTTGATTCTTGAAGTGATTTTTGATGAAGATGATGATTAACTACTGGAAAAATACGTTCATAATAGTGTGGGTGTGTTGAGAGAGAATTAGAAAGAGATTTGGAAGTGAAATGGAGTGAATGATGAGTGTTAATTGGTGAGTGGTGAGTGGGGTTAAAAGGAGTTCTAGTTAGTTGACTAGCTCATGGTAGAAGTTAAAATTGATTAGTCATACATGACATAATCAAGAGTGGAATCCCATGATAGTTACTATTGGTATATACCCATAGTAAGTACGTTTTGAAGCTGTGTATAATACGGGTAAGAATACGACTAGAATTCTTGATGAAAGAAAAGAATGGGAAAGTAACTGTAACCATTTTCGTTAAGTATGAGTGTTTTGATATATGTCTTGAAGTCTTCCAAAAGTATTTTAATACATATAAATACACTACATGTATATACATTTTAACGGAGTCGTTAAGTCATCGTTAGTCGTTACATGTAAGTGTTGTTTTGAAACCTTTAAGTTAACGATCTCAATTAATGTTGTTAACCCATTGTTTATTATATCTAATGAGATGTTAAATTATTATATTATCATAATATTATGATATATTAATATATCTTAATATGATATATATACATTTAAATGTCGTTACAACGATAATCGTTACATATATGTCTCGTTTCGAAATCCTTAAGTTAGTAGTCTTGTTTATATGTATATAACTCATTGTTAATATACTTATGGAGATACTTACTTATCATAATCTCATGTTAACCATATGTATATCCATATATATATCGTCAAGTCGTTTTTACAAGTTTTAACGTTCGTGAATCGCCGGTCAACTTGGGTGGTCAATTGTCTATATGAAACATATTTCAATTAATCAAGTCTTAACAAGTTTGATTGCTTAACATGTTGGAAACATTTAATCATGTAAATATCAATCTCAATTAATATATATAAACATGGAAAAATTCGGGTCACTACAGTACCTACCCGTTAAATAAATTTCGTCCCGAAATTTTAAGCTGTTGAAGGTGTTGACGAATCTTCTGGAAATAGATGCGGGTATTTCTTCTTCATCTGATCTTCACGCTCCCAGGTGAACTCGGGTCCTCTACGAGCATTCCATCGAACCTTAACAATTGGTATCTTGTTTTGCTTAAGTCTTTTAACCTCACGATCCATTATTTCGACGGGTTCTTCGATGAATTGGAGTTTTTCATTGATTTGGATTTCATCTAACGGAATAGTGAGATCTTCTTTAGCAAAACATTTCTTCAAATTCGAGACGTGGAAAGTGTTATGTACAGCCGCGAGTTGTTGAGGTAACTCAAGTCGGTAAGCTACTGGTCCGACACGATCAATAATCTTGAATGGTCCAATATACCTTGGATTTAATTTCCCTCGTTTACCAAATCGAACAACGCCTTTCCAAGGTGCAACTTTAAGCATGACCATCTCTCCAATTTCAAATTCTATATCTTTTCTTTTAATGTCAGCGTAGCTCTTTTGTCGACTTTGGGCGGTTTTCAACCGTTGTTGAATTTGGATGATCTTCTCGGTAGTTTCTTGTATAATCTCCGGACCCGTAATCTGTCTATCCCCCACTTCACTCCAACAAATCGGAGACCTGCACTTTCTACCATAAAGTGCTTCAAACGGCGCCATCTCAATGCTTGAATGGTAGCTGTTGTTGTAGGAAAATTCTGCTAACGGTAGATGTCGATCCCAACTGTTTCCGAAATCAATAACACATGCTCGTAGCATGTCTTCAAGCGTTTGTATCGTCCTTTCACTCTGCCCATCAGTTTGTGGATGATAGGCAGTACTCATGTCTAAACGAGTTCCTAATGCTTGCTGTAATGTCTGCCAGAATCTTGAAATAAATCTGCCATCCCTATCAGAGATAATAGAGATTGGTATTCCATGTCTGGAGACGACTTCCTTCAAATACAGTCGTGCTAACTTCTCCATCTTGTCATCTTCTCTTATTGGTAGGAAGTGTGCTGATTTGGTGAGACGATCAACTATTACCCAAATAGTATCAAAACCACTTGCAGTCCTTGGCAATTTAGTGATGAAATCCATGGTAATGTTTTCCCATTTCCATTCCGGGATTTCGGGTTGTTGAAGTAGACCTGATGGTTTCTGATGCTCAGCTTTGACCTTAGAACACGTCAAACATTCTCCTACATATTTAGCAACATCGGCTTTCATACCCGGCCACCAAAAATGTTTCTTGAGATCCTTGTACATCTTCCCCGTTCCAGGATGTATTGAGTATCTGGTTTTATGAGCTTCTCTAAGTACCATTTCTCTCATATCTCCAAATCTTGGTACCCAAATCCTTTCAGCCCTATACCGGGTTCCGTCTTCCCGAATATTAAGATGCTTCTCCGATCCTTTGGGTATTTCATCCTTTAAATTTCCTTCTTTTAAAACTCCTTGTTGCGCCTCCTTTATTTGAGTAGTAAGGTTATTATGAATCATTATATTCATAGATTTTACTCGAATGGGTTCTCTGTCCTTCCTGCTCAAGGCATCGGCTACCACATTTGCCTTTCCCGGGTGGTAACGAATCTCAAAGTCGTAATCATTCAATAATTCAATCCACCTACGCTGCCTCATATTCAGTTGTTTCTGATTAAATATGTGTTGAAGACTTTTGTGGTCGGTATATATAATACTTTTGACCCCATATAAGTAGTGCCTCCAAGTCTTTAATGCAAAAACAACCGCGCCTAATTCCAAATCATGCGTCGTATAATTTTGTTCGTGAATCTTCAATTGTCTAGACGCATAAGCAATCACCTTCGTTCGTTGCATTAATACACAACCGAGACCTTGCTTTGATGCGTCACAATAAATCACAAAATCATCATTCCCTTCAGGCAATGACAATATAGGTGCCGTAGTTAGCTTTTTCTTCAATAACTGAAACGCTTTCTCTTGTTCATCATTCCATTCAAATTTCTTCCCTTTATGCGTTAATGCAGTCAAGGGTTTTGCTATTCTGGAAAAGTCTTGGATGAACCTTCTGTAGTAACCAGCTAGTCCTAAAAACTGGCGTATGTGTTTCGGAGTTTTCGGGGTTTCCCACTTTTCAACAGTTTCTATCTTTGCCGGATCCACCTTAATACCTTCTTTGTTCACTATGTGACCGAGGAATTCTGACCGACTCTAGACAAGATTTCATCAATCATGTCTCCGGGTAGGTCTCTTAAAATATTGGGTTGTCTATCCATTTTGTGTTTTTATACTGTAAAATAGACAAGAGTTAGATTCATAAAAAAATACTTATTAATACAAGCAATTTTTACATATATCATAAAGCATAAGCACACTATATTACATATATTACACCACACGAATACAACTATCTTATTCCGACTCGCTTGTTTCTTCTTCTTTGGTTTTGGTTCGTTTTCCCAAGTTTCTAGGGATATATGATGTTCCCCTAATACGAGCCGTTATTTTCCACATTGGTTTAGAAAAACCTGGTGGTTTAGAGGTTCCCGGGTCATTGTTACAACTTAAGGACTTCGGGGGTTGACGATACATATAAAGTTCATCGGGGTTGGAATTAGATTTCTCTATTTTTATGCCCTTTCCCTTATTATTTTCTTTTGCCTTTTTAAATTCAGTTGGGGTAATTTCTATAACATCATCGGAATTCTCGTCGGAATCCGATTCATCGGAGAATTGGTAGTCCTCCCAATATTTTGCTTCCTTAGCGGAAACACCATTGACCATAATTAACCTTGGTCGGTTGGTTGAGGATTTTCTTTTACTTAACCGTTTTATTATTTCCCCCACCGGTTCTATTTCTTCATCCGGTTCCGATTCTTCTTCCGGTTCCGATTCTTCTTCTGGTTCCGACTCTTCTTCCGGTTCCTCTTCGGGAACTTGTGAATCAGTCCACGAATCATTCCAATTTACATTTGACTCTTCATTATTATTAGGTGAGTCAATGGGACTTGTTCTAGAGGTAGACATCTATCACATAATATCAAACGCGTTAAGAGATTAATATATCACATAATATTCACATGTTAAAAATATATAGTTTCCAACAAAATTTGTTAGGCAATCATTTTTCAAGTAAACACGGTCGAAGTCCAGACTCACTAATGCATCCTAACAAACTCGATAAGACACACTAATGCAAATTTTCTGGTTCTCTAAGACCAACGCTCTGATACCAACTGAAATGTCCCGTTCTTATTGATTAAAAACGTTCCATATTAATTGATTTCGTTGCGAGGTTTTGACCTCTATATGAGACGTTTTTCAAAGACTGCATTCATTTTTAAAACAAACCATAACCTTTATTTCATAAATAAAGGTTTAAAAAGCTTTACGTAGATTATCAAATAATGATAATCTAAAATATCCTGTTTACACATGACCATTACATAATGGTTTACAATACAAATATGTTACATCGAAATCAGTTTCTTGAATGCAGTTTTTACACAATATCATACAAACATGGACTCCAAATCTTGTCCTTATTTTAGTATGCAACAGCGGAAGCTCTTAATATTCACCTGAGAATAAACATGCTTTAAACATCAACAAAAATGTTGGTGAGTTATAGGTTTAACCTATATATATCAAATCGTAACAATAGACCACAAGATTTCATATTTCAATACACATCCCATACATAGAGATAAAAATCATTCATATGGTGAACACCTGGTAACCGACATTAACAAGATGCATATATAAGAATATCCCCATCATTCCGGGACACCCTTCGGATATGATATAAATTTCGAAGTACTAAAGCATCCGGTACTTTGGATGGGGTTTGTTAAGCCCAATAGATCTATCTTTAGGATTCGCGTCAATTAGGGTGTCTGTTCCCTAATTCTTAGATTACCAGACTTAATAAAAAGGGGCATATTCGATTTCGATAATTCAACCACAGAATGTAGTTTCACGTACTTGTGTCTATTTTGTAAATCATTTATAAAACCTGCATGTATTCTCATCCCAAAAATATTAGATTTTAAAAGTGGGACTATAACTCACTTTCACAGATTTTTACTTCGTCGGGAAGTAAGATTTGGCCACTGGTTGATTCACGAACCTATAACAATATATACATATATATCAAAGTATGTTCAAAATATATTTACAACACTTTTAATACATTTTGATGTTTTTAAGTTTATTAAGTCAGCTGTCCTCGTTAGTAACCTACAACTAGTTGTCCACAGTTAGATGTACAGAAATAAATCGATAAATATTATCTTGAATCAATCCACGACCCAGTGTATACGTATCTCAGTATTGATCACAACTCAAACTATATATATTTTGGAATCAACCTCAACCCTGTATAGCTAACTCCAACATTCACATATAGAGTGTCTATGGTTGTTCCGAAATATATATAGATGTGTCGACATGATAGGTCGAAACATTGTATACGTGTCTATGGTATCTCAAGATTACATAATATACAATACAAGTTGATTAAGTTATGGTTGGAATAGATTTGTTACCAATTTTCACGTAGCTAAAATGAGAAAAATTATCCAATCTTGTTTTACCCATAACTTCTTCATTTTAAATCCGTTTTGAATGAATCAAATTGCTATGGTTTCATATTGAACTGTATTTTATGAATCTAAACAGAAAAAGTATAGGTTTATTGTCGGAAAAATAAGTTACAAGTCGTTTTTGTAAAGGTAGTCATTTCAGTCGAAAGAACGACGTCTAGATGACCATTTTAGAAAACATACTTCCACTTTGAGTTTAACCATAATTTTTGGATATAGTTTCATGTTCATAATAAAAATCATTTTCTCAGAATAACAACTTTTAAATCAAAGTTTATCATAGTTTTTAATTAACTAACCCAAAACAGCCCGCGGTGTTACTACGACGGCGTAAATCCGGTTTTACGGTGTTTTTCGTGTTTCCAGGTTTTAAATCATTAAGTTAGCATATTATATAGATATAGAACATGTGTTTAGTTAATTTTAAAAGTCAAGTTAGAAGGATTAACTTTTGTTTGCGAACAAGTTTAGAATTAACTAAACTATGTTCTAGTGATTACGAGTTTAAACCTTCGAATAAGATAGTTTTATATATATGAATCGAATGATGTTATGAACATCATTACTACCTCAAGTTTAGTAGGTAAACCTACTGGAAGTGACAAGAAATGATCTAGCTTCAAAGGATCTTGGATGGCTTGAAAGTTCTTGAAGTAGGATCATGACACAAAAACAAGTTCAAGTAAGATTTTTGCTCGAATTAAGATAGTTTATAGTTATAGAAATTGAATCAAAGTTTGAATATGAATATTACCTTGAATAAGAAAGATAACCTACTGTATATAACAAAGGTTTCTTGATCTTAGATGATTACTTGGAATGGATTAGAAAGCTTGGAAGTAAATTAGTAAACTTGAAGGGATTTTTGAAGTATTCTTGAAGTGTTCTTCCTATGATGATTATAGCTTGATTCTTGAAGTGATTTTTGATGAAGATGATGATTAACTACTGGAAAAATACGTTCATAATAGTGTGGGTGTGTTGAGAGAGAATTAGAAAGAGATTTGGAAGTGAAATGGAGTGAATGATGAGTGTTAATTGGTGAGTGGTGAGTGGGGTTAAAAGGAGTTCTAGTTAGTTGACTAGCTCATGGTAGAAGTTAAAATTGATTAGTCATACATGACATAATCAAGAGTGGAATCCCATGATAGTTACTATTGGTATATACCCATAGTAAGTACGTTTTGAAGCTGTGTATAATACGGGTAAGAATACGACTAGAATTCTTGATGAAAGAAAAGAATGGGAAAGTAACTGTAACCATTTTCGTTAAGTATGAGTGTTTTGATATATGTCTTGAAGTCTTCCAAAAGTATTTTAATACATATAAATACACTACATGTATATACATTTTAACGGAGTCGTTAAGTCATCGTTAGTCGTTACATGTAAGTGTTGTTTTGAAACCTTTAAGTTAACGATCTCAATTAATGTTGTTAACCCATTGTTTATTATATCTAATGAGATGTTAAATTATTATATTATCATAATATTATGATATATTAATATATCTTAATATGATATATATACATTTAAATGTCGTTACAACGATAATCGTTACATATATGTCTCGTTTCGAAATCCTTAAGTTAGTAGTCTTGTTTATATGTATATAACTCATTGTTAATATACTTATGGAGATACTTACTTATCATAATCTCATGTTAACCATATGTATATCCATATATATATCGTCAAGTCGTTTTTACAAGTTTTAACGTTCGTGAATCGCCGGTCAACTTGGGTGGTCAATTGTCTATATGAAACATATTTCAATTAATCAAGTCTTAACAAGTTTGATTGCTTAACATGTTGGAAACATTTAATCATGTAAATATCAATCTCAATTAATATATATAAACATGGAAAAATTCGGGTCACTACATGGTAGACGCTGCAACCGCTACCGATGATGTCATTACCGGTATGTTCTTGGTTAATTCCTTGCCAGCTCGTGTGTTATTTGATTCAGGAGCGAATCGATCTTTTATGTCCTTAGGCTTCTGTGATAAGTTGAAGTTGCCTGTTAGAATGTTAGATGCGCCTTTGGGAATAGAAGTAGCTGATGGTAAAATGGTTCCATGCACATCATCTGTGTCTGGAATTACCATCGAAATTGACGGCCATTCCTTTCCTTTAACATGTTTGTTGATGCCTATACCTAGCTTTGATGTAGTCATAGGCATGAATTGGTTAAGAGCTAATAGGGCTAATATTAAGTGTTATAAGAAGATGATTTCTTTCTGTTTGGCCGACGGATCCCGAGTGATAGCTAGGGGAGAGCGCAGTGGATTTAACTTCCCTATGGTTTCCCTAATGAAAGCTCATAAGTCGATAACGAAAGGGTGTGATTCATTCTTAGCCTACGTGATTGGTGTTAAGAAAGAGAAGAAGCAGGTGACCGATATTCCCGTTGTGTCAGAATTTCCAGAAGTATTTCCAGATGATTTACCAGGATTACCTCCAGTACGTGAAGTAGATAGTAAAATTGATTTGGTTCCAGGTGCTACGCCAGTGGCAAAAGCTCCTTACAGATTAGCTCCGTCAAAAATCCGAGAAATGATGTCTCAGATTCAGGAACTGTTAGATAAGGGGTTTATCCGACCAAGTTCTTCACCGTGGGGTGCTCCTGTGTTGTTTGTGAAAAAGAAAGCTGGGTCGCTTCGTATGTGTATAGATTATCGTGATTTAAACAAGAGAACAATCAAGAATAAGTATCCGTTACCAAGAATAGATGACTTATTTGATCAGTTACAGGGTGCTTCCTACTTTTCAAAGATTGATTTACGTTCAGGGTATCACCAGGTACGTGTTGCAGAGAGTGATATACCGAAAACAGCGTTTAGAACTAGATATGGTCATTGAAAAATTTTTAGTTATGCCATTCGGGTTAACAAACGCGCCAGCAGTGTTTATGGATTTAATGAATAGGGTGTGTCGTCAGTATCTTGACAAGTTTGTGATTATCTTCATAGATGATATCTTGATATATTCGAAAACCGAGAAAGATCATGGTACGCATCTGAGGTTGATGTTAGAACTTTTGAAACAGGAACAATTGTACGCTAAGTTCTCCAAATGTGAATTTTGGTTGCGGGAAGTACAGTTTTTGGGTCATGTGATTTGTGAACAGGGTATTAAAGTAGATCAGTCTAAGATAGAGGCCGTAATGAATTGGAACTCACCGAAAACGCCGACAGAAATTAAGAGTTTTCTGGGTTTAGCAGGTTATTACCGCCGATTTATCAAAGGCTTCTCTAAAATAGCAGGTCCATTGAATAAGTTAACTAGAAAAGATGTAGCCTTTCGATGGACTGATGAACAAGAAAAGGCTTTTCAGACTCTCAAACAGTTGTTATGTCAAGCGCCGGTTTTAGCTTTACCAGAGGGAACAGAAGATTTTGTGGTCTACTGCGATGCGTCATGTGCAGGTCTGGGTTGTGTTTTGATGCAGATAAATAAAGTTATAGCGTATGCTTCATGACAGTTGAAGAATCATGAACGAAACTACCCTACTCACGATTTAGAGTTAACTGCAGTTGTGTTTGCTTTGAAGCTTTGGAGACATTATTTGTATGGTACACATTGTGAAATCTATACAGATCATAAGAGTCTTCAATATATCTTTTCGCAGAAAGAATTAAATATGCGTCAACGTCGATGTTTAGAATTGATTAAAGACTATGATTGTGAGATTAAGTACCATCCGGGTAAAGCAAATGTGGTCGCAGATGCTCTGAGTCGCATGAAAACCATCGAAAACGTTAGATTTATGAGAATTGAAATAGTTTTAGACTTGATTGATCGATTGAAAACCGTTCAGTTAGTAGCTTTGAATGACGAAAACCTAAAGACTGAACAAATGACTAAAAGAAAATTTGACCTATGCAATGATTCTAGAGGATTAAAGACCTATAAAGACCGAATTTGGGTGCCTATGCTTGGGGATTTGAGAGATTTAATCCTTACTGAAGCGCATAAATCGAGATTATCAGTGCATCCAGGTAGTACAAAGATGTATAGAGACTTGAAAACATTGTATTGGTGGCCGACAATGAAGACAGATGTTGCAAATTTTGTCGAAAAATGTCATATTTGTGCGCAAGTTAAGGCAGAACATCAGAAACCGTATGGATCTCTAAGACAGTTAGAAATTCCTCAGTGGAAATGGGATCATATAACGATGGATTTTGTAACCAAGTTACCCCGAACCCAGAAAGGACACGACATGATCTGGGTGATTGTGGATCGTTTAACAAAGAGTGCTCACTTTTTAGCTACTCGTGAAACAGCCTCGTTGAGTGATTTTGCAGAATTGTACTTGAAAGAGATCGTTAGTCGACATGGTGTACCGTTGTCTATAGTTTCCGACAGAGATACTAGGTTTGTATCGAACTTCTGGAACAGTTTACAACAGAATCTGGGTACGCGCATAAATCTGAGTACAGCATATCATCCACAGACAGACGGTCAGAGTGAACAGACAATTCAGACATTAGAAGATATGTTAAGAGCATGTGTCTTAGAATATGGTGGTTCTTGGGATTCACATCTTCCATTGATAGAGTTTGCTTACAATAATTCATATCATTCGAGTATCGGAATGCCACCGTATGAAATGTTATATGGTCGAAAATGCAGAACTCCTACGTGTTGGTTAGAAGCAGGCGAGAAACAATTTGCAGGTCCCGAGATTGTTCAGATAACTGCAGAAAAAGTTGAAATTGCACGTGAGAAATTAAAGGCAGCTAGAGATCGACAAAAGGTATATGCTGATCCGCGCAGACGTCCGGTGACATTTAATGTAGGTGATCGTGTTTATCTGAAAGTTTCACCGTGGAAGGGAGTGATCAGATTTGGTAAACGTGGTAAACTAGCTCCGAGGTTTATTGGGCCATTTCCAATCAAAAAAATTTTGAATGATCAGACTGTTGTTTTAGATCTTCCATCGGAGTTAGCAGGAATTCACAACACATTCAATGTGTGCTATCTGAGAAAGTGCAAAGTATACGATGAAAGTCAGATTCTTCCATTGAAAGACTTGAAAGTTGATTTGACTAAGAAATTAGTGGAAGAGCCGATTAAGATAGTAGATAAGAAAGTCACCAAGTTAAGAAGGAAGCTGATTCCAATGGTGTTAGTAGAGTGGCGACATAGTTTAGGTTCCAACCTGACGTGGGAAACCGAGGAGTTAATGAGAACGCGCTATCCCCATTTGTTTGACCTTGACCAGATTCCGAGGACGGAATCTTCTTAAGGGGGTAAGATTTGTAACATCCTCAAGTGGGCCTAGATGTAAGATTACTAATGTGCCCTTAAGTTAGTATTGTGTTACTATGTACTTTTATTTTTATTTAATATTTATTATTAAATAATAATGTGGTTAGGACGAGTTTGTGATAAGGGTCACAGAACAGGTTTGTTTATTTAATTTGGACTTCGTTTGGGTTGCCAAATGATGTACGAAAGATATCAGATAACTGGTAAATACCCGTGTGTCACACAGTGTGGGATTTTAACCCACTTTTGATGACTTGTGCAGTGCATTTCTTGCACTTTCCAGATCCTTCCCAAAATAATACCCCGTACCTAATTCTTTCTCCTTTGAAACCCTAATCATCAAACCTTGTTCTTGAGCTCAAATTGATCTTGGAATCTTGTTCCTTGTTGTCTACTGATTCTAACAAGGTAAGAAACATGTGTTTTTGTGTTCAATTCATGGTTAAATTCATAGTTTTGTGTAAGTTTTGTAAAAAGCTTGATTTTGTGTCAAAATCCATGGATTTGATGTTATTATGGTCAAAACTTTGTGGGTTTATAGTCTATAACATGTAGTAATTGAGTTGTGGCAAGTTTTGGTGTCGAAAACGAGCTCTAGATCAAGATTTGGTGAATTTAGCTTGAAGTCCGTAGCCTTTGTTCAGTTTCTGATGAAGATGAACACAGTCGGCCGACTGTCGGTCGACAGTCGACCGACTGAGGGTTGAACCGGCCGATTAACGAAGACAACCGACTGACTGAGATTTACATTAGGCCGATTGATGTAATACCAAGTGAGTCGACCGACTGAGAAGGTCAGTCGACCGGTTGTGTCGACAGTCGACCGACTGTAAGAGTCAGTCGACCGAATGAGTGTCCAGGGCAGAATATTTTACCAAAGTGTTGAGTTTTAGCCGTAAGGAGAAAAATTTTAGCGGACAGTTTTTCTGACAAAAATTTTTATATTATGTTATTTGGTGTTAACGGACAGAAACTAACTTGTGTATATGTTTTCTCAGGAGAAAAGGAGAAAGAGAAGGTTCAGTGATTAGATAGCTGAATACCTTCTCGTTTGCTGGTATTTGGTGAGTGGGACTAACTGGAGTATATAGTATATAGTAGCATGTTATATTATGACTGCCATGCTTGTTAGATATACTTATTGTTGTGGATAGTTGGTACATTGTGATGACTGCATGTTGGTTGATGCTTGTCTGCTGGAGCCCAGTGCGTCCCTATTGTGTGGTGGCCTCGGTAGGAGAGATCAACCTGCGGGTTGGGTTCCTCATGTGGTGGCCTAGACAGCCGTGGTGTATATATATGTGAATGACGCGTTCGTCGCGTGTGGATTATGTATATACATACGGTGGTGGAGGAACTTCTGGTAAGCCCCAGTCCGATCAGCTGGTGGTTAATGGTTTGGCCGAGCCGCCAGAGTCTCTGTAGACGGCACTTGGGTGATGTTTGTGTGTTAGACTAAGTGACATGATTAGTATAACACTTATGTATACTATGGCCTGTAGTTAGTCGTACTCACTTAGCTTCGTGCTAATTCCCCTCCATCTCCTCCCTGCAGGTTGTTAGCTTTTGTAGATAGTGCTTTTGGGAGAAGACGGGCATGATGATGTTATGTTTGACAGGGTTAACTCTGATGTGGTCTTTTAGAATATGAACCGTGTACCTTTGAAAACAGAATGTATTTACGTCTCTTCCTATTAATATGTAAATTGTTTTAATGACACGTGACATCGGTTTGTACAAATGCTGATATCGTAATTAATTAATATTATGCTTCCGCCACGTATAAAAAAAAAATAGCGGTGTCTCAAGTACTACATGCTGTTTGAAAACCAGTTTGCATTCATAAAAAGATAGCGTTTACAAAATATAACGTGACACAAAGGTCGTTACAAAGTCATTATTTTAAATAAAATAAGTTACGAATGCAAGATAAAAGTTTCATGATTGAGACATCTCTAAGTAATGCAGCGGAAATCTAACACAGCAGGTCCATAACAACAAGACTAAAACACCAAGATAGCAAGTCTAACAGCGGAAGCAACATCGTCTAAGCACCTGAGAAATACTGTGATGACCCGGAAATTTCTGACTAAATTTAAACTTAATCTTTGTATGATTAACATTTTCGACACGATAAGCAAAGTCTGTAAAACTGAATCTCAAAATTTTTGAACTACTTTTATATATTTAAATACCCTTCGGTTATTTTCGACGATTCGCGAACAATTATATGTAAATAGATACATATATACTATAACATGAAAAGGTAACAATGTATTAATTGTTTGATACCGTACATTAAACTTATTGGTTTAAATATCTATTCGAATATATATGATAAGTTGAAATATTTATTATTAAAATTTATTTATAAATAACTTCCAATGTGTATTTAAAAAAACTGATTTATATATATTAAAAAGATATATACATATATATAATTTCAAGTTATTTAGTAAACGATAGTAACATTTCAAATTGCTACAGTACCCAAAATGCTACAGTGTTTTTGAAAATCACTATTTGCTACAGTGAAATTGACTTTGCTACAGTGAATTGCTACAGTAAAAATTGACTTTGCTACAGTAACTTTGCTACAGTGGTATATTTTATGGATGATTTAAGACTATATTTTGACAAAGGTACGATTCACGAAACGTAAAGTACAAGTTTTCTCAGCGTACGAAAGGGCGTTCGAAAAACTGAAACCGGGACATAAGTCGAGTGACAACGTACGACTTATCGGAACAAAAATTACAAGTCAACTATGCACGTGAATTTAATATAATATATAATTAATTTAAACCATTCTTATCTGAAATCATTACCTCTTCGCGCTATCTGTGTTACATCATAAAAGAAACTATTTTAATTTCTAAAATCTAAAAAAAAATTCGAAAAAAAATGGATGTTTTGAAGTAATGTTGGGAACTGAAGCATGAGTAGTATAATATAATGACACTTGATCAACGTGATTATATTACAGTAAGTCATGTTGAGTTTCTAATGGAACGTGACAAAGGTTCACAGATCACACCCTCATCATAAACCATGTTACATAACTCTTTCATTCTATATAATCTCTAAATATATCAAGAAAATATATTTCTTGATGATTCGGTCTTTTCCGGATATTCTGGTAATTTGACAAGTCAGATTGTGCCATTACCGTTTCTTTCGTAGAACATTAATTATGTTTATTCTGAAATTCATACCTACGAATTCTGGACCACTATTCGCTAGACTTAAGGTCGGGAAGAGAAAACGAAAGCTTGAAGCTCCGAAATATAATGGAAAATATAAAGCCCGAAAACAACTCCGGAATTACAAACCGTGTATATCAATGCGTATAGCAATATAAAGACACGGGAGAATGAAAAACACTATAACCCCAAGGTAATAGTAGAAGAAAATAACTTCCTCTGGTGGCAGATGAAAAAGAAGAATGAAGGATACGATAGCCAGGAAAATATCAAGAATCAGAACTGGATTAAGCATTTTCACAATCTATTGGGATGTATGAAATAATAAAGAAAATTATAGGAGTGTTGAAAATAAATGAAACGGAAGAGGTCAATTTATAGCAAAAGATCGGACGCAGTAATAGAGTCAGATTACGCATTTAATCAAAGAAAATCCTAATTTCCGCAAATTCCGAAAAATCAAATCTTATTTAAATTATGAAGATTTTCTATTCCTAAAAATCCGGAAATCAATCGTTACTACATCAAGAGATAAGACGCATCTCTATTCTCCATTTCACTTGATTACGATAACTTCTCTCATACGCTTCGAGTAATTGGATTATTTTATCCATATTATTCAAACATAGATAAAACTCTATTATCAACTCATATTCATCATTAAAACATTTTTATTGTTAGCCATGACGACCTCACTCAAATTTCGGGACGAAATTTCTTTAACGGGTAGGTACTGTGATGACCCGGAAATTTCTGACCAAATTTAAACTTAATCTTTGTATGATCAACATTTTCGACACGATAAGCAAAGTCTGTAAAACTGAATCTCAAAATTTTTGAACTACTTTTATATATTTAAATACCCTTCGGTTATTTTCGACGATTCGCGAACAATTATATGTAAATAGATACATATATACTATAACATGAAAAGGTAACAATGTATTAATTGTTTGATACCGTACATTAAACTTATTGGTTTAAATATCTATTCGAATATATATGATAAGTTGAAATATTTATTATTAAAATTTATTTATAAATAACTTCCAATGTGTATTTAAAAAAACTGATTTATATATATTAAAAAGATATATACATATATATAATTTCAAGTTATTTAGTAAACGATAGTAACATTTCAAATTGCTACAGTACCCAAAATGCTACAGTGTTTTTGAAAATCACTATTTGCTACAGTGAAATTGACTTTGCTACAGTGAATTGCTACAGTAAAAATTGACTTTGCTACAGTAACTTTGCTACAGTGGTATATTTTATGGATGATTTAAGACTATATTTTGACAAAGGTACGATTCACGAAACGTAAAGTACAAGTTTTCTCAGCGTACGAAAGGGCGTTCGAAAAACTGAAACCGGGACATAAGTCGAGTGACAACGTACGACTTATCGGAACAAAAATTACAAGTCAACTATGCACGTGAATTTAATATAATATATAATTAATTAATTTAAATTATATATATTATATTTATATTTATTTTATATTATGTCGACAAACTAGGAGCCAAAACAATGTGAGCTGTCCCTGGTCCTCATGCGAGTCGCATGGCCAGAAGGCCATTTCCATGCGAGTCGCATGACTCCAGATTTCAGGCCACATCTATAAATTTCAGTGTTTTCGCTCGATTTAAATCACACATATATATTATTTTTACTCCGTATTTATTTATTTTATTATTATTATTATTATTAATAATAAGATTATTATTAATCTTATTATTTTTATTATTAGTGTTATTATTTTTGCGATACAAAAATAATAATGTACATAAAATATTACGACGGAGTGCTGTCCAAGTAATTTTTTCAAAACAAGTTTCCGAGAAAGCTAGAGCTAAGGAAAATATGGGTTATTGCCAAGGAGTTTATGGGTAATATTCGGGGGTATTTTTGTGAATCAAACCTCGTGCTTATTATCTCCAATGCGTCTACGTGCTTTCCTGCAATATTGTATATCAATATTAAACTGTGAGTTTCATAAAATCCCTTTTACTCTCTACATTTTTGGGCTGAGAATACATGCAAATGTTTTATTAACCGATATACAATATTTATATGTGTGAGTTTCATTGACCCCTTTTATACATATTTTTGGGCTGAGAATACATGCGCTGTTTTATAAAATGAATACAAAAACTAAAACTGATTTTTCGTGAGTTTCATTACTCCCTTTTTATATATATTTTTGGGACTGAGAATACATGCAAATGCTTTATTAACCGATATACAATATTTATATGCGTGAGTTTCATATGATCCCTTTTACTCTCTACATTTTTGGGCTGAGAATACATGCAAATGCTTTATTAACCGATATACAATATTTATATGCGTGAGTTTCATTTGCTCCCTTTTTAATTGCTTTTGCAATCTATATTTTTGGGCTGAGAATACATGCACTTTATTTTAAACACAATGGATACAAGTACATACTAAATTCTACACCGAGTTTGAACCGAAAATCCCTTAGCTTTGGTAACTAGTAACTGCCGGTTATAAGAACTGGTGGGCGCGAGTAGTAGTATATGGATCCATAGGGCTTGATATCCCCGTCCGAGCTAGAGCACTAGCCTTTTAACGGACGTATGCTATTTGAGAAGCGTACACGTTGGTTTGCGTGTATTATTAAGATGATTATACAAAGGGTACAAATAATATAAGCATTAAAGTTTAGTTACCAGGGTGCTCAATTTTGTAGAACCGATTGATAAACGTTTCGGATGAAACAACTGAAATCTTGTGATCCACCTTTTATGTAAAACCTATTGATAACGTTTTAAATAAAACAACTGAACTTTTGTAATCCACATTGATATACGGATTATGTGTAATATTAAAACTATGAACTCACCAACCTTTGTGTTGACACTTGAAGCATGTTTATTCTCAGGATTCTAGAAGTCTTCCGCTGTTTGCTTATACGTGATACAAGATATGTGCTTGGAGTCATACATGCTATATACAAGAAACTTGCATTCACCAAACCATTACCATGTATCTTATTTTAACTGTATTGTCAACAGATGTATTATTGTAAACCATTAAATGGTGATTGTCTATACGTAGAAATCATCAGATGTTAAAAACCTGGAATTTATATATTCATTTATGAAATACCTTTTCAAACGAATACAATGTTACAAAATGTATCACATAGAGGTCAAATACCTCGCAATGAAATCAATGAATGACGTGTTCGTCCATATGGATTTGGAGCGATCGTCACAGTTGGTATCAGAGCGTTGGTCTTAGCGAACCAGAATTTGCATTAGTGTGTCTAACCGGTTATTGTTAGGATACATTAGTGAGTCTGGACTTCGACCATGTCTGCATGATAAAAGTTGTTGCTTATAATTTTTTTGTTAGAAATTACCTGCTTATCATTCCTTGTGTGGAAAATTACCTGCTTATCATTTGTAGTCTAGACACACCTTATTGCATGGATTGCATGACTAGTGTATAGACAAAATGAATATCTTAGCGTATCTGTTACTGTTACCTTTACTTGACAGTTTCCGAAAGTTTCTCCATAATTTAAGGATCCTTTGTACTATATAAAGGTATTCTATGTAATTAAAATATCATCCGATATCCGAAAATCATTTCACATCGAAAATTATTTATCTAACCGTGTAAGATGAATTCTGCAAGTAATTCGAGTTCTTCGGATTCCGATATGAATTTCCACCTGAGTTCCGAAAGCAGTGTAACCGGAATGAATCAACCAATCAGTCATCACCAATTCTGGATGAATTGGGGATGGGTTCGTAATCAACTTAATCAATGGAGACAAGAGGAAGGCGATCCTTTCCACCAACCGAATTCACCTCTTGGTGAGGAACCTGAGGCACTTACCGGCGAACCCGTTCGAAACACTATCTTTACCCTAATTTCCAGGATATTTCGCAACGATTATATGATAACCAGAATTTTAAAATTTATTCATCCTCTCGTACCAACCGCCAATCATCCCGGAATAATAGAAGAAGTTAACGAGCTTCGCGCTCGAGTTGTGGCTTTGGAGAATATGATGCACAATTTGCAGGCATCACAGGCAGCACCGGTAGCACCACCAGAACCAGCAGCACAACCAACAACGGTACCAGTACCGACAACAACAACATCCGCAACGTAAACCTTAACCTCACAATCTGTCCCACGAGTATCAACCTCATACGCACCGTAGACACCGAAGAATACTAATAACCATAAACGATGAAGTATTAATTCATAACTTCATTGGAGAAATATCATGCGACGATTATGTAATCTTTAATATAGAAGAGATTATTCGTTTCTAGTTCCAACCGAAAATCAAATGAGTTTAATAACTCATTAAATTTATATTACATCTGAAGGAAATATACATACATATATTTTCATAAAGATTGTAATTGAAAATCCTTTTGTACAAACTGTTAATGATGAGAATATTTTAACGGGTAGGTAATACCCTAGAAATATATAAATTCCACATTAATATGTTACACTATACATTCTTCAATTTTGATTCAACAATCATTAACTATACTGCTCAAACCTATAGATATACGTATCTGTTCATCGCAGAATAACCATTTTCATTCAATTTCATATTCTAATTTCGATAGATCAGAATCCAAGTCAAGATTAAACGAAAAACATCACTCTTAGATTCCTACATCTTTCAAAACCATGCTTCGAAACCCATGCTTTGAATTCAGAACAGTACTAGAACATCATATGATTATATTTTGCGTTCAAACCCATCGAAATTCTTGGAAACACTTCAACTAATGAACAAACGAGAAGACAAACCAACTACACGATATCTACGAGAAGAAAGATTTGTACTTATAATCATATATCTGGAAAGCTCTCGAAACCTAAGTAAAACTTTAACACGTATCTGTGATAAATCCTTCGGCATTATCATTACTGAAAATAACCTTGCAATTCCTTTTTAAAAGTATCCAGTATTATCACCCATTCAACTAGTCAACGACGACCTTTCAGACTTATAACTTTGGCATATACGTTTTTGTTACTGGGGAACCTTTTATGTTCCACCATATTAGCAGTAAATGTACCAGCGACTCCGTCACTCTGCTATTTGAAACTCTCCGGAAATCACTATATATACATTGAAACCCTATCATGTACTCATCCACATCTTGTAACAATAGTTGCCATTCCAACTATCGGGAATTTGCAATCAGTATTTTGAAATCTTGCAGCACGTCTACGCCAACAGTTATATGTGTACATATAACGTCTACCTCCTCGAATTACATACTTCGAATGTGAAGTTTTTGAAAAACACCCCAAACTATGAAACTAGTTCTCTGAAATTGGAACAATGCTGATGAAGCAGCAAAAACTGTAAACGACCTTAACAGTCAAAAGTTTGATGATAAAGAATAGTATGGTGGTAAAGCAGAGAAAAAGAGAAGGTTTGGAATTGAAAAACGGATTGAGCAGACCATGAAGGAGGCTGTGGACAAATCACAAAGACTAAATCTACCTTCAAAGAATCCAAATGATTCAGAGTCTGCTGAAATCATTAAAGAATACCTTGCTCCTTACACTAAAACCTTTGCGGACAATATTCTTCATCATCATCTTATCTTAAATATTCTAAGATATCATCGTATCTCCCATTATAAATATCCTCCATATTTCTGAAGATATTTTTTTTAAACCATTCTTATCTGAAATCATTACCTCTTCGCGCTATCTGTGTTACATCATAAAAGAAACTATTTTAATTTCTAAAATCTAAAAAAAAATTCGAAAAAAAATGGATGTTTTGAAGTAATGTTGGGAACTGAAGCATGAGTAGTATAATATAATGACACTTGATCAACGTGATTATATTACAGTAAGTCATGTTGAGTTTCTAATGGAACGTGACAAAGGTTCACAGATCACACCCTCATCATAAACCATGTTACATAACTCTTTCATTCTATATAATCTCTAAATATATCAAGAAAATATATTTCTTGATGATTCGGTCTTTTCCGGATATTCTGGTAATTTGACAAGTCAGATTGTGCCATTACCGTTTCTTTCGTAGAACATTAATTATGTTTATTCTGAAATTCATACCTACGAATTCTGGACCACTATTCGCTAGACTTAAGGTCGGGAAGAGAAAACGAAAGCTTGAAGCTCCGAAATATAATGGAAAATATAAAGCCCGAAAACAACTCCGGAATTACAAACCGTGTATATCAATGCGTATAGCAATATAAAGACACGGGAGAATGAAAAACACTATAACCCCAAGGTAATAGTAGAAGAAAATAACTTCCTCTGGTGGCAGATGAAAAAGAAGAATGAAGGATACGATAGCCAGGAAAATATCAAGAATCAGAACTGGATTAAGCATTTTCACAATCTATTGGGATGTATGAAATAATAAAGAAAATTATAGGAGTGTTGAAAATAAATGAAACGGAAGAGGTCAATTTATAGCAAAAGATCGGACGCAGTAATAGAGTCAGATTACGCATTTAATCAAAGAAAATCCTAATTTCCGCAAATTCCGAAAAATCAAATCTTATTTAAATTATGAAGATTTTCTATTCCTAAAAATCCGGAAATCAATCGTTACTACATCAAGAGATAAGACGCATCTCTATTCTCCATTTCACTTGATTACGATAACTTCTCTCATACGCTTCGAGTAATTGGATTATTTTATCCATATTATTCAAACATAGATAAAACTCTATTATCAACTCATATTCATCATTAAAACATTTTTATTGTTAGCCATGACGACCTCACTCAAATTTCGGGACGAAATTTCTTTAACGGGTAGGTACTGTGATGACCCGGAAATTTCTGACCAAATTTAAACTTAATCTTTGTATGATCAACATTTTCGACACGATAAGCAAAGTCTGTAAAACTGAATCTCAAAATTTTTGAACTACTTTTATATATTTAAATACCCTTCGGTTATTTTCGACGATTCGCGAACAATTATATGTAAATAGATACATATATACTATAACATGAAAAGGTAACAATGTATTAATTGTTTGATACCGTACATTAAACTTATTGGTTTAAATATCTATTCGAATATATATGATAAGTTGAAATATTTATTATTAAAATTTATTTATAAATAACTTCCAATGTGTATTTAAAAAAACTGATTTATATATATTAAAAAGATATATACATATATATAATTTCAAGTTATTTAGTAAACGATAGTAACATTTCAAATTGCTACAGTACCCAAAATGCTACAGTGTTTTTGAAAATCACTATTTGCTACAGTGAAATTGACTTTGCTACAGTGAATTGCTACAGTAAAAATTGACTTTGCTACAGTAACTTTGCTACAGTGGTATATTTTATGGATGATTTAAGACTATATTTTGACAAAGGTACGATTCACGAAACGTAAAGTACAAGTTTTCTCAGCGTACGAAAGGGCGTTCGAAAAACTGAAACCGGGACATAAGTCGAGTGACAACGTACGACTTATCGGAACAAAAATTACAAGTCAACTATGCACGTGAATTTAATATAATATATAATTAATTAATTTAAATTATATATATTATATTTATATTTATTTTATATTATGTCGACAAACTAGGAGCCAAAACAATGTGAGCTGTCCCTGGTCCTCATGCGAGTCGCATGGCCAGAAGGCCATTTCCATGCGAGTCGCATGACTCCAGATTTCAGGCCACATCTATAAATTTCAGTGTTTTCGCTCGATTTAAATCACACATATATATTATTTTTACTCCGTATTTATTTATTTTATTATTATTATTATTATTAATAATAAGATTATTATTAATCTTATTATTTTTATTATTAGTGTTATTATTTTTGCGATACAAAAATAATAATGTACATAAAATATTACGACGGAGTGCTGTCCAAGTAATTTTTTCAAAACAAGTTTCCGAGAAAGCTAGAGCTAAGGAAAATATGGGTTATTGCCAAGGAGTTTATGGGTAATATTCGGGGGTATTTTTGTGAATCAAACCTCGTGCTTATTATCTCCAATGCGTCTACGTGCTTTCCTGCAATATTGTATATCAATATTAAACTGTGAGTTTCATAAAATCCCTTTTACTCTCTACATTTTTGGGCTGAGAATACATGCAAATGTTTTATTAACCGATATACAATATTTATATGTGTGAGTTTCATTGACCCCTTTTATACATATTTTTGGGCTGAGAATACATGCGCTGTTTTATAAAATGAATACAAAAACTAAAACTGATTTTTCGTGAGTTTCATTACTCCCTTTTTATATATATTTTTGGGACTGAGAATACATGCAAATGCTTTATTAACCGATATACAATATTTATATGCGTGAGTTTCATATGATCCCTTTTACTCTCTACATTTTTGGGCTGAGAATACATGCAAATGCTTTATTAACCGATATACAATATTTATATGCGTGAGTTTCATTTGCTCCCTTTTTAATTGCTTTTGCAATCTATATTTTTGGGCTGAGAATACATGCACTTTATTTTAAACACAATGGATACAAGTACATACTAAATTCTACACCGAGTTTGAACCGAAAATCCCTTAGCTTTGGTAACTAGTAACTGCCGGTTATAAGAACTGGTGGGCGCGAGTAGTAGTATATGGATCCATAGGGCTTGATATCCCCGTCCGAGCTAGAGCACTAGCCTTTTAACGGACGTATGCTATTTGAGAAGCGTACACGTTGGTTTGCGTGTATTATTAAGATGATTATACAAAGGGTACAAATAATATAAGCATTAAAGTTTAGTTACCAGGGTGCTCAATTTTGTAGAACCGATTGATAAACGTTTCGGATGAAACAACTGAAATCTTGTGATCCACCTTTTATGTAAAACCTATTGATAACGTTTTAAATAAAACAACTGAACTTTTGTAATCCACATTGATATACGGATTATGTGTAATATTAAAACTATGAACTCACCAACCTTTGTGTTGACACTTGAAGCATGTTTATTCTCAGGATTCTAGAAGTCTTCCGCTGTTTGCTTATACGTGATACAAGATATGTGCTTGGAGTCATACATGCTATATACAAGAAACTTGCATTCACCAAACCATTACCATGTATCTTATTTTGACTTTATTGTCAACAGATGTATTATTGTAAACCATTAAATGGTGATTGTCTATACGTAGAAATCATCAGATGTTAAAAACCTGGAATTTATATATTCATTTATGAAATACCTTTTCAAACGAATACAATGTTACAAAATGTATCACATAGAGGTCAAATACCTCGCAATGAAATCAATGAATGACGTGTTCGTCCATATGGATTTGGAGCGATCGTCACAAATACACGCTTAAAAGTCAACACGAATGTTTGTGTGCTATAGTTTGTAATCAGTAAAGTAATGTAGACCACGAGTTATCGTATTCAAAACAGTATGAAAAGTATATGCTTATCCGTGGGCACCCGGTAACTAACTTAACGTAATAGTAATACCCCCTAAAAGTACACTTGGCGAGTGTGTATGTCCTCGAAGTATCAAACACCCGTTAAATGCTAGCGCGACTAGCCCGAGTGGGGATGTCAAACCCTATGGATCCATATCTAATATTCGCGTTCACCGGTTCAAAAACCAATGATTAAACGTTACCTTACTAAGGGGAATGTTTATGCCGTTATATAACCCACACATATGTACAGTTTAAGTACTCGTGTCAAGTAAGTAAAACGTAAAAAGCGCATGTATTCTCAGTCCCAAAAATAGTATAAGTAAAAAGGGAAGCTATAACTCACAGTGAATAAATAGTAAAAGTCTATATGAAACGTATGCAGGTAGTAAGTCGGTCCGAAAGGTCGTCAACCTAAGTCAAAGGTCACTAGGTCAGTATGTTGTCCCAATAAGTTTAAAAGTGAATAAATTAAGTTTAAGTGTCATCATCATCATCATTCATCATCATAAAAGCTAAGCAAGTTTGACAAGAATAGAGATTGAAACAATAGGATAACTTCGGTCAGCTGCTACGACCTCTATACAAAATGAAAAGACATGTAGTCAGTGGCTATGGCTCCGTATATGAGTCCTATAACCGCTGACCAATTTTCAGAACCTAAATCGTCTTCGTTTGACCGTGGCGACGGTTTAAGTGCGAGTAGGTCAGAAATTTCAGCACAACGTTACAACGGCGTAGTGACTTTCGGAGGGCTATAAATCCTAAACCGTATGTCGGATTAAGTCGAGGCCTAAACGAAAAGTCATCTATTAGAAACGAACTAACTGAAAATCTATTTTACAGAAGTCCAGGAATCTGATCATATCCCAAAAAATAGTAAACAAGTGCTCCGGTGGGGTTCTTGGTGCTTGATGCTCATCACGGTTCTCATCCTTGATGCTTGTAGCTTCAGGTGTACAACTCATTGATGGGTTAGCATCACCTTGACCAAGATTCAACCATCAACACAAAATATGTTAAGGCCAAGTAAGAACACAACTCATTTAAGAGTCTTAGATGGATGATGAACCAAGGTTACATCATATCCTTAGTGTTAACACAAATACAAGTTCTATTTACAACTAAAGCTACAAACTTTACTTCAATCAAACAAATATGAATATAAAGTAAATCAAATAAAGTGATGGAACCCTAAGCTAGAGAGCTTGGATCCTTTTCACACAAGTTATAAGATTACAAAGCTAGAAAGCTTGAATCTTTACAAGATTAATGAGACCATAAGCTATAAAGCTAAGATCTTTAACAAAATAATGAAAGTAATGAGACCATAAGCTAAAAATCTAAGATCTTTAACATAATAATGAGACCCTAAGCTAAAAAGCTTGGATCTTTAGTGTTCTTAAAGATCTTGAAGCGTAAAGCTTGGATCTTTAAGATACATGAAGATTACAAACACAAGTTTGAATCTTTATAACAAAATAACAAGATTAAAGCTAAAAGATTTAGATCTACAAAGTAGGTGAAGATTCAAAGCTAGAAAGCTTGAATCTTCCATGTTCTTGAAGGATTCAAATCCATGTTTGAATCTACAAGATGTAATCAAGATCAAAAGCTAAAAAGCTTGATCTTCTAATGATGATGATGAACTCGTGATGATGAGAAGGAGAAGAAGAAAAGAAATTCAAAATACTTACAAGCTTTAGACTAGAGAGAAAATAAATGAACAAGTGTGTGTAAATTGTGAATGGAAATCAAGTGTGAATGGTGAGGAAATGGCTTAGTATTTATAGGAGGTGAGGTGAGGGTGGTGGTGGTTAGGCCGTGGGTTTCCAAGGGGGACAAGGGGGACACCTTTTTGCTTTTTGGTTAATGGTTGTCTAAAGTTGGTGCTTATGTTAGGATCTCATGCAACATTAAGGATAATACTTGACAAAAATGCTAACATGTTCCCTCTAATAAATGGGCATTTGTCTTACTTATTAATGGGTCACTAGTTACTTATAATTGGGCTAATTAAATAGTCCACTAACTAGTGTAGGGTGGGCTAAGGTCCAACAAGGTAGAAAGTCCAACAAGACTAACTAGTGTGCTCTAGTAAATTACTAAGCGTAATTAAACATCCAAAAACTCAAGTAATTGTTATTATAAAATAACAATTAGTATTTCGTAGTCATAATATTCCGATTACGACAAAAGTTAAACGTGTACACAGTACACAGTACACAGTTCGTTAAAAAAAGGTCAAGTGACATTAACGGTCATAAAGGTTTCCGAGGATTAAGTTAAGTATCCTACGTACTTAATGATACGCTTTAACATATAAATGAAAGTAGTCAACATGCAGGGAGTTCCCAGAGTATAATATAGCTCGGTACGCACAAATACGCAGTTTCGTGAAAACACAAGGCACAAAAGCAAGTCGAAAAGTCGGGTCGTTACACCTCAAAAATGTCTAAAAGAGACCTCCCCGAGATCCGAGTTCTCCAACCTTGCCCGTGATCCCACGAGCACCTTACTAGACTCGCCTCTGCACAGAGTGAATGATACTAGAGGCACAACCTTGGAGAAAACTTCCGCAGGGTTCGTACTCACACCTATTATTTCAAGGATACGGGTCCATGACCAAATGAGGCTTTTTACCACTCAACCAAAAGTTCGGTGGTGTCTTTTTTTTATGTTAGGCTTATTATCGTGAAAACATTTTAATTGAAAACATATACTAATACAACAACAACAAAATTCAATATCACATGAGTGGTGTAGGGGGAGGTGAGATGTAGGGAATCCTTCCCCTATCCTAGAATAAAAACAATTCATTTCTTCGCCCAGAGTGAAACACTCTCAAAAGTAGAGAAAGTCATCCCTCTCTTTATTCAATGGATAAAGAGATTGCTTCCGAGTGGACATCCGACCAATAAGTAGGATTTTTTTCCTAAATAGTAAGATAAAATTAAAAATAAAATTGAGACGCCATGAAAATAGTAGAATCAAATTTTTATGGATTTTAAATCCAGTCTAAAATTTAATTTAGGCTTTAAACGACAGTCAAGATGCAAATAAATCGACAATTGCTGACTCAAAAATAGAGCCGATGAAAACATTACTTATGTACAATAAAAAGCTTCTCACTAAATTGTTCACCACCTACCTTGTTTGCTATCAATCAATAAAGTCTTTAGTCAAGTTTCTCGCTATAAAACAATTGGCGGAAGTATGATTTTTTTTCACTGGGGCAACAAAAAATTTAAAAGTGTAACAATTTTTTTGGGCAAAATATGGAGATTTTGGGGTGAAAATTTGAGATTTTTAGGCAAATTATGGAGGTTTTTGGTCAAAATTTGAAGATTTTTTTTGGCAAATTTTGAAGGTTTTGAAGTAAAAATTGGAGAATTTTGGGCAAAATTTGAAGATTTTGAATCAAAATATATTATGTAGGTTTTGGACAAAAAAAATTCATCGGGAGCAAAGTCGAAAAACCCAAAATGTTTACATTAAAAATTGCAAATCCACCGATGGCGGACGCCCCACCCTGCCTCAAATAGTTTCGCCATAGAACCCCGTGCCGCTCGAGCCTTTCACCCACACGGTAGATTTGTTGATAGCTAATTAAGACTGAAAACATGCTTACGTCCTTGGTCAAGTTTATTACTCGCTATAAAATTACTTGATAACTAACACTGAAAACTGTTTGGATAGTACAAAACTACAAACATGCTTACGTCCTATTACAGACTCAAACTTGAGGACTAAAACTTCCAATGACATAGTCTAGGGACCAATTTTATCAATAACTACAAAAATAAACTTAGTACTCCTTCCAAGTTCCAACATGAATCATGAACACAAAACACTACAAATATCACCACCACCTGAGTTCAAATATTTCATGTCATTTCATGAGTCTTAAACACCACCGCTAGATCTCATGATCGAACACCAAAACACTCTCCAAAATCAAACCTTCCACGAGTTCTTCGATTGGTGGCTAGGTGAACTCAAAACCAACCTCGAACATCTCGTGTCAGCTGCAAACCACCATCAAAACAATTTCGAAGACGATTCACTTTTACTCCCACTCATTGATAAAGTTGTTGGTCATTATGAAGATTACTATAAAGTCAAATCAAATGGAGCAAAAGGTGATGTTCTTTCAATGTTTAGTCCAACTTGGTTAACCTCACTTGAAGATTCACTTTTGTGGATTGCTGGTTGGAGGCCAACAACTGCAATCCATTTATTGTACTCGAAATCGGGGATTCAGCTTGAGGCTAGATTAGCTGACCTTGTCCCGGTTTTGACCGATGATTTAGGCGATTTAAGTATCCATCAAATCAATCGAATTGATGAATTGCAGAGGAAAACAATTCATGAAGAGAGGAGTATTAGTGAGAAAATGGCGCTTTTGCAAGAATCGGCGGCGTATACGCCTATGGTGGATTTATCAAATTCAATGTCTGAGAATATGAGGAGTGAAAACAACAACGATGATGGAGAAAGGGAGAGTTATCTTAAAGTCGAATCGTTGCTGAAATCGAAGAAGGATGAGTTGGAAGAGGTGTTACACATGGCGGACGGTTTAAGAGTCAAGACATTGAAGGGTGTGGTTGAGATTTTGACACCTATACAAGCGGTGTACTTTTTAATCGCTGCGGCTGAACTACATCTTAGGATACACGATTGGGGGAAGAGGGACGACGCCACTTAATTGTGGTAGACGATATATCGTTCTAGCTACGAAGAAATATGTTTACGTTAGGGCATGTCTACGTTTTTTTCCACTGCTTCGTTTATGGATATGAATGGCAGTATGGATGGAATGATCATGCATGTAACGTTGTTTTCATGTAGTAATTGTCTTAATTGTTCTTGGTTAGTTGTAACTTTATATGGGTCGAGTACCAAGTATATGTACGAATAAACAATTTGAAACCTTTAAATGTAAGTTGCTTTCCCTTTAAGTTTAATGCATGTTCCAAGTTCTTCAAAGGATGTTGTCGTTTGAGTTCTCCAAAGGATGTCTCTGTACGTACGTATGATTCCCCTTTTTTTAACAACTTCTTGACCGACAATGATATTCAAAAAATAAGATAAACCGATTAAGACTACTACTACTCTCAACGGTTGTCATAGAGCAATTTTCACGGAGCTTTCTTCTATGCCACCGTTGGCACACCCTTAACTCCAAAACGTGTAGATCGGCAGAAACACGTTGACCCTTGTGTTGTCTTTGGCAATCCAACAACCCACCTTCGAAGAGCTTGTGTGAGGCGCGCTATTACCTCCATTGGAAAACCAACCATGTGAACAGGCTCGAACCTGCGCCAATCTCCAAATAGCTTCCACATAGTGGGCCCTAACTACCTCCGCATTCTTTCACACGCATGCTTGGTCAATTCTATCTTCCATTCTGCATTCAAGGCACTTGCATTGCTTATCTCTACCAACACAACCCATCTTCTCTCTCTCAGCCTTTTCTTTTTCAACTTCTTCCTCAGAACAGGAATAAAGTCTAGCTATGTTACTCCTGCACCGCAAAGTGTTCTTTATCAAGTCACTTCAAGCAAAGATGCGAATACCGAGGTCTTGAGAACTGAAAACATTCAGGCTATCTTTAAAATTTTCCTTTAATAAAAACTAAAACGTGTTAAAGTTTGAGTTTTACGAAAAGTAATTTATAAGAAAATATAAATATTTTTTCCTCTTTATAAATAAAATGTAAAGCCAAAGATTTGGGATATTTTTACTACTATAGCCAACTTCATTCGTTACATTTAAATGAGCTCTCCAGTCTCCAGTTTTTCATTAGTTTTTTAGATACATAAAACGTACATTTTTCAATCTATTGAAAACACAAACCAAAAAAGAAAAGAAAAAAAAAGAGTTACTGTAGAAAATGTACCCATAACTTTTTGTCCCGAATGGAACTAGATATAGTATATTACTTTTCGACTGCATCAGGCACAATAAACTACGGGAGTTTTCCAAATATGTTTTTGATAAATTCACACAGATTTACTAAACTGCCCTTAATGAGATGTTCACAAGTTTTTTTGTTATAATTTATTGAAGGGGCATTATTGAAAAGTATTACCAAACTTCTGTGAATCTATCAAAAATTATTTGGAAATATCACTTTCCATAAACTACAATTATAGATATTTTAATCCTATATATTATTATATATAAAATAAATATTATAATTTTGATGGATTCGATTTTCAGAGATATTAATTCCAGTTCTGCTATATATATGACACGTCTGATAAAATTTGAGCCGCAGTACTATGAAAGTTGTCAGATTAAACCATGAATGTTGTTGATATATGAAAGGGAGGTAGGTACCCACGTAGACATACATAACTTATCCTTTTGGCTATATATGGAGGGAATATCATAGTATGATCGAAGAGAGTTTTAGATGTTAGGAATTTATGGACCAACAACGATTACCAAGATTGTGATTCCACAAACGACAAACGAACAGAATAAATGCAAGAAAAGTAAAAGACACAAGAATTTACGTAGTTATATGCAATCGGTATGATTGCTTTAGTCCACGGGCAACTAGAGAGCTTTTTTATTGATTTTTCGTACATGGGGTTACAGAATACAAAGGGTATATTTATAGTGCTAATCAAAATTAGGAAACAAATCAAATAACTTGCTGGTCACGAACACTGTCGCGTTTCGCGACAACCCATCGCGTTTCGCGATAAACCCCACTCAAACGCGGCAACTAAGACCAAAACGCGATGAACATCGAGCCCCAATCACTGCCATATTTGTCGCGTTCCAGACACATATGTCGCGTTCCAATGTGTCGCGTATCGCGACAAACCATACCCGAACGCGACCTGGTACCTGTTTCTTCGTTTTGATCTTCTTTGCACATCCAACAATCTCCCACTCAAATGAGACCAAAACCCAGAAATCTCGTCAACCCCAAAACCAACCATTTCAACTAAGAACGTCGAACCCCCTTTCATATCGCCAATTAAACATGGGACACGCAAACTCAACATCGCTGGAAGAGCAGACTTTCGATACAAGGTCTTCAACACTACTTGTCGAAATCAATACCAATAACCCTTAGAGCTCTCTAGTTGTCGTCTTCTTTCATCAAGTAACAAGAAGACCAGTTGAAGCTATGCAAAGCTTCAACTTTCCGATCGTAACCACCTTAGTACACATATCAGCAGGATTCTCCGTACCAGGAATTTTCTTGACAACTAAAGTACCATCTTCAATAAGTTCGCGAATTTTATGATACCTTAACTTTATGTGTTTCGTACGACCATGAAACACCGGGTTCTTCACCAAATGAATAGCACTTTGATTATCACAGTGCAAGACATAATCTTGTTGAACTCGTCCCAACTCAAACATAAAATTCTTTAGCCATACAAGTTCTTTGCATGCTTCTGCTGCTGCCATATACTCAGCCTCCGTTGTTGACAGCGCAACACAACTTTGAAGTTTGGACATCCAACTAACAACCGTCTTACCAACCGTGAAAACATACCCCGTAGTGCTTCTACCCGAATCGTCACAACCACTCAAATCAGCATCAACGTACCCTCTCAAAATGGAATCACCTTTAGTGAATTGCAACCCCATTTTAGAAGTACCTTTCAAGTAGCGCAAAAGCCACTTTATATCTTTCCAATGCTCTTTACCCGGATTCGACATAAACCGACTCACAACTCCCACTGCATAAGCTATGTCAGGTCTTGAACAAATCATTGCATACATAATACTACCTACTGCTGACGCATACGGAATTTGAGCCATCTCCTCTTTCTCTACTTTCGTTGTAGGTGCTTGACTTTTCGTTAACTTTAAGGTACCGCCTAAAGACACGGATCTTGCCTTAGAATCACCCATGTTGAACCGCTCTAACACTTTCTCGATATACTTGGTTTGAGACAAAGTTAAAGTACCTTCAACCTGATTCCTTTCAATACTCATTCCGAGTATCCGTTTAGCAGCCCCTTGTAACACCCCGTTTTCCCCGTATATGATTTATAGGTGTATTGGGTATGTACGATAGGAGTTTGAAGGATTTGAGACGTGTTCGAGTGTTAAAGTCTTGTACGCGGGAGAAGGGCTCAGGTCGAGCTTTGGGTCGCGGCGCGACAAACGAGGCCGCGGCGCGGCATTCTACTGAAACAAAGATCAGAAGTTAGGTTTAAAATGATCCCAGACTTAGTCAAATGTCGCGGCGCGACATTTAAGGCCGCGGCGCGGCAAACTGCACGAACTGGCACCAGATTCTTGTAATATTAAATGAAGTTCAAGGGCAATTTGGTCATTTCACGATTGAGCCAGATTTGAGGCTTTAACCTCATCCACTCATTCATTTTCCTAATTTCATTTTCCTTTTCTTTTCATTTTTCTCTCAAAACTCAAACACCCATTTAATTTCAAAGGGATTTTTGGAAAGGAAGAAGCGGGATTTGATCTTTGGCGTAGTTGACAAGTTTGTTCTCCTCGTTCTTAGCTACACGGTGATACTAGTGGTAAGCTCTAACTCCGAATTTCATTTTCGTGTTCATCATTCAAATTTGGGGCTTTTGATTGTATGATTCATAGATGGAACCCATTTAGTTGTTAATTGAAGATTAACACCAAGATTCGGGTTTATAAGTGTTAAAGGCGAGTTTTGGGTTGGTTAATGATTTAACCATGTTTAAGACTTGAGAATGGTGTATAATCACTAGTATTAGTGATTATTGGTGCTTTGGAGACCTTTAGGGTTCTTGTGGTTGACTAACTTTGACTAGAGTCGAAATTAGGGTTTGTTGAGGATTATAACCCGAATGTCGATTCGTTGAGGTTTATAAACTTGAAATGGATTAAGTTGATGTATGAAATCGAGTTAAACATGTTTTGGTGTCAAAACTTGTAAATGGTGAGATTTTGACCTTATGGGTCAAAATTAGGGTTTATGGGCGATTTTGAGAACGATGACGCGTGTAGTTCGGTCATCTTATTGGAAGTGAGTCTCGTGTAGTTCGGACTCATGAGGTAGTGATCTCGTGTGTTTTCGGATTCACTAAGGCTCGTGTAGTTCGGCCAACCTCGATGTTGTGAAGATAGTAATCTCGTGTGGTTTCGGATTACTAAGGCTCGTGTAGTTCGGCCAATCTTCATTGTGGCGTTTGGTATTCGGTAATGGGTTAAGGGGTTAACCTTATTCGTTTTATATTGTTATATATATTAATGTAATGTTGTGTTGTAGCTAACCCTCCAGGTGTAGCTTATTGGCGTTGTTCACATCGTCGTTGGTGAACTTATACTTTGTTGATATCTTTAGCTTGTTGCTTAGAGATCGTACGGTATGCTTAGTGTAGTTGCCTTATACATGGATGCTTCGGTATGCGGTATTTAATATTTGTGTGGCGTGTCCATTTTATACATATATATGTATGTAGTATATTATCATTCACTAAGCGTTAGCTTACCCTCTCGTTGTTGATATTTTTATAGGTTCGTATGCTTGGCTGCTCGGGTAAGCTTGGGGATTAGAGATCTTGGCTAGGTTGCTAAGAAGATCTTGCTTTTGTATTCGATTAGGATTTGGGTAGCGTAGTCCCAAATCACCAAGCTCGGTTTTGGTTGGAAACTAAACTAGTCGGGTCGTGTATGTCCGTTTGGACAATTAATCAATGTATTAAATGTTTTAAGGTTTATTAAAGCTCCTATTGTATTAAAGATGTTTATGGAAAAACAATTGGGACCTAAAGTATTATTTAACGCGTATTAAAAGGAAAAAATTTTAGGGGCCGGTTTTAATACGGGTTGGGTCGTTACAAGTGGTATCAGAGCATGGTCTAAGGGATTTAGGTGACTTGAGATAAGTGCCTAGACTTAGACTTTTGTGTGTGCTTATTTGTTGCGGGACTTGTAGGATTACGAGTCGGAATAGGTTATAGTTATTGCCTTGTTTGTAGGTAGACTAACGTTTATATTAGTAATGCGGATATTATTAATATATTAATTGTGTTGTGATAATAATTCTCGCGTATGTGCATATCGCGTAGAATTTTGTTTGTGTTTGTTTATATCATCGAGCGAGGCGGTCGTTGTACTAACGAGTTGATACGGCGTGTGTGCGTAATAAGGACTTGCAAACCTTATTACGGGTGCAAATCGTGTCTAGCAAGTGATGTACGACGAGTGTTGAGCAAGATAGGGCGGTGTTATGCGTGTTGCTTTATACGTTCGTGATCTAATCGTTTTGCATTCTTTAGAATGACGACGCGAAACGAGATCGAGACGAATGACGAGGAGTTTAACTCTAGAGTTGCGGCCGCCGTTGCGGAGAAAATGAGTGCGTTTCGAGAAGAAATGGATAGGAAGTATTCCGAATTTCGGGGTAGTAGTGACATGGAGCGTTGCCTTAAGAGCTTTATGAGGACTAAACCCCCGATGTATAACGGGAAACCGGATCCTTTGGTAAGCACAACTTGATCTCGGATGTCGAAGGGTGTTTTCGTACTATTGAATGCCCTCCTGAGAAGAAGACGAGACTCGCTACTAGTTTGTTGCGGGGTAGGGCAAAGGATTGGTTGGATGGTAAGATTGATCTTGTCGGTGGTGAACCGTTTATGGCGTTATCATGGGATGGGTTTAAGAAGGAATTCTTCGAGGAATTCCGGACTTCAGCCGATTTGTCAGAAATGCGTAATGAGTTGCGAAATTTGCAACAGGGTTCTATGGATTTGAATACTCTCAAGACGACCTTTATGGCGAAGGCTCGTTTTTGCCTAGAGTATTTGGGGAATGATAATTTGTTGATGCAAGATTTCTATCGAACCTTGAATGATGACTTGAAGAATAAGATTAGCCGGGGTCACGCGAAATCGTTTGCGGAATTATTCGCCGTGGCTAGAGGTTTCGAGTCGTATACGTGATCAAAGATTGGTGAACCTTCAAGTGAGAGAAGGGTTGTTTCGTATGGTGCTCCGAGTAAGAGGACTAAGGGTCCGAGTGTGAGCACGGGTGGTACGCGGACGGGTATACCGGATTCTAGTGCATCAAGATGTTACAATTGTGGCATGAGGGGTCACAAGTCTTTGGAATGTTCGGTACCAAAGGGTGATGGTATGGTGTGTTTTAATTGCCAAGAAGAAGGACATCGTAAGTCGGAATGTCCCAAGTTAGCGGGGACGGATGCGGCAAGGAGATGTTAAGGTACGTTTCATTTTAATAAATATGCCCTTTGATTATTTATTAAGTGCCGTTGAATTTGAGTTTGTAAAATGCCTTGTGTTGTGCATATTATTGTTATGGGTGACGTTCCTAATGGAAGTACCCAATGGTGACGTTGATTGTCGGGCGAAGGGCGTAAGACTTGGTGCCACCAAGCATTCCTTAGTATTTGGAAATATTTCTACCAAGCCATGGAAATGGGTTTTGGTGTTCGGTTGTTAAGCGCGTGTTCGCTTTTGTGTGGAGGTCGATGAACCGTGAGGTTCTACGAGTGGCTGAAAACCTTGAGATCGAGTGTTTTGAATCTCGATGTATGTTGGTAATGGAGTATATAAGACGCGACATTAGGTGCCTCTTTTATACCTACTAGCGTGGTGTTCGACTCCGATTATGTTGTGGTTACATTGTACTTAGGGTACCGAAGTGAAACCCTTAGGTACATGAGTGACAAGGTGGAAGTTGACAAACTAAAGCAATTGGATGATTGCGAGGGTATGGTTTGTGAAATCGTGGTACACTTTTCGTTCGAAGTGTTTAAGGATTGATTGAAATCCTCCGTGTGCTCAAGGCTGGAGCAAGATATGGTGATGGGTCGTGTGAGCCCAATCGTTTGTAAAGTCTACCTTTGGTAGCATTGTACGGTTGTACGAGTTGTGGAGATGGAAAGTAGTTCCAAGTGGGGGAGTTACACTCCAGCATGAGGAGGCCTTAGGGTGAGATTTCGGATGACGTTTTAGTAGGTCCGAAAATTGTGTTGGGACCTAGTTTTGGTCGGTTTGTGGTAGAGTACAATTTCGGTTAAATTATACTTATGATTTTGGATTTGAATTATCACCGATGTGGTAATGTGGTAAATCTCGTTGAGAGATAATGGACGTGTTTGACGAGCAAGGTGAAATCCCTCGGTTAAGGGATGTGCGTATCGGATTCTTTTTAGAGAACTTTTGTTTTGTGCCTATGTTTGATATAGGTGGTTCTTGCTCGATTGTGTGGATGGTTAGTGGTATCCGTTAGGGTTCACTATAGTGTAGCAGAGCGAGATGTTACGCTACTCGTTGTTCGAGGCCAAAAGGGCGTTGATTGGTGAAGCATGACCTTCGGGGTCCGCTGACTTCATCATGGTTATTGATTGGTGGAGTATGACTTTCGAGTCCGCTGACTTCATCATGGTTATTGATTGGTGGAGCATAACTTTCGAGTCCGCTGACTTCATCATGGGAGTATGCGATTGGTGGAGCATGACCTTCGGGGTCCGCTGACTTCATCCTGAGCGAGGTGTTATATCGGTGAAGCATGACCGTTGACGGGGTCCGATGACTTCATCCGGTGTTGAGATTGGTGAAGCATGATCTTCGGGTCCGCTGACTTCATCATGGTAGTGGATCGCATGTGGTTTCGGATTCACGATGACGCGTGTGGTTTCGGTCATCTTATTGTGGAAGTGCGTCGCGTGTAGTTCGGATTCACAAATGACTCGTGGGGTTTCGGTCATTGTATTGAGGAGTGAGTCTCGTGTAGTTCGGATTCACAAATGACTCGTGTAGTTCGGTCATTCATCCGGGATAGTGACTCTCGTGTAGTTCGGATTCACTAAGGCGCGTGTAGTTCGAACAATCCTGATTGTTGTTGTGGTGAAGGTAGTGAGTCACGTGTAGTTCGGATTCACTAAGGCGTGTGTGTTTTCGGCCAGCCTTCGTGTTGTGTGATATGTCGGTTATTTTATACACCGATGGTGGGGTCGTAAGGACCGTGATGTTTGAACTATTGGTTGTTTTATACGTCGATGGTGGGGTCGTGAGGACCATGTTGTATGATTAGTGAGGCGATAGCCGTGTTTCGCTCACGTGTTGTTACAGGTGTGACGATAGTCGATTTTGTATACCTTGGGATTAGCGTTGCCATAGTCGTTTGGATCGGTCTTCGTCGGTTTAGATGGTTGACTTTATTCTGATGTGCGGTTGTTACTAGCGATGTACTTGGTATGGTACGCTAGGGATTGGTATCTCGATACGAGATTGGTTGAGTTTTCCCGATGTGAGGGATTGAGTTAGTGCTAGTGCTCGGATTGTGGAATTGATAAATCGCGGGTGACGATTTAGTTGTCGAAGGCAATTCATTGGGAAGAATTGCTTAGGAAAGTCGGTTGGGACTTATGTTTGAGGACCGTGAAGTGTGGTCCGTTTGGTTAAGTGATGAGGATCACGAGGACGTGATCGAATATAAGTGGGGGAGAGTTGTAACACCCCGTTTTCCCCGTATATGATTTATAGGTGTATTGGGTATGTACGATAGGAGTTTGAAGGATTTGAGACGTGTTCGGGTGTTAAAGTCTTGTACGCGGGAGAAGGGCTCAGGTCGAGCTTTGGGTCGCGGCGCGACAAACGAGGCCGCGGCGCGGCATTCTACTGAAACAATGATCAGAAGTTAGGTTTAAAATGATCCCAGCTTAGTCAAATGTCGCGGCGCGACATTTAAGGCCGCGGCGCGGCAAACTGCACGAACTGGCACCAGATTCTTGTAATATTAAATGAAGTTCAAGGGCAATTTGGTCATTTCACGATTGAGCCAGATTTGAGGCTTTAACCTCATCCACTCATTCATTTTCCTAATTTCATTTTCCTTTTCTTTTCATTTTTCTCTCAAAACTCAAACACCCATTTGATTTCAAAGGGATTTTTGGAAAGGAAGAAGCGGGATTTGATCTTTGGCATAGTTGACAAGTTTGTTCTCCTCGTTCTTAGCTACACGGTGATACTAGTGGTAAGCTCCAACTCCGAATTTCATTTTCGTGTTCATCATTCAAATTTGGGGCTTTTGATTGTATGATTCATAGATGGAACCCATTTAGTTGTTAATTGAAGATTAACACCAAGATTCGGGTTTATTAGTGTTAAAGGCGGGTTTTAGGTTAGTTAATGATTTAACCATGTTTAAGACTTGAGAATGGTGTATAATCACTAGTATTAGTGATTATTGGTGCTTTGGAGACCTTTAGGGTTCTTGTGGTTGACTAACTTTGACTAGAGTCGAAATTAGGGTTTGTTGAGGATTATAACCCGAATGTCGATTCGTTGAGGTTTATAAACTTGAAATGGATTAAGTTGATGTATGAAATCGAGTTAAACATGTTTTGGTGTCAAAACTTGTAAATGGTGAGATTTTGACCTTATGGGTCAAAATTAGGGTTTATGGGCTATTTTGAGAACGATAAGTGTTTAACACTCGTGTTCGGGTTTAATTGGCATATTAGGACCATTATCACTTGTGTTAGTGATTATTGGTTAGTTTGGGCGCGGTTTGTCCTTGGAAGTGCATTTGGGTCGAAATTGCACTAAGTGTCGAATTGGGTTGGTTTGTAGATACAATCTTAGTGTGTTGTTGAATTTATGATAATGGAATAGGTACTTTCCATTGACGAGTTGCGAATTACTTGGAAGCATTCTTCAAGGCGACAGGTGAGTGTTAATATCCTATATGCATATGTATGTGTAGGATGGGTGCGGGTCGGGTGAAGTGGTTCTCGGTTATAGAGCTCACTTCACATATAGGTGGATTTGATGGACTTTTGTATGAGTCCAATTGGCACGGTTGTGCGTTTTGGTTGACCACCTTTGGCGAGGTACACGCTTGTGTGTACGTTATCACATGTGGTTGTGATTTGGATGTTATAACCCCAATGGCGAAGGGTTGATATTGTTGTGAAGTGGATGACCCCGATGTGGTGGATTTTATAATCCTGTGACCGTGGGTTTTGTGTTGAGAAGTGAATCGCGTGTAGTTCGGATTCACGATGATGCGTGTAGTTCGGTCATCTTATTGGAAGTGAGTCTCGTGTAGTTCGGACTCATGATGACGCGTGTAGTTCGGTCATCTTATTGAGGTAGTGATCTCGTGTGTTTTCGGATTCACTAAGGCTCGTGTAGTTCGGCCAACCTCGATGTTGTGAAGATAGTAATCTCGTGCGGTTTCGGATTACTAAGGCTCGTGTAGTTCGGCCAATCTTCATTGTGGCGTTTGATATTCGGTAATGGGTTAAGGGGTTAACCTTATTCGTTTTATATTGTTATATATATTAATGTAATGTTGTGTTGTGTTGTAGCTAACCCTCCGGGTGTAGCTTATTGGCGTTGTTCACATCGTTGTTGGTGAACTTATACTTTGTTGATATCTTTAGCTTGTTGCTTAGAGATTGTACGGTATGCTTAGTGTAGTTGCCTTATACATGGATGCTTCGGTATGCGGTATTTGATATTTGTGTGGCGTGTCCATTTTATACAAATATATGTATGTAGTATATTATCATTTACTAAGCGTTAGCTTACCTGTGATGACCCGGAAATTTCTGACCAAATTTAAACTTAATCTTTGTATGATTAACATTTCCGACACGATAAGCAAAGTCTGTAATATTGAGTCACGACAGTTTTGGAACTATATTCATATAATCAATTATTCTTTGACTGTTCTCTATGATTCACGAACAATATATATATAACTTAATGTGCATATATATATATATATATATATATATATATATATATATATATATATATATATATATATATATATATATATATATATATATATATATATATATATATATATATATATATATATATATATATATATATATATATATATATATATATATGATTTCAAGTTATTTAGTAAACGATAGTAACATTCGTTTGTTAATTCGATTGATATTTAGATAAGTGAACTAAAACGTTTAAAATAAACAAATAAAACACTAATTTGCTACAGTATTTTCGAATTGCTACAGTACCCAAAATGCTACAGTGTTTTCGAAAATCACTATTTGCTACAGTAAAAATTGACCTTGCTTCGTACCTTGCGAAGTTAGCAAGAGTTTCATGAGCACCAACATGATTCACTGAGAAAATATCAATAAAACCGATTATTGATTACATTAGTGAAATACTCCGTAAAGATTATTAAATCTTTAATGTTTTAGAGATTATTCATTTCTAATTCAAGTCAAAAATCAAATGAGCTTAATATGATATTAACTCATCAAATCTGTATTACATCTGAAGAAAATATACATACATATATTTTCATAAAGACGGTAATAAAAATTCTTTTGTACAAAATATTACTTGTGAAATCTTTAACGGGTAGGTAATTCCCGGGAAATATATAAGTGCGCAATTAATATGTTATACTGCACATTCTTCAACTTTGATTCAAAAATTATTAACTATGCTCACAGCGATATACAATCATTTCCATACAAATTCAATTACATATTCTGATATTGACGGATCAGAATCCAAGTCAAGATTTAACGGGTGACATCATTCTTAGATCTCTACATCTTTCAAAGCTATACTTTGACTTCAAAAATGTGAAAGATCCTTTAGCATTGTTATTACTGAAAATAACCTTACAATTTCTTTTCAAAGTATCCAGTATTATCAACCGTTCAACCAGTCAAAGACGACCTTTCAGACTTGTAACTTTGGCATATACATTTTTGTTATCGGGGAATCTTTCATGTTCCACCACATTAGCAGTAAATTTACCAACAACTTCGTTGATCTTTGACCTTCCGAAAAATCCTTATACTCATTGAAACCGTATCATGTACTCATCCACATCTTGTAACAGCAATTGCCATACCAACTATCGGGAATTAGCAAGCAGTATTTTGAAATCTTGCAGCACGTCTACGCCAACAGTTATATGTGTTCATATAACGTCTACCTCCTGGACTTACATACTTCGAATGTGAAATTTCTGAAAAACACCCCAAACTACGAAACTAGTTCTCCAAATTTCAGAAAAATGTTGATGAAGTAGCAAAAACTGTAAACGACCTTAACAGTCAAAAGTTTGATGATAAAGAATAGTATGGTGGTAAAGCTGAGAAAAATAGAAGGTTTGGAACTGGAAAACGGATTGAGCAAAGTATGAAGGAGGCTGTGGATAAATCACAAAGAATAAACCTGCCTTCAAAGAATCCAAATGATTCAGTATCTGCTGAAGCCATTAACGAATACCTTGCCTCCGAATCTAAACCCTTGCGGACAATATTCTTCATCATCCTCTGATATTAGAAATTCTAAGATATCATCGTATCTTTCATTATAAATATCGTCCATATTTCTGGAGATAATTCCATAGTCATTCTTATCGGAAATCAATTTTCTCCTTGCGATATCTGTGTAACATCATAAAAGAAACTATTTTAGTTTCTAAATTTTGAAACCTTCGAGTTTAAAATATGAATATTTTTGAAGTGGTGTTGGGAGCTGAAGCATGAGTTAGTATAATATAATGACACTTGATCAACGTGATTATATTGCAGTAAGTCATGCTGAGTTTCTAACGGAACTTGATAAATGTTCACAGATCACACCCTCATCATGACCCATGTTACATAACTCTTTTATTCTATTTAACCTCTAAACATATCAAGAAAATATTTTTCTTAATGATTCAGTCTTTTCCGGATATTCTGGTAATTTGACAAATCAAGATCGTGCCATTACGATTACCTTCTCAGAATATTAACTATGTTCATCCAAAACTCCATACCTACGAATTCTGAACCATTACAAGAGATGTCTAATCGCAAGAAGAAGAAACGAAGGGACAAAGCTCCGAAATAGAAATTGGAGTATAAATCGCAGCAAATAGGAGGGAGCATTAACTGTGGATGTCAATGATTATAAAAAGACAGAAGCAGGGACTCTGAAAAATAAGGAAAGATATAAAGTCCGATGACAACACATAAATTACAAACCGTGTATATCAATGCGTATAGCAATATAAAGACACGGGAGAATGAAAAACACTATAACCCCAAGTTAATGGTAGAAGAAAATAACTTCCTCTGGTGGTAGATGAAAAAGAAGAATGACAGATATGAAAGTTAGGAGTATATCAAGAATCAGAACTGGATGAAGCATTTCACAATCTTTTGAAAGTATGAAATAAGGAAGAAGATATAGGAGTAGTGAAAATAATGAAACGGAAGAGGTCAATTTATAGCAAAATATCGGACGCAGCAATAGAGGCAGATTACGCATTTAATCAAAGAAAATCCTAATTTCCGCAAATTCTGAAAAATCAAATCTTATTTAAATTATGAAGATTTTCTATTTCTTAAAATCCAAAAATCAATCGTTACTACATCAAGAGATAAGACGCATCTCTATTCTCCATTTCACTTGATTACGATAACTTCTCTCATACGCTTCGAGTAATTGGATTATTTTATCCATATTATTCAAACATAGATAAAACTCTATTATCAACTCATATTCATCATTAAAACATTTTTATTGTTAGCCATGACGACCTCACTCAAATTTCGGGACGAAATTTCTTTAACGGGTAGGTACTGTGATGACCCGGAAATTTCTGACCAAATTTAAACTTAATCTTTGTATGATTAACATTTCCGACACGATAAGCAAAGTCTGTAATATTGAGTCACGACAGTTTTGAAACTATATTCATATAATCAATTATTCTTTGACTGTTCTCTATGATTCACGAACAATATATATATAACTTAATGTGCATATACATATATATGATTTCAAGTTATTTAGTAAACGATAGTAACATTCGTTTGTTAATTCGATTGATATTTAGATAAGTGAACTAAAACGTTTAAAATAAACAAGTAAAACCCCAATTTGCTACAGTATTTTTGAATTGCTACAGTACCCAAAATGCTACAGTGTTTTCGAAAATCACTATTTGCTACAGTAAAAATTGACCTTGCTACAGTAAAAATTGACTTTACTACAGTAACTTTGCTACAGGAAACACTATTTCAAAATATAAAAAAATGTATATATGTATATGTGTATACTACGAGACGATGATTTATAGAAGTAAATGACCAAAACACTCGAAAGTTTAAGATACACTTTGAGTGATATAATTTAGGGATAATTTAAGGCTATATTTTGACAAATGTAGGAGTCACGAAAGGTAAAGTGCCAGTTTTCTCAGTGTACAAAAGGACGTTCGAAAAACCGGAACCGGGACATAAGTCGAGTAATGACGTACGACTTATCGGAACAAAAATTTCAAGTCAACTATGCACGTGAATTTAATATAATATATAATTAATTATATAAATTATATATTATATATTAATATAAAATTATGTCGACAAACGTTGAGACAAAAGTTTTGTGAGCTGGAAAAGGACCCCATGCGATCGCATGGGAATCCTTCTACCCAGCCATGCGATCGCATGGAAGTGGGAACCAGGCCAGGTCTATAAAGCTCGCAGTTTTGTTCAGATTTATTTACTTTTTCTTCTCAAATCTCTCTGTCTCTCAAATATATATATATATATATATATATATATATATATATATATATATATATATATATATATTAAGATTAATATTATTATTATTAATCTTATTATTTTTATTAGTAATATTATTAGTATTATACATAAAATACTACGACGAGTTTATGTCCAAACGATTTCAAAACGAGTTTACGAGCAAGCTAGAGTTAAGGAAATTATGGGTTATTGCCAAGGAGGTTATGGGTAATGTTTGGGGGTATATTTGTGAATCAAACCTAGTGTTTATCATCTCCGTTACGTCTACGTACTTTTCTACAATATTGAATCTCAATATTGATACGTTGAGATCTACGGTTATTCGATACTCTGAGTTTCGATCACATTACGATGAATGACTTGATATGCTGATAAGGTGAGTTTCATTGCTCCCTTTTTAATTGCTTTTGCAATCTATATTTTTGGGCTGAGAATACATGCACTTTATTTTAAACGCAATGGATACAAGTACATACTAAATTCTACACCGAGTTTGAACCGAAAATCCCTTAGCTTTGGTAACTAGTAACTATCGGTTATAAGAACTGGTGGGCGCGAGTAGTAGTATATGGATCCATAGGGTTTGACATCCCCGTCTGTTCCAAGTATAGAGACCCTAGCCTGAACTAGAATACAGACGTATGCTATTTGAGTTTAGTACATGTTGGATTACGTGTATTGTACATGTTGGTTGCATGTATGTTAAAACAGGGGTACTTATTATAACGTTAAAGCTTAGTTACCAGGGTGCTCAATCTTGTAGAATATTTTGATAAACGTTTCTGGATGAAACAACTGAAATCTTGTGATCCACCTTTACATACAGATTATACGAAACATTAAAACTATGAACTCACCAACCTTTGTGTTGACACTTGTTAGCATGTTTATTCTCAAGTTTCCTAGAAGTCTTCCGCTGTTTGCTTAGATGTTAGACAAGCTATGTGCATGAAGTCTTACATGACATATTTTTCAAGGAAACGTTGCATTCACCAAATCATCACCATGTATCTTATTTTGACTACATTGTCAACGAAAGTACTGTTGTAAACTATTATTTATGGTGATTGTCTATATGTAGAAATCGTCAGATGTCGAAAACCTTTGATTTAAATATTCATTTATGGTGTGCCTTTTCAAAAGAATGCAATGTTTACAAAACGTATCATATAGAGGTCAAATACCTTGTAATGAAATCAATGAATGACGTGTTCGTCCATATGGATTTGGAGCGATCGTCACATTACCCTCTCGTTGTTGATATTTTTATAGGTTCGCATGCTTGGATGCTCGGGTAAGCTTGGGGATTAGAGATCTTGGCTAGGTTGCTAAGAAGATCTTGCTTTTGTATTCGATTTGGATTTGGGTAGCGTAGTCCCAAATCACCATGCTCGGTTTTGGTTGGAAACTAAACTAGTCGGGTCGTGTATGTCCGTATGGACAATTAATCAATGTATTAAATGTTTTAAGGTTTATTAAACCTCCTATTGTATTAAAGATGTTTATGGTAAAACAATTGGGACCTAAAGTATTATTTAACGCGTATTAAAAGGAAAAAATTTTATGGGCCGGTTTTAATACGGGTTGGGTCGTTACACCCCTAAGTCTTTCATCTCGAATGCGTGAGACAACTTTCTCTTTAACCTGTTGATCTCTAACATGTCCGAACCTGCAATCAACATGTCATCAACATAAAGTAACAATATAACATAGGAGGACTTGAATTTCTTCAAGTAGCAACAATGATCCGATCGCTTCTTATAAAGCCACTCCTTGTCATAAATTCATCAAACTTCAAGTACCATTGTCGTGGTGCTTGTTTTAACCCATACAGACTTTTCTTCAATTTGCAAACCCATCTCTCTTTACCAACTACCTCGAAGCCCTTTGGTTGCACCATATAAATCTCCTTTTTAAGATCCCCATGTAAAAATGCGGTCTTTACATCCAACTGTTCTAGATGTAAGTCATTAGCAGCAACAATACTCAAAACCAAGCGAATAGTAGTCATCTTCACAATCGGAGAAAAGATCTCATTATAATCAACTCCTTCTCTTTGTTGAAACCCCTTAACTACCAACCGAACTTTGTACCGCTTTTTCCCGTTTAACTCATCTTTGACCCGAAAGACTCATTTACTGTGCAACACCTTTTTCGTTGGAGGTAATTTCACTAAAGACCATGTCTTATTCTTGATAAGTGACCCCATCTCTTCTTTCATAGCAAGCTCCCACTGTATGGATACTTTAGATTGTCTTGCTTCAAAATAACTCTCGGGTTCACCATTTTCGTTATAGAGCAAATAGTTTGATGATGGAGAAAACCTAACAGTAGGTTCGGGCATTCTACTAGAGCGTCTCAATGGTGGAGTAATGGGTGATGGTGATCGAGTTAAGTCACCTTCATCCCCACCAATAGAGCTCTCATCATTTTCAGAGCTAGCACCACTCTCTGAATCATCTCCATCACTTTGATCCTCACCGTCAATTGGCAATTCAATAGTTCCCGAACTCCACTAGAACCTGTATTCACATCAACAAACTTATCAAGCATAACCGGACTATGATTAGAATTAACCGTTACCTTGGTGCCATACAACGAGCTTTCATCAAAAGTAACATCTCTACTACGAATCACCTTCCTCGCCTCATTGTCCCAACACCTATAACCCATGTCATCCAATCCATACCCGATAAAAGTACACTTTCTTGATTTAGCTTCAAGATTGTCTTTGTCAATGTCTTTGGTTTTCACATACACATTACAACCGAAAACCCTTAAGTGAGCCAAACTCACCTTTTTACCGGTCCACTCTTCCTCTGGAATTCGAAACTCTAACGATGTTGAGGGTCCCTTGTTAATCAAATTAGCTGTCGTATTCACAGCATCTGCCCAAAACATCTTGGGTAGACCCGCATGTAACCACATACTCCTAGCCCGCTCGTTGAGCGTTCGGTTCATGCGTTCGGCAACCCCATTGTGTTGTGGTGTTTCTGGAACTGTTTTCAACATACGAATACCATGTTTCGCACAATAGTCTTTAAATTCTTTACTGCTGTATTCTCCTCCATTGTCAGATTTCAAGCACTTAACTTTCAAGTTAGTCTCGTTTTCAACAGCAGCTCTCCACACTTTAAAAGTAGAAAACACATCAGATTTAACTTTGAGAAAGTAAACCCATACCTTTCTTGTGGAGTCATCAATGAAGGTGACATAGTAGCGGGAACCACCATGCAACTCAACCGTTGTAGGTCCATAGACATCAGAATGAACAAGTTCAAGCTTCTCCTTCTTTGGCGCAATTCCCGATTTCCCGAATGATACCTTCTTTTGCTTCCCCATAGTACATGGCTCACAAAACCCGATATCCACCTTCTTCAAACTCGGAATCTTCCCATTAGAAACTAGCAACTTCATCCCCTTCTCACTCATATGCCCTAATCTTCGGTGCCATAGAGTAGAATCGGCCTCTACATTACTCGTCACATTAACCTCATCATCATCGAATACCTCGACTGTGACGACCCAAAAATTTTCGACCAAATTTAAACTTAATCTTTATATAATTTCGACAAGATAAGAAAAGTTGTAATGTTGAGTCTAAAAAATTTTGAACTGTTTCATATATTCATTTGACCTTTGACTATTTCCGACGATTCACGAACCACTATCTGTAAATAAATACATATATATATATATATATATATATATATATATATATATATATATATATATATATATATATATATATATATATATATGAAAGAGAAACTTATGTGATTTAATTCATTTGTGTAAAAAAATAATAATAATATATGAGATTACTATATATATATATATATATATATATATATATATATATATATATATATATATATATATATATATATATATATATGTATATATATATATATATATATGAAATGTATATTGAATATATATATATATATATATATATATATATATATATATATATATATATATATATATATATATATATATATGATTTAGAATTTATTTAATAAACGCTCGTAGCACTCGTTTGTCATCTTGATAGTTATTAATCAAGTTAAAAACGAACTTATGTGATTTTAAAATAAACGGTGATCCGAAAATGAGTTCTATAAATTTTAGACTTACTAAAATGTATTTAGGATTTATTTATTAAATTTTAACACTATTCACGAACCACTATCTGTAAATAAATACATATATATATATATATATATATATATATATATATATATATATATATATATATATATATATGAAAGAGAAACTTATGTGATTTAATTCATTTGTGTAAAAAAATAATAATAATATATGAGATTACTATATATATATATATATATATATATGTATATATATATATATATATATATATATATATGAAATGTATATTGAATATATATATATATATATATATATATATATATATATATATATATATATATATATATATATATATGATTTAGAATTTATTTAATAAACGCTCGTAGCACTCGTTTGTCATCTTGATAGTTATTAATCAAGTTAAAAACGAACTTATGTGATTTTAAAATAAACGGTGATCCGAAAATGAGTTCTATAAATTTTAGACTTACTAAAATGTATTTAGGATTTATTTATTAAATTTTAACACTATTTATATTTTACCCAGAATTGAGAGGGACAGTTAATGTAATTTTTATTTAATAAATTAAAGATCGAATTTTATACCATAATGACCAAAATAAATAAATATAGTTAATTTAAAAATATGGAATTTTTCTGAACACTTTTATTCACCACTGAGTAACAACGGAGTACGATATTCTATCTGAGCTAAACTGTCGGTAGAAATATAGGCTGCAATCTATTACTAGTGCACGTTTTTAGTTTCATGAAACATAATTATTATTATTATATGATTTACTATTTTTATTTGAAATCACAATCTAATTAATATACATATGCATTATGCATATGCAAGTGAAAGATATATTCTTTTCACTACTTCTTGTTCTGTTAACCAAAGCTACAGCCGCCATCACCCTAGACCAATCGATCACCAGGAACAACCATGATCAACACACGTACACCACTTCATGCTCTATTCTATCTCAACTACAATTATTCCATCTCTTTTCCGTTCTGTTTCAACAAACCCAAAAAACCTTTACTCGATCACAGGTTCACGTTCTATAATCGACAACCCATTTATTGATGTTGAACCAAGATCAAGAACCAAACACCATCTGGCCACCTTTCATCTTCATCAACCACCATACGCAAACCACAACCATCATAACCACTGTATGTTCCTGTTTCTATTTCTAGTAAGCGTGATAACCACCATCGTGAGCTGTTAATTCCTTTGTGTTATCGTCACCTAAACAAACTTACTTGTCTCTTGGTTACGATAGCTTGATAAACCTTTACCATATTTGGCTCCTTCTACATTGGCAACCTTCATAAACCACCACCAACTATTGTTAAACGCCATCACCTTCATTTGAACCATTCACACCATCGCCGTCATTTTTTTTATCGTAAGCCAACCAACCACCCACGAGTTTATTGCAGTCCACCATCGGCCACCCATCAAACACCCTTCAAACACGAACGACCACCACCAAGAATTTTTTTTGTTGGCTACCGTAAAAACGAACAAGAACCCACAAAGCTTTGCTGTTTTTTTTTTCTTTGCTCGTAAATCCATCATCACTGCAGTCGTGAGATTCTATTTAAAAGGTGACGAAAGTGATACTGTAGATGATAATAATTGAGGGTAACATGATTGAGATGATAAAAGTTATGTTAAAAGTGCTCATATACTTTGTTTTAGTCGACAAGTTTTAAGCAAAAACCCCACTTATTCTTATATTCATTAGTGGGGGAAATTTTAGTTCAATAAAGAGAGGTGCAATAATTAAAAACAAGTGGGAAGAAAAACTGCCAAAAGCTTATCACGACCAAATTACTCACTTTCGTTATCTTGATGGGCCAAGATAATATATAGTGATGATTCAATGGTGATTAGGATATTAGGATAGTGATATCACATAATTAAAGATGATGATATCGACTAGTATTGGTGTTGGTAACAAAACAGTAGAACAAAGTGATGTTCATGATAACGAGTTAATTGATATGATGATGATGATAAGAATTATCCAGATGATCATGATACTAAGGGTGATGAAAAGATAATGGAAAGATGATGATGAATGGGTTTATTATGATGATGAAATACGGTTAGATTGAGGATGATAAATGATATATGTAAACGGTATTACAATGAAGGTTTGATCCGAGAATCTTCAAGATTACAAAGGTTAGAGAAAAGTGATGATGATAGTTAAGATAATGTTGATGGCGAGTTAAATAATGATGCTATAATAATATCGATATAATGATGATGATGTTAGAAATTATGTCATGAGTTTAGTGATCAAGTTGGTTATAGTTTAAGTTAATGATGAAGTCAGTTCGCATAATTAAATATTTAAACAAAAGGGATATTACAAGAAAGTAACATGGCAGCTCAATTGTTAGGTGTGTTTGCATTATTCGAGAGGTCATAGGTTCGAGTCCGGTCTCGGGCATATTTTTTTTAAAGAAGAAGAAGGATGCAGAAGTAAAGGTTAAAAACAATTTAAGTTGGGTGTTATTTCAGAAAGGAAGCATATAGAGTAATGGTTAAGGATGTTATTGGGTTAGCGGGACATCGCGGGTTCAAACCCGTACTTGGGCATTTTTTTAGAACTACTTCTTTGAGGTAGTTTACTTATTACTCATTATTATTATTATTATTTAATCTGTTTTGGGCCAGATTAAAAGTTTTCCCCGGGGCACTTCATGTGGTAGGGATGGTTTACGTGCACAACACCTTATGGATTGCTTGAGTGGTACTGCTGTGGCAGTCTCGGATGAGTTGGTTGGCTCTATTACCGGGGTCGTTAATCTCTTTCTAGCTGGAAGGTGCCCTATGGAATTAGGAGAGTATATTGCTAGTGCTCCCCTCACACCGCTTGTCAAGCCCGGCGGTGGTCTTCGTCCTATAGCTGTGGGTACTATTTGGCGACGTCTTGTTTCAAAGGTTGGCGCTGCTATGGTTGGCCAGTCTTTGGGAAGTTACTTTGATGGTCTTCAATTTGGTGTTGGTGTTTCTTCAGGTGGTGAGGCAATTCTTCATGCTGTGAATCGGTTGATTGAGGATCGTGGCTCTGATGTTGGCCTCTCTATGTTATTAGTTGATTTTCAAAATGCCTTCAATCTAGTTGATCGTACGGTCATGTTACGTGAAGTTCGCCGCCTTTGTCCGAGCATTTCTCGGTGGGTTGAATTTTGCTACTCTAATCCAGCCAGAGTGTATTATGGGAACCACACATTATGGTCTTCTCAGGGGGTGTGATGTGGTAGCGGAGTGGTATAAAATAGTTATTAAATTTTTGCAGGAAATACTATTAAATATGATACAATTTTACACAAGATATTTATTTATTTATAGAATGGATATACTTAAACCTTGCTACAACACTTATAGGCAGTGTACCTAATCGTACAGTAGTGTAGTTTTTAGTAAGTCCGGTTCGATCCACAGGGAATCTTTTTTAAACAAAGCTCAACGCTATATTAGTTTACTTTTATAAAAATACAAACAAATATATAAGTAATATTATTATTATAAAGGGGGTTTTTACCGTTTAATGACCGGTTTGTCGATTTTAAAACTTTAGTCGCAGTTAAAACCAAATGTAAAATAATAAATAAATACAAGACTTAATTTTAAGCGTAAAGTAAATAACGATAATGAAATTGCGAATAATAAAAGTGCGATAAAATAAACTTGCAATAATTAAAAAGGACGATAATTAAAAGTGCAATTAAATAACAATAAAAATGCGATAATTAGAAGTGCAATTAAATATAAAATAAAGGAAATTAAATATGAAATAAAACAATTATGCTTATTTAAACTTCCGTAATCATGATGTTTGACGTGTTGATTTTAGTTTTATGCCCATGGGTTAATTGTCCTTTGTCCTGGATTATTTAATATGTCCATACGGATTTGTCCATAATAGTCCATCAGTCATAAATATAAAGAGCGAAAGCCTTCGTCAAATTATTCTTATTTCCGAAGTCAAATATTCCAACTAATTGGGGATTCGAATTGTAACAAGGTTTTAATACTTTGTTTAATGAATACACCAGGTTATCGACTGCGTGTAAACCAAGGTTTTACTACTTTGTTAACAATTACACCAATTACCCTTGAATGTAATTCACCCCTGTTTCAATAAGTCTATTAACTATTAATCCAATTCCGTATCCGGTAAAATGAATAATTATTGGTATTTATAGATATCCCGCCCACCGTACCCAGTCAAGCGTATGTGGTTATATATAAATATGTCGAATTATAAGTTTGTATATTAAATTAACAAGGTATTGTTTAGTTAATATAAAACCCATTAATAGCCCATAGTCCAATTTCTACAAGTGTCGTTCTTTTATCCAAACCCCAATTATGGTACAAAGTTCAATTACCCAATTTTAGTAATTAGCCCAACATCATGATTACTTCGGATTAAATAAGCATAATAATAACTTAGCTACGAGACATTAATATAAAAAGGTTGAACATAACTTACAATGATTAAAAATAGCGTAGCGTTAGACGGACAGAATTTCGACTTACACCCTTACAACATTCGCTAACATACCCTTATTATTAGAATTATAATTAAAATTAAAATATAAATTATAAATATATATATATATATATATATTTTACGTATGAGGAGAAGAAGAAAAAGATGATGATTTGCGATCAGAATTCGGTTGCTTTTATAGGGATTTTTGACTTTTGGGGCTCCGCGACTCGCGGTATTTTCCCCTTCAAACTCCGCGAGTCGCGGAGTTTGAAATTACAGCTCACATCTTGCCGACGGTTTTTATTATTTATTATAATATATAAATAATTATAAGAATTATTTAAATATTATATTATATTTATGTGCATAGTTGACTTGTAATTTTTAGTCCGTTGCGTCGAGCGTTGAGAGTTGACTCTGGTCCCGGTTCCGGATTTTCGAACGTCCTTGCGTACAATTTAATATCTTGTACTTTGCGTTTTGAATCTTGTACTCTTGTAATTTCGAGACGTTTCTTATCAATAATTGGAACCTCTTTGATTGTCTTTTGTACTTTTGAGCTTTTTGGTCGTTTGCGTCTTCAATTCGTCGAATCTGTCTTTTGTCTTCACCTTTTATTATTTAAACGAATATTACTTGTAAATAGAACAATTGCAACTAAAAGCTTGTCTTTCTTGAGGAATAATGCTATGAAATATATGTTCGTTTTTAGCATTATCAAATATTCCCACACTTGAGCGTTGCTTGTCCTCAAGCAATATCGTCTTGAAATACTAGAATCACTTCTTTATTCTTCACACTTTGTACATCAGTGATTTCTATACGGCAGTATAAACAATGGTAGTAACGATATGGTTTACAGTCCCACATGACTATAAAAATTTAGATCCATTAAGGAAATTGGATCTTTATGAAAATATTTGATCTTTTGAAAATTAAATCTAGTTTTACCCTAGATAAGTTTTCCGGAATAACCCTTTACCGGTGTTTGCAAAATATTTTTGTGGGTTTGGTGGGTTTCAGATTTGAAAATTTTAGCTCAAAACTTGCGGTTTTGTGTCACCCACTTGCTAACCTTGTATTTGGAAAGCAACACGTCCAGTTCACTTGTCCCGTATATCACCTTTCGGTAAACTACTGTCCGGTTGTAAAGGAAAGCGTTGAACAAGCAACTGTTAAGGCAATGTCCTCTGACATGCTTTTAATTATGGTCTATAACGTGTCGGACGCAATTACTATCCTTGGTAGGAGCAATAGTAAAGCTCACCCTTATGATTTTTCGGTATGGCACAAGGTCCTGTCTTTGACCACTATGCAACCACCGTTCTTACGGTTGACACCCGATTTAGTTCAGGTGACCTAATGAATTCCAGGTGAATTCCTAGGATTTTACGTTCAATGGTAATGAACGCATTGAAAATAGGGTTTTCAGAAAACAAATCGGTTTGTAATTTTGATCAAAATATTTTCTCGTTCAAGCTCGAGTTTAGATATCATTGAATTCCATGAGTTTGTAATTCTCAATCTTTAAGGTCAATCTCAAGGATTGAGTAATATCAGGCTTAAAAGCTGATTTTTGATCTTTTAAGGAGATTATCCTTTCTGGGGATCTGATTCATTAGTCTTATCCAGCTAATTTGCATAGTGCCCCCCCATTGTACAAGATAAATCCTTCTCATGGTTAGGATAAATCTGACCACTTGGCGACCCTGTTTAATGTTGAGGTCCGTGGATTTCTTGCTGATTTTAGTGATGACTTTTCTAGATTTTTCGTCAACCTACAGCTGGTCTGGACGACAACTTCATGACCTAAATCAAGAAGCGCGTGTCTTTTTCGGAAGACTTTACTTCCTTTTAATGATGGAATTGATTCATCGTGTAGATTCATCTTTTCTTTTCTTTCATCGGGTAAAACAGTTTAGTTTAGTCCAAAGCAAAAGTATTTTCAGTTATTTGTTACAGATATATGTGACATATGTTTAAGATAACTTGGTAAATTTTCCCACACTTAGCTTTTATTTTCCTTTTTATCGTCCTCTATTCCATTTTAAATGAATTTTAACATTTTAGTTTGTTTCTCAACTTATGTCCTTTCCGAGGTAACAATAATTTCGGTGTTAAAACCTAGTTTTATTGTTCATAAATATGTATAAACATGATTTTGAGTTCATTTAATTGAAAATTTTGAAAAATTTTACTAGAATTGGGTAGTTAGTATATAAGACTAGGGCTGTTCTTTTTTTATCAGAGAGCACTAGATTCTAATACAACTACTGCTTTACTAGTATTTTTAATGGTAACCAAGTGTATAAAGAAAAAAATTTTAAAATCCGAAAGAATTTAACCCCTTCCCACACTTAAGATCTTGCAATGCCCTCATTTGCAAGAATTCAGAAATAATTTAAATTATTGAGGGTGATTTGTGTGAAAATGATTAAATTTTTACCAAAGTTTCCAAATATATTGGCGTTTGTTTGCTGAATGATAAATGGTGCACATCATTTGTTCATTCCGTCTTGTTGTTATTTCACATATATTTTGCATCTTGTCGTCAAAATTAGTTGCTTTTGCTGAACTTAATGCCAGTCTTTGGAAATGCGTTGTTTTACCCTGTTGTGTACATAAGATAAACTGCAAACATATATACATATTTTTGAAGTTTGGTATATTACCCCACATTCAAAAATTATTAAAATCTAAGAATAAAATTTAGATAATTATAAAAATGATTACAATATTAACAAAAGTATTAAACGTATCAATAATTACAAATTACAAAATAAAAAAAATTAAGTATACTAGGGATGATACTGGTACCAATAGGGGTTCCAGGCATAACCATAGGTGCTATAGAATGCTTCGGCAGGGTTATACGTAGGATATGGTGGCTGCATCTCTATAGACCAGGGAGGGAAGATGGGTTTCGGTGTAGGAATATAGTTTCTACCTATATGTTGGCAATGAGCTATGATTTGGTTCTGATGAACTTGCCAATCTTCAAATGCTCTCTGTCTAGCATTTTTGTATTCCTGAGAAGCTATAAACCTTTGCATTTCTTGCATCTCATTCCCCCCTCCTACATTACCTTGCTGTTGGTTTCTCTCAACCTGTGGATGTCTACCATGGTATTATACTGCGGCGTTATTTCGCCTCTTCAAAACTTTCACACCATGGTATACATTTAAACCTATAGTATCGCAGGGTTCTGGTTCTTCTACTAATAATCCCCCCCGACTTATATCCACACCGAGATATTCACCAATCAAAGTAATAAAAATACCACCTCCTATTATGCTATGCGGTCGCATCCCCCGAACCATAGCTGATAAATAATAACCCACACAATATGGTATACTTACAGCGCTTTGTGGGTCTCGAATACACATATGGTAAAACAAATCCTGTTCATTTACTTTTTCCTTGTTCTTACCCCTTTGTGTAATCGAATTAGCTAAAAACCTATGAATCACTCTTAATTCGGCTCTATCTATATCCAAATAAGAGTAATTTCCCCCTTTGAAACGGTGATGGCTTGTCATTTGACTCCACACACCGTGTGTATCAAAATTTTCATCTATCTTTCTACCGTTTAGTATCAACCCTCTACAATCGGCAGATGCTAACTCCTCAGGCGTATATATACGTAAAGCCTGAGCCATGTCCAGTAAAGACATGTGGCGCATCGAACCGCCTAATAAAAATCTAATAAAAGAACGATCGGTTAAACTAGCTACCCGATCATTCAACTCTATACTACACAATAATTCTTCACACCATACTTTATATACAGGTCTACGCATGGTGAATAAACGTACCCAGTCATTAAAAGTAGAATTACCATACCTCTGTACAAGTAATTCCCTAATTGGCCCGGCCAATTCTACAGCTTCTAAGGGTCCCCATTCTATGACCCTCGGTACCTCAACAACCTTAGAATGAAGAGTATGCAAACCCCTTTGATATTTTGGATAATCTATCCAAAGTCTGTCAAATCTCAGGTTCGGGTGCAACTCTTCCAAGTGCATATCAGAAAAGGTCATGACTGGATGAGGTATATCCTGCTTGTAGTAGTTATCCACCTCCTGTTGTTCCGCGTTCTCAGCAGGAGCATTGCGGGCTTGGGATGAAGATTCACCCCTTTCAGTCTGCAAAACACATCAAACATAATTTTTGTGCATCCAAATATGCATTAGTGTCAGCAAAATCATCAATCAAAATAATCACAATGACATGATCAATTTATATCAAACTTAAGCTCATTTTCACATTTTCATCAAATCTACACTTTTTCAAATAAGCATATACGAAAATGTTTGCCAAGTTCATAAGCATTCAACTCAAATAACATTTCAAAATAATCATTACTAGCAATTAAACAAGTCTTAAATGGCATTATCTTTTAAAAATCAAGTTCATGAATTTTAGACTTGAAAAAGTCAACTTTAATTCTCAAAATCATGTTTAGGCTCAAAGTTTGGATCATTTAACTACCTAGACATGTTACACTACTCAATTTAGCAACAATTCATGACAAAAATCGGCCATAACCTGTTTATATCAAAAAGCCCCAAATTTGCTCAAGAACACAAACCCTAGATTACTCAAAATTTGAAGTTTAAGGCTTTTAATCATGTTAAACAGCATCAATCTAGGTTATACAAGCATAATACATAAACAATTTAAGCTTAATTACACTAAAAAGCATCAAAATCAAACTGGGGAAAAAATGGCTCAAGAACACTAATTTCGGATTAAATGGTGTTTAGGTGTAGAAATTTACCGTTTTTCTTGAGTAATTCCTAGATAGCATCCTTCTCAACATGATTTTAGTAAAAGATTTGGTGATTAACGGTTAAAAATTGTGATTTTGGGGGTGTTTTTGGGTGTTTTTTCGGAGTATTTCGCAGTGTTTTCGGTTTTGGGGGTGTGGACTGATCAGTTTGCAGCTCTTTATTTTTTTTTCTGATTTCCGGTCCTCCCGCGACTCGCGGTGAATAACCCTTCAAACTCCGCGAGTCGCGGAGTTTGATATATATATATATATATATATATATATATATATATATATATATATATATATATATATATATATATATATATTTTTTTTTTTTTTTTATATAATCATTAATTTATAAAACAATTAAGTACTTAATTTTAAAATTTTGTTTCCTTTGTTATTTAGGACGAGGTCGTTTCGGATCGATGTCCTAGTCCGTCCCTCGACAAAATTTTAAAATTTGTCTTTTTGTAGCGATTGTTTTAAAAGCTTAGATTTTTGGGTTTTTTAATGTTTTTGGCATACTTTAATTCAATAAGATTAAAAACAATGATAATAAAAGTTCTCGTCCCTCCCTCGGGTAAAGCAATTTCGGTTCAAAGACCTAGTCTTCAACTTACAACGAATTTTAAAAATCATATTTTTAACTTAATGAGATAAAGTAAATTTTTGTTTTTAAATTCACACAACTTAAATATAAAATTCAAAATTAATATTAAAAATTCACACCAAACTTAAAATTTGAAATGCATAAAATTAAAAATTCGTATTATAAATTCACACCAACTTATATTAATTTTTCAAATATTTACAATTTTAAATATATTGTTTTTACAAAGTTTACAATATTAATTTAAGATTTAAATATTAATTTTAAAAACATGGTAAAAATAAAATTAAAAATCTTTTTGTCTTTTTATCCCACTTTAATCAATCAAATATTATCAAAAATATCCGCCCCTCTTTTCGGTAAAGTAATTTCGGTTCCAAAACCTAATTTAACTCATGACGAATTTTTGAAATATTTTGGGTTGATTGTTTAAAGATATTTATACCTTAAGAATAAACGTTAAATTTCACAGTGATGTATTAAATTTTTGAATGATATCAATAATTTCGGTCACCAAACCTAATTTTATTCAATACCAATTTAATACTTTTTAGCGAACAAATTAGCGTTTATTATCAAAAGGTTAAAAATAAAAATAAAAATAAAAACTGTACAGACATACCTGTGAAATAGATTTCTTAGTTATATGATCTATCCCATTCATAAGATAGTCGGTTTAATTGGTTTTCCATGGCTACATAGGCGTAACCTCGAGCATTCAGTGTCTTTTCTTCTAAACATATGAACGGTCCGTCTCTGCATAAAGTAACAAATTCGGTATTTGAATAGGTTTGATTATTTGAACATTTACCTCCATGTGACCATTTTCCGCATTTGTGACATCGTTCTAGGTGTCGTGCTCTTCTTTTCGCTGCGGATTTTGATTTTCCTTTACCAAATTGTAACTTATTATCTTCGCATCTGGATTCTTTTCTAACTCCGTCCATTCTTTCTCTGATTACTGATACTAGTTCACTCGGTAGTATGTCATTATTACGTTTAGTGATCAAAGCGTGTAGCATTAGACCATGGTTTAGTTCACAGGCAGTCTTCATTTTGTAAAAACCTAAAAAAATAAAAATTCAGAATGGGGGGAGAAGACTAGTTCTTTAGGGTCTGTTAGGGAAAGACCATTCGGGTTCCATTTTCGAGAACTACACGAAAACAGACAATCTAACTCTAACAGAAATACATATTATCCTTTAAAGACTTGATTCTCCCCACACTTAGTTAGCTGTGGTGTCGAAATTGTGATTAACTTCGTTGTCGACTTCCATCGGACCATGTATGTAATGTTTAACTCTGTGACCATTAACTTTAAATTCAATCCCATTTGAATTTATCAATTCTATCGTTCCGTATGGGAAAACTCTTTTGACTATGAATGGTCCAGACCATCTTGATTTCAATTTTCCAGGAAATAGCTTGAATCGTGAATTGAAAAGAAGAACTCTGTCTCCTTCTTTAAATTCTTTTGAACTTCTGATTCTTTTATCATGCCATTTCTTTGTTCTTTCTTTATAGATTAACGAATTTTCGTATGCTTCATGTCTTAATTCTTCTAATTCGTTTAGTTGACTTAATCGTAGACGTCCAGCTTCATGTAAATCAAGATTACATGATTTCAAAGCCCAAAATGCTTTGTGTTCAATTTCTACTGGAAGATGACATGCTTTTCCATAAACAAGTCTAAAAGGTGTGGTTCCAATTGGAGTTTTGTAGGCTGTTCTAAAAGCCCAGAGTGCATCCTCCAATTTAATGGACCATTCCTTCGGATTTGATCCTACGGTTTTCTCTAGAATACGTTTTAAAGCTCGGTTGGTATTTTCAACTTGTCCACTTGTTTGTGGATGATATGCGGTGGAGATTTTATGAGTTACTCCATATCTTTTAAGAACTTTCTCAAGTTGATTATTACAGAAATGAGTACCCCGATCACTTATTAAAGCTTTCGGTGTTCCAAACCTTGCAAAAAGACGTTTTAAAAAGTTGACTACAACTCGTGCATCGTTAGTTGGGAGAGCTTGTGCTTCCGCCCATTTAGATACATAATCAATGGCTACGAGTATATATAGATTATTATGAGATTTTGGAAATGGACCCATAAAGTCAATACCCCAAATGTCAAATACTTCACATACTTGGATGACATTTTGTGGCATTTCATCACGTTGACTTATTTTTCCGGCCCTTTGACATGCATCACAGGATTTGCAAAGAAGGTGTGCGTCTTTGTAAATTGTAGGCCAATAGAATCCAGCTTCATAAACTTTTCTTGCTGTTAGTTGAGGCCCATAATGCCCTCCTGTTGGTCCTGTGTGACAATGGTTTAATATTTTACTAGCTTCATCTCCAAATACACATCGGCGTATTATTCCATCGGGACAACTTTTAAACAGATGTGGATCTTCCCAGAAATAGTGTTTTATATCACTGAAGAATTTCTTTCGTCTTTGGTACGATAATCCTTTTTCAAGGAATCCACAAACTAAATAATTTGCATAGTCTGCAAACCATGGGATTTCTTTATAATCTATCTTCAATAGATATTCATCAGGAAAGTTGTCTTGTATGGCTGATTCATTTAGAACTTCTAATTCGGGATTTTCAAGACGAGAAAGATGATCAGCGGCGAGATTTTCTGCTCCTCTTTTATCTCGGATTTCAATATCAAACTCTTGTAAGAGTAAAATCCAACGGATTAATCTTGGTTTAGCATCTTGTTTTGAAAATAGGTATCTAAGAGCAGAATGGTCGGTATAGACCACCGTTTTTGCTAGAACGAGATATGATCGAAATTTGTCAAAAGCAAAGACAATAGCAAGGAGTTCTTTTTCAGTAGTTGTATAGTTTGTTTGTGCTCCTTGTAACGTCTTACTAGCATAATATATAGGTTGAAATCGTTTTTCAATCCTTTGTCCTAAAACGGCTCCCATTGCAAAATCACTTGCATCGCACATTAGTTCAAATGGTAGATTCCAATTTGGTGTTATCATGATCGGCGCATTAGTGAGTTTCTCTTTAAGAATATTAAAAGATTTGATACACTCATCTGAAAAGATGAATGGAGCATCCTTTTCTAGGAGTTTATTCATAGGAGTGGCAATTTTAGAAAAATCTTTTATGAAACGTCGGTAAAAACCGGCATGCCCTAGAAAACTCCTAACTCCTCTAACATTGGTGGGATGTGGAAGTTTAGCAATTACATCTACTTTAGCTCTATCCACTTCAATTCCTTCTTTTGAAATTTTATGTCCAAGAACGATGCCTTCTTTAACCATGAAATGGCATTTCTCCCAATTAAGAACTAGATTTGATTGTTCGCATCAAGTATTTGTGTTCTTGAGCAAATTTGGGGCTTTTTGATATAAACAGGTTATGGCCGATTTTTGTCATGAATTGTTGCTAAATTGAGTAGTGTAACATGTCTAGGTAGTTAAATGATCCAAACTTTGAGCCTAAACATGATTTTGAGAATTAAAGTGGACTTTTTCAAGTCTAAAATTCATGAACTTGATTTTTGAAAGATAATGTCATTTGAGACTTGTTTAATTGCTAGTAATGATTATTTTGACATGTTATTTGAGTTGAATGCTTATGAACTTGGCAAACATTTTCGTATATGCTTATTTGAAAAAGTGTAGATTTGATGAAAATGTGAAAATGAGCTTAAGTTTGATATAAATTGATCATGTCATTGTGATTATTTTGATTGATGATTTTGCTGACACTAATGCATATTTGGATGCACAAAAATTGTGTTTGATGTGTTTTGCAGACTGAAAGGGGTGAATCTTCATCCCAAGCCCGCAATGCTCCTGCTGAGAACGCGGAACAACAGGAGGTGGATAACTACTACAAGCAGGATATACCTCATCCAGTCATGACCTTTTCTGATATGCACTAGGAAGAGTTGCACCCGAACCTGAGATTTGACAGACTTTGGATAGATTATCCAAAATATCAAAGGGGTTTGCATACTCTTCATTCTAAGGTTGTTGAGGTACCGAGGGTCATAGAATGGGGACCCTTAGAAGCTGTAGAATTGGCCGGGCCAATTAGGGAATTACTTGTACAGAGGTATGGTAATTCTACTTTTAATGACTGGGTACGTTTATTCACCATGCGTAGACCTGTATATAAAGTATGGTGTGAAGAATTATTGTGTAGTATAGAGTTGAATGATCGGGTAGCTAGTTTAACCGATCGTTCTTTTATTAGATTTTTGTTAGGCGGTTCGATGCGCCACATGTCTTTACTGGACATGGCTCAGGCTTTACGTATATATACGCCTGAGGAGTTAGCATCTGCCGATTGTAGAGGGTTGATACTAAACGGTAGAAAGATAGATGAAAATTTTGATACACACGGTGTGTGGAGTCAAATGACAAGCCATCACCGTTTCAAAGGGGGAAATTACTCTTATTTGGATATAGATAGAGCCGAATTAAGAGTGATTCATAGGTTTTTAGCTAATTCGATTACACAAAGGGGTAAGAACAAGGAAAAAGTAAATGAACAGGATTTGTTTTACCATATGTGTATTCGAGACCCACAAAGCGCTGTAAGTATACCATATTGTGTGGGTTATTATTTATCAGCTATGTTTCGGGGGATGCGACCGCATAGCATAATAGGAGGTGGTATTTTTATTACTTTGATTGGTGAATATCTCGGTGTGGATATAAGTCGGGGGGGATTATTAGTAGAAGAACCAGAACCCCGCGATACTATAGGTTTAAATGTATACCATGGTGCGAAAGTTTTGAAGAGGCGAAATAACGCCGCAGTACAATACCATGGTAGACATCCACAGGTTGAGAGAAACCAACAGCAAGGTAATGTAGGAGGGGGGAATGAGATGCAAGAAATGCAAAGGTTTATAGCTTCTCAGGAATACGAAAATGCTAGACAGAGAGCATTTGAAGATTGGCAAGTTCATCAGAACCAAATCATAGCTCATTGCCAACATATAGGTAGAAACTATATTCCTACACCGAAACCCATCTTCCCTCCCTGGTCTATAGAGATGCAGCCACCATATCCTACGTATAACCCTGCCGAAGCATTCTATAGCACCTATGGTTATGCCTGGAACCCCTATTGGTACCAGTATCATCCCTAGCATACTTAATTTTTTTTTATTTTGTAATTTGTAATTATTGATACGTTTAATACTTTTGTTAATATTGTAATCATTTTTATAATTATCTAAATTTTATTCTTAGATTTTAATAATTTTTGAATGTGGGGTAATATACCAAACTTCAAAAATATGTATATATGTTTGCAGTTTATCTTATGTACACAACAGGGTAAAACAACGCATTTCCAAAGACTGGCATTAAGTTCAGCAAAAGCAACTAATTTTGACGACAAGATGCAAAATATATGTGAAATAACAACAAGACGGAATGAACAAATGATGTGCACCATTTATCATTCAGCAAACAAACGCCAATATATTTGGAAACTTTGGTAAAAATTTAATCATTTTCACACAAATCACCCTCAATAATTTAAATTATTCCTGATTTCTTGCAAATGAGGGCATTGCAAGATCTTAAGTGTGGGAAGGGGTTAAATTCTTTCGGATTTTAAAATTTTTTTCTTTATACACTTGGTTACCATTAAAAATACTAGTAAAGCAGTAGTTGTATTAGAATCTAGTGCTCTCTGATAAAAAAAGAACAGCCCTAGTCTTATATACTAACTACCCAATTCTAGTAAAAATTTTCAAAATTTTCAATTAAATGAACTCAAAATCATGTTTATACATATTTATGAACAATAAAACTAGGTTTTAACACCGAAATTATTGTTACCTCGGAAAGGACATAAGTTGAGAAACAAACTAAAATGTTAAAATTCATTTAAAATGGAATAGAGGACGATAAAAAGGAAAATAAAAGCCAAGTGTGGGAAAATTTACCAAGTTATCTTAAACATATGTCACATATATCTGTAACAAATAACTGAAAATACTTTTGCTTTGGACTAAACTAAACTGTTTTACCCGATGAAAGAAAAGAAAAGATGGATCTACACGATGAATCAATTCCATCATTAAAAGGAAGTAAAGTATTCCGAAAAAGACACGCGCTTCTTGATTTAGGTCATGAAGTTGTCGTCCAGACCAGCTGTAGGTTGACGAAAAATCTAGAAAAGTCATCACTAAAATCAGCAAGAAATCCACGGACCTCAGCATTAAACAGGGTCGCCAAGTGGTCAGATTTATCCTAACCATGAGAAGGATTTATCTTGTACAATGGGGGGGCACTATGCAAATTAGCTGGATAAGACTAATGAATCAGATCCCCAGAAAGGATAATCTCCTTAAAAGATCAAAAATCAGCTTTTAAGCCTGATATTACTCAATCCTTGAGATTGACCTTAAAGATTGAGAATTACAAACTCATGGAATTCAATGATATCTAAACTCGAGCTTGAACGAGAAAATATTTTGATCAAAATTACAAACCGATTTGTTTTCTGAAAACCCTATTTTCAATGCGTTCATTACCATTGAACGTAAAATCCTAGGAATTCACTTGGAATTCATTAGGTCACCTGAACTAAATCGGGTGTCAACCGTAAGAACGGTGGTTGCATAGTGGTCAAAGACAGGACCTTGTGCCATACCGAAAAATCATAAGGGTGAGCTTTACTATTGCTCCTACCAAGGATAGTAATTGCGTCCGACACGTTATAGACCATAATTAAAAGCATGTCAGAGGACATTGCCTTAACAGTTGCTTGTTCAACGCTTTCCTTTACAACCGGACGGTAGTTTACCGAAAGGTGATATACGGGACAAGTGAACTGGACGTGTTGCTTTCCAAATACAAGGTTAGCAAGTGGGTGACACAAAACCATAAGTTTTGAGCTAAAATTTTCAAATCTGAAACCCACCAAACCCACAAAAATATTTTGCAAACACCGGTAAAGGGTTATTCCGGAAAACTTATCTAGGGTAAAAACTAGATTTAATTTTCAAAAGATCAAATGTTTTCATAAAGATCCAATTTCCTTAATGGATCTAAATTTTTATAGTCATGTGGGACTGTAAACCATATCGTTACTACCATTGTTTATACCGCCGTATAGAAATCACTGATGTACAAAGTGTGAAGAATAAAGAAGTGATTCTAGTATTTCAAGACGATATTGCTTGAGGACAATCAACGCTCAAGTGTGGGAATATTTGATAATGCTAAAAACGAACATATATTTCATAGCATTATTCCTCAAGAAAGACAAGCTTTTAGTTGCAATTGTTCTATTTACAAGTAATATTCGTTTAAATAATAAAAGGTGAAGACAAAAGACAGATTCGACGAATTGAAGACGCAAACGACCAAAAAGCTCAAAAGTACAAAAGACAATCAAAGAGGTTCCAATTATTGATAAGAAACGTCTCGAAATTACAAGAGTACAAGATTCAAAACGCAAAGTACAAGATATTAAATTGTACGCAAGGACGTTCGAAAATCCGGAACCGGGACCAGAGTCAACTCTCAACGCTCGACGCAACGGACTAAAAATTACAAGTCAACTATGCACATAAATATAATATAATATTTAAATAATTCTTATAATTATTTATATATTATAATAAATAATAAAAACCGTCGGCAAAAAAAACTCCAAACTGATGTGAGCTGTAATTTCAAACTCCGCGACTCGCGGAGTTTGAAGGGGAAAATACCGCGAGTCGCGGAGCCCCAAAAGTCGAAAATCCCTATAAAAGCAACCGAATTCTGATCGCAAATCATCATCTTTTTCTTCTTCTCCTCATACGTAAAATATATATATATATTTATAATTTATATTTTAATTTTAATTATAATTCTAATAATAAGGGTATGTTAGCGAATGTTGTAAGGGTGTAAGTCGAAATTCTGTCCGTGTAACGCTACGCTATTTTTAATCATTGTAAGTTATGTTCAACCTTTTTATATTAATGTCTCGTAGCTAAGTTATTATTATGCTTATTTAATCCGAAGTAATCATGATGTTGGGCTAATTACTAAAATTGGGTAATTGGACTTTGTACCATAATTGGGGTTTGGATAAAAGAACGACACTTGTAGAAATTGGACTATGGGCTATTAATGGGTTTTATATTAACTAAACAATACCTTGTTAATTTAATATACAAACTTATAATTAGACATATTTATATATAACCACATACGCTTGACTGGGTACGGTGGGCGGGATATCTATAAATACCAATAATTATTCATTTTACCGGATACGGAATTGGATTAATAGTTAATAGACTTATTGAAACAGGGGTGAATTACATTCAAGGGTAATTGGTGTAATTGTTAACAAAGTAGTAAAACCTTGGTTTACACGCAGTCGATAACCTGGTGTATTCATTAAACAAAGTATTAAAACCTTGTTACAATTCGAATCCCCAATTAGTTGGAATATTTGACTTCGGAAATAAGAATAATTTGACGAAGGCTTTCGCTCTTTATATTTATGACTGATGGACTATTATGGACAAATCCGTATGGACATATTAAATAATCCAGGACAAAGGACAATTAACCCATGGGCATAAAACTAAAATCAACACGTCAAACATCATGATTACGGAAGTTTAAATAAGCATAATTATTTTATTTCATATTTAATTTCCTTTATTTTATATTTAATTGCACTTCTAATTATCGCATTTTTATTGTTATTTAATTGCACTTTTAATTATCGTCCTTTTTAATTATCGCAAGTTTATTTTATCGCACTTTTATTATTCGCAATTTCATTATCGTTATTTACTTTACGCTTAAAATTAAGTCTTGTATTTATTTATTATTTTACATTTGGTTTTAACTGCGACTAAAGTTTTAAAATCGACAAACCGGTCATTAAACGGTAAAAACCCCCCTTTATAATAATAATATTACTTATATATTTGTTTGTATTTTTATAAAAGTAAACTAATACAGCGTTGAGCTTTGTTTAAAAAAGATTCCCTGTAGAACGAACCGGACTTACTAAAAACTACACTACTGTACGATTAGGTACACTGCCTATAAGTGTTGTAGCAAGGTTTAAGTATATCCATTCTATAAATAAATAAATATCTTGTGTAAAATTGTATCATATTTAATAGTATTTCCTGCAAAAATTTAATAACTATTTTATACCACTCCGCTACCACATCGCAGTATACTTAATTTTTTTTTTATTTTGTAATTTGTAATTATTGATACGTTTAATACTTTTGTTAATATTGTAATCATTTTTTAATTATCTAAATTTTATTCTTAGATTTTAATAATTTTTGAATGTGGGGTAATATACCAAACTTCAAAAATATGTATATATGTTTGCAGTTTATCTTATGTACACAACAGGGTAAAACAACGCATTTCCAAAGACTGACATTAAGTTCAGCAAAAGCAACTAATTTTGACGACAAGATGCAAAATATATGTGAAATAACAACAAGACGGAATGAACAAATGATGTGCACCATTTATCATTCAGCAAACAAACGCCAATATATTTGGAAACTTTGGTAAAAATTTAATCATTTTCACACAAATCACCCTCAATAATTTAAATTATTCCTGATTTCTTGCAAATGAGGGCATTGCAAGATCTTAAGTGTGGGAAGGGGTTAAATTCTTTCGGATTTTAAATTTTTTTTCTTTATACACTTGGTTACCATTAAAAATACTAGTAAAGCAGTAGTTGTATTAGAATCTAGTGCTCTCTGATAAAAAAAGAACAGCCCTAGTCTTATATACTAACTACCCAATTCTAGTAAAATTTTTCAAAATTTTCAATTAAATGAACTCAAAATCATGTTTATACATATTTATGAACGATAAAACTAGGTTTTAACACCGAAATTATTGTTACCTCGGAAAGGACATAAATTGAGAAACAAACTAAAATGTTAAAATTCATTTAAAATGGTATAGAGGACGATAAAAAGGAAAATAAAAGCCAAGTGTGGGAAAATTTACCAAGTTATCTTAAACATATGTCACATATATCTGTAACAAATAACTGAAAATACTTTTGGTTTGGACTAAACTAAACTGTTTTACCCGATGAAAGAAAAGAAAAGATGGATCTACACGATGAATCAATTACATCATTAAAAGGAAGTAAAGTCTTCCGAAAAAGACACGCGCTTCTTGATTTAGGTCATGAAGTTGTCGTCCAGACCAGCTGTAGGTTGACGAAAAATCTAGAAAAGTCATCACTAAAATCAGCAGGAAATCCACGGACCTCAGCATTAAACAGGGTCGCCAAGTGGTCAGATTTATCCTAACCATGAGAAGGATTTATCTCGTACAATGGGGGGCACCATGCAAATTAGCTGGATAAGACTAATGAATCAGATCCCCAGAAAGGATAATCTCCTTAAAAAAATTAAAAATCGGCTTTTAAGACTGATATCACTCAATCCTTGAGATTGACCTTAAAGATTGAGAATTACAAACTCATGGAATTCAATGATATCTAAACTCGAGCTTGAACGAGAAAATATTTTGATCAAAATTACAAACCGATTTGTTTTCTGAAAACTCTATTTTCAATGCGTTCATTACCATTGAACGTAAAATCCTAGGAATTCACCTGGAATTCATTAGGTCACCTGAACCAAATCGGGTGTCAACCGTAAGAACGGTGGTTGCATAGTGGTCAAAGACAGGACCTTGTGCCATACCGAAAAATTATAAAGTTGAGCTTTACTATTGCTCCTACCAAGGATAGTAATTGCGTCCGACACGTTATAGACCATAATTAAAAGCATGTCAGGGGACATTGCCTTAACAGTTGCTTGTTCAACGCTTTCCTTTCAACCGGACGGTAGTTTACCGAAAGGTAATATACGGGACAAGTAAGCTGGACGTGTTGCTTTCCAAATACAAGGTTAGCAAGTGGGTGACACAAAACCGTAAGTTTTGAGCTAAAATTTTCAAATCTGAAACCCACCAAACCCACAAAAATATTTTGCAAACACCGGTAAAGGGTTATCCCGGAAAACTTATCTAGGGTAAAAACTAGATTTAATTTTCAAAAGATCAAATGTTTTCATAAAGATCCAATTTCCTTAATGGATCTAAATTTTTATAGTCATGTGGGACTGTAAACCATATCGTTACTACCATTGTTTATACCGCCGTATAGAAAATCACTGATGTACAAAGTGTGAAGAATAAAGAAGTGATTCTAGTATTTCAAGACGATATTGCTTGAGGACAAGCAACGCTCAAGTGTGGGAATATTTGATAATGCTAAAAACGAACATATATTTCATAGCATTATTCCTCAAGAAAGACAAGCTTTTAGTTGCAATTGTTCTATTTACAAGTGATATTCGTTTAAATAATAAAAGGTGAAGACAAAAGACAGATTCGACGAATTGAAGACGCAAACGACCAAAAAGCTCAAAAGTACAAAAGACAATCAAAGAGGTTCCAATTATTGATAAGAAATGTCTCGAAATTACAAGAGTACAAGATTCAAAACGCAAAGTACAAGATATTAAATTGTACGCAAGGACGTTCGAAAATCCGGAACCGGGACCAGAGTCAACTCTCAACGCTCGACGCAACGGACTAAAAATTACAAGTCAACTATGCACATAAATATAATATAATATTTAAATAATTCTTATAATTATTTATATATTATAATAAATAATAAAAACCGTCGGCAAGAAAGACTCCAAACTGATTTGAGCTGTAATTTCAAAATCTGCGACTCGCGGAGTTTGAAGGGTATTTCACCGCGAGTCGCGGAGCCCCAAAATGAAAAACTGCCTATAAAGCCAACCGAATTCTGATCATTTTAATCATCTTTTTCTTCTTTTCCTCATACGTAAAAAATATATATATATTTATAATTTATATTTTAATTTTAATTATAATTCTAATAATAAGGGTATGTTAGCGAATGTTGTAAGGGTGTAAGTCGGAATTCTGTCCGTGTAACGCTACGCTATTTTTAATCATTGTAAGTTATGTTCAATCTTTTTATATTAATGTCTCGTAGCTAAGTTATTATTATGCTTATTTAATCCGAAGTAATCATGATGTTGGGCTAATTACTAAAATTGGGTAATTGGACTTTGTACCATAATTGGGGTTTGGATAAAAGAACGACACTTGTAGAAATTGGACTATGGGCTATTAATGGGTTTTATATTAACTAAACAATACCTTGTTAATTTAATATACAAACTTATAATTCGACATATTTATATATAACCACATACGCTTGACTGGGTACGGTGGGCGGGATATCTATAAATACCAATAATTATTCATTTTACCGGATACGGAATTGGATTAATAGTTAATAGACTTATTGAAACAGGGGTGAATTACATTCAAGGGTAATTGGTGTAATTGTTAACAAAGTAGTAAAACCTTGGTTTACACGCAGTCGATAACCTGGTGTATTCATTAAACAAAGTATTAAAACCTTGTTACAATTCGAATCCCCAATTAGTTGGAATATTTGACTTCGGAAATAAGAATAATTTGACGAAGGCTTTCGCTCTTTATATTTATGACTGATGGACTATTATGGACAAATCCGTATGGACATATTAAATAATCCAGGACAAAGGACAATTAACCCATGTGCATAAAACTAAAATCAACACGTCAAACATCATGATTACGGAAGTTTAAATAAGTATAATTATTTTATTTCATATTTAATTTCCTTTATTTTATATTTAATTGCACTTCTAATTATCGCATTTTTATTGTTATTTAATTGCACTTTTAATTATCGTCATTTTTAATTATCGCAAGTTTATTTTATCGCACTTTTATTATTCGCAATTTCATTATCGTTATTTACTTTACGCTTAAAATTAAGTCTTGTATTTATTTATTATTTTACATTTGGTTTTAACTGCGACTAAAGTTTTAAAATCGACAAACCGGTCATTAAACGGTAAAAACCCCCCTTTATAATAATAATATTACTTATATATTTGTTTGTATTTTTATAAAAGTAAACTAATATAGCGTTGAGCTTTGTTTAAAAAAGATTCCCTGTGGAACGAATCGGACTTACTAAAAACTACTGTACGATTATGTACACTGCCTATAAGTGTTGTAGCAAGGTTTAAGTATATCCATTCTATAAATAAATAAATATCTTGTGTAAAATTGTATCGTATTTAATAGTATTTCCTGCTAAAATTTAATAACTATTTTATACCACTCTGCTAAAACATCAAGTATTTTTGGCGCCGCTGCCGGGGACTCTCTTAAAAGCCGGAAGCGCAACGATAATATAAAAAAAAAAGATTTTTAGTTAACTTTTATTAAAATTCGTTTTTGTAAAAATACGTTTTAATTATTCAAAAATATAAAAAGAAAAACAAAAATATAAGTATTTTTAAGATTTTGTTAAATATTTAAGTTTTATAAGTTTCTTTATTTTTATTTTAGTTTATAAAAATATAAGTTTTATTTAAATATCTTTTATTTATATAAAAACAGAAAACAGAAAAAAATAAAATAAATAAATAAATAAATAAAGAAAAACGCGTTGAAGATTAAACCTGTCATTTGAAATTCTGAACCCCGCGACTCGCGGGGTTTGATGCATTAAATACCGCAACTCGCGGAGATAACCTGACACACTGAGAGAAGCCCTAATCAGGCATTAATTACGTAATTATTATTATTTTTAATTAAAACCCTAATTAGTTTTTAGTTTTTAATTAGTTTTTAGTGTTTATTATTATTTTGTATATTTAGTTAAATTAGTTTTATTAAATTATAAAATTAGTAGTTTTATTAAATAAATAATATAAAAATAATATTTTTATAAAAATTGTAATTTTTACAACTTTTTGTATATTTTTATATTTTGTCCCTTTTTAATTGTTTTAGCGTAATATTTGTATTTTTAGCTCATATTTAGTTTTAAACTTAGTTTTTGCCATAGTTATTTTTACTCCTAGATTTTTAGGCTTTGCCGTAGAATTCCTTAAGTGCTTTTTCTTTAGACTAAGATTTAGGTGCTTTAGAATTTTGCGACGCCTTTTTAAGTTTTAGTTTCTTTTTAAGTTATTTCCATTTGGGATATAGTTTTTCCTATAAGCTTTAATATTTTAGACACCTTTTACTATGTACCAATTATCATTCCAATTAGTAATTTCAATTTGCGATTATAATTTTAAGTTAGTTGTAGTAATAAGGTTAGGTTAGTCAAGTATTTTTAAGTTTTTATAAGTTTCTTTTAATTTTTCCGTCACCTTTTATTTTTCAACCATTTTTCTTTTTCGACCTTTTTCCGACGAACTCTTTTTCTTTCTTATTTCTCACTATTCTAGTTTTAGGACATAGATTTTTATTCTACTTCTATTCTAAATTTCTTAAAATTACGAAAATTTATTTTAAGTGGTTAAATTAATAGACATCAAAATTTTCTGGTTCGTAGTAATAGTTGGATTTGTACGTGGACCGGGTTATTGGAGCCAAACAGTCCTCAATTATATTGAGACCAAACGAATCCTGCCCCTCTGCTGCATCTTTTGGCTATTCGAAACGTGGGCAAAATCAGAAAAGTCTATTGGTTGGATAACTTATTATAATTTTTCTTTCCTTTTAAAAACTAATAGGATATTCAGTGAATGCACCGAGCAAGATGTTCACCACCTTTTGTACGTTCACCACCTGTAACTAGATCAAGACATTTAGCAAATATAACCGCCGTTGATTTTTCTTTAGAATCGTCATCCAGTCAACCAAGTACTTCAGTTCAAATTTCCGATAATCCATTTTTTGAACCTGACCTCACAATTGAGAATCCGGAGAATATTCAGGAACGGTTCGTAGATCCTGAACCATTTAACTTTCCTCCGGAACCACCAATCATTCAAACAGAGATTGTTGAGGAACGAACCATTAAATCAGAATCCTCTAGTGATTCCGATTCAACAAATTCAATTATGGAGAATCTGGAACCTTTAAGTATGGAGGACCGAATGAGAGCTAAACGCACTGGCCAAAAATACTTGATGTGGTAGCGGAGTGGTATAAAATAGTTATTAAATTTTTGCAGGAAATACTATTAAATATGATACAATTTTACACAAGATATTTATTTATTTATAGAATGGATATACTTAAACCTTGCTACAACACTTATAGGCAGTGTACCTAATCGTATAGTAGTGTAGTTTTTAGTAAGTCCGGTTCGTCCACAGGGAATCTTTTTTAAACAAAGCTCAACGCTATATTAGTTTACTTTTATAAAAATACAAACAAATATATAAGTAATATTATTATTATAAAGGGGGGTTTTTACCGTTTAATGACCGGTTTGTCGATTTTAAAACTTTAGTCACAGTTAAAACCAAATGTAAAATAATAAATAAATACAAGACTTAATTTTAAGCGTAAAGTAAATAACGATAATGAAATTGCGAATAATAAAAGTGCGATAAAATAAACTTGCGATAATTAAAAAGGACGATAATTAAAAGTGCAATTAAATAACAATAAAAATGCGATAATTAGAAGTGCAATTAAATATAAAATAAAGGAAATTAAATATGAAATAAAATAATTATGCTTATTTAAACTTCCGTAATCATGATGTTTGACGTGTTGATTTTAGTTTTATGCCCATGGGTTAATTGTCCTTTGTCCTGGATTATTTAATATGTCCATACGGATTTGTCCATAATAGTCCATCAGTCATAAATATAAAGAGCGAAAGCCTTCGTCAAATTATTCTTATTTCCGAAGTCAAATATTCCAACTAATTGGGGATTCGAATTGTAACAAGGTTTTAATACTTTGTTTAATGAATACACCAGGTTATCGACTGCGTGTAAACCAAGGTTTTACTACTTTGTTAACAATTACACCAATTACCCTTGAATGTAATTCACCCCTGTTTCAATAAGTATATTAACTATTAATCCAATTCCGTATCCGGTAAAATGAATAATTATTGGTATTTATAGATATCCCGCCCACCGTACCCAGTCAAGCGTATGTGGTTATATATAAATATGTCGAATTATAAGTTTGTATATTAAATTAACAAGGTATTGTTTAGTTAATATAAAACCCATTAATAGCCCATAGTCCAATTTCTACAAGTGTCGTTCTTTTATCCAAACCCCAATTATGGTACAAAGTCCAATTACCCAATTTTAGTAATTAGCCCAACATCATGATTACTTCGGATTAAATAAGCATAATAATAACTTAGCTACGAGACATTAATATAAAAAGGTTGAACATAACTTACAATGATTAAAAATAGCGTAGCGTTACACGGACAGAATTTCGACTTACACCCTTGCAACATTCGCTAACATACCCTTATTATTAGAATTATAATTAAAATTAAAATATAAATTATAAATATATATATATATATTTTACGTATGAGGAGAAGAAGAAAAAGATGATGATTTGCGATCAGAATTCGGTTGCTTTTATGGGGATTTTATACTTTTGGGGCTCCGCGACTCGCGGTATTTTCCCCTGCAAACTCCGCGAGTCGCGGAGCCCCAAAAGTCGAAAATCCCTATAAAAGCAATCGAATTCTGATCGCAAATCATCATCTTTTTCTTCTTCTCCTCATACGTAAAATATATATATATATATATTTATAATTTATATTTTAATTTTAATTATAATTCTAATAATAAGGGTATGTTAGCGAATGTTGTAAGGGTGTAAGTCGAAATTCTGTCCGTGTAACGCAACGCTATTTTTAATCATTGTAAGTTATGTTCAACCTTTTTATATTAATGTCTCGTAGCTAAGTTATTATTGTGCTTATTTAATCCGAAGTAATCATGATGTTGGGCTAATTACTAAAATTGGGTAATTGGACTTTGTACCATAATTGGGGTTTGGATAAAAGAACGACACTTGTAGAAATTGGACTATGGGCTATTAATGGGTTTTATATTAACTAAACAATACCTTGTTAATTTAATATACAAACTTATAATTCGACATATTTATATATAACCACATACGCTTGACTGGGTACGGTGGGCGGGATATCTATAAATACCAATAATTATTCATTTTACCGGATACGGAATTGGATTAATAGTTAATAGACTTATTGAAACAGGGGTGAATTACATTCAAGGGTAATTGGTGTAATTGTTAACAAAGTAGTAAAACCTTGGTTTACACGCAGTCGATAACCTGGTGTATTCATTAAACAAAGTATTAAAACCTTGTTACAATTCGAATCCCCAATTAGTTGGAATATTTGACTTCGGAAATAAGAATAATTTGACGAAGGCTTTCGCTCTTTATATTTATGACTGATGGACTATTATGGACAAATCCGTATGGACATATTAAATAATCCAGGACAAAGGACAATTAACCCATGGGCATAAAACTAAAATCAACACGTCAAACATCATGATTACGGAAGTTTAAATAAGCATAATTATTTTATTTCATATTTAATTTCCTTTATTTTATATTTAATTGCACTTCTAATTATCGCATTTTTATTGTTATTTAATTGCACTTTTAATTATCGTCCTTTTTAATTATCGCAAGTTTATTTTATCGCACTTTTATTATTCGCAATTTCATTATCGTTATTTACTTTACGCTTAAAATTAAGTCTTGTATTTATTTATTATTTTACATTTGGTTTTAACTGCGACTAAAGTTTTAAAATCGACAAACCGGTCATTAAACGGTAAAAACCCCCCTTTATAATAATAATATTACTTATATATTTGTTTGTATTTTTATAAAAGTAAACTAATATAGCGTTGAGCTTTGTTTAAAAAAAATTCCCTGTGGAACGAACCGGACTTACTAAAAACTACACTACTGTACGATTAGGTACACTGCCTATAAGTGTTGTAGCAAGGTTTAAGTATATCCATTCTATAAATAAATAAATATCTTGTGTAAAATTGTATCATATTTAATAGTATTTCCTGCAAAAATTTAATAACTATTTTATACCACTCCGCTACCACATCAAGTATTTTTGGCGCCGCTGCCGGGGACTCTCTTAAAAGCCGGAAGCGCAACGCTAATATATAAAAAAAAGATTTTTAGTTAACTTTTATTAAAATTCGTTTTTGTAAAAATACGTTTTAATTATTCAAAAATATAAAAAGAAAAACAAAAATATAAGTATTTTTAAGATTTTGTTAAATATTTAAGTTTTATAAGTTTCTTTATTTTTATTTTAGTTTATAAAAATATAAGTTTTATTTAAATATCTTTTATTTATATAAAAACAGAAAACAGAAAAAAAAATAAATAAATAAATAAAGAAAAACGCGTTGAAGATTAAACCTGTCATTTGAAATTCTGAACCCCGCGACTCGCGGGGTTTGATGCATTAAATACCGCAACTCGCGGAGATAACTTGACGCCGAGAGAAGCCCTAATCAGGCATTAATTACGTAATTATTATTATTTTTAATTAAAACCCTAATTAGTTTTTAGTTTTTAATTAGTTTTTAGTGTTTATTATTATTTTGTATATTTAGTTAAATTAGTTTTATTAAATTATAAAATTAGTAGTTTTATTAAATAAATAATATAAAAATAATATTTTTATAAAAATTGTAATTTTTACAACTTTTTGTATATTTTTATATTTTGTCCCTTTTTAATTGTTTTAGCGTAATATTTGTATTTTTAGCTCATATTTAGTTTTAAACTTAGTTTTTTCCATAGTTATTTTTACTCCTAGATTTTTAGGCTTTGCCGTAGAATTCCTTAAGTGCTTTTTCTGTAGACTAAGATTTAGGTGCTTTAGAATTTTGCGACGCCTTTTTAAGTTTTAGTTTCTTTTTAAGTTATTTCCATTTGGGATATAGTTTTTCCTATAAGCTTTAATATTTTTAGACACCTTTTACTATGTACCAATTATCATTCCAATTAGTAATTTTAATTTGCGATTATAATTTTAAGTTAGTTGTAGTAATAAGGTTAGGTTAGTCAAGTATTTTTAAGTTTTTATAAGTTTCTTTTAATTTTTCCGTCACCTTTTATTTTTCAACCATTTTTCTTTTTCGACCTTTTTCCGACGAACTCTTTTTCTTTCTTATTTCTCGCTATTCTAGTTTTAGGACATAGATTTTTATTCTACTTCTATTCTAAATTTCTTAAAATTACGAAAATTTATTTTAAGTGGTTAAATTAATAGACATCAAAATTTTCTGGTTCGTAGTAATAGTTGGATTTGTACGTGGACCGGGTTATTGGAGCCAAACAGTCCTCAATTATATTGAGACCAAACGAATCCTGCCCCTCTGCTGCATCTTTTGGCTATTCGAAACGTGGGCAAAATCAAAAAAGTCTATTGGTTGGATAACTTATTATAATTTTTCTTTCCTTTTAAAAACTAATAGGATATTCAGTGAATGTACCGAGCAAGACGTTCACCACCTTTTGTACGTTCACCACCTGTAACTAGATCAAGACATTTAGCAAATATAACCGCCGTTGATTTTTCTTTAGAATCGTCATCCAGTCAACCAAGTACTTCAGTTCAAATTTCCGATAATCCATTTTTTGAACCTGACCTCACAATTGAGAATCCGGAGAATATTCAGGAACGGTTCGTAGATCCTGAACCATTAAACTTTCCTCCGGAACCAACAATCATTCAAACAGAGATTGTTGAGGAACGAACCATTAAATCAGAATCCTCTAGTGATTCCGATTCAACAAATTCAATTATGGAGAATCTGGAACCTTTAAGTATGGAGGACCGAATGAGAGCTAAACGCACTGGCCAAGGTCACGCAATTACTCATCCAGACATTAATGCGCCAGATTATGAAATCAAAGGACAAATTCTACACATGGTGACTAATCAATGCCAATTTAGTGGTGCGCCGAAGGAAGATCCAAATGAACATCTACGTACCTTTAATAAGATCTGCACACTATTTAAAATCCGAGAAGTGGAGGATGAACAGATATATCTCATGTTATTTCCCTGGACTTTAAAGGGAGAAGCCAAAGATTGGTTAGAATCGTTACCTGAAGGGGCGATCGATACATGGGATGTTTTAGTTGACAAATTTCTTAAACAATTCTTTCCTGCATCTAAAGCCATAAGACTTCAAGCAGAAATTGTTACGTTTACACAGAAACCAAATGAAACTCTATATGAGGCGTGGACTAGATATGGAAAGTTGTTAAGAGGATGTCCGCAACATGGTTTAGACACCTGTCAAATAGTACAAATATTCTACCAAGGATGCGACATCACTACAAGAAAAGACATAGATATAGCAGCTGGTGGTTCTATTATGAAGAAAACCGAAACTGATGCTTACAAAATTATTGATAACACTGCTTTCCACTCACATGAGTGGCACCAAGAAAAAGATATCATTAGATCATCTAAAGCAGCTAGAGCCGATTCTAGCCATGACTTAGATTCCATTTCCGCAAAGATAGATGCTGTGGAGAGACGAATGGAAAAGATGACTAAGGATATTCACTCAATACGAATTAGTTGTGAGCAGTGTGGAGGACCACATTTGACAAAAGATTGTCTCAGTATTGAATTAACAATGGAACAAAGAGAGAATATTTCATACATAAAACAAAGGCCTGGAAATAATTATCAGAATAATTATCAACCGCCAAGACCGATTTACAATCAAAACCAGAATTATAACCGAAATATTCCATACAACAACCAACAAGGTCCTAGCAATCAACAAGTATCCAATAATACTTACAATCAGCAACGACCTAATTTTCAAAACAAACCACCACAACAAACCGATGATAAAAAGCCGAATTTAGAAGATATGATGACAAAGCTAGTTGAAACTCAAACGCAGTTTTTCACATCTCAGAAACAAACCAATGAACAAAATGCTCAAGCATTTAGAAATCAACAAGCTTCTATTCAAAATCTGGAACAAGAAGTGAGTAACCTAGCAAGGTTAATAGGTGAAAGAAAACCAGGAAGTCTACCTAGTGATACAAATGCTAACCCCCAGAATGAAACAGCTAAAGCTATTACCACAAGAAGTGGTACAACACTTAAACCACCTGAAATACCTGTAACTTCTGATGAAGCTATTCCTACTCCACAAGAACCACAACCTGATCAAGATAAGGAAAAAGAACCGGTAGTTGAAAAGGTTAATGAAGATAACACAGTTAAGGCTAGACCTTATGTTAAACCATACCAACCACTACTTCCTTACCCGAGTAAAATGAAGAAAGAGAAACTTGAAGCCGAGCAATCCAAATTCTTGAATATGTTTAAACAGATAAATGTAAATCTTCCTTTCATTGATGTGATTTCAGGAATGCCTAGATATGCTAAATTCTTGAAAGATCTAATCTCAAATAGAAAGAAAATGGAAGAACTCTCGGCTGTTACTATGAATGCTAATTGTTCAGCAGTGCTATTGAATAAGATACCAGAAAAACTATCTGATCCAGGAAGTTTCACAATTCCATGTTTTCTGGGTAGTCTTAGTTCAATAGAAGCATTGGCAGACTTAGGTGCTAGTATAAATCTAATGCCGTATTCACTATACACTAAACTAGACCTTGGCGAATTGAAACCAACAAGAATAAGCATACAACTAGCCGATAGATCAATAAAATATCCTAGAGGGATAATGGAGAACATGCTAGTTAAAGTTGGTACTTTAGTATTTCCAGTAGATTTTGTTGTTCTGGACATGGAAGAAGATTCTCAAGTTCCTCTCATATTAGGAAGACCATTCTTAAACACGGCTAAAGCAATGATAGACGTGTTCGGTAAGAAATTGACCCTAAGTATAGAGGATGAGAGTGTTACCTTTTCAGTTGATAGAGCAATGCAACAACCACAATCTGCAGATGATACATGTTATTATATTCAAACTATAGATGCACATGCAGAATTATTAGAAGAATTTCCAGAATTACAAGAAACAGGAGAATGTTCTTTAGGAGAAAGTAATGAACCAATTGATGAAGCTGAAATGTTAGCTACACTTATAGCTAATGGATATGAACCAACAACAGAAGAAATTCAAATGCTAAAAGAAGAAGACAGATATCGATATAAATCATCGATAGAAGAACCTCCGAAATTAGAGTTAAAGCCACTTCCAAACCATTTGGAATACGCTTATTTACATGGTGAATCGGAATTACCTGTAATAATATCGTCTTCTCTTACTGAAAATGAGAAATCACAACTCATTTCTGTGTTGAAAGCTCATAAACCAGCCATTGCATGGAAGATTCATGATATTAAAGGAATAAGTCCTTCGTATTGCACACATAAAATCCTTATGGAAGAAGGTCATAAAACGTATGTGCAACGCCAACGAAGACTAAATCCTAATATGCAAGATGTAGTTAAGAAAGAGATTATTAAATTGCTAGATGCAGGTCTAATTTATCCAATCTCTGATAGTCCATGGGTAAGCCCAGTTCAATGCGTGCCTAAGAAGGGTGGCATGACTGTCATTACAAATGAAAAAAATGAGCTTATTCCTACTAGGACTGTAACAGGATGGCGTGTGTGTATTGATTATAGAAAATTAAATGATGCCACCAGAAAAGATCACTTTCCCTTACCTTTCATAGATCAAATGTTGGAAAGATTAGCCGGAAATAGTTACTATTGTTTTCTAGATGGATTTTCCGGATATTTTCAAATTCCAATAGCACCCGAGGACCAAGAGAAAACCACATTCACGTGCCCTTATGGTACTTTTGCTTACAAACGCATGCCATTTGGACTTTGTAACGCCCCTGCAACCTTTCAAAGGTGTATGATGGCGATTTTTCATGACATGATAGAAGAATGCATGGAAGTTTTCATGGATGACTTTTCAGTCTTCGGTGATACATTTAAATCATGTCTAGTTAATCTTGAATGAATGCTCATTAGATGCGAACAATCAAATCTAGTTCTTAATTGGGAGAAATGCCATTTCATGGTTAAAGAAGACATCGTTCTTGGACATAAAATTTCAAAAGAAGGAATTGAAGTGGATAGAGCTAAAGTAGATGTAATTGCTAAACTTCCACATCCCACCAATGTTAGAGGAGTTAGGAGTTTTCTAGGGCATGCCGGTTTTTACCGACGTTTCATAAAAGATTTTTCTAAAATTGCCACTCCTATGAATAAACTCCTAGAAAAGGATGCTCCATTCATCTTTTCAGATGAGTGTATCAAATCTTTTAATATTCTTAAAGAGAAACTCACTAATGCGCCGATCATGATAACACCAAATTGGAATCTACCATTTGAACTAATGTGCGATGCAAGTGATTTTGCAATGGGAGCCGTTTTAGGACAAAGGATTGAAAAACGATTTCAACCTATATATTATGCTAGTAAGACGTTACAAGGAGCACAAACAAACTATACAACTACTGAAAAAGAACTCCTTGCTATTGTCTTTGCTTTTGACAAATTGCGATCATATCTCGTTCTAGCAAAAATGGTGGTCTATACCGACCATTTTGCTCTTAGATACCTATTTTCAAAACAAGATGCTAAACCAAGATTAATCCGTTGGATTTTACTCTTACAAGAGTTTGATATTGAAATCCGAGATAAAAGAGGAGCAGAAAATCTCGCCGCTGATCATCTTTCTCGTCTTGAAAATCCCGAATTAGAAGTTCTAAATGAATCAGCCATACAAGACAACTTTCCTGATGAATATCTATTGAAGATAGATTATAAAGAAATCCCATGGTTTGCAGACTATGCAAATTATTTAGTTTGTGGATTCCTTGAAAAAGGATTATCGTACCAAAGACGAAAGAAATTCTTTAGTGATATAAAACACTATTTCTGGGAAGATCCACATCTGTTTAAAAGTTGTCCCGATGGAATAATACGCCGATGTGTATTTGGAGATGAAGCTAGTAAAATATTAAACCATTGTCACACAGGACCAACAGGAGGGCATTATGGGCCTCAACTAACAGCAAGAAAAGTTTATGAAGCTGGATTCTATTGGCCTACAATTTACAAAGACGCACACCTTCTTTGCAAATCCTGTGATGCATGTCAAAGGGCCGGAAAAATAAGTCAACGTGATGAAATGCCACAAAATGTCATCCAAGTATGTGAAGTATTTGACATTTGGGGTATTGACTTTATGGGTCCATTTCCAAAATCGCATAATAATCTATATATACTCGTAGCCATTGATTATGTATCTAAATGGGCGGAAGCACAAGCTCTCCCAACTAACGATGCACGAGTTGTAGTCAACTTTTTAAAACGTCTTTTTGCAAGGTTTGGAACACCGAAAGCTTTAATAAGTGATCGGGGTACTCATTTCTGTAATAATCAACTTGAGAAAGTTCTTAAAAGATATGGAGTAACTCATAAAATCTCCACCGCATATCATCCACAAACAAGTGGACAAGTTGAAAATACCAACCGAGCTTTAAAACGTATTCTAGAGAAAACCGTAGGATCAAATCCGAAGGAATGGTCCATTAAATTGGAGGATGCACTCTGGGATTTTAGAACAGCCTACAAAACTCCAATTGGAACCACACCTTTTAGACTTGTTTATGGAAAAGCATGTCATCTTCCAGTAAAAATTGAACACAAAGCATTTTGGGCTTTGAAATCATGTAATCTTGATTTACATGAAGCTGGACGTCTACGATTAAGTCAACTAAACGAATTAGAAGAATTAAGACATGAAGCATACGAAAATTCGTTAATCTATAAAGAAAGAACAAAGAAATGGCATGATAAAAGAATCAGAAGTTCAAAAGAATTTAAAGAAGGAGACAGAGTTCTTCTTTTCAATTCACGATTCAAGCTATTTCCTGGAAAATTGAAATCAAGATGGTCTGGACCATTCATAGTCAAAAGAGTTTTCCCATACGGAACGATAGAATTGATAAATTCAAATGGGATTGAATTTAAAGTTAATGGTCACAGAGTTAAACATTACATACATGGTCCGATGGAAGTCGACAACGAAGTTAATCACAATTTCGACACCACAGCTAACTAAGTGTGGGGAGAATCAAGTCTTTAAAGGATAATATGTATTTCTGTTAGAGTTAGATTGTCTGTTTTCGTGTAGTTCTCGAAAATGGAACCCGAATGGTCTTTCCCTAGCAGACCCTAAAGAACTAGTCTTCTCCCCCCATTCTGAATTTTTATTTTTTTAGGTTTTTACAAAATGAAGACTGCCTGTGAACTAAACCATGGTCTAATGCTACACGCTTTGATCACTAAACGTAATAATGACATACTACCGAGTGAACTAGTATCAGTAATCAGAGAAAGAATGGACGGAGTTAGAAAAGAATCCAGATGCGAAGATAATAAGTTACAATTTGGTAAAGGAAAATCAAAATCCGCAGCGAAAAGAAGAGCACGACACCTAGAACGATGTCACAAATGCGGAAAATGGTCACATGGAGGTAAATGTTCAAATAATCAAACATATTCAAATACCGAATTTGTTACTTTATGCAGAGACGGACCGTTCATATGTTTAGAAGAAAAGACACTGAATGCTCGAGGTTACGCCTATGTAGCCATGGAAAACCAATTAAACCGACTATCTTATGAATGGGATAGATCATATAACTAAGAAATCTATTTCACAGGTATGTCTGTACAGTTTTTATTTTTATTTTTATTTTTAACCTTTTGATAATAAACGCTAATTTGTTCGCTAAAAAGTATTAAATTGGTATTGAATAAAATTAGGTTTGGCGACCGAAATTATTGATATCATTCAAAAATTTATTACATCACTGCGAAATTTAACGTTTATTCTTAAGGTATAAATATCTTTAAACAATCAACCCAAAATATTTCAAAAATTCGTCATGAGTTAAATTAGGTTTTGGAACCGAAATTACTTTACCGAAAAGAGGGGCGCATATTTTTGATAATATTTGATTGATTAAAGTGGGATAAAAAGACAAAAAGATATTTAATTTTATTTTTACCATGTTTTTAAAATTAATATTTAAATCTTAAATTAATATTGTAAACTTTGTAAAAACAATATATTTAAAATTGTAAATATTTGAAAAATTAATATAAGTTGGTGTGAATTTATACTACGAATTTTTAATTTTATGCATTTCAAATTTTAAGTTTGGTGTGAATTTTTAATATTAATTTTGAATTTTATATTTAAGTTGTGTGAATTTAAAAACAAAAATTTACTTTATCTCATTAAGTTAAAAATATGATTTTTAAAATTCGTTGTAAGTTGAAGACTAGGTCTTTGAACCGAAATTGCTTTACCCGAGGGAGGGACGAGAACTTTTATTATCATTGTTTTTAATCTTATTGAATTAAAGTATGCCAAAAACATTAAAAAACCCAAAAATCTTAGCTTTTAAAACAATCGCTACAAAAAGACAAATTTTAAAATTTTGTCGAGGGACGGACTAGGACATCGATCCGAAACGACCTCGTCCTAAATAACAAAGGAAACAAAATTTTAAAATTAAGTACTTAATTGTTTTATAAATTAATGATTATATATAAATATATATATATATATATATATATATATATATATATATATATATATATATATATATATATATATATATATATATATATATATATATATATATATATATATATATATATATATATATATATATATCAAACTCCGCGACTCGCGGAGTTTGAAGGGTTATTCACTGCGAGTCGCGGGAGGACCGGAAATCAGAAAAAAAAAAATAAAGAGCTGCAAACTGATCAGTCCACACCCCCAAAACCGAAAACACTGCGAAATACTCCGAAAAAACACCCAAAAACACCCCCAAAATCTCAATTTTTAACCGTTAATCACCAAATCTTTTACTAAAATCATGTTGAGAAGGATGCTATCTAGGAATTACTCAAGAAAAACGGTAAATTTCTACACCTAAACACCATTTAATCCGAAATTAGTGTTCTTGAGCCATTTTTTCCCCAGTTTGATTTTGATGCTTTTTAGTGTAATTAAGCTTAAATTGTTTATGTATTATGCTTGTATAACCTAGAATGATGCTGTTTAACATGATTAGAAGCCTTAAACTTCAAATTTTGAGTAATCTAGGGTTTGTGTTCTTGAGCAAATTTGGGGCTTTTTGATATAAACAGGTTATGGCCGATTTTTGTCATGAATTGTTGCTAAATTGAGTAGTGTAACATGTCTAGGTAGTTAAATGATCCAAACTTTGAGCCTAAACATGATTTTGAGAATTAAAGTGGACTTTTTCAAGTCTAAAATTCATGAACTTGATTTTTGAAAGATAATGCCATTTGAGACTTGTTTAATTGCTAGTAATGATTATTTTGACATGTTATTTGAGTTGAATGCTTATGAACTTGGCAAACATTTTCGTATATGCTTATTTGAAAAAGTGTAGATTTGATGAAAATGTGAAAATGAGCTTAAGTTTGATATAAATTGATCATGTCATTGTGATTATTTTGATTGATGATTTTGCTGACACTAATGCATATTTGGATGCACAAAAATTGTGTTTGATGTGTTTTGCAGACTGAAAGGGGTGAATCTTCATCCCAAGCCCACAATGCTCCTGCTGAGAACGCGGAACAACAGGAGATGGATAACTACTACAAGCAGGATATACCTCATCCAGTCATGACCTTTTCTGATATGCACTTGGAAGAGTTGCACCCGAACCTGAGATTTGACAGACTTTGGATAGATTATCCAAAATATCATAGGGGTTTGCATACTCTTCATTCTAAGGTTGTTGAGGTACCGAGGGTCATAGAATGGGGACCCTTAGAAGCTGTAGAATTGGCCGGGCCAATTAGGGAATTACTTGTACAGAGGTATGGTAATTCTACTTTTAATGACTGGGTACGTTTATTCACCATGCGTAGACCTGTATATAAAGTATGGTGTGAAGAATTATTGTGTAGTATAGAGTTGAATAATCGGGTAGCTAGTTTAATCGATCGTTCTTTTATTAGATTTTTGTTAGGCGGTTCGATGCGCCACATGTCTTTACTGGACATGGCTCAGGCTTTACGTATATATACGCCTGAGGAGTTAGCATCTGCCGATTGTAGAGGGTTGATACTAAACGGTAGAAAGATAGATGAAAATTTTGATACACACGGTGTGTGGAGTCAAATGACAAGCCATCACCGTTTCAAAGGGGGAAATTACTCTTATTTGGATATAGATAGAGCCGAATTAAGAGTGATTCATAGGTTTTTAGCTAATTCGATTACACAAAGGGGTAAGAACAAGGAAAAAGTAAATGAACAGGATTTGTTTTACCATATGTGTATTCGAGACCCACAAAGCGCTGTAAGTATACCATATTGTGTGGGTTATTATTTATCAGCTATGGTTCGGGGGATGCGACCGCATAGCATAATAGGAGGTGGTATTTTTATTACTTTGATTGGTGAATATCTCGGTGTGGATATAAGTCGGGGGGGATTATTAGTAGAAGAACTAGAACCCCGCGATACTATAGGTTTAAATGTATACCATGGTGCCAAAGTTTTGAAGAGGCGAAATAACGCCGCAGTACAATACCATGGTAGACATCCACAGGTTGAGCGAAACCAACAGCAAGGTAATGTAGGAGGGGGGAATGAGATGCAAGAAATGCAAAGGTTTATAGCTTCTCAGGAATACAAAAATGCTAGACAGAGAGCATTTGAAGATTGGCAAGTTCATCAGAACCAAATCATAGCTCATTGCCAACATATAGGTAGAAACTATATTCCTACACCGAAACCCATCTTCCCTCCCTGGTCTATAGAGATGCAGCCACCATATCCTACGTATAACCCTGCCGAAGCATTCTATAGCACCTATGGTTATGCCTGGAACCCCTATTGGTACCAGTATCATCCCTAGTATACTTAATTTTTTTTTATTTTGTAATTTGTAATTATTGATACGTTTAATACTTTTGTTAATATTGTAATCATTTTTATAATTATCTAAATTTTATTCTTAGATTTTAATAATTTTTGAATGTGGGGTAATATACCAAACTTCAAAAATATGTATATATGTTTGCAGTTTATCTTATGTACACAACAGGGTAAAACAACGCATTTCCAAAGACTGGCATTAAGTTCAGCAAAAGCAACTAATTTTGACGACAAGATGCAAAATATATGTGAAATAACAACAAGACGGAATGAACAAATGATGTGCACCATTTATCATTCAGCAAACAAACGCCAATATATTTGGAAACTTTGGTAAAAATTTAATCATTTTCACACAAATCACCCTCAATAATTTAAATTATTCCTGATTTCTTGCAAATGAGGGCATTGCAAGATCTTAAGTGTGGGAAGGGGTTAAATTCTTTCGGATTTTAAAATTTTTTTCTTTATACACTTGGTTACCATTAAAAATACTAGTAAAGCAGTAGTTGTATTAGAATCTAGTGCTCTCTGATAAAAAAAGAACAGCCCTAGTCTTATATACTAACTACCCAATTCTAGTAAAATTTTTCAAAATTTTCAATTAAATGAACTCAAAATCATGTTTATACATATTTATGAACAATAAAACTAGGTTTTAACACCGAAATTATTGTTACCTCGGAAAGGACATAAGTTGAGAAACAAACTAAAATGTTAAAATTCATTTAAAATGGAATAGAGGACGATAAAAAGGAAAATAAAAGCCAAGTGTGGGAAAATTTACCAAGTTATCTTAAACATATGTCACATATATCTGTAACAAATAACAGAAAATACTTTTGCTTTGGACTAAACTAAACTGTTTACCCGATGAAAGAAAAGAAAAGATGGATCTACACGATGAATCAATTCCATCATTAAAAGGAAGTAAAGTCTTCCGAAAAAGACACCCGCTTCTTGATTTAGGTCATGAAGTTGTCGTCCAGACCAGCTGTAGGTTGACGAAAAATCTAGAAAAGTCATCACTAAAATCAGCAAGAAATCCACGGACCTCAGCATTAAACAGGGTCGCCAAGTGGTCAGATTTATCCTAACCATGAGAAGGATTTATCTTGTACAATGGGGGGGCACTATGCAAATTAGCTGGATAAGACTAATGAATCAGATCCCCAGAAAGGATAATCTCCTTAAAAGATCAAAAATCAGCTTTTAAGCCTGATATTACTCAATCCTTGAGATTGACCTTAAAGATTGAGAATTACAAACTCATGGAATTCAATGATATCTAAACTCGAGCTTGAACGAGAAAATATTTTGATCAAAATTACAAACCGATTTGTTTTCTGAAAACCCTATTTTCAATGCGTTCATTACCATTGAACGTAAAATCCTAGGAATTCACTTGGAATTCATTAGGTCACCTGAACTAAATCGGGTGTCAACCGTAAGAACGGTGGTTGCATAGTGGTCAAAGACAGGACCTTGTGCCATACCGAAAAATCATAAGGGTGAGCTTTACTATTGCTCCTACCAAGGATAGTAATTGCGTCCGACACGTTATAGACCATAATTAAAAGCATGTCAGAGGACATTGCCTTAACAGTTGCTTGTTCAACGCTTTCCTTTACAACCGGACGGTAGTTTACCGAAAGGTGATATACGGGACAAGTGAACTGGACGTGTTGCTTTCCAAATACAAGGTTAGCAAGTGGGTGACACAAAACCATAAGTTTTGAGCTAAAATTTTCAAATCTGAAACCCACCAAACCCACAAAAATATTTTGCAAACACCGGTAAAGGGTTATTCCGGAAAACTTATCTAGGGTAAAAACTAGATTTAATTTTCAAAAGATCAAATGTTTTCATAAAGATCCAATTTCCTTAATGGATCTAAATTTTTATAGTGATGTGGGACTGTAAACCATATCGTTACTACCATTATTTATACCGCCGTATAGAAATCACTGATGTACAAAGTGTGAAGAATAAAGAAGTGATTCTAGTATTTCAAGACGATATTGCTTGAGGACAAGCAACACTCAAGTGTGGGAATATTTGATAATGCTAAAAACGAACATATATTTCATAGCATTATTCCTCAAGAAAGACAAGCTTTTAGTTGCAATTGTTGAATTTACAAGTAATATTCGTTTAAATAATAAAAGGTGAAGACAAAAGACAGATTCGACGAATTGAAGACGCAAACGACCAAAAAGCTCAAAAGTACAAAAGACAATCAAAGAGGTTCCAATTATTGATAAGAAACGTCTCGAAATTACAAGAGTACAAGATTCAAAACGCAAAGTACAAGATATTAAATTGTACGCAAGGACGTTCGAAAATTCGGAACCGGGACCAGAGTCAACTCTCAACGCTCGACGCAACGGACTAAAAATTACAAGTCAACTATGCACATAAATATAATATAATATTTAAATAATTCTTATAATTATTTATATATTATAATAAATAATTAAAACCGTCGGCAAGAAAGACTCCAAACTGATGTGAGCTGTAATTTCAAACTCCGCGACTCGCGGAGTTTGAAGGGGAAAATACCGCGAGTCGCGGAGCCCCAAAAGTCGAAAATCCCTATAAAAGCAACCGAATTCTGATCGCAAATCATCATCTTTTTCTTCTTCTCCTCATACGTAAAATATATATATATATATTTATAATTTATATTTTAATTTTAATTATAATTCTAATAATAAGGGTATGTTAGCGAATGTTGTAAGGGTGTAAGTCGAAATTCTGTCCGTGTAACGCTACGCTATTTTTAATCATTGTAAGTTATGTTCAACCTTTTTATATTAATGTCTCGTAGCTAAGTTATTATTATGCTTATTTAATCCGAAGTAATCATGATGTTGGGCTAATTACTAAAATTGGGTAATTGGACTTTGTACCATAATTGGGGTTTGGATAAAAGAACGACACTTATAGAAATTGGACTATGGGCTATTAATGGGTTTTATATTAACTAAACAATACCTTGTTAATTTAATATACAAACTTATAATTCGACATATTTATATATAACCACATACGCTTGACTGGGTACGGTGGGCGGGATATCTATAAATACCAATAATTATTCATTTTACCGGATACGGAATTGGATTAATAGTTAATAGACTTATTGAAACAGGGGTGAATTACATTCAAGGGTAATTGGTGTAATTGTTAACAAAGTAGTAAAACCTTGGTTTACACGCAGTCGATAACCTGGTGTATTCATTAAACAAAGTATTAAAACCTTGTTACAATTCGAATCCCCAATTAGTTGGAATATTTGACTTCGGAAATAAGAATAATTTGACGAAGGCTTTCGGTCTTTATATTTATGACCGATGGACTATTATGGACAAATCCGTATGGACATATTAAATAATCCAGGACAAAGGACAATTAACCCATGGGCATAAAACTAAAATCAACACGTCAAACATCATGATTACGGAAGTTTAAATAAGCATAATTATTTTATTTCATATTTAATTTCCTTTATTTTATATTTAATTGCACTTCTAATTATCGCATTTTTATTGTTATTTAATTGCACTTTTAATTATCGTCCTTTTTAATTATCGCAAGTTTATTTTATCGCACTTTTATTATTCGCAATTTCATTATCGTTATTTACTTTACGCTTAAAATTAAGTCTTGTATTTATTTATTATTTTACATTTGGTTTTAACTGCGACTAAAGTTTTAAAATCGACAAACCGGTCATTAAACGGTAAAAACCCCCCTTTATAATAATAATATTACTTATATATTTGTTTGTATTTTTATAAAAGTAAACTAAAATAGCGTTGAGCTTTGTTTAAAAAAAGATTCCCTGTGGAACGAACCGGACTTACTAAAAACTACACTACTGTACGATTAGGTACACTGCCTATAAGTGTTGTAGCAAGGTTTAAGTATATCCATTCTATAAATAAATAAATATCTTGTGTAAAATTGTATCATATTTAATAGTATTTCCTGCAAAAATTTAATAACTATTTTATACCACTCCGCTACCACGTTCGAAAATCCGGAACCGGGACCAGAGTCAACTCTCAACGCTCGACGCAACGGACTAAAAATTACAAGTCAACTATGCACATAAATATAATATAATATTTAAATAATTCTTATAATTATTTATATATTATAATAAATAATAAAAACCGTCGGCAAGAAAGACTCCAAACTGATGTGAGCTGTAATTTCAAACTCCGCGACTCGCGGAGTTTGAAGGGGAAAATACCGCGAGTCGCGGAGCCCCAAAAGTCGAAAATCCCTATAAAAGCAACCGAATTCTGATCGCAAATCATCATATTTTTTTTCTTCTCCTCATACGTAAAAAATATATATATATATTTATAATATATATTTTAATTTTAATTATAATTCTAATAATAAGGGTATGTTAGCGAATGTTGTAAGGGTGTAAGTCGAAATTCTGTCCGTGTAACGCTACGCTATTTTTAATCATTGTAAGTTATGTTCAACCTTTTTATATTAATGTCTCGTAGCTAAGTTATTATTATGCTTATTTAATCCGAAGTAATCATGATGTTGGGCTAATTACTAAAATTGGGTAATTGGACTTTGTACCATAATTGGGGTTTGGATAAAAGAACGACACTTGTAGAAATTGGACTATGGGCTATTAATGGGTTTTATATTAACTAAACAATACCTTGTTAATTTAATATACAAACTTATAATTCGACATATTTATATATAACCACATACGCTTGACTGGGTACGGTGGGCGGGATATCTATAAATACCAATAATTATTCATTTTACCGGATACGGAATTGGATTAATAGTTAATAGACTTATTGAAACAGGGGTGAATTACATTCAAGGGTAATTGGTGTAATTGTTAACAAAGTAGTAAAACCTTGGTTTACACGCAGTCGATAACCTGGTGTATTCATTAAACAAAGTATTAAAACCTTGTTACAATTCGAATCCCCAATTAGTTGGAATATTTGACTTCGGAAATAAGAATAATTTGACGAAGGCTTTCGCTCTTTATATTTATGACTGATGGACTATTATGGACAAATCCGTATGGACATATTAAATAATCCAGGACAAAGGACAATTAACCCATGGGCATAAAACTAAAATCAACACGTCAAACATCATGATTACGGAAGTTTAAATAAGCATAATTATTTTATTTCATATTTAATTTCCTTTATTTTATATTTAATTGCACTTCTAATTATCGCATTTTTATTGTTATTTAATTGCACTTTTAATTATCGTCCTTTTTAATTATCGCAAGTTTATTTTATCACACTTTTATTATTCGCAATTTCATTATCGTTATTTACTTTACGCTTAAAATTAAGTCTTGTATTTATTTATTATTTTACATTTGGTTTTAACTGCGACTAAAGTTTTAAAATCGACAAACCGGTCATTAAACAGTAAAAACCCCCCTTTATAATAATAATATTACTTATATATTTGTTTGTATTTTTATAAAAGTAAACTAATATAGCGTTGAGCTTTGTTTAAAAAAGATTCCCTGTGGAACGAACCGGACTTACTAAAAACTACACTACTGTACGATTAGGTACACTGCCTATAAGTGTTGTAGCAAGGTTTAAGTATATCCATTCTATAAATAAATAAATATCTTGTGTAAAATTGTATCATATTTAATAGTATTTCCTGCAAAAATTTAATAACTATTTTATACCACTCCCCATTAACTGATAATGCTAAAAACGAACATATATTTCATAGCATTATTCCTCAAGAAAGACAAGCTTTTAGTTGCAATTGTTCTATTTACAAGTAATATTCGTTTAAATAATAAAAGGTGAAGACAAAAGACAGATTCGACGAATTGAAGACGCAAACGACCAAAAAGCTCAAAAGTACAAAAGACAATCAAAGAGGTTCCAATTATTGATAAGAAACGTCTCGAAATTACAAGAGTACAAGATTCAAAACGCAAAGTACAAGATATTAAATTGTACGCAAGGACGTTCGAAAATCCGGAACCGGGACCAGAGTCAACTCTCAACGCTCGACGCAACGGACTAAAAATTACAAGTCAACTATGCACATAAATATAATATAATATTTAAATAATTCTTATAATTATTTATATATTATAATAAATAATAAAAACCGTCGGCAAGATGTGAGCTGTAATTTCAAACTCCGCGACTCGCGGAGTTTGAAGGGGAAAATACCGCGAGTCGCGGAGCCCCAAAAGTCAAAAATCCCTATAAAAGCAACCGAATTCTGATCGCAAATCATCATCTTTTTCTTCTTCTCCTCATACGTAAAATATATATATATATTTATAATTTATATTTTAATTTTAATTATAATTCTAATAATAAGGGTATGTTAGCGAATGTTGTAAGGGTGTAAGTCGAAATTCTGTCCGTGTAACGCTACGCTATTTTTAATCATTGTAAGTTATGTTCAACCTTTTTATATTAATATCTCGTAGCTAAGTTATTATTATGCTTATTTAATCCAAAGTAATCATGATGTTGGGCTAATTACTAAAATTGAGTAATTGGACTTTGTACCATAATTGGGGTTTGGATAAAAGAACGACACTTGTAGAAATTGGACTATGGGCTATTAATGGGTTTTATATTAACTAAACAATACCTTGTTAATTTAATATACAAACTTATAATTCGACATATTTATATATAACCACATACGCTTGACTGGGTACGGTGGGCGGGATATCTATAAATACCAATAATTATTCATTTTACCGGATACGGAATTAGATTAATAGTTAATAGACTTATTGAAACAGGGGTGAATTACATTCAAGGGTAATTGGTGTAATTGTTAACAAAGTAGTAAAACCTTGGTTTACACGCAGTCGATAACCTGGTGTATTCATTAAACAAAGTATTAAAACCTTGTTACAATTCGAATCCCCAATTAGTTGGAATATTTGACTTCGGAAATAAGAATAATTTGACGAAGGCTTTCGCTCTTTATATTTATGACTGATGGACTATTATGGACAAATCCGTATGGACATATTAAATAATCCAGGACAAAGGACAATTAACCCATGGGCATAAAACTAAAATCAACACGTCAAACATCATGATTACGGAAGTTTAAATAAGCATAATTATTTTATTTCATATTTAATTTCCTTTATTTTATATTTAATTTCACTTCTAATTATCGCATTTTTATTGTTATTTAATTGCATTTTTAATTATCGTCATTTTTAATTATCGCAAGTTTATTTTATCGCACTTTTATTATTCGCAATTTCATTATCGTTATTTACTTTACGCTTAAAATTAAGTCTTGTATTTATTTATTATTTTACATTTGGTTTTAACTACGACTAAAGTTTTAAAATCGACAAACCGGTCATTAAACGGTAAAAACCCCCCTTTATAATAATAATATTACTTATATATTTGTTTGTATTTTTATAAAAGTAAACTAATATAGAGTTGAGCTTTGTTTAAAAAAAGATTCCCTGTGAAACGAACCGGACTTACTAAAAACTACACTATTGTACAATTAGGTACACTGCCTATAAGTGTTGTAGCAAGGTTTAAGTATATCCATTCTATAAATAAATAAATATCTTGTGTAAAATTGTATCATATTTAATAGTATTTCCTGCAAAAATTTAATAACTATTTTATACCACTCCGCTACCACATCAAGTATTTTTGGCGCCGCTGCCGGGGACTCTCTTAAAAGCCGGAAGCGCAACGCTAATATAAAAAAAAAAGATTTTTAGTTAACTTTTATTAAAATTCGTTTTTGTAAAAATACGTTTTAATTATTCAAAAATATAAAAAGAAAAACAAAAATATAAGTATTTTTAAGATTTTGTTAAATATTTAAGTTTTATAAGTTTCTTTATTTTTATTTTAGTTTATAAAAATATAAGTTTTATTTAAATATCTTTTATTTATATAAAAACAGAAAACGGAAAAAAAAATAAATAAATAAATAAAGAAAAACGCGTTGAAGATTAAACCCGTCATTTGAAATTCTGAACCCCGCGACTCGCGGGGTTTGATGCATTAAATACCGCAACTCGCGGAGATAACCTGACACGCCGAGAGAAGCCCTAATCAGGCATTAATTACGTAATTATTATTATTTTTAATTAAAACCCTAATTAGTTTTTAGTTTTTAATTAGTTTTTAGTGTTTATTATTATTTTGTATATTTAGTTAAATTAGTTTTATTAAATTATAAAATTAGTAGTTTTATTAAATAAATAATATAAAAATAATATTTTTATAAAAATTGTAATTTTTACAACTTTTTGTATATTTTTATATTTTGTCCCTTTTTAATTGTTTTAGCGTAATATTTGTATTTTTAGCTCATATTTAGTTTTAAACTTAGTTTTTGCCATAGTTATTTTTACTCCTAGATTTTTAGGCTTTGCCGTAGAATTCCTTAAGTGCTTTTTCTTTAGACTAAGATTTAGGTGCTTTAGAATTTTGCGACGCCTTTTTAAGTTTTAGTTTCTTTTTAAGTTATTTCCATTTGGGATATAGTTTTTCCTATAAGCTTTAATATTTTTAGACACCTTTTACTATGTACCAATTATCATTCCAATTAGTAATTTCAATTTGCGATTATAATTTTAAGTTAGTTGTAGTAATAAGGTTAGGTTAGTCAAGTATTTTTAAGTTTTTATAAGTTTCTTTTAATTTTTCCGTCACCTTTTATTTTTCAACCATTTTTCTTTTTCGACCTTTTTCCGACGAACTCTTTTTCTTTCTTATTTCTCACTATTCTAGTTTTAGGACATAGATTTTTATTCTACTTCTATTCTAAATTTCTTAAAATTACGAAAATTTATTTTAAGTGGTTAAATTAATAGACATCAAAATTTTCTGGTTCGTAGTAATAGTTGGATTTGTACGTGGACCGGGTTATTGGAGCCAAACAGTCCTCAATTATATTGAGACCAAACGAATCCTGCCCCTCTGCTGCATCTTTTGGCTATTCGAAACGTGGGCAAAATCAGAAAAGTCTATTGGTTGGATAACTTATTATAATTTTTCTTTCCTTTTAAAAACTAATAGGATATTCAGTGAATGCACCGAGCAAGACGTTCACCACCTTTTGTACGTTCACCACCTGTAACTAGATCAAGACATTTAGCAAATATAACCGCCGTTGATTTTTCTTTAGAATCGTCATCCAGTCAACCAAGTACTTCAGTTCAAATTTCCGATAATCCATTTTTTGAACCTGACCTCACAATTGAGAATCCGGAGAATATTCAAGAACGGTTCGTAGATCCTGAATCATTAAACTTTCCTCCGGAACCACCAATCATTCAAACAGAGATTGTTGAGGAATGAACCATTAAATCAGAATCCTCTAGTGATTCCGATTCAACAAATTCAATTATGGAGAATCTGGAACCTTTAAGTATGGAGGACCGAATGAGAGCTAAACGCACTGGCCAAGGTCACGCAATTACTCATCCAGACATTAATGCGCCAGATTATGAAATCAAATGACAAATTCTACACATGGTGACTAATCAATGCCAATTTAGTGGTGCGCCGAAGGAAGATCCAAATGAACATCTACGTACCTTTAATAGGATCTGCACACTATTTAAAATCCGAGAAGTGGAGGATGAACAGATATATCTCATGTTATTTCCCTGGACTTTAAAGGGAGAAGCCAAAGATTGGTTAGAATCGTTACCTGAAGGGGCGATCGATACATGGGATGTTTTAGTTGACAAATTTCTTAAACAATTCTTTCCTGCATCTAAAGCCGTAAGACTTCAAGCAGAAATTGTTACGTTTACACAGAAACCAAATGAAACTCTATATGAGGCGTGGACTAGATATGGAAAGTTGTTAAGAGGATGTCCGCAACATGGTTTAGACACCTGTCAAATAGTACAAATATTCTACCAAGGATGCGACATCACTACAAGAAAAGACATAGATATAGCAGCTGGTGGTTCTATTATGAAGAAAACCGAAACTGATGCTTACAAAATTATTGATAACACTGCTTCCCACTCACATGAGTGGCACCAAGAAAAAGATATCATTAGATCATCTAAAGCAGCTAGAGCCGATTCTAGCCATGACTTAGATTCCATTTCCGCAAAGATAGATGCTGTGGAGAGACGAATGGAAAAGATGACTAAGGATATTCACTCAATACGAATTAGTTGTGAGCAGTGTGGAGGACCACATTTGACAAAAGATTGTCTCAGTATTGAATTAACAATGGAACAAAGAGAGAATATTTCATACATAAACCAAAGGCCTGGAAATAATTATCAGAATAATTATCAACCGCTAAGACCGATTTACAATCAAAACTAGAATTATAACCGAAATATTCCATACAACAACCAACAAGGTCCTAGCAATCAACAAGTATCCAATAATACTTACAATCAGCAACGACCTAATTTTCAAAACAAACCACCACAACAAACCGATGATAAAAAGCCGAATTTAGAAGATATGATGACAAAGCTAGTTGAAACTCAAACGCAGTTTTTCACATCTCAGAAACAAACCAATGAACAAAATGCTCAAGCATTTAGAAATCAACAAGCTTCTATTCAAAATCTGGAACAAGAAGTGAGTAACCTAGCAAGGTTAATAGGTGAAAGAAAACCAGGAAGTCTACCTAGTGATACAAATGCTAACCCCCGGAATGAAACAGCTAAAGCTATTACCACAAGAAGTGGTACAACACTTAAACCACCTGAAATACCTGTAACTTCTGATGAAGCTATTCCTACTCCACAAGAACCACAACCTGATCAAGATAAGGAAAAAGAACCGGTAGTTGAAAAGGTTAATGAAGATAACACAGTTAAGGCTAGACCTTATGTTAAACCATACCAACCACCACTTCCTTACCCGAGTAAAATGAAGAAAGAGAAACTTGAAGCCGAGCAATCCAAATTCTTGGATATGTTTAAACAGATAAATGTAAATCTTCCTTTCATTGATGTGATTTCAGGAATGCCTAGATATGCTAAATTCTTGAAAGATCTAATCTCAAATAGAAAGAAAATGGAAGAACTCTCGGCTGTTACTATGAATGCTAATTGTTCAGCAGTGCTGTTGAATAAGATACCAGAAAAACTATCTGATCCAGGAAGTTTCACAATTCCATGTTTTCTGGGTAGTCTTAGTTCAATAGAAGCATTGGCAGACTTAGGTGCTAGTATAAATCTAATGCCGTATTCACTATACACTAAACTAGACCTTGGAGAATTGAAACCAACAAGAATAAGCATACAACTAGCCGATAGATCAATAAAATATCCTAGAGGGATAATGGAGAACATGCTAGTTAAAGTTGGTACTTTAGTATTTCCAGTAGATTTTGTTGTTCTGGACATGGAAGAAGATTCTCAAGTTCCTCTCATATTAGGAAGACCATTCTTAAACACGGCTAAAGCAATGATAGACGTGTTCGGTAAGAAATTGACCCTAAGTATAGAGGATGAGAGTGTTACCTTTTCAGTTGATAGAGCAATGCAACAACCACAATCTGCAGATGATACATGTTATTATATTCAAACTATAGATGCACATGCAGAATTATTAGAAGAATTTCCAGAATTACAAGGAACAGGAGAATGTTCTTTAGGAGAAAGTAATGAACCAATTGATGAAGCTGAAATGTTAGCTACACTTATAGCTAATGGATATGAACCAACAACAGAAGAAATTCAAATGCTAAAAGAAGAAGACAGATATCGATATAAATCATCGATAGAAGAAACTCCGAAATTAGAGTTAAAGCCACTTCCAAACCATTTGGAATACACTTATTTACATGGTGAATCTGAATTACCTGTAATAATATCGTCTTCTCTTACTGAAAATGAGAAATCACAACTCATTTCTGTGTTGAAAGCTCATAAACCAGCCATTGCATGGAAGATTCATGATATTAAAGGAATAAGTCCTTCGTATTGCACACATAAAATCCTTATGGAAGAAGGTCATAAAACGTATGTGCAACGCCAACGAAGACTAAATCCTAATATGCAAGATGTAGTTAAGAAAGAGATTATTAAACTGCTAGATGCAGGTCTAATTTATCCAATCTCTGATAGTCCATGGGTAAGCCCAGTTCAATGCGTGCCTAAGAAGGGTGGCATGACTGTCATTACAAATGAAAAAAATGAGCTTATTCCTACTAGGACTGTAACAGGATGGCGTGTGTGTATTGATTATAGAAAATTAAATGACGCCACCAGAAAAGATCACTTTCCCTTACCTTTCATAGATCAAATGTTGGAAAGATTAGCCAGAAATAGTTACTATTGTTTTCTAGATGGATTTTCCGGTTATTTTCAAATTCCAATAGCACCCGAGGACCAAGAGAAAACCACATTCACGTGCCCTTATGGTACTTTTGCTTACAAACGCATGTCATTTGGACTTTGTAACGCCCCTGCAACCTTTCAAAGGTGTATGATGGCGATTTTTCATGACATGATAGAAGAATGCATGGAAGTTTTCATGGATGACTTTTCAGTCTTCGGTGATACATTTAAATCATGTCTAGTTAATCTTGAACGAATGCTCATTAGATGCGAACAATCAAATCTAGTTCTTAATTGGGAGAAATGCCATTTCATGGTTAAAGAAGGCATCGTTCTTGGACATAAAATTTCAAAAGAAGGAATTGAAGTGGATAGAGCTAAAGTAGATGTAATTGCTAAACTTCCACATCCCACCAATGTTAGAGGAGTTAGGAGTTTTCTAGGGCATGCCGGTTTTTACCGACGTTTCATAAAAGATTTTTCTAAAATTGCCACTCCTATGAATAAACTCCTAGAAAAGGATGCTCCATTCATCTTTTCAGATGAGTGTATCAAATCTTTTAATATTCTTAAAGAGAAACTCACTAATGCGCCGATCATGATAACACCAAATTGGAATCTACCATTTGAACTAATGTGCGATGCAAGTGATTTTGCAATGGGAGCCGTTTTAGGACAAAGGATTGAAAAACGATTTCAACCTATATATTATGCTAGTAAGACGTTACAAGGAGCACAAACAAACTATACAACTACTGAAAAAGAACTCCTTGCTATTGTCTTTGCTTTTGACAAATTGCGATCATATCTCGTTCTAGCGAAAACGGTGGTCTATACCGACCATTCTGCTCTTAGATACCTATTTTCAAAACAAGATGCTAAACCAAGATTAATTCGTTGGATTTTACTCTTACAAGAGTTTGATATTGAAATCCGAGATAAAAGAGGAGCAGAAAATCTCGCCGCTGATCATCTTTCTCGTCTTGAAAATCCCGAATTAGAAGTTCTAAATGAATCAGCCATACAAGACAACTTTCCTGATGAATATCTATTGAAGATAGATTATAAAGAAATCCCATGGTTTACAGACTATGCAAATTATTTAGTTTGTGGATTCCTTGAAAAAGGATTATCGTACCAAAGACGAAAGAAATTCTTCAGTGATATAAAACACTATTTCTGGGAAGATCCACATCTGTTTAAAAGTTGTCCCGATGGAATAATACGCCGATGTGTATTTGGAGATGAAGCTAGTAAAATATTAAACCATTGTCACACAGGACCAACAGGAGGGCATTATGGGCCTCAACTAACAGCAAGAAAAGTTTATGAAGCTGGATTCTATTGGCCTACAATTTACAAAGACGCACACCTTCTTTGCAAATCCTGTGATGCATGTCAAAGGGCCGGAAAAATAAGTCAACGTGATGAAATGCCACAAAATGTCATCCAAGTATGTGAAGTATTTGACATTTGGGGTATTGACTTTATGGGTCCATTTCCAAAATCGCATAATAATCTATATATACTCGTAGCCATTGATTATGTATCTAAATGGGCGGAAGCACAAGCTCTCCCAACTAACGATGCACGAGTTGTAGTCAACTTTTTAAAACGTCTTTTTGCAAGGTTTGGAACACCGAAAGCTTTAATAAGTGATCGGGGTACTCATTTCTGTAATAATCAACTTGAGAAAGTTCTTAAAAGATATGGAGTAACTCATAAAATCTCCACCGCATATCATCCACAAACAAGTGGACAAGTTGAAAATACCAACCGAGCTTTAAAACGTATTCTAGAGAAAACCGTAGGATCAAATCCGAAGGAATGGTCCATTAAATTGGAGGATGCACTCTGGGCTTTTAGAACAGCCTACAAAACTCCAATTGGAACCACACCTTTTAGACTTGTTTATGGAAAAGCATGTCATCTTCCAGTAAAAATTGAACACAAAGCATTTTGGGCTTTGAAATCATGTAATCTTGATTTACATGAAGCTGGACGTCTACGATTAAGTCAACTAAACGAATTAGAAGAATTAAGACATGAAGCATACGAAAATTCGTTAATCTATAAAGAAAGAACAAAGAAATGGCATGATAAAAGAATCAGAAGTTCAAAAGAATTTAAAGAAGGAGACAGAGTTCTTCTTTTCAATTCACGATTCAAGCTATTTCCTGGAAAATTGAAATCAAGATGGTCTGGACCATTCATAGTCAAAAGAGTTTTCCCATACGGAACGATAGAATTGATAAATTCAAATGGGATTGAATTTAAAGTTAATGGTCACAGAGTTAAACATTACATACATGGTCCGATGGAAGTCGACAACGAAGTTAATCACAATTTCGACACCACAGCTAACTAAGTGTGGGGAGAATCAAGTCTTTAAAGGATAATATGTATTTCTGTTAGAGTTAGATTGTCTGTTTTCGTGTAGTTCTCAAAAATGGAACCCGAATGGTCTTTCCCTAGCAGACCCTAAAGAACTAGTCTTCTCCCCCCATTCTGAATTTTTATTTTTTTAGGTTTTTACAAAATGAAGACTGCCTGTGAACTAAACCATGGTCTAATGCTACACGCTTTGATCACTAAACGTAATAATGACATACTACCGAGTGAACTAGTATCAGTAATCAGAGAAAGAATGGACGGAGTTAGAAAAGAATCCAGATGCGAAGATAATAAGTTATAATTTGGTAAAGGAAAATCAAAATCCGCAGCGAAAAGAAGAGCACGACACCTAGAACGATGTCACAAATGCGGAAAATGGTCACATGGAGGTAATTGTTCAAATAATCAAACCTATTCAAATACCGAATTTGTTACTTTATGCAGAGACGGACCGTTCATATGTTTAGAAGAAAAGACACTGAATGCTCGAGGTTACGCCTATGTAGCCATGGAAAACCAATTAAACCGACTATCTTATGAATGGGATAGATCATATAACTAAGAAATCTATTTCACAGGTATGTCTGTACAGTTTTTATTTTTATTTTTATTTTTAACCTTTTGATAATAAACGCTAATTTGTTCGCTAAAAAGTATTAAATTGGTATTGAATAAAATTAGGTTTGGCGACCGAAATTATTGATATCATTCAAAAATTTATTACATCACTGCAAAATTTAACGTTTATTCTTAAGGTATAAATATCTTTAAACAATCAACCCAAAATATTTCAAAAATTCGTCATGAGTTAAATTAGGTTTTGGAACCGAAATTACTTTACCGAAAAGAGGGGCGCATATTTTTGATAATATTTGATTGATTAAAGTGGGATAAAAAGACAAAAAGATATTTAATTTTATTTTTACCATGTTTTTAAAATTAATATTTAAATCTTAAATTAATATTGTAAACTTTGTAAAAAACAATATATTTAAAATTGTAAATATTTGAAAAATTAATATAAGTTGGTGTGAATTTATAATACGAATTTTTAATTTTATGCATTTCAAATTTTAAGTTTGGTGTGAATTTTTAATATTAATTTTGAATTTTATATTTAAGTTGTGTGAATTTAAAAACAAAAATTTACTTTATCTCATTAAGTTAAAAATTTGATTTTTAAAATTCGTTGTAAGTTGAAGACAAGGTCTTTGAACCGAAATTGCTTTACCCGAGGGAGGGACGAGAACTTTTATTATCATTGTTTTTAATCTTATTGAATTAAAGTATGCCAAAAACATTAAAAAACCCAAAAATCTTAGCTTTTAAAACAATCGCTACAAAAAGACAAATTTTAAAATTTTGTCGAGGGACGGACTAGGACATCGATCCGAAACGACCTCGTCCTAAATAACAAAGGAAACAAAATTTTAAAATTAAGTACTTAATTGTTTTATAAATTAATGATTATATATAAATATATATATATATATATATATATATATATATATATATATATATATATATATATATATATATATATATATATATATATATATATATATATATATCAAACTCCGCGACTCGCGGAGTTTGAAGGGTTATTCACCGCGAGTCGCGGGAGGACCGGAAATCAGAAAAAAAATAAAGAGCTGCAAACTGATCAGTCCACACCCCCAAAACCGAAAACACTGCGAAATACTCCGAAAAAACACCCAAAAAACACCCCCAAAATCACAATTTTTAACCGTTAATCACCAAATATTTTACTAAAATCATGTTGAGAAGGATGCTATCTAGGAATTACTCAAGAAAAACGGTAAATTTCTACACCTAAACACCATTTAATCCGAAATTAGTGTTCTTGAGCCATTTTTTCTCCAGTTTGATTTTGATGCTTTTTAGTGTAATTAAGCTTAAATTGTTTATGTATTATGCTTGTATAACCTAGATTGATGCTGTTTAACATGATTAGAAGCCTTAAACTTCAAATTTTGAGTAATCTAGGGTTTGTGTTCTTGAGCAAATTTGGGGCTTTTTGATATAAACAGGTTATGGCCGATTTTTGTCATGAATTGTTGCTAAATTGAGTAGTGTAACATGTCTAGGTAGTTAAATGATCCAAACTTTGAGCCTAAACATGATTTTGAGAATTAAAGTGGACTTTTTCAAGTCTAAAATTCATGAAATTGATTTTTGAAAGATAATGCCATTTGAGACTTGTTTAATTGCTAGTAATGATTATTTTGACATGTTATTTGAGTTGAATGCTTATGAACTTGGCAAACATTTTCGTATATGCTTATTTGAAAAAGTGTAGATTTATGAAAATGTGAAAATGAGCTTAAGTTTGATATAAATTGATCATGTTATTGTGATTATTTTGATTGATGATTTTGCTGATACTAATGCATATTTGGATGCACAAAAATTGTGTTTGATGTGTTTTGCAGACTGAAAGGGGTGAATCTTCATCCCAAGCCCGCAATGCTACTGCTGAGAACGCGGAACAACAGGAGGTGGATAACTACTACAAGTAGGATATACCTCATCCAGTTATGACCTTTTCTGATATGCACTTGGAAGAGTTGCACCCGAACCTGAGATTTGACAGACTTTGGATAGATTATCCAAAATATCAAAGGGGTTTGCATACTCTTCATTCTAAGGTTGTTGAGGTACCGAGGGTCATAGAATGGGGACCCTTAGAAGCTGTAGAATTGGCCGGTCCAATTAGGGAATTACTTGTACAGAGGTATGGTAATTCTACTTTTAATGACTGGGTACGTTTATTCACCATGCGTAGACCTGTATATAAAGTATGGTGTGAAGAATTATTGTGTAGTATAGAGTTGAATGATCGGGTAGCTAGTTTAACCGATCGTTCTTTTATTAGATTTTTGTTAGGCGGTTCGATGCGCCACATGTCTTTACTGGACATGGCTCAGGCTTTACGTATATATACGCCTGAGGAGTTAGCATCTGCCGATTGTAGAGGGTTGATACTAAACGGTAGAAAGATAGATGAAAATTTTGATACACACGGTGTGTGGAGTCAAATGACAAGCCATCACTGTTTCAAAGGGGGAAATTACTCTTATTTGGATATAGATAGAGCCGAATTAAGAGTGATTCATAGGTTTTTAGCTAATTCGATTACACAAAGGGGTAAGAACAAGGAAAAAGTAAATGAACAGGATTTGTTTTACCATATGTGTATTCGAGACCCACAAAGCGCTGTAAGTATACCTTATTGTGTGGGTTATTATTTATCAGCTATGGTTCGGGGGATGCGACCGCATAGCATAATAGGAGGTGGTATTTTTATTACTTTGATTGGTGAATATCTCGGTGTGGATATAAGTCGGGGGGGATTATTAGTAGAAGAACCAGAACCCCGCGATACTATAGGTTTAAATGTATACCATGGTGCGAAAGTTTTGAAGAGGCGAAATAACGCCGCAGTACAATACCATGGTAGACATCCACAGGTTGAGAGAAACCAACAGCAAGGTAATGTAGGAGGGGGGAATGAGATGCAAGAAATGCAAAGGTTTATAGCTTCTCAGGAATACGAAAATGCTAGACAGAGAGCATTTGAAGATTGGCAAGTTCATCAGAACCAAATCATAGCTCATTGCCAACATATAGGTAGAAACTATATTCCTACACCGAAACCCATCTTCCCTCCCTGGTCTATAGAGATGCAGCCACCATATCCTACGTATAACCCTGCCGAAGCATTCTATAGCACCTATGGTTATGCCTGGAACCCCTATTGGTACAAGTATCATCCCTAGTATACTTAATTTTTTTTTATTTTGTAATTTGTAATTATTGATACGTTTAATACTTTTGTTAATATTGTAATCATTTTTATAATTATCTAAATTTTATTCTTAGATTTTAATAATTTTTGAATGTGGGGTAATATACCAAACTTCAAAAATATGTATATATGTTTGCAGTTTATCTTATGTACACAACAGGGTAAAACAACGCATTTCCAAAGACTGGCATTAAGTTCAGCAAAAGCAACTAATTTTGACGACAAGATGCAAAATATATGTGAAATAACAACAAGACGGAATGAACAAATGATGTGCACCATTTATCATTCAGCAAACAAACGCCAATATATTTGGAAACTTTGGTAAAAATTTAATCATTTTCACACAAATCACCCTCAATAATTTAAATTATTCCTGATTTCTTGCAAATGAGGGCATTGCAAGATCTTAAGTGTGGGAAGGGGTTAAATTCTTTCGGATTTTAAAATTTTTTTCTTTATACACTTGGTTACCATTAAAAATACTAGTAAAGCAGTAGTTGTATTAGAATCTAGTGCTCTCTGATAAAAAAAGAACAGCCCTAGTCTTATATACTAACTACCCAATTCTAGTAAAATTTTTCAAAATTTTCAATTAAATGAACTCAAAATCATGTTTATACATATTTATGAACAATAAAACTAGGTTTTAACACCGAAATTATTGTTACCTCGGAAAGGACATAAGTTGAGAAAAAAACTAAAATGTTAAAATTCATTTAAAATGGAATAGAGGACGATAAAAAGGAAAATAAAAGCCAAGTGTGGGAAAATTTACCAAGTTATCTTAAACATATGTCACATATATCTGTAACAAATAACTGAAAATACTTTTGCTTTGGACTAAACTAAACTGTTTTACCCGATGAAAGAAAAGAAAAGATGGATCTACACGATGAATCAATTCCATCATTAAAAGGAAGTAAAGTCTTCTGAAAAAGACACGCGCTTCTTGATTTAGGTCATGAAGTTGTCGTCCAGACCAGCTGTAGGTTGACGAAAAATCTAGAAAAGTCATCACTAAAATCAGCAAGAAATCCACGGACCTCAGCATTAAACAGGGTCACCAAGTGGTCAGATTTATCCTAACCATGAGAAGGATTTATCTTGTACAATGGGGGGGCACTATGCAAATTAGCTGGATAAGACTAATGAATCAGATCCCCAGAAAGGATAATCTCCTTAAAAGATCAAAAATCAGCTTTTAAGCCTGATATTACTCAATCCTTGAGATTTACCTTAAAGATTGAGAATTACAAACTCATGGAATTCAATGATATCTAAACTCGAGCTTGAACGAGAAAATATTTTGATCAAAATTACAAACCGATTTGTTTTCTGAAAACCCTATTTTCAATGCGTTCATTACCATTGAACGTAAAATCCTAGGAATTCACCTGGAATTCATTAGGTCACCTGAACTAAATCGGGTGTCAACCGTAAGAACGGTGGTTGCATAGTGGTCAAAGACAGGACCTTGTGCCATACCGAAAAATCATAAGGGTGAGCTTTACTATTGCTCCTACCAAGGATAGTAATTGCGTCCGACATGTTATAGACCATAATTAAAAGCATGTCAGAGGACATTGCCTTAACAGTTGCTTGTTCAACGCTTTCCTTTACAACCGGATGGTAGTTTACCGAAAGGTGATATACGGGACAAGTGAACTGGACGTGTTGCTTTCCAAATACAAGGTTAGCAAGTGGGTGACACAAAACCATAAGTTTTGAGCTAAAATTTTCAAATCTGAAACCCACCAAACCCACAAAAATATTTTGCAAACACCGGTAAAGGGTTATTCCGGAAAAATTATCTAGGGTAAAAACTAGATTTAATTTTCAAAAGATCAAATGTTTTCATAAAGATCCAATTTCCTTAATGGATCTAAATTTTTATAGTCATGTGGGACTGTAAACCATATCGTTACTACCATTGTTTATACCGCCGTATAGAAATCACTGATGTACAAAGTGTGAAGAATAAAGAAGTGATTCTAGTATTTCAAGACGATATTGCTTGCGGACAAGCAACGCTCAAGTGTGGGAATATTTGATAATGCTAAAAACGAACATATATTTCATAGCATTATTCCTCAAGAAAGACAAGCTTTTAGTTGCAATTGTTCTATTTACAAGTAATATTCGTTTAAATAATAAAAGGTGAAGACAAAAGACAGATTCGACGAATTGAAGACGCAAACGACCAGAAAGCTCAAAAGTACAAAAGACAATCAAAGAGGTTCCAATTATTGATAAGAAACGTCTCGAAATTACAAGAGTACAAGATTCAAAACGCAAAGTACAAGATATTAAATTGTACGCAAGGACGTTCGAAAATCCGGAACCGGGACCAGAGTCAACTCTCAACGCTCGACGCAATGGACTAAAAATTACAAGTCAACTATGCACATAAATATAATATAATATTTAAATAATTCTTATAATTATTTATATATTATAATAAATAATAAAAACCGTCGGCAAGATGTGAGCTGTAATTTCAAACTCCGCGACTCGCGGAGTTTGAAGGGGAAAATACCGCGAGTCGCGGAGCTCCAAAAGTCGAAAATCCCTATAAAAGCAACCGAATTCTGATCGCAAATCATCATCTTTTTATTCTTCTCCTCATACGTAAAATATATATATATATATATATATATATATATATATATATATATATATATATATATATATATTTATAATTTAAATTTTAATTTTAATTATAATTCTAATAATAAGGGTATGTTAGCGAATGTTGTAAGGGTGTAAGTCGAAATTCTGTCCGTGTAACGCTACGCTATTTTTAATCATTGTAAGTTATGTTCAACCTTTTTATATTAATGTGTCGTAGCTAAGTTATTATTATGCTTATTTAATCCGAAGTAATCATGATGTTGGGCTAATTACTAAAATTGGGTAATTGGACTTTGTACCATAATTGGGGTTTGGATAAAAGAACGCCACTTGTAGAAATTGGACTATGGGCTATTAATGGGTTTTATATTAACTAAACAATACCTTGTTAATTTAATATACAAACTTATAATTCGACATATTTATATATAACCACATACGCTTGACTGGCTACGGTGGGCGGGATATCTATAAATACCAATAATTATTCATTTTACCGGATACGGAATTGGATTAATAGTTAATAGACTTATTGAAACAGGGGTGAATTACATTCAAGGGTAATTGGTGTAATTGTTAACAAAGTAGTAAAACCTTGGTTTACACGCAGTCGATAACCTGGTGTATTCATTAAACAAAGTATTAAAACCTTGTTACAATTCGAATCCCCAATTAGTTAGAATATTTGACTTCGGAAATAAGAATAATTTGACGAAGGCTTTCGCTCTTTATATTTATGACTGATGGACTATTATGGACAAATCCGTATGGACATATTAAATAATCCAGGACAAAGGACAATTAACCCATGGGCATAAAACTAAAATCAACACGTCAAACATCATGATTACGGAAGTTTAAATAAGCATAATTATTTTATTTCATATTTAATTTCCTTTATTTTATATTTAATTGCACTTCTAATTATCGCATTTTTATTGTTATTTAATTGCACTTTTAATTATCGTCCTTTTTAATTATCGCAAGTTTATTTTATCGCACTTTTATTATTCGCAATTTCATTATCGTTATTTACTTTACGCTTAAAATTAAGTCTTGTATTTATTTATTATTTTATATTTGGTTTTAACTGCGACTAAAGTTTTAAAATCGACAAACCGGTCATTAAACGGTAAAAACCCCCCTTTATAATAATAATATTACTTATATATTTGTTTGTATTTTTATAAAATTAAACTAATATAGCGTTGAGCTTTGTTTAAAAAAGATTCCCTGTGGAACGAACCGGACTTACTAAAAACTACACTACTGTACGATTAGGTACACTGCCTATAAGTGTTGTAGCAAGGTTTAAGTATATCCATTCTATAAATAAATAAATATCTTGTGTAAAATTGTATCATATTCTATAAATAAATAAATATCTTGTACAAAATAGTTATTAAATTTTTGCAGGAAATACTATTAAATATGATACAATTTTACACAAGATATTTATTTATTTATAGAATGGATATACTTAAACCTTGCTACAACACTTATAGGCAGTGTACCTAATCGTACAGTAGTGTAGTTTTTAGTAAGTCCGGTTCGTTCCACAGGGAATCTTTTTTAAACAAAGCTCAACGCTATATTAGTTTACTTTTATAAAAATACAAACAAATATATAAGTAATATTATTATTATAAAGGGGGGTTTTTACCGTTTAATGACCGGTTTGTCGATTTTAAAACTTTAGTCGCAGTTAAAACCAAATGTAAAATAATAAATAAATACAAGACTTAATTTTAAGCGTAAAGTAAATAACGATAATGAAATTGCGAATAATAAAAGTGCGATAAAATAAACTTGCGATAATTAAAAAGGACGATAATTAAAAGTGCAATTAAATAACAATAAAAATGCGATAATTAGAAGTGCAATTAAATATAAAATAAAGGAAATTAAATATGAAATAAAATAATTATGCTTATTTAAACTTCCGTAATCATGATGTTTGACGTGTTGATTTTAGTTTTATGCCCATGGGTTAATTGTCCTTTGTCTTGGATTATTTAATATGTCCATACGGATTTGTCCATAATAGTCCATCAGTCATAAATATAAAGAGCGAAAGCCTTCGTCAAATTATTCTTATTTCCGAAGTCAAATATTCCAACTAATTGGGGATTCGAATTGTAACAAGGTTTTAATACTTTGTTTAATGAATACACCAGGTTATCGACTGCGTGTAAACCAAGGTTTTACTACTTTGTTAACAATTACACCAATTACCCTTGAATGTAATTCACCCCTGTTTCAATAAGTCTATTAACTATTAATCCAATTCCGTATCCGGTAAAATGAATAATTATTGGTATTTATAGATATCCCGCCCACCGTACCCAGTCAAGCGTATGTGGTTATATATAAATATGTCGAATTATAAGTTTGTATATTAAATTAACAAGGTATTATTTAGTTAATATAAAACCCATTAATAGCCCATAGTCCAATTTCTACAAGTGTCGTTCTTTTATCCAAACCCCAATTATGGTACAAAGTCCAATTACCCAATTTTAGTAATTAGCCCAACATCATGATTACTTCGGATTAAATAAGCATAATAATAACTTAGCTACGAGACATTAATATAAAAAGGTTGAACATAACTTACAATGATTAAAAATAGCGTAGCGTTACACGGACAGAATTTCGACTTACACCCTTACAACATTCGCTAACATACCCTTATTATTAGAATTATAATTAAAATTAAAATATAAATTATAAATATATATATATATTTTACGTATGAGGAGAAGAAGAAAAAGATGATGATTTGCGATCAGAATTCCGTTGCTTTTATTGGGATTTTCGACTTTTGGGGCTCCGCGACTCGCGGTATTTTCCCCTTCAAACTCCGCGAGTCGCGGAGTTTGAAATTACAGCTCACATCAGTTTGGAGTCTTTCTTGCCGACGGTTTTTATTATTTATTATAATATATAAATAATTATAAGAATTATTTAAATATTATATTATATTTATGTGCATAGTTGACTTGTAATTTTTAGTCCGTTGCGTCGAGCGTTGAGAGTTGACTCTGGTCCCGGTTCCGGATTTTCGAACGTCCTTGCGTACAATTTAATATCTTGTACTTTGCGTTTTGAATCTTGTACTCTTGTAATTTCGAGACGTTTCTTATCAATAATTGGAACCTCTTTGATTGTCTTTTGTACTTTTGAGCTTTTTGGTCATTTGCGTCTTCAATTCGTCGAATCTGTCTTTTGTCTTCACCTTTTATTATTTAAACGAATATCACTTGTAAATAGAACAATTGCAACTAAAAGCTTGTCTTTCTTGAGGAATAATGCTATGAAATATATGTTCGTTTTTAGCATTATCAAATATTCCCACACTTGAGCGTTGCTTGTCCTCAAGCAATATCGTCTTGAAATACTAGAATCACTTCTTTATTCTTCACTCTTTGTACATCAGTGAGTTCTATACGGCGGTATAAACAATGGTAGTAACGATATGGTTTACAGTCCCACATGACTATAAAAATTTAGATCCATTAAGGAAATTGGATCTTTATGAAAACATTTGATCTTTTGAAAATTAAATCTAGTTTTTACCCTAGATAAGTTTTCCGGGATAACCCTTTACCGGTGTTTGCAAAATATTTTTGTGGGTTTGGTGGGTTTCAGATTTGAAAATTTTAGCTCAAAACTTGCGGTTTTGTGTCACCCACTTGCTAACCTTGTATTTGGAAAGCAACACGTCCAGTTTACTTGTCCCGTATATTACCTTTCGGTAAACTACCGTCCGGTTGAAAGGAAAGCGTTGAACAAGCAACTGTTAAGGCTATGTCCCCTGACATGCTTTTAATTATGGTCTATAACTTGTCGGACGCAATTACTATCCTTGGTAGGAGCAATAGTAAAGCTCACCCTTATAATTTTTCGGTATGGCACAAGGTCCTGTCTTTGACCACTATGCAACCACCGTTCTTACGGTTGACACCCGATTTGGTTCAGGTGACCTAATGAATTCCAGGTGAATTCCTAGGATTTTACGTTCAATGGTAATGAACGCATTGAAAATAGGGTTTTCAGAAAACAAACCGGTTTGTAATTTTAATCAAAATATTTTCTCGTTCAAGCTCGAGTTTAGATATCATTGAATTCCATGAGTTTGTAATTCTCAATCTTTAAGGTCAATCTCAAGGATTGAGTGATATCAGTCTTAAAAGCTGATTTTTAATTTTTTTAAGGAGATTATCCTTTCTGGGGATCTGATTCATTAGTCTTATCCAGCTAATTTGCATGGTGCCCCCCATTGTACGAGATAAATCCTTCTCATGGTTAGGATAAATCTGACCACTTGGCGACCCTGTTTAATGCTGAGGTCCGTGGATTTCCTGCTGATTTTAGTGATGACTTTTCTAGATTTTTCGTCAACCTACAGCTAGTCTGGACGACAACTTCATGACCTAAATCAAGAAGCGCGTATCTTTTTCGGAAGACTTTACTTCCTTTTAATGATGGAATTGATTCATCGTGTAGATCCATCTTTTCTTTTCTTTCATCGGGTAAAACAGTTTAGTTTAGTCCAAAGCAAAAGTATTTTCAGTTATTTGTTACAGATATATGTGACATATGTTTAAGATAACTTGGTAAATTTTCCCACACTTGGCTTTTATTTTCCTTTTTATCGTCCTCTATTCCATTTTAAATGAATTTTAACATTTTAGTTTGTTTCTCAACTTATGTCCTTTCCGAGGTAACAATAATTTCGGTGTTAAAACCTAGTTTTATCGTTCATAAATATGTATAAACATGATTTTGAGTTCATTTAATTGAAAATTTTGAAAAATTTTACTAGAATTGGGTAGTTAGAATATAAGACTAGGGCTGTTCTTTTTTTATCAGAGAGCACTAGATTCTAATACAACTACTGCTTTACTAGTATTTTTAATGGTAACCAAGTGTATAAAGAAAAAAATTTTAAAATCCGAAAGAATTTAACCCCTTCCCACACTTAAGATCTTGCAATGCCCTCATTTGCAAGAAATCAGGAATAATTTAAATTATTGAGGGTGATTTGTGTGAAAATGATTAAATTTTTACCAAAGTTTCCAAATATATTGGCGTTTGTTTGCTGAATGATAAATGGTGCACATCATTTGTTCATTCCGTCTTGTTGTTATTTCACATATATTTTGCATCTTGTCGTCAAAATTAGTTGCTTTTGCTGAACTTAATGCCAGTCTTTGGAAATGCGTTGTTTTACCCTGTTGTGTACATAAGATAAACTGCAAACATATATACATATTTTTGAAGTTTGGTATATTACCCCACATTCAAAAATTATTAAAATCTAAGAATAAAATTTAGATAATTATAAAAATGATTACAATATTAACAAAAGTATTAAACGTATCAATGATTACAAATTACAAAATAAAAAAAAATTAAGTATACTAGGGATGATACTGGTACCAATAGGGGTTCCAGGCATAACCATAGGTGCTATAGAATGCTTCGGCAGGGTTATACGTAGGATATGGTGGCTGCATCTCTATAGACCAGGGAGGGAAGATGGGTTTCGGTGTAGGAATATAGTTTCTACCTATATGTTGGCAATGAGCTATGATTTGGTTCTGATGAACTTGCCAATCTTCAAATGCTCTCTGTCTAGCATTTTCGTATTCCTGAGAAGCTATAAACCTTTGCATTTATTGCATCTCATTCCCCCCTCCTACATTACCTTGCTGTTGGTTTCTCTCAACCTGTGGATGTCTACCATGGTATTGTACTGCGGCGTTATTTCGCCTCTTCAAAACTTTCGCACCATGGTATACATTTAAACCTATAGTATCGCGGGGTTCTGGTTCTTCTACTAATAATCCCCCAGACTTATATCCACACCGAGATATTCACCAATCAAAGTAATAAAAATACCACCTCCTATTATGCTATGCGGTCGCATCCCCCGAACCATAGCTGATAAATAATAACCCACACAATATGGTATACTTACAGCGCTTTGTGGGTCTCGAATACACATATGGTAAAACAAATCCTGTTCATTTACTTTTTCCTTGTTCTTACCCCTTTGTGTAATCGAATTAGCTAAAAACCTATGAATCACTCTTAATTCGGCTCTATCTATATCCAAATAAGAGTAATTTCCCCCTTTGAAACGGTGATGGCTTGTCATTTGACTCCACACACCGTGTGTATCAAAATTTTCATCTATCTTTCTACCGTTTAGTATCAACCCTCTACAATCGGCAGATGCTAACTCCTCAGGCGTATATATACGTAAAGCCTGAGCCATGTCCAGTAAAGACATGTGGCGCATCGAACCGCCTAACAAAAATCTAATAAAAGAACGATCGGTTAAACTAGCTACCCGATCATTCAACTCTATACTACACAATAATTCTTCACACCATACTTTATATACAGGTCTACGCATGGTGAATAAACGTACCCAGTCATTAAAAGTAGAATTACCATACCTCTGTACAAGTAATTTCCTAATTGGCCCGGCCAATTCTACAGCTTCTAAGGGTCCCCATTCTATGACCCTCGGTACCTCAACAACCTTAGAATGAAGAGTATGCAAACCCCTTTGATATTTTGGATAATCTATCCAAAGTCTGTCAAATCTCAGGTTCGGGTGCAACTCTTCCAAGTGCATATCAGAAAAGGTCATGACTGGATGAGGTATATCCTGCTTGTAGTAGTTATCCACCTCCTGTTGTTCCGCGTTCTCAGCAGGAGCATTGCGGGCTTGGGATGAAGATTCACCCCTTTCAGTCTGCAAAACACATCAAACACAATTTTTGTGCATCCAAATATGCATTAGTATCAGCAAAATCATCAATCAAAATAATCACAATAACATGATCAATTTATATCAAACTTAAGCTCATTTTCACATTTTCATAAATCTACACTTTTTCAAATAAGCATATACGAAAATGTTTGCCAAGTTCATAAGCATTCAACTCAAATAACATGTCAAAATAATCATTACTAGCAATTAAACAAGTCTCAAATGGCATTATCTTTCAAAAATCAATTTCATGAATTTTAGACTTGAAAAAGTCCACTTTAATTCTCAAAATCATGTTTAGGCTCAAAGTTTGGATCATTTAACTACCTAGACATGTTACACTACTCAATTTAGCAACAATTCATGACAAAAATCGGCCATAACCTGTTTATATCAAAAAGCCCCAAATTTGCTCAAGAACACAAACCCTAGATTACTCAAAATTTGAAGTTAAAGGCTTCTAATCATGTTAAACAGCATCAATCTAGGTTATACAAGCATAATACATAAACAATTTAAGCTTAATTACACTAAAAAGCATCAAAATCAAACTGGGGAAAAAATGGCTCAAGAACACTAATTTCGGATTAAATGGTGTTTAGGTGTAGAAATTTACCATTTTTCTTGAGTAATTCCTAGATAGCATCCTTCTCAACATGATTTTAGTAAAAGATTTGGTGATTAACGGTTAAAAATTGTGATTTTGGGTGTTTTTTCGGAGTATTTCGCAGTGTTTTCGGTTTTGGGGGTGTGGACTGATCAGTTTGCAGCTCTTTATTTTTTTTTCTGATTTCCGGTCCTCCCGCGACTCGCAGTGAATAACCCTTCAAACTCCGCGAGTCGCGGAGTTTGATATATATATATATATATATATATTTTTTTTTTTATATATAATCATTAATTTATAAAACAATTAAGTACTTAATTTTAAAATTTTGTTTCCTTTGTTATTTAGGACGAGGTCGTTTCAGATCGATGTCCTAGTCCGTCCCTCGACAAAATTTTAAAATTTGTCTTTTTGTAGCGATTGTTTTAAAAGCTAAGATTTTTGGGTTTTTTAATGTTTTTGGTATACTTTAATTCAATAAGATTAAAAACAATGATAATAAAAGTTCTCGTCCCTCCCTCGGGTAAAGCAATTTCGGTTCAAAGACCTAGTCTTCAACTTACAACGAATTTTAAAAATCATATTTTTAACTTAATGAGATAAAGTAAATTTTTATTTTTAAATTCACACAACTTAAATATAAAATTCAAAATTAATATTAAAAATTCACACCAAACTTAAAATTTGAAATGCATAAAATTAAAAATTCGTATTATAAATTCACACCAACTTATATTAATTTTTCAAATATTTACAATTTTAAATATATTGTTTTTACAAAGTTTACAATATTAATTTAAGATTTAAATATTAATTTTAAAAACATGGTAAAAATAAAATTAAAAATCTTTTTGTCTTTTTATCCCACTTTAATCAATCAAATATTATCAAAAATATGCGCCCCTCTTTTCGGTAAAGTAATTTCGGTTCCAAAAACTAATTTAACTCATGACGAATTTTTGAAATATTTTGGGTTGATTGTTTAAAGATATTTATACCTTAAGAATAAACGTTAAATTTCGCAGTGATGTAATAAATTTTTGAATGATATCAATAATTTCGGTCGCCAAACCTAATTTTATTCAATACCAATTTAATACTTTTTAGCGAACAAATTAGCGTTTATTATCAAAAGGTTAAAAATAAAAATAAAAATAAAAACTGTACAGACATACCTGTGAAATAGATTTCTTAGTTATATGATCTATCCCATTCATAAGATAGTCGGTTTAATTGGTTTTCCATGGCTACATAGGCGTAACCTCGAGCATTCAGTGTCTTTTCTTCTAAACATATGAACGGTCCGTCTCTGCATAAAGTAACAAATTCGGTATTTGAATAGGTTTGATTATTTGAACATTTACCTCCATGTGACCATTTTCCGCATTTGTGACATCGTTCTAGGTGTCGTGCTCTTCTTTTCGCTGCGGATTTTGATTTTCCTTTACCAAATTGTAACTTATTATCTTCGCATCTGGATTCTTTTCTAACTCCGTCCATTCTTTCTCTGATTACTGATACTAGTTCACTCGGTAGTATGTCATTATTACGTTTAGTGATCAAAGCGTGTAGCATTAGACCATGGTTTAGTTCACAGGCAGTCTTCATTTTGTAAAAACCTAAAAAAATAAAAATTCAGAATGGGGGGAGAAGACTAGTTCTTTAGGGTCTGCTAGGGAAAGACCATTCGGGTTCCATTTTCGAGAACTACACGAAAACAGACAATCTAACTCTAACAGAAATACATATTATCCTTTAAAGACTTGATTCTCCCCACACTTAGTTAGCTGTGGTGTCGAAATTGTGATTAACTTCGTTGTCGACTTCCATCGGACCATGTATGTAATGTTTAACTCTGTGACCATTAACTTTAAATTCAATCCCATTTGAATTTATCAATTCTATCGTTCCGTATGGGAAAACTCTTTTGACTATGAATGGTCCAGACCATCTTGATTTCAATTTTCCAGGAAATAGCTTGAATCGTGAATTGAAAAGAAGAACTCTGTCTCCTTCTTTAAATTCTTTTGAACTTCTGATTCTTTTATCATGCCATTTCTTTGTTCTTTCTTTATAGATTAACGAATTTTCGTATGCTTCATGTCTTAATTCTTCTAATTCGTTTAGTTGACTTAATCGTAGACGTCCAGCTTCATGTAAATCAAGATTACATGATTTCAAAGCCCAAAATGCTTTGTGTTCAATTTCTACTGGAAGATAACATGCTTTTCCATAAACAAGTCTAAAAGGTGTGGTTCCAATTGGAGTTTTGTAGGCTGTTCTAAAAGCCCAGAGTGCATCCTCCAATTTAATGGACCATTCTTTCGGATTTGATCCTACGGTTTTCTCTAGAATACGTTTTAAAGCTCGGTTGGTATTTTCAACTTGTCCACTTGTTTGTGGATGATATGCGGTGGAGATTTTATGAGTTACTCCATATCTTTTAAGAACTTTCTCAAGTTGATTATTACAGAAATGAGTACCCCGATCACTTATTAAAGCTTTCGGTGTTCCAAACCTTGCAAAAAGACGTTTTAAAAAGTTGACTACAACTCGTGCATCGTTAGTTGGGAGAGCTTGTGCTTCCGCCCATTTAGATACATAATCAATGGCTACGAGTATATATAGATTATTATGAGATTTTGGAAATGGACCCATAAAGTCAATACCCCAAATGTCAAATACTTCACATACTTGGATGACATTTTGTGGCATTTCATCACGTTGACTTATTTTTCCGGCCCTTTGACATGCATCACAGGATTTGCAAAGAAGGTGTGCGTCTTTGTAAATTGTAGGCCAATAGAATCCAGCTTCATAAACTTTTCTTGCTGTTAGTTGAGGCCCATAATGCCCTCCTGTTGGTCCTGTGTGACAATGGTTTAATATTTTACTAGCTTCATCTCCAAATACACATCGGCGTATTATTCCATCGGGACAACTTTTAAACAGATGTGGATCTTCCCAGAAATAGTGTTTTATATCACTGAAGAATTTCTTTCGTCTTTGGTACGATAATCCTTTTTCAAGGAATCCACAAACTAAATAATTTGCATAGTCTGCAAACCATGGGATTTCTTTATAATCTATCTTCAATAGATATTCATCAGGAAAGTTGTCTTGTATGGCTGATTCATTTAGAACTTCTAATTCGGGATTTTCAAGACGAGAAAGATGATCAGCGGCGAGATTTTCTGCTCCTCTTTTATCTCGGATTTCAATATCAAACTCTTGTAAGAGTAAAATCTAACGGATTAATCTTGGTTTAGCATCTTGTTTTGAAAATAGGTATCTAAGAGCAGAATGGTCGGTATAGACCACCGTTTTTGCTAGAACGAGATATGATCGAAATTTGTCAAAAGCAAAGACAATAGCAAGGAGTTCTTTTTCAGTAGTTGTATAGTTTGTTTGTGCTCCTTGTAACGTCTTACTAGCATAATATATAGGTTGAAATCATTTTTCAATCCTTTGTCCTAAAACGGCTCCCATTGCAAAATCACTTGCATCGCACATTAGTTCAAATGGTAGATTCCAATTTGGTGTAATCATGATCGGCGCATTAGTGAGTTTCTCTTTAAGAATATTAAAAGATTTGATACACTCATCTGAAAAGATGAATGGAGCATCCTTTTCTAGGAGTTTATTCATAGGAGTGGAAATTTTAGAAAAATCTTTTATGAAACGTCGGTAAAAACCGGCATGCCCTAGAAAACTCCTAACTCCTCTAACATTGGTGGGATGTGGAAGTTTAGCAATTACATCTACTTTAGCTCTATCCACTTCAATTCCTTCTTTTGAAATTTTTTGTCCAAGAACGATGCCTTCTTTAACCATGAAATGGCATTTCTCCCAATTAAGAACTAGATTTGATTGTTCGCATCTAATGAGCATTCGTTCAAGATTAACTAGACATGATTTAAATGTATCACCGAAGACTGAAAAGTCATCCATGAAAACTTCCATGCATTCTTCTATCATGTCATGAAAAATCGCCATCATACACCTTTGAAAGGTTGCAGGGGCGTTACAAAGTCCAAATGGCATGCGTTTGTAAGCAAAAGTACCATAAGGGCACGTGAATGTGGTTTTCTCTTGGTCCTCGGGTGCTATTGGAATTTGAAAATATCCGGAAAATCCATCTAGAAAACAATAGTAACTATTTCCGGCTAATCTTTCCAACATTTGATCTATGAAAGGTAAGGGAAAGTGATCTTTTCTGGTGGCGTCATTTAATTTTCTATAATCAATACACACACGCCATCCTATTACAGTCCTAGTAGGAATAAGCTCATTTTTTTCATTTGTAATGACAGTCATGCCACCCTTCTTAGGCACGCATTGAACTGGGCTTACCCATGGACTATCAGAGATTAGATAAATTAGACCTGCATCTAGCAGTTTAATAATCTCTTTCTTAACTACATCTTGCATATTAGTATTTAGTCTTCGTTGGCATTGCACATACGTTTTATGACCTTCTTCCATAAGGATTTTATGTGTGCAATACGAAGGACTTATTCCTTTAATATCATGAATCTTCCATGCAATGGCTGGTTTATGAGCTTTCAACACAGAAATGAGTTGTGATTTCTCATTTTCAGTAAGAGAAGACGATATTATTACAGGTAATTCAGATTCACCATGTAAATAAGCGTATTCCAAATGGTTTGGAAGTGGCTTTAACTCTAATTTCGGAGGTTCTTCTATCGATGATTTATATCGATATCTGTCTTCTTCTTTTAGCATTTGAATATCTTCTGTTGTTGGTTCATATCCATTAGCTATAAGTGTAGCTAACATTTCAGCTTCATCAATTGGTTCATTACTTTCTCCTAAAGAACATTCTCCTGTTCCTTGTAATTCTGGAAATTCTTCTAATAATTCTGCATGTGCATCTATAGTTTGAATATAATAACATGTATCATCTGCAGATTGTGGTTGTTGCATTGCTCTTTCAACTGAAAAGGTAACACTCTCATCCTCTATACTTAGGGTCAATTTCTTACCGAACACGTCTATCATTGCTTTAGCCGTGTTTAAGAATGGTCTTCCTAATATGAGAGGAACTTGAGAATCTTCTTCCATGTCCAGAACAACAAAATCTACTGGAAATACTAAAGTACCAACTTTAACTAGCATGTTCTCCATTATCCCTCTAGGATATTTTATTGATCTATCGGCTAGTTGTATGCTTATTCTTGTTGGTTTCAATTCTCCAAGGTCTAGTTTAGTGTATAGTGAATACGGCATTAGATTTATACTAGCACCTAAGTCTGCCAATGCTTCTATTGAACTAAGACTACCCAGAAAACATGGAATTGTGAAACTTCCTGGATCAGATAGTTTTTCTGGTATCTTATTCAACAGCACTGCTGAACAATTAGCATTCATAGTAACAGCCGAGAGTTCTTCCATTTTCTTTCTATTTGAGATTAGATCTTTCAAGAATTTAGCATATCTAGGCATTCCTGAAATCACATCAATGAAAGGAAGATTTACATTTATCTGTTTAAACATATCCAAGAATTTGGATTGCTCGGCTTCAAGTTTCTCTTTCTTCATTTTACTCGGGTAAGGAAGTGGTGGTTGGTATGGTTTAACATAAGGTCTAGCCTTAACTGTGTTATCTTCATTAACCTTTTCAACTACCGGTTCTTTTTCCTTATCTTGATCAGGTTGTGGTTCTTGTGGAGTAGGAATAGCTTCATCAGAAGTTACAGGTATTTCAGGTGGTTTAAGTGTTGTACCACTTCTTGTGGTAATAGCTTTAGCTGTTTCATTCCGGGGGTTAGCATTTGTATCACTAGGTAGACTTCCTGGTTTTCTTTCACCTATTAACCTTGCTAGGTTACTCACTTCTTGTTCCAGATTTTGAATAGAAGCTTGTTGATTTCTAAATGCTTGAGCATTTTGTTCATTGGTTTGTTTCCGAGATGTGAAAAACTGCGTTTGAGTTTCAACTAGCTTTGTCATCATATCTTCTAAATTCGGCTTTTTATCATCGGTTTGTTGTGGTGGTTTGTTTTGAAAATTAGGTCGTTGCTGATTGTAAGTATTATTGGATACTTGTTGATTGCTAGGACCTTGTTGGTTGTTGTATGGAATATTTCGGTTATAATTCTGGTTTTGATTGTAAATCGGTCTTGGCGGTTGATAATTATTCTGATAATTATTTCCAGGCCTTTGGTTTATGTATGAAATATTCTCTCTTTGTTCCATTGTTAATTCAATACTGAGACAATCTTTTGTCAAATGTGGTCCTCCACACTGCTCACAACTAATTCGTATTGAGTGAATATCCTTAGTCATCTTTTCCATTCGTCTCTCCACAGCATCTATCTTTGCGGAAATGGAATCTAAGTCATGGCTAGAATCGGCTCTAGCTGCTTTAGATGATCTAATGATATCTTTTTCTTGGTGCCACTCATGTGAGTGGGAAGCAGTGTTATCAATAATTTTGTAAGCATCAGTTTCGGTTTTCTTCATAATAGAACCACCAGCTGCTATATCTATGTCTTTTCTTGTAGTGATGTCGCATCCTTGGTAGAATATTTGTACTATTTGACAGGTTTCTAAACCATGTTGCGGACATCCTCTTAACAACTTTCCATATCTAGTCCACGCCTCATATAGAGTTTCATTTGGTTTCTGTGTAAACGTAACAATTTCTGCTTGAAGTCTTACGGCTTTAGATGCAGGAAAGAATTGTTTAAGAAATTTGTCAACTAAAACATCCCATGTATCGATCGCCCCTTCAGGTAACGATTCTAACCAATCTTTGGCTTCTCCCTTTAAAGTCCAGGGAAATAACATGAGATATATCTGTTCATCCTCCACTTCTCGGATTTTAAATAGTGTGCAGATCCTATTAAAGGTACGTAGATGTTCATTTGGATCTTCCTTCGGCGCACCACTAAATTGGCATTGATTAGTCACCATGTGTAGAATTTGTCCTTTGATTTCATAATCTGGCGCATTAATGTCTGGATGAGTAATTGCGTGACCTTGGCCAGTGCGTTTAGCTCTCATTCAGTCCTCCATACTTAAAGGTTCCAGATTCTCCATAATTGAATTTGTTGAATCGGAATCACTAGAGGATTCTGATTTAATGGTTCGTTCCTCAACAATCTCTGTTTGAATGATTGGTGGTTCCGGAGGAAAGTTTAATGGTTCAGGATCTACGAACCGTTCCTGAATATTCTCCGGATTCTCAATTGTGAGGTCAGGTTCAAAAAATGGATTATCGGAAATTTGAACTGAAGTACTTGGTTGACTGGATGACGATTCTAAAGAAAAATCAACGGCGGTTATATTTGCTAAATGTCTTGATCTAGTTACAGGTGGTGAACGTACAAAAGGTGGTGAACGTCTTGCTCGGTGCATTCACTGAATATCCTATTAGTTTTTAAAAGGAAAGAAAAATTATAATAAGTTATCCAACCAATAGACTTTTCTGATTTTGCTCACGTTTCGAATAGCCAAAAGATGCAGCAGATGGGCAGGATTCGTTTGGTCTCAATATAATTGAGGACTGTTTGGCTCCAATAACCCGGTCCACGTACAAATCCAACTATTACTACGAACCAGAAAATTTTGATGTCTATTAATTTAACCACTTAAAATAAATTTTCGTAATTTTAAGAAATTTAGAATAGAAGTAGAATAAAAATCTATGTCCTAAAACTAGAATAGCGAGAAATAAGAAAGAAAAAGAGTTCGTCGGAAAAAGGTCGAAAAAGAAAAATGGTTGAAAAATAAAAGGTGACGGAAAAATTAAAAGAAACTTATAAAAACTTAAAAATACTTGACTAACCTAACCTTATTACTACAACTAACTTAAAATTATAATCGCAAATTGAAATTACTAATTGGAATGATAATTGGTACATAGTAAAAGGTGTCTAAAAATATTAAAGCTTATAGGAAAAACTATATCCCAAATGGAAATAACTTAAAAAGAAACTAAAACTTAAAAAGGCGTCGCAAAATTCTAAAGCACCTAAATCTTAGTCTAAAGAAAAAGCACTTAAGGAATTCTACGGCAAAGCCTAAAAATCTAGGAGTAAAAATAACTATGGCAAAAACTAAGTTTAAAACTAAATATGAGCTAAAAATACAAATATTACGCTAAAACAATTAAAAAGGGACAAAATATAAAAATATACAAAAAGTTGTAAAAATTACAATTTTTATAAAAATATTATTTTTATATTATTTATTTAATAAAACTACTAATTTTATAATTTAATAAAACTAATTTAACTAAATATACAAAATAATAATAAACACTAAAAACTAATTAAAAACTAAAAACTAATTAGGGTTTTAATTAAAAATAATAATAATTACGTAATTAATGCCTGATTAGGGCTTCTCTCGGCGTGTCAGGTTATCTCCGCGAGTTGCGGTATTTAATGCATCAAACCCCGCGAGTCGCGGGGTTCAGAATTTCAAATGACAGGTTTAATCTTCAACGCGTTTTTCTTTATTTATTTATTTATTTTTTTTCTGTTTTCTGTTTTTATATAAATAAAAGATATTTAAATAAAACTTATATTTTTATAAACTAAAATAAAAATAAAGAAACTTATAAAACTTAAATATTTAACAAAATCTTAAAAATACTTATATTTTTGTTTTTCTTTTTATATTTTTAAATAATTAAAACGTATTTTTACAAAAACGAATTTTAATAAAAGTTAACTAAAAATCTTTTTTTTTATATTAGCGTTGCGCTTCCGGCTTTTAAGAGAGTCCCCGGCAGCGGCGCCAAAAATACTTGATGTGGTAGCGGAGTGGTATAAAATAGTTATTAAATTTTTGCAGGAAATACTATTAAATATGATACAATTTTACACAAGATATTTATTTATTTATAGAATGGATATACTTAAACCTTGCTACAACACTTATAGGCAGTGTACCTAATCGTACAGTAGTGTAGTTTTTAGTAAGTCCGGTTCGTTCCACAGGGAATCTTTTTTAAACAAAGCTCAACGCTATATTAGTTTACTTTTATAAAAATACAAACAAATATATAAGTAATATTATTATTATAAAGGGGGGTTTTTACCGTTTAATGACTGGTTTGTCGATTTTAAAACTTTAGTCGCAGTTAAAACCAAATGTAAAATAATAAATAAATACAAGACTTAATTTTAAGCGTAAAGTAAATAACGATAATGAAATTGCGAATAATAAAAGTGCGATAAAATAAAGTTGCGATAATTAAAAAGGACGATAATTAAAAGTGCAATTAAATAACAATAAAAATGCGATAATTAGAAGTGCAATTAAATATAAAATAAAGGAAATTAAATATGAAATAAAATAATTATGCTTAGTTAAACTTCCGTAATCATGATGTTTGACGTGTTGATTTTAGTTTTATGCCCATGGGTTAATTGTCCTTTGTCCTGGATTATTTAATATGTCCATACGGATTTGTCCATAATAGTCCATCAGTCATAAATATAAAGAGCGAAAGCCTTCGTCAAATTATTCTTATTTCCGAAGTCAAATATTCCAACTAATTGGGGATTCGAATTGTAACAAGGTTTTAATACTTTGTTTAATGAATACACCAGGTTATCGACTGCGTGTAAACCAAGGTTTTACTACTTTGTTAACAATTACACCAATTACCCTTGAATGTAATTCACCCCTGTTTCAATAAGTCTATTAACTATTAATCCAATTCCGTATCCGGTAAAATGAATAATTATTGGTATTTGTAGATATCCCGCCCACCGTACCCAGTCAAGCGTATGTGGTTATATATAAATATGTCGAATTATAAGTTTGTATATTAAATTAACAAGGTATTGTTTAGTTAATATAAAACCCATTAATAGCCCATAGTCCAATTTCTACAAGTGTCGTTCTTTTATCCAAACCCCAATTATGGTACAAAGTCCAATTACCCAATTTTAGTAATTAGCCCAACATCATGATTACTTCAGATTAAATAAGCATAATAATAACTTAGCTACGAGACATTAATATAAAAAGGTTGACATAACTTACAATGATTAAAAATAGCGTAGCGTTACACGGACAGAATTTCGACTTACACCCTTACAACATTCGCTAACAGACTCTTATTATTAGAATTATAATTAAAATTAAAATATAAATTATAAATATATATATATATTTTACGTATGAGGAGAAGAAGAAAAAGATGATTAAAATGATCAGAATTCGGTTGGCTTTATAGGCAGTTTTTCATTTTGGGGCTCCGCGACTCGCGGTGAAATACCCTTCAAACTTCGCGAGTCGCGGAGTTTGAAATTACAGCTCACATCAGTTTAGAGTCTTTCTTGCCGACGGTTTTTATTATTTATTATAATATATAAATAATTATAAGAATTATTTAAATATTATATTATATTTATGTGCATAGTTGACTTGTAATTTTTAGTCCGTTGCGTCGAGCGTTGAGAGTTGACTCTGGTCCCGGTTCCGGATTTTCGAACGTCCTTGCGTACAATTTAATATCTTGTACTTTGCGTTTTGAATCTTGTACTCTTGTAATTTCGAGACGTTTCTTAACAATAATTGGAACCTCTTTGATTGTCTTTTGTACTTTTGAGCTTTTTGGTCGTTTGCGTCTTCAATTCGTCGAATCTGTCTTTTGTCTTCACCTTTTATTATTTAAACGAATATCACTTGTAAATAGAACAATTGCAACTAAAAGCTTGTCTTTCTTGAGGAATAATGCTATGAAATATATGTTCGTTTTTAGCATTATCAAATATTCCCACACTTGAGCGTTGCTTGTCCTCAAGCAATATCGTCTTGAAATACTAGAATCACTTCTTTATTCTTCACACTTTGTACATCAGTGATTTTCTATACGGCGGTATAAACAATGGTAGTAACGATATGGTTTACAGTCCCACATGACTATAAAAATTTAGATCCATTAAGGAAATTGGATCTTTATGAAAACATTTGATCTTTTGAAAATTAAATCTAGTTTTTACCCTAGATAAGTTTTCCGGGATAACCCTTTACCGGTGTTTGGAAAATATTTTTGTGTGTTTGGTGGGTTTCAGATTTGAAAATTTTAGCTCAAAACTTGCGGTTTTGTGTCACCCACTTGCTAACCTTGTATTTGGAAAGCAACACGTCCAGTTTACTTGTCCCGTATATTACCTTTCGATAAACTACCGTCCGGTTGAAAGGAAAGCGTTGAACAAGCAACTGTTAAGGCAATGTCCCCTGACATGCTTTTAATTATGGTCTATAACGTGTCGGACGCAATTACTATCCTTGGTAGGAGCAATAGTAAAGCTCACCCTTATAATTTTTCGGTATGGCACAAGGTCCTGTCTTTGACCACTTGACACCCGATTTGGTTCAGGTGACCTAATGAATTCCAGGTGAATTCCTAGGATTTTACGTTCAATGGTAATGAACGCATTGAAAATAGGGTTTTCAGAAAACAAATCGGTTTGTAATTTTGATCAAAATATTTTCTCTTTCAAGCTCGAGTTTAGATATCATTGAATTCCATGAGTTTGTAATTCTCAATCTTTAAGGTCAATCTCAAGGATTGAGTGATATCAGTCTTAAAAGCTGATTTTTAATTTTTTTAAGGAGATTATCCTTTCTGGGGATCTGATTCATTAGTCTTATCCAGCTAATTTGCATGGTGCCCCCCATTGTACGAGATAAATCCTTCTCATGGTTAGGATAAATCTGACCACTTGGCGACCTTGTTTAATGCTGAGGTCCGTGGATTTCCTGCTGATTTTAGTGATGACTTTTCTAGATTTTTCGTCAACCTACAGCTGGTCTGGACGACAACTTCATGACCTAAATCAAGAAGCGCGTGTCTTTTTCGGAAGACTTTACTTCCTTTTAATGATGGAATTGATTCATCGTGTAGATCCATCTTTTCTTTTCTTTCATCGGGTAAAACAGTTTAGTTTAGTCCAAAGCAAAAGTATTTTCAGTTATTTGTTACAGATATATGTGACATATGTTTAAGATAACTTGGTAAATTTTCCCACACTTGGCTTTTATTTTCCTTTTTATCGTCCTCTATTCCATTTTAAATGAATTTTAACATTTTAGTTTGTTTCTCAATTTATGTCCTTTCCGAGGTAACAATAATTTCGGTGTTAAAACCTAGTTTTATCGTTCATAAATATGTATAAACATTATTTTGAGTTCATTTAATTGAAAATTTTGAAAAATTTTACTAGAATTGGGTAGTTAGTATATAAGACTAGGGCTGTTCTTTTTTTATCAGAGAGCACTAGATTCTAATACAACTACTGCTTTACTAGTATTTTTAATGGTAACCAAGTGTATAAAGAAAAAAATTTTAAAATCCGAAAGAATTTAACCCCTTCCCACACTTAAGATCTTGCAATGCCCTCATTTGCAAGAAATCAGGAATAATTTAAATTATTGAGGGTGATTTGTGTGAAAATGATTAAAATTTTACCAAAGTTTCCAAATATATTGGCGTTTGTTTGCTGAATGATAAATGGTGCACATCATTTGTTCATTCCGTCTTGTTGTTATTTCACATATATTTTGCATCTTGTCGTCAAAATTAGTTGCTTTTGCTGAACTTAATGCCAGTATTTGGAAATGCGTTGTTTTACCCTGTTGTGTACATAAGATAAACTGCAAACATATATACATATTTTTGAAGTTTGGTATATTACCCCACATTCAAAAATTATTAAAATCTAAGAATAAAATTTAGATAATTATAAAAATGATTACAATATTAACAAAAGTATTAAACGAATCAATAATTACAAATTACAAAATAAAAAAAAATTAAGTATACTAGGGATGATACTGGTACCAATAGGGGTTCCAGGCATAACCATAGGTGCTATAGAATGCTTCGGCAGGGTTATACGTAGGATATGGTGGCTGCATCTCTATAGACCAGGGAGGGAAGATGGGTTTCGGTGTAGGAATATAGTTTCTACCTATATGTTGGCAATGAGCTATGATTTGGTTCTGATGAACTTGCCAATCTTCAAATGCTCTCTGTCTAGCATTTTCGTATTCCTGAGAAGCTATAAACCTTTGCATTTCTTGCATCTTATTCCCCCCTCCTACATTACCACTGTTGGTTTCTCTCAACCTGTGGATGTCTACCATGGTATTGTACTGCAGCGTTATTTCGCCTCTTCAAAACTTTCGCACCATGGTATACATTTAAACCTATAGTATCGCGGGGTTCTGGTTCTTCTACTAATAATCCCCCCCGACTTATATCCACACCGAGATATTCACCAATCAAAGTAATAAAAATACCACCTCCTATTATGCTATGCGATCGCATCCCCCGAACCATAGCTGATAAATAATAACCCACACAATATGGTATACTTACAGCACTTTGTGGGTCTCGAATACACATATGGTAAAACAAATCCTGTTCATTTACTTTTTCCTTGTTCTTACCCCTTTGTGTAATCGAATTAGCTAAAAACCTATGAATCACTCTTAATTCGGCTCTATCTATATCCAAATAAGAGTAATTTCCCCCTTTGAAACGGTGATGGCTTGTCATTTGACTCCACACACCGTGTGTATCAAAATTTTCATCTATCTTTCTACCGTTTAGTATCAACCCTCTACAATCGGCAGATGCTAACTCCTCAGGCGTATATATACGTAAAGCCTGAGCCATGTCCAGTAAAGACATGTGGCGCATCGAACCGCCTAACAAAAATCTAATAAAAGAACGATCGGTTAAACTAGCTACCCGATCATTCAACTCTATACTACACAATAATTCTTCACACCATACTTTATATACAGGTCTACGCATGGTGAATAAACGTACCCAGTCATTAAAAGTAGAATTACCATACCTCTGTACAAGTAATTTCCTAATTGGCCCGGCCAATTCTACAGCTTCTAAGGGTCCCCATTCTATGACCCTCAGTACCTCAACAACCTTAGAATGAAGAGTATGCAAACCCCTTTGATATTTTGGATAATCTATCCAAAGTCTGTCAAATCTCAGGTTCGGGTGCAACTCTTCCAAGTGCATATCAGAAAAGGTCATGACTGGATGAGGTATATCCTGCTTGTAGTAGTTATCCACCTCCTGTTGTTCCGCATTCTCAGCAGGAGCATTACGGGCTTGGGATGAAGATTCACCCCTTTCAGTCTGCAAAACACATCAAACACAATTTTTGTGCATCCAAATATGCATTAGTGTCAACAAAATCATCAATCAAAATAATTACAATGACATGATCTATTTATATCAAACTTAAGCTCATTTTCACATTTTTATCAAATCTACACTTTTTCAAATAAGCATATACGAAAATGTTCGCCAAGTTCATAATCATTCAACTCAAATAACATGTCAAAATAATCATTACTAGCAATTAAAAAAGTTTCAAATGGCATTATCTCTCAAAAATCAAGTTCATGAATTTTAGACTTTGAAAAAGTCCACTTTAATTCTCAAAATCATGTTTAGGCTCAAAGTTTGGATCATTTAACTACCTAGACATGTTACACTACTTAATTTAGCAACAATTCAAGAACACAAACCCTAGATTATTCAAAATTTGAAGTTTAAGGCTTCTAATCATGTTAAATAGCATCAATCTAAGTTATACAAGCATAATACATAAATAATTTAAGCCTAATTACACTAAAAAGCATCAAAATCAAATTGGGGAAAAAATTGCTCAAGAACACAAATTTCGGATTAAATGGTGTTTAGGTGTAGAAATTTACCGTTTTTCTTGAGTAATTCCTTGATAGCATCCTTCTCAACGTGATTTTAGTAAAAAATTTGGTGATTAACGGTTAAAAATTTTGAATTTGGGGTGTATTTTTCGGGTTTTTCGTGGGTTATTTCGCAGTTATTTTGCTGTTGTGGGGAGTGAACTGATCAGTTTCAGCTCTTTATTTTTTTTCTGATTTCCGGTCCTCCCGCGACTCGCGGTGAAATACCCTTCAAACTCCGCGAGTCGCGGAGTTTGGTATTTTTTTTTTTTTAAATCATTAACTTATAAAACAATTAAGTACTTAATTTTAAAATTTTGTTTCCCTTGTTATTTAGGACGAGGTCATTTCGGATCGATGTCCTAGTCCGTCCCTCGACAAAATTTTAAAATTTGTCTTTTTGTAGCGATTGTTTTAAAAGCTAAGATTTTTTTGGGTTTTTTTAATGTTTTTGGCATACTTTAATTCAATAAGATTAAAAATAATGATAATAAAAGTTCTCGTCCCTCCCTCGGGTAAAGCAATTTCGGTTCAAAGACCTAGTCTTCAACTTACGATGAATTTTAAAAATCATATTTTTAACTTAATGAGATAAAGTAAATTTTTGTTTTTAAATTCACACAACTTAAATATAAAATTCAAAATTAATATTAAAAATTCACACCAAACTTAAAATTTGAAATGCATAAAATTAAAATTTCATATTTTTAAAAATCAAAAATTCACACCAAACTTAATTTAAAAATTCATATTATAAATTCACACCAAACTTATATTAATTTTTCAAATATTTACAATTTTATAAATATTGTTTTTACAAAGTTTACAATATTAATTTAAGATTTAAATATTAATTTTAAAAACACATGGTAAAAATAAAATTAAAAATCTTTTTTGTCTTTTTATCCCACTTTAATCAATCAAATATTATCAAAAATATGTGCCCCTCTTTTCGGTAAAGTAATTTTGATTCCAAGACCTAATTTAACTCATGACGAATTTTTGAAATATTTTGGGTTGATTGTTTAAAGATATTTATACCTTAAGAATAAACGTTAAATTTCGCAGTGATGTAATAAATTTTTTAATGATATCAATAATTTTGGTCGCCAAACCTAATTTTATTTAATACCAATTTAATACTTTTTAGCGAACAAATTAGCGTTTATTATCAAAAGGTTAAAAATAAAAATAAAGAAAATAAAATAAAAACTGTACAAACATACCTGTGAAATAGATTTCTTAGTTATATGATCTATCCCATTCATAAGATAGTCGGTTTAATTGGTTTTCCATAGCTACATAGGCGTAACCTCGAGCATTCAGTGTCTTTTCTTCTAAACATATGAACGGTCCGTCTCTGCATAAAGTAACAAATTCGGTATTTGAATAGGTTTGATTATTTGAACATTTACCTCCATGTGACCATTTTCCGCATTTGTGACATCGTTCTAGGTATCGTGCTCTTCTTTTCACTGCGGATTTTGATTTTCCTTTACCAAATTGTAACTTATTATCTTCGCATCTGGATTCTTTTCTAACTCCGTCCATTCTTTCTCTGATTACTGATACTAGTTCACTCGGTAGTATGTCATTATTACGTTTAGTGATCAAAGCGTGTAGCATTAGACCATGGTTTAGTTCACAGGCAGTCTTCATTTTGTAAAAACCTAAAAAAATAAAAATTCAGAATGGGGGGAGAAGACTAGTTCTTTAGGGTCTGCTAGGGAAAGACCATTTGGGTTCCATTTTCGAGAACTATATGAAAACAGACAATCTAACTCTAACAGAAATACATATTATCCTTTAAAGACTTGATTCTCCCACACTTAGTTGGCTGTGGTATCGAAATTGTGATTAACATTATTTTCAATTGAATCATTAACAACTTGTATATCTTTGACTTTTACTTCAATCCATTTGTTGATTTCCTCCGTAACTTTCACAAATTCAACTAACATTGCCTTTTCTTTTGACGATAAATTGGATATTAATCGGTTATATAACTTAAAGTTTCCTTTAATCTTAGCATCGTGAATCCGTTTATAAAGTTTCTTCGTTGAACTGTTAAAAGTGGATTCATCTAATTTTGTATCATCAACGGCATTCTTTGTGATTGGATCATCATTAAGTGTTTCTTCATCTTCCCCACACTTATGTATTTTTATTGGTCTAACAGTTTTGGTTTGTGGAGATCTAACTTTTCGGTTCACAAAGGTGATCGATGTATCACCATTCCTAAGTGTTATTCTACCTTCTCTTACATCAATGAATGCCTCGGTGGTTGCTAAAAATGGGCGACCTAGAATTAGAGTAATATCAAGGTTTTCCTCAATATTAATCACTATGAAGTTTGCAACAAAGGTCAAACTTCCCACGTTAACAAGTAAATTATCTGCTATTCCAACCGGGTGTTTAATGGTTTGGTCAAATGATTGAACACCTATTTTGGTTGGTTTTAATTTACCCATGCCTAATCTTTTGTATAAGGAAAGAGGCATAATATTTGCACTTGCTCCGAAATCTGCGAGTCCATTATATACAGCACCATCATTAAGTAAGCAAGAAATGATAAATTCACCCGGGTCTCCTGCTTTAGTAAGTCGAGTTGGTTTGTAAACCTTTTTCGGGTGTTCTTTCCTTGGTTCTTTCATTTCTATTTGAATTTCTTGTTCACATTTTTCTTCGTTTCTTGGAATGGGAGGTTTGTATAGGAATTCTTCTTCATCACTCAAATTTGAATCCTCCCTATATTCCAGTTTTGATTTTTCATATGTTGTTGATAACATATTTATGTTTTCATTTTGAAGGTTTTCTTGGGTGGTGAAATTATGATTAACTTCATTGTCAACTTCCATCGGACCATGTATGTAATGTTTAACTCTGTGACCATTAACTTTAAATTCAATCCCATTTGAATTTATCAATTCTATCGTTCCGTATGGGAAAACTCTTTTGACTATGAATGGTCCAGACCATCTTGATTTCAATTTTCCAGGAAATAGCTTGAATCGTGAATTGAAAAGAAGAACTCTGTCTCCTTTTTTAAATTCTTTTGAACTTCTGATTCTTTTATCATGCCATTTCTTCGTTCTTTCTTTATAGATTAATGAATTATCGTATGCTTCATGTCTTAATTCTTCTAATTCGTTTAGTTGACTTAATCGTAGACGTCCGGCTTCATGTAAATCAAGATTACATGTCTTCAAAGCCCAAAATGCTTTGTGTTCAATTTCTACTGGAAGATGACATGCTTTTCCATAAACAAGTCTAAAAGGTGTGGTTCCAATTGGAGTTTTGTAGGCTGTTCTAAAAGCCCAGAGTGCATCCTCCAATTTAATGGACCATTCCTTCGGATTTGATCCTATGGTTTTCTCTAGAATACGTTTTAAAGCTCGGTTGGTATTTTCAACTTGTCCACTTGTTTGTGGATGATATGCGGTGGAGATTTTATGAGTTACTCCATATCTTTTAAGAACTTTCTCAAGTTGATTATTACAGAAATGAGTACCCCGATCACTTATTAAAGCTTTCGGTGTTCCAAACCTTGCAAAAAGATGTTTTAAAAAGTTGACTACAACTCGTGCATCGTTAGTTGGGAGAGCTTGTGCTTCCGCCCATTTAGATACATAATCAATGGCTACGAGTATATATAGATTATTATGAGATTTTGGAAATGGACCCATAAAGTCAATACCCCAAATGTCAAATACTTCACATACTTGGATGACATTTTGTGGCATTTCATCACGTTGACTTATTTTTCCGGCCCTTTGACATGCATCACAGGATTTGCAAAGAAGGTGTGCGTCTTTGTAAATTGTAGGTCAATAGAATCCAGCATCATAAACTTTTCTTGCTGTTAGTTGAGGCCCATAATGCCCTCCTGTTGGTCCTGTGTGACAATGGTTTAATATTTTACTAGCTTCATCTCCAAATACACATCGGCGTATTATTCCATCGGGACAACTTTTAAACAGATGTGGATCTTCCCAAAAATAGTGTTTTATATCACTGAAGAATTTCTTTCGTCTTTGGTACGATAATCCTTTTTCAAGGAATCCACAAACTAAGTAGTTTGCATAGTCTGCAAACCATGGAATTTCTTTATATTCTATCTTCAATAGATATTCATCAGGAAAGTTGTCTTGTATGGCCGATTCATTCAGAACTTCTAATTCGGGATTTTCAAGACGAGAAAGATGATCAGCGGCGAGATTTTCTGCTCCTCTTTTATCTCGGATTTCAATATCAAACTCTTGTAAGAGTAAGATCCAACGGATTAATCTTGGTTTAGCATCTTGTTTTGAAAATAGGTATCTAAGAGCAGAATGGTCGGTATAGACCACCGTTTTTGCTAGAACGAGATATGATCGAAATTTGTCAAAAGCGAAGACAATAGCAAGGAGTTCTTTTTCAGTAGTTGTATAGTTCGTTTGTGCTCCTTGTAACGTCTTACTAGCATAATATATAGGTTGAAATCGTTTTTCAATCCTTTGTCCTAAAACGGCTCCCATTGCAAAATCACTTGCATCGCACATTAGTTCAAATGGTAGATTCCAATTTGGTGTTATCATGATCGGCGCATTAGTGAGTTTTTCTTTTAGAATATTAAAAGATTTGATACACTCATCTGAAAAGATGAATGGAGCATCCTTTTCTAGGAGTTTATTCATAGGAGTGGCAATTTTAGAAAAATCTTTTATGAAACGTCGGTAAAAACCGGCATGCCCTAGAAAACTCCTAACTCCTCTAACATTGGTGGGATGTGGAAGTTTAGCAATTACATCTACTTTAGCTCTATCCACTTCAATTCCTTCTTTTGAAATTTTATGTCCAAGAACGATGCCTTCTTTAACCATGAAATGGCATTTCTCCCAATTAAGTACTAGATTTGATTGTTCGCATCTAAGAAGCATTCGTTCCAGATTAACTAGACATGATTCAAATGTATCACCGAAGACTGAAAAGTCATCCATGAATACTTCCATGCATTCTTCTATCATGTCGTGAAAAATTGCCATCATGCACCTTTTAAAGGTTGCAGGGGCGTTACAAAGTCCAAATGGCATGCGTTTGTAAGCAAAAGTACCATAAGGGCACGTGAATGTGGTTTTCTCTTGGTCCTCGGGTGCTATTGGAATTTGAAAATATCCGGAAAATCCATCTAGAAAACAATAATAACTATTTCCGGCTAATCTTTCCAACATTTGATCTATGAAAGGTAAGGGAAAGTGATCTTTTCTGGTGGCGTCATTTAATTTTTTATAATCAATACACACACGCCATCCTGATACAGTCCTAGTAGGAATAAGCTCATTTTTTTCATTTGTAATGACAGTCATGCCACCCTTCTTAGGCACGCATTGAACTGGGCTTACCCATGGACTATCAGAGATTGGATAAATTAGACCTGCATCTAGCAGTTTAATAATCTCTTTCTTAACTACATCTTGCATATTAGGATTTAGTCTTCGTTGGCGTTGCACATACGTTTTATGACCTTCTTCCATAAGGATTTTGTGTGTGCAATACGAAGGACTTATTCCTTTAATATCATGAATCTTCCATGCAATGGCTGGTTTATGAGCTTTCAACACAGAAATGAGTTGTGATTTCTCATTTTCAGTAAGAGAAGACGATATTATTACAGGTAATTCAGATTCACCATGTAAATAAGCGTATTCCAAATGGTTTGGAAGTGGCTTTAACTCTAATTTCGGAGGTTCTTCTATCGATGATTTATATCGATATCTGTCTTCTTCTTTTAGCATTTGAATTTCTTCTGTTGTTGGTTCATATCCATTAGCTATAAGTGTAGCTAACATTTCAGCTTCATCAATTGGTTCATTACCTTCACCTAAAGAACATTCTCCTGTTCCTTGTAATTCTGGAAATTCTTCTAATAATTCTGCATGTGCATCTATAGTTTGAATATAATAACATGTATCATCTGCAGATTGTGGTTGTTGCATTGCTCTATCAACTGAAAAGGTAACACTCTCATCCTCTATACTTAGGGTCAGTTTCTTACCGAACACGTCTATCATTGCTTTAGCCGTGTTTAAGAATGGTCTTCCTAATATGAGAGGAACTTGAGAATCTTCTTCCATGTCCAAAACAACAAAATCTACTGGAAATACTAAAGTACCAACTTTAACTAGCATGTTCTCCATTATCCCTCTAGGATATTTTATTGATCTATCGGCTAGTTGTATGCTTATTCTGGTTGGTTTCAATTCTCCAAGGTCTAGTTTAGTGTATAGTGAATATGGCATTAAATTTATACTAGCACCTAAGTCTGCCAATGCTTCTATTGAACTAAGACTACCCAGAAAACATGGAATTGTGAAACTTCCTGGATCAGATAGTTTTTCTGGTATCTTATTCAACAGCACTGCTGAACAATTAGCATTCATAGTAACAGTCGAGAGTTCTTCCATTTTCTTTCTATTTGAGATTAGATCTTTCAAGAATTTAGCATATCTAGGCATTCCTGAAATCACATCAATGAAAGGAAGATTTACATTTATCTGTTTAAACATATCCAAGAATTTGGATTGCTCGGCTTCAAGTTTCTCTTTCTTCATTTTACTCGGGTAAGGAAGTGGTGGTTGGTATGGTTTAACATAAGGTTTAGCCTTAACTGTGTTATCTTCATTAACCTTTTCAACTACCGGTTCTTTTTCTTTATCTTGATCAGGTTGTGGTTCTTGTGGAGTAGGAATAGCTTCATCAGAAGTTAAAGGTATTTCAGGTGGTTTAAGTGTTGTACCACTTCTTGTGGTAATAGCTTTAGCTGTTTCATTCCGGGGGTTAGCATTTGTATCACTAGGTAGACTTCCTGGTTTTCTTTCACCTATTAACCTTGCTAGGTTACTCACTTCTTGTTCCAGATTTTGAATAGAAGCTTGTTGATTTCTAAATGCTTGAGCATTTTGTTCATTGGTTTGTTTCTGAGATGTGAAAAACTGCGTTTGAGTTTCAACTAGCTTTGTCATCATATCTTCTAAATTCGGCTTTTTATCATCGGTTTGTTGTGGTGGTTTGTTTTGAAAATTCGGTCTTTGCTGATTGTACGTATTATTGGATACTTGTTGATTGCTAGGACCTTGTTGGTTGTTGTATGGAATATTTCGGTTATAATTTTGGTTTTGATTGTAAATTGGTCTTGGCGGTTGATAATTATTCTGATAATTATTTCCAGGCCTTTGGTTTATATATGAAATATTCTCTCTTTGTTCCATTGTTAATTCAATACTGAGACAATCTTTTGTCAAATGTGGTCCTCCACACTGCTCACAACTAATTCGTATTGAGTGAATATCTTTAGTCATCTTTTCCATTCGTCTCTCCACAGCATCTATCTTTGCGGAAATGGAATCTAAGTCATGGCTAGAATCGGCTCTAGCTGCTTTAGATGATCTAACGATGTCTTTTTCTTGGTGCCACTCATGTGAGTGGGAAGCAGTGTTATCAATAATTTTGTAAGCATCAGTTTTGGTTTTCTTCATAATAGAACCACCAGCTGCTATATCTATGTCTTTCCTTGTAGTGATGTCGCATCCTTGGTAGAATATTTGTACTATTTGACAGGTGTCTAAACCATGTTGCGGACATCCTCTTAACAACTTTCCATATCTTGTCCATGCCTCATATAGAGTTTCATTTGGTTTCTGTGTAAATGTAACAATTTCTGCTTGAAGTCTTACGGCTTTAGATGCAGGAAAGAATTGTTTAAGAAATTTGTCAACTAAAACATCCCATGTATCAATCGCCCCTTCAGGTAACGATTCTAACCAATCTTTGGCTTCTCCCTTTAAAGTCCAGGGAAATAACATGAGATATATCTGTTCATCCTCCACTTCTCGGATTTTAAATAGTGTGCAGATCCTATTAAAGGTACGTAGATGTTCATTTGGATCTTCCTTCGGCGCACCACTAAATTGGCATTGATTAGTCACCATGTGTAGAATTTGTCCTTTGATTTCATAATCTGGCGCATTAATGTCTGGATGAGTAATTGCGTGACCTTGGCCAGTGCGTTTAGCTCTCATTCGGTCTTCCATACTTAAAGGTTCCAGATTCTCCATAATTGAATTTGTTGAATCGGTATCACTAGATGATTCTGATTTAATGGTTCTTTCCTCAACAATCTCTGTTTGAATGATTGGTGGCTCCGGAGGAAAGTTTAGTGGTTCAGGATCTACGAACCGTTCCTGAATATTTTTCCGATTCTCAATTGTGAGGTCGGGTTCAAAAAATGGATTATCGGAAATTTGAACTGAAGTACTTGGTCGACTGGATGACGATTCTAAAGAAAAATCAACGGCGGTTATATTTTCTAAATCTCTTGATCTAGTTACAGGTGGTGAACGTACAAAAGGTGGTGATCGTCTTGCTCGGTGCATTCACTGAATATCCTATTAGTTTTTAAAAGGAAAGAAAAATTATAATAAGTTATCCAACCAATAGACTTTTCTGATTTTGCCCACGTTTCGAATAGCCAAAAGATGCAGCAGAGGGGCAGGATTCGTTTGGTCTCAATATAATTGAGGACTGTTTGGCTCCAATAACCCGGTCCACGTACAAATCCAACTATTACTACGAACCAGAAAATTTTGATGTCTATCAATTTAACCACTTAAAATAAATTTTCGTAATTTTAAGAAATTTAGATAAGAAGTAGAATAAAAATCTATGTCCTAAAACTAGAATAGCGAGAAATAAGAAAGAAAAAGAGTTCGTCGGAAAAAGATTGAAAAAGAAAAATGGTTGAAAAATAAAAGGTGACGGAAAAATAAAAGAAACTTATAAAACTTAAAAATACTTGACTAACCTAACCTTATTACTACAACTAACTTAAAATTATAATTGCAAATTAAAATTACTAATTGGAATGATAATTGGTACATAGTAAAAGGTGTCTAAAAATATTAAAGCTTATAGGAAAAACTATATCCCAAATGGAAATAACTTAAAAAGAAACTAAAACTTAAAAAGGTGTCGCAAAATTCTAAAGTACCTAAATCTTAGTCTAAAGAAAAAGCACTTAAGGAATTCTACGGCAAAGACTAAAAATCTAGGAGTAAAAATAACTATGGCAAAAACTAAGTTTAAAACTAAATATGAGCGAAAAATACAAATATTATGCTAAAACAATTAAAAAGGGACAAAATATAAAAATATATAAAAGTTGTAAAAAGTACAATTTTTATAAAAATATTATTTTTATATTATTTATTTTATAAAACTATTAATTTTAAAATTTAATTAAACTAATTTAACTAAAATATAAATTAAATAAAACTTAAATTAAAACTAATTATAATAATAATAATAATTAGGGTTAAATAATAATTATAATTAATAATAATCCGTAATAAATGCAGTTTAGGGTTTCTGTCGGTGTCAGAGAAACTCCGCGAGTTGCGGTATTTAATGCATCAAACCCCGCGAGTCGCGGGGTTCAGAAATTCAACTGACAGGTTAAAAATATTCGACGCGTTTTTTATTTTTTATTTTTATTTTCTGTTTTCTGTTTTTATATAAATAAAAGATATTTAAATAAAACTTATATTTTTATAAACTAAAATAAAAATAAAGAAACTTATAAAACTTAAATATTTAACAAAATCTTAAAAATACTTATATTTTTGTTTTTCTTTTTATATTTTTGAATAATTAAAACGTATTTTTACAAAAACGAATTTTAATAAAAGTTAACTAAAATTTTTTTTTTTTATATATTAGCGTTGCGCTTCCGGCTTTTAAGAGAGTTCCCCGGCAGCGGCGCCAAAAATACTTGATGTGGTAGCGGAGTGGTATAAAATAGTTATTAAATTTTTGCAGGAAATACTATTAAATATGATACAATTTTACACAAGATATTTATTTATTTATAGAATGGATATACTTAAACCTTGCTACAACACTTATAGGCAGTGTACCTAATGGTACAGTAGTGTAGTTTTTAGTAAGTCCGGTTCGTTCCACAGGGAATCTTTTTTAAACAAAGCTCAACGCTATATTAGTTTACTTTTATAAAAATACAAACAAATATATAAGTAATATTATTATTATAAAGGGGGGTTTTTACCGTTTAATGACCGGTTTGTCGATTTTAAAACTTTAGTCACAGTTAAAACCAAATGTAAAATAATAAATAAATACAAGACTTAATTTTAAGTGTAAAGTAAATAACGATAATGAAATTGCGAATAATAAAAGTACGATAAAATAAACTTGCGATAATTAAAAAGGACGATAATTAAAAGTGCAATTAAATAACAATAAAAATGCGATAATTAGAAGTGCAATTAAATATAAAATAAAGGAAATTAAATATGAAATAAAATAATTATGCTTATTTAAACTTCCGTAATCATGATGTTTGACGTGTTGATTTTAGTTTTATGCCCATGGGTTAATTGTCCTTTGTCCTGGATTATTTAATATGTCCATACGGATTTGTCCATAATAGTCCATCAGTCATAAATATAAAGAGCGAAAGCCTTCGTCAAATTATTCTTATTTCCGAAGTCAAATATTCCAACTAATTGGGGATTCGAATTGTAACAAGGTTTTAATACTTTGTTTAATGAATACACCAGGTTATCGACTGCGTGTAAACCAAGGTTTTACTACTTTGTTAACAATTACACCAATTACCCTTGAATGTAATTCACCCCTGTTTCAATAAGTCTATTAACTATTAATCCAATTCCGTATCCGGTAAAATGAATAATTATTGGTATTTATAGATATCCCGCCCACCGTACCCAGTCAAGCGTATGTGGTTATATATAAATATGTCGAATTATAAGTTTGTATATTAAATTAACAAGGTATTGTTTAGTTAATATAAAACCCATTAATACCCCATAGTCCAATTTCTACAAGTGTCGTTCTTTTATCCAAACCCCAATTATGGTACAAAGTCCTGTCTTTGACCACTATGTAACCACCGTTCTTACGGTTGACATCCGATTTAGTTCAGGTGACCTAATGAATTCCAGGTGAATTCCTAGGATTTTACGTTTAATGGTAATGAACGCATTGAAAATAGGGTTTTCAGAAAACAAATCGGTTTGTAATTTTGATCAAAATATTTTCTCGTTCAAGCTCGAGTTTAGATATCATTGAATTCCATGAGTTTGTAATTCTCAATCTTTAAGGTCAATCTCAAGGATTGAGTAATATCAGGCTTAAAAGCTGATTTTTGATCTTTTAAGGAGATTATCCTTTCTGGGGATCTGATTCATTAGTCTTATCCAGCTAATTTGCATAGTGCCCCCCCATTGTACAAGATAAATCCTTCTCATGGTTAGGATAAATCTGACCACTTGGTGACCCTGTTTAATGCTGAGGTCCGTGGATTTCTTGCTGATTTTAGTGATGACTTTTCTAGATTTTTCGTCAACCTATAGCTGGTCTGGACGACAACTTCATGACCTAAATCAAGAAGCGCGTGTCTTTTTCGGAAGACTTTACTTCCTTTTAATGATGGAATTGATTCATCGTGTAGATCCATCTTTTCTTTTCTTTCATCGGGTAAAACAGTTTAGTTTAGTCCAAAGCAAAAGTATTTTCATTTATTTGTTACAGATATATGTGACATATGTTTAAGATAACTTGGTAAATTTTCCCACACTTGGCTTTTATTTTCCTTTTTATCGTCCTCTATTCCATTTTAAATGAATTTTAACATTTTAGTTTGTTTCTCAATTTATGTCCTTTCCGAGGTAAGAATAATTTTGGTGTTAAAACCTAGTTTTATCGTTCATAAATATGTATAAACATGATTTTGAGTTCATTTAATTGAAAATTTTGAAAAATTTTACTAGAATTGGGTAGTTAGTATATAAGACTAGGGCTGTTCTTTTTTTATTAGAGAGCACTAGATTCTAATACAACTACTGCTTTACTAGTATTTTTAATGGTAACCAAGTGTATAAAGAAAAAAATTTTAAAATCCGAAAGAATTTAACCCCTTCCCACACTTAAGATCTTGCAATGCCCTCATTTGCAAGAAATCAGGAATAATTTAAATTATTGAGGGTGATTTGTGTGAAAATGATTAAATTTTTACCAAAGTTTCCAAATATATTGGCGTTTGTTTGCTGAATGATAAATGGTGCACATCATTTGTTCATTCCGTCTTGTTGTTATTTCACATATATTTTGCATCTTGTCGTCAAAATTAGTTGCTTTTGCTGAACTTAATGCCAGTCTTTGGAAATGCGTTGTTTTACCCTGTTTTGTACATAAGATAAACTGCAAACATATATACATATTTTTGAAGTTTGGTATATTACCCCACATTCAAAAATTATTAAAATCTAAGAATAAAATTTAGATAATTATAAAAATGATTACAATATTAACAAAAGTATTAAACGTATCAATAATTACAAATTACAAAATAAAAAAAAATTAAGTATACTAGGGATGATACTGGTACCAATAGGGGTTCCAGGCATAACCATAGGTGCTATAGAATGCTTCGGCAGGGTTATACGTAGGATATGGTGGCTGCATCTCTATAGACCAGGGAGGGAAGATGGGTTTCGGTGTAGGAATATAGTTTCTACCTATATGTTGGCAATGAGCTATGATTTGGTTCTGATGAACTTGCCAATCTTCAAATGCTCTCTGTCTAGCATTTTCGTATTCCTGAGAAGCTATAAACCTTTGCATTTATTGCATCTCATTCCCCCCTCCTACATTACCTTGCTGTTGGTTTCTCTCAACAAGTGGATGTCTACCATGGTATTGTACTGTGGCGTTATTTCGCCTCTTCAAAACTTTCGCACCATGGTATACATTTAAACCTATAGTATCGCGGGGTTCTGGTTCTTCTACTAATAATCCCCCCGACTTATATCCACACCGAGATATTCACCAATCAAAGTAATAAAAATACCACCTCCTATTATGCTATGCGGTCGCATCCCCCGAACCATAGCTGATAAATAATAACCCACACAATATGGTATACTTACAGCGCTTTGTGGGTCTCGAATACACATATGGTAAAACAAATCCTGTTCATTTACTTTTTCCTTGTTCTTACCCCTTTGTGTAATCGAATTAGCTAAAAACCTATGAATCACTCTTAATTCGGCTCTATCTATATCCAAATAAGAGTAATTTCCCCCTTTGAAACGGTGATGGCTTGTCATTTGACTCCACACACCGTGTGTATCAAAATTTTCATCTATCTTTCTACCGTTTAGTATCAACCCTCTACAATCGGCAGATGCTAACTCCTCAGGCGTATATATACGTAAAACCTGAGCCATGTCCAGTAAAGACATGTGGCGCATCGAACCGCCTAACAAAAATCTAATAAAAGAACGATCGGTTAAACTAGCTACCCGATCATTCAACTCTATACTACACAATAATTCTTCACACCATACTTTATATACAGGTCTACGCATGGTGAATAAACGTACCCAGTCATTAAAAGTAGAATTACCATACCTCTGTACAAGTAATTCCCTAATTGGCCCGGCCAATTCTACAGCTTCTAAGGGTCCCCATTCTATGACCCTCGGTACCTCAACAACCTTAGAATGAAGAGTATGCAAACCCCTTTGATATTTTGGATAATCTATCCAAAGTCTGTCAAATCTCAGGTTCGGGTGCAACTCTTCCAAGTGCATATCAGAAAAGGTCATGACTAGATGAGGTATATCCTGCTTGTAGTAGTTATCCACCTCCTATTGTTCCGCGTTCTCAGCAGGAGCATTGCGGGCTTGGGATGAAGATTCACCCCTTTCAGTCTGCAAAACACATCAAACACAATTTTTGTGCATCCAAATATGCATTAGTGTCAGCAAAATCATCAATCAAAATAATCACAATGACATGATCAATTTATATCAAACTTAAGCTCATTTTCACATTTTCATCAAATCTACACTTTTTCAAATAAGCATATACGAAAATGTTTGCCAAGTTCATAAGCATTCAACTCAAATAACATGTCAAAATAATCATTACTAGCAATTAAACAAGTCTCAAATGGCATTATCTTTCAAAAATCAAGTTCATGAATTTTAGACTTGAAAAAGTCCACTTTAATTCTCAAAATCATGTTTAGGCTCAAAGTTTGGATCATTTAACTACCTAGACATGTTACACTACTCAATTTAGCAACAATTCATGACAAAAATCGGCCATAACCTGTTTATATCAAAAAGCCCCAAATTTGCTCAAGAACACAAACCCTAGATTACTCAAAATTTGAAGTTTTAGGCTTCTAATCATGTTAAACAGCATCAATCTAGGTTATACAAGCATAATACATAAACAATTTAAGCTTAATTACACTAAAAAGCATCAAAATCAAACTGGAGAAAAAATGGCTCAAGAACACTAATTTCGGATTAAATGGTGTTTAGGTGTAGAAATTTACCGTTTTTCTTGAGTAATTCCTAGATAGCATCCTTCTCAACATGATTTTAGTAAAAGATTTGGTGATTAACGGTTAAAAATTGTGAATTTGGGGTGTATTTTTCGGGTTTTTCGTGGGTTATTTCGCAGTTATTTTGCTGTTGTGGGGAGTGAACTGATCAGTTTCAGCTCTTTATTTTTTTCTGATTTCCGGTCCTCCCGCGACTCGCGGTGAAATACCCTTCAAACTCCGCGAGTCGCGGAGTTTGGTATTTTTTTATTTTTTATTTTTATTTTTTTAAAATCATTAACTTATAAAACAATTAAGTACTTAATTTTAAAATTTTGTTTCCCTTGTTATTTAGGACGAGGTTGTTTCGGATCGATGTCCTTGTCCGTCCCTCGACAAAATTTTAAAATTTGTCTTTTTGTAGCGATTGTTTAAAAGCTAAGATTTTTGGGTTTTTTAATGTTTTTGGCATACTTTAATTCAATAAGATTAAAAACAATGATAATAAAAGTTCTCGTCCCTCCCTCGGGTAAAGCAATTTCGGTTCAAAGACCTAGTCTTCAACTTACAACGAATTTTAAAAATCATATTTTTAACTTAATGAGATAAAGTAAATTTTTGTTTTTAAATTCACACAACTTAAATATAAAATTCAAAATTAATATTAAAAATTCACACCAAACTTAAAATTTGAAATGCATAAAATTAAAAATTCGTATTATAAATTCACACCAACTTATATTAATTTTTCAAATATTTACAATTTTAAATATATTGTTTTTACAAAGTTTACAATATTAATTTAAGATTTAAATATTAATTTTAAAAACATGGTAAAAATAAAATTAAAAATCTTTTTGTCTTTTTATCCCACTTTAATCAATCAAATATTATCAAAAATATGCGCCCCTCTTTTCGGTAAAGTAATTTCGGTTCCAAAACCTAATTTAACTCATGACGAATTTTTGAAATATTTTGGGTTGATTGTTTAAAGATATTTATACCTTAAGAATAAACGTTAAATTTCGCAGTGATGTAATAAATTTTTGAATGATATCAATAATTTCGGTCGCCAAACCTAATTTTATTCAATACCAATTTAATACTTTTTAGCGAACAAATTAGCGTTTATTATCAAAAGGTTAAAAATAAAAATAAAAATAAAAACTGTACAGACATACCTGTGAAATAGATTTCTTAGTTATATGATCTATCCCATTCATAAGATAGTCGGTTTAATTGGTTTTCCATGGCTACATAGGCGTAACCTCGAGCATTCAGTGTCTTTTCTTCTAAACATATGAACGGTCCGTCTCTGCATAAAGTAACAAATTCGGTATTTGAATAGGTTTGATTATTTGAACATTTACCTCCATGTGACCATTTTCCGCATTTGTGACATCGTTCTAGGTGTCGTGCTCTTCTTTTCGCTGCGGATTTTGATTTTCCTTTACCAAATTGTAACTTATTATCTTCGCATCTGGATTCTTTTCTAACTCCGTCCATTCTTTCTCTGATTACTGATACTAGTTCACTCGGTAGTATGTCATTATTACATTTAGTGATCAAAGCGTGTAGCATTAGACCATGGTTTAGTTCACAGGCAGTCTTCATTTTGTAAAAACCTAAAAAAATAAAAATTCAGAATGGGGGGAGAAGACTAGTTCTTTAGGGTCTGCTAGGGAAAGACCATTTGGGTTCCATTTTCGAGAACTATATGAAAACAGACAATCTAACTCTAACAGAAATACATATTATCCTTTAAAGACTTGATTCTCCCCACACTTAGTTGGCTGTGGTATCGAAATTGTGATTAACATTATTTTCAATTGAATCATTAACAACTTGTATATCTTTGACTTTTACTTCAATCCATTTGTTGATTTCCTCCGTAACTTTCACAAATTCAACTAACATTGCCTTTTCTTTTGACGATAAATTGGATATTAATCGGTTATATAACTTAAAGTTTCCTTTAATCTTAGCATCGTGAATCCGTTTATAAAGTTTCTTCGTTGAACTGTTAAAAGTGGATTCATCTAATTTTGTATCATCAACGGCATTCTTTGTGATTGGATCATCATTAAGTGTTTCTTCATCTTCCCCACACTTATGCATTTTTATTGGTCTAACAGTTTTGGTTTGTGGAGATCTAACTTTTCGGTTCACAAAGGTGATCGATGTATCACCATTCCTAAGTGTTATATTGTTTATGGTAGATATTAAATAATGCTAAAAACGAACATATATTTCATAGCATTATTCCTCAAGAAAGACAAGCTTTTAGTTGTAATTGTTCTATTTACAAGTAATATTCGTTTAAATAATAAAAGGTGAAGACAAAAGACAGATTCGACGAATTGAAGACGCAAACGACCAAAAAGCTCAAAAGTACAAAAGACAATCAAAGAGGTTCCAATTATTGATAAGAAACGTCTCGAAATTACAAGAGTACAAGATTCAAAACGCAAAGTACAAGATATTAAATTGTACGCAAGGACGTTCGAAAATCCGGAACCGGGACCAGGGTCAACTCTCAACGCTCGACGCAACGGACTAAAAATTACAAGTCAACTATGCACATAAATATAATATAATATTTAAATAATTCTTATAATTATTTATATATTATAATAAATAATAAAAACCGTCGGCAAGAAAGACTCCAAACTGATGTGAGCTGTAATTTCAAACTCCGCGACTCGCGGAGTTTGAAGGGAAAAATACCACGAGTCGCGGAGCCCCAAAAGTCCAAAATCCCTATAAAAGCAACCGAATTCTGATCGCAAATCATCATCTTTTTCTTCTTCTCCTAATACGTAAAATATATATATATATTTATAATTTATATTTTAATTTTAATTATAATTCTAATAATAAGGGTATGTTAGCGAATGTTGTAAGGGTGTAAGTCGAAATTCTGTCCGTGTAACGCTACGCTATTTTTAATCATTGTAAGTTATGTTCAACCTTTTTATATTAATGTCTCGTAGCTAAGTTATTATTATTATGCTTATTTAATCCGAAGTAATCATGATGTTGGGCTAATTACTAAAATTGGGTAATTGGACTTTGTACCATAATTGGGGTTTGGATAAAAGAACGACACTTGTAGAAATTAGACTATGGGCTATTAATGGGTTTTATATTAACTAAACAATACCTTGTTAATTTAATATACAAACTTATAATTCGACATATTTATATATAACCACATACGCTTGACTGGGTACGGTGGGCGGGATATCTATAAATACCAATAATTATTCATTTTACTGGATACGGAATTGGATTAATAGTTAATAGACTTATTGAAACAGGGTTGAATTACATTCAAGGGTAATTGGTGTAATTGTTAACAAAGTAGTAAAACCTTGGTTTACACGCAGTCGATAACCTGGTGTATTCATTAAACAAAGTATTAAAACCTTGTTACAATTCAAATCCCCAATTAGTTGGAATATTTGACTTCGGAAATAAGAATAATTTGACGAAGGCTTTCGCTCCTTATATTTATGACTGATGGACTATTATGGACAAATCCGTATGGACATATTAAATAATCCAGGACAAAGGACAATTAACCCATGGGCATAAAACTAAAATCAACACGTCAAACATCATGATTACGGAAGTTTAAATAAGCATAATTATTTTATTTCATATTTAATTTCCTTTATTTTATATTTAATTGCACTTCTAATTATCGCATTTTTATTGTTATTTAATTGCACTTTTAATTATCGTCCTTTTTAATTATCGCAAGTTTATTTTATCGCACTTTTATTATTCGCAATTTCATTATCGTTATTTACTTTACGCTTAAAATTAAGTCTTTTATTTATTTATTATTTTACATTTGGTTTTAACTGCGACTAAAGTTTTAAAATCGACAAACCGGTCATTAAACGGTAAAAACCCCCCTTTATAATAATAATATTACTTATATATTTGTTTGTATTTTTATAAAAGTAAACTAATATAGCGTTGAGCTTTGTTTAAAAAAGATTCCCTGTGTAACGAACCGGACTTACTAAAAACTACACTACTGTACGATTAGGTACACTGCCTATAAGTGTTGTAGCAAGGTTTAAGTATATCCATTCTATAAATAAATAAATATCTTGTGTAAAATTGTATCATATTTAATAGTATTTCCTGCAAAAATTTAATAACTATTTTATACCACTCCGCTACCACATCAAGTATTTTTGGCACCGCTGCCGGGGACTCTCTTAAAAGCCGGAAGTGCAACGCTAATATAAAAAAAAAAAAAAAGATTTTTAGTTAACTTTTATTAAAATTCGTTTTTGTAAAAATACGTTTTAATTATTCAAAAATATAAAAAGAAAAACAAAAATATAAGTATTTTTAAGATTTTGTTAAATATTTAAGTTTTATAAGTTTCTTTATTTTTATTTTAGTTTATAAAAATATAAGTTTTATTTAAATATCTTTTATTTATATAAAAACAGAAAACAGAAAAAAAAAATAAATAAATAAATAAAGAAAAACGCGTTGAAGATTAAACCTGTCATTTGAAATTCTGAACCCCGCGACTCGCGGGGTTTGATGCATTAAATACCGCAACTCGCGGAGATAACCTGACACGCCGAGAGAAGCCCTAATCAGGCATTAATTACGTAATTATTATTATTTTTAATTAAAACCCTAATTAGTTTTTAGTTTTTAATTAGTTTTTAGTGTTTATTATTATTTTGTATATTTAGTTAAATTAGTTTTATTAAATTATAAAATTAGTAGTTTTATTAAATAAATAATATAAAAATAATATTTTTATAAAAATTGTAATTTTTACAACTTTTTGTATATTTTTATATTTTGTCCCTTTTTAATTGTTTTAGCGTAATATTTGTATTTTTAGCTCATATTTAGTTTTAAACTTAGTTTTTGCCATAGTTATTTTTACTCCTAGATTTTTAGGCTTTGCCGTAGAATTCCTTAAGTGCTTTTTCTTTAGACTAAGATTTAGGTGCTTTAGAATTTTGCGACGCCTTTTTAAGTTTTAGTTTCTTTTTAAGTTATTTCCATTTGGGATATAGTTTTTCCTATAAGCTTTAATATTTTTAGACACCTTTTACTATGTACCACTTATCATTCCAATTAGTAATTTCAATTTGCGATTATAATTTTAAGTTAGTTGTAGTAATAAGGTTAGGTTAGTCAAGTATTTTTAAGTTTTTATAAGTTTCTTTTAATTTTTCCGTCACCTTTTATTTTTCAACCATTTTTCTTTTTCGACCTTTTTTCGACGAACTCTTTTTCTTTCTTATTTCTCGCTATTCTAGTTTTAGGACATAGATTTTTATTCTACTTATATTCTAAATTTCTTAAAATTACGAAAATTTATTTTAAGTGGTTAAATTAATAGACATCAAAATTTTCTGGTTCGTAGTAATAGTTGGATTTGTACGTGGACCGGGTTATTGGAGCCAAACAGTCCTCAATTATATTGAGACCAAACGAATCCTGCCCCTCTGCTGCATCTTTTGGCTATTCGAAACGTGGACAAAATCAGAAAAGTCTATTGGTTGGATAACTTATTATAATTTTTCTTTCCTTTTAAAAACTAATAGGATATTCAGTGAATGCACCGAGCAAGACGTTCACCACCTTTTGTACGTTCACCACCTGTAACTAGATCAAGACATTTAGCAAATATAACCGCAGTTGATTTTTCTTTAGAATCGTCATCCAGTCAACCAAGTACTTCAGTTCAAATTTACGATAATCCATTTTTTGAACCTGACCTCACAATTGAGAATCCGGAGAATATTCAGGAACGGTTCGTAGATCCTGAACCATTAAACTTTCCTCCGGAACCACCAATCATTCAAACAGAGATTGTTGAGGAACGAACCATTAAATCAGAATCCTCTAGTGATTCCGATTCAACAAATTCAATTATGGAGAATCTGGAACCTTTAAGTATGGAGGACCGAATGAGAGCTAAACGCACTGGCCAAGGTCACGCAATTACTCATCCAGACATTAATGCGCCAGATTATGAAATCAAAGGACAAATTCTACACATGGTGACTAATCAATGCCAATTTAGTGGTGCGCCGAAGGAAGATCCAAATGAACATCCACGTACCTTTAATAGGATCTGCACACTATTTAAAATTCGAGAAGTGGAGGATGAACAGATATATCTCATGTTATTTCCCTGGACTTTAAAGGGAGAAGCCAAAGATTGGTTAGAATCGTTACCTGAAGGGGCGATCGATACATGGGATGTTTTAGTTGACAAATTTCTTAAACAATTCTTTCCTGCATCTAAAGCCGTAAGACTTCAAGCAGAAATTGTTACGTTTACACAGAAACCAAATGAAACTCTATATGAGGCGTGGACTAGATATGGAAAGTTGTTAAGAGGATGTCCGCAACATGGTTTAGACACCTGTCAAATAGTACAAATATTCTACCAAGGATGCGACATCACTACAAGAAAAGACATAGATATAGCAGCTGGTGGTTTTATTATGAAGAAAACCGAAACTGATGCTTACAAAATTATTGGTAACACTGCTTCCCACTCACATGAGTGGCACCAAGAAAAAGATATCATTAGATCATCTAAAGCAGCTAGAGCCGATTCTAGCCATGACTTAGATTCCATTTCCGCAAAGATAGATGCTGTGGAGAGACGAATGGAAAAGATGACTAAGGATATTCACTCAATACGAATTAGTTGTGAGCAGTGTGGAGGACCACATTTGACAAAAGATTGTCTCAGTATTGAATTAACAATGGAACAAAGAGAGAATATTTCATACATAAACCAAAGGCCTGGAAATAATTATCAGAATAATTATCAACCGCCAAGACCGATTTACAAAAAAAACCAGAATTATAACCGAAATATTCCATACAACAACCAAAAAGGTCCTAGTAATCAACAAGTATCCAATAATACTTACAATCAGCAACGACCTAATTTTCAAAACAAACCACCACAACAAACCGATGATAAAAAGCCGAATTTAGAAGATATGATGACAAAGCTAGTTGAAACTCAAACGCAGTTTTTCACATCTCAGAAACAAACCAATGAACAAAATGCTCAAGCATTTAGAAATCAACAAGCTTCTATTCAAAATCTGGAACAAGAAGTGAGTAACCTAGCAAGGTTAATAGATGAAAGAAAACCAGGAAGTCTACCTAGTGATACAAATGCTAACCCCCTGAATGAAACAGCTAAAGCTATTACCACAAGAAGTGGTACAACACTTAAACCACCTGAAATACCTGTAACTTCTGATGAAGCTATTCCTACTCCACAAGAACCACAACCTGATCAAGATAAGGAAAAAGAACCGGTAGTTGAAAAGGTTAATGAAGATAACACAGTTAAGGCTAGACCTTATGTTAAACCATACCAACCACCACTTCCTTACCCGAGTAAAATGAAGAAAGAGAAACTTGAAGCCGAGCAATCCAAATTCTTGGATATGTTTAAACAGATAAATGTAAATCTTCCTTTCATTGATGTGATTTCAGGAATGCCTAGATATGCTAAATTCTTGAAAGATCTAATCTCAAATAGAAAGAAAATGGAAGAACTCTCGGCTGTTACTATGAATGCTAATTGTTCAGCAGTGCTGTTGAATAAGATACCAGAAAAACTATCTGATCCAGGAAGTTTCACAATTCCATGTTTTCTGGGTAGTCTTAGTTCAATAGAAGCATTGGCAGACTTAGGTGCTAGTATAAATCTAATGCCGTATTCACTATACACTAAACTAGACCTTGGAGAATTGAAACCAACAAGAATAAGCATACAACTAGCCGATAGATCAATAAAATATCCTAGAGGGATAATGGAGAACATGCTAGTTAAAGTTGGTACTTTAGTATTTCCAGTAGATTTTGTTGTTCTGGACATGGAAGAAAATTCTCAAGTTCCTCTCATATTAGGAAGACCATTCTTAAACACGGCTAAAGCAATGATAGACGTGTTCGGTAAGAAATTGACCCTAAGTATAGAGGATGAGAGTGTTACCTTTTCAGTTGATAGAGCAATGCAACAACCACAATCTGCAGATGATACATGTTATTATATTCAAACTATAGATGCACATGCAGAATTATTAGAAGAATTTCCAGAATTACAAGGAACAGGAGAATGTTCTTTAGGAGAAAGTAATGAACCAATTGATGAAGCTGAAATGTTAGCTACACTTATAGCTAATGGATATGAACCAACAACAGAAGAAATTCAAATGCTAAAAGAAGAAGACAGATATCGATATAAATCATCGATACAAGAACCTCCGAAATTAGAGTTAAAGCCACTTCCAAACCATTTGGAATACGCTTATTTACATGGTGAATCTGAATTACCTGTAATAATATCGTCTTCTCTTACTGAAAATGAGAAATCACAACTCATTTCTGTGTTGAAAGCTCATAAACCAGCCATTGCATGGAAGATTCATGATATTAAAGGAATAAGTCCTTCGTATTGCACACATAAAATCCTTATGGAAGAAGATCATAAAACGTATGTACAACGCCAACGAAGACTAAATCCTAATATGCAAGATGTAGTTAAGAAAGAGATTATTAAACTGCTAGATGCAGGTCTAATTTATCCAATCTCTGATAGTCCATGGGTAAGCCCAGTTCAATGCGTGCCTAAGAAGGGTGGCATGACTGTCATTACAAATGAAAAAAATGAGCTTATTCCTGCTAGGACTGTAACAGGATGGCGTGTGTGTATTGATTATAGAAAATTAAATGACGCCACCAGAAAAGATCACTTTCCCTTACCTTTCATAGATCAAATGTTGGAAAGATTAGGCGGAAATAGTTACTATTGTTTTCTAGATGGATTTTCCGGATATTTTCAAATTCCAATAGCACCCGAGGACCAAGAGAAAACTACATTCACGTGCCCTTATGGTACTTTTGCTTACAAACGCATGCCATTTGGACTTTGTAACGCCCCTGCAACCTTTCAAAGGTGTATGATGGCGATTTTTCATGGCATGATAGAAGAATGCATGGAAGTTTTCATGGATGACTTTTCAGTCTTCGGTGATACATTTAAATCATGTCTAGTTAATCTTGAACGAATGCTCATTAGATGTGAACAATCAAATCTAGTTCTTAATTGGGAGAAATGCCATTTCATGGTTAAAGAAGGCATCGTTCTTGGACATAAAATTTCAAAAGAAGGAATTGAAGTGGATAGAACTAAAGTAGATGTAATTGCTAAACTTCCACATCCCACCAATGTTAGAGGAGTTAGGAGTTTTCTAGGGCATGCCGGTTTTTACCGACGTTTCATAAAAGATTTTTCTAAAATTGCCACTCCTATGAATAAACTCCTAGAAAAGGATGCTCCATTCATCTTTTCAGATGAGTGTATCAAATCTTTTAATATTCTTAAAGAGAAACTCACTAATGCGCCGATCATGATAACACCAAATTGGAATCTACCATTTGAACTAATGTGCGATGCAAGTGATTTTGCAATGGGAGCCGTTTTAGGACAAAGGATTGAAAAACGATTTCAACCTATATATTATGCTAGTAAGACGTTACAAGGAGCACAAACAAACTATACAACTACTAAAAAAGAACTCCTTGCTATTGTCTTTGCTTTTGACAAATTTCGATCATATCTCGTTCTAGCAAAAACGGTGGTCTATACCGACCATTCTGCTCTTAGATACCTATTTTCAAAACAAGATGCTAAACCAAGATTAATCCGTTGGATTTTACTCTTACAAGAGTTTGATATTGAAATCCGAGATAAAAGAGGAGCAGAAAATCTCGCCGCTGATCATCTTTCTCGTCTTGAAAATCCCGAATTAGAAGTTCTAAATGAATCAGCCATACAAGACAACTTTCCTGATGAATATCTATTGAAGATAGATTATAAAGAAATCCCATGGTTTGCAGACTATGCAAATTATTTAGTTTGTGGATTCCTTGAAAAAGGATTATCGTACCAAAGACGAAAGAAATTCTTCAGTGATATAAAACACTATTTCTGGGAAGATCCACATCTGTTTAAAAGTTGTCCCGATGGAATAATACGCCGATGTGTATTTGGAGATGAAGCTAGTAAAATATTAAACCATTGTCACACAGGACCAACAGGAGGGCATTATGGGCCTCAACTAACAGCAAGAAAAGTTTATGAAGCTGGATTCTATTGGCCTACAATTTACAAAGACGCACACCTTCTTTGCAAATCCTGTGATGCATGTCAAAGGGCCGGAAAAATAAGTCAACGTGATGAAATGCCACAAAATGTCATTCAAGTATGTGAAGTATTTAACATTTGGGGTATTGACTTTATGGGTCCATTTCCAAAATCTCATAATAATCTATATATACTCGTAGCCATTGATTATGTATCTAAATGGGCGGAAGCACAAGCTCTCCCAACTAACGATGCACGAGTTGTAGTCAACTTTTTAAAACGTCTTTTTGCAAGGTTTGGAACACCGAAAGCTTTAATAAGTGATCGGGGTACTCATTTCTGTAATAATCAACTTGAGAAAGTTCTTAAAAGATATGGAGTAACTCATAAAATCTCCACCGCATATCATCCACAAACAAGTGGACAAGTTGAAAATACCAACCGAGCTTTAAAACGTATTCTAGAGAAAACCGTAGGATCAAATCCGAAGGAATGGTCCATTAAATTGGAGGATGCACTCTGGGCTTTTAGAACAGCCTACAAAACTCCAATTGGAACCACACCTTTTAGACTTGTTTATGGAAAAGCATGTCATCTTCCAGTAGAAATTGAACACAAAGCATTTTGGGCTTTGAAATCATGTAATCTTGATTTACATGAAGCTGGACGTCTACGATTAAGTCAACTAAACGAATTAGAAGAATTAAGACATGAAGCATACGAAAATTCGTTAATCTATAAAGAAAGAACAAAGAAATGGCATGATAAAAGAATCAGAAGTTCAAAAGAATTTAAAGAAGGAGACAGAGTTCTTCTTTTCAATTCACGATTCAAGCTATTTCCTGGAAAATTGAAATCAAGATGGTCTGGACCATTCATAGTCAAAAGAGTTTTCCCATACGGAACGATAGAATTGATAAATTCAAATGGGATTGAATTTAAAGTTAATGGTCACAGAGTTAAACATTACATACATGGTCCGATGGAAGTCGACAACGAAGTTAATCACAATTTCGACACCACAGCTAACTAAGTGTGGGGAGAATCAAGTCTTTAAAGGATAATATGTATTTCTGTTAGAGTTAGATTGTCTGTTTTCGTGTAGTTCTCGAAAATGGAACCCTAATGGTCTTTCCCTAGCAGACCCTAAAGAACTAGTCTTCTCCCCCCATTCTGAATTTTTATTTTTTTAGGTTTTTACAAAATGAAGACTGCCTGTGAACTAAACCATGGTCTAATGCTACACGCTTTGATCACTAAACGTAATAATGACATACTACCGAGTGAACTAGTATCAGTAATCAGAGAAAGAATGGACGGAGTTAGAAAAGAATCCAGATGCGAAGATAATAAGTTACAATTTGGTACAGGAAAATCAAAATCCGCAGCGAAAAGAAGAGCACGACACCTAGAACGATGTCACAAATGCGGAAAATGGTCACATGGAGGTAAATGTTCAAATAATCAAACCTATTCAAATACCGAATTTGTTACTTTATGCAGAGATGGACCGTTCATATGTTTAGAAGAAAAGACACTGAATGCTCGAGGTTACGCCTATGTAGCCATGGAAAACCAATTAAACCGACTATCTTATGAATGGGATAGATCATATAACTAACAAATCTATTTCACAGGTATGTCTGTACAGTTTTTATTTTTATTTTTATTTTTAACCTTTTGATAATAAACGCTAATTTGTTCGCTAAAAAGTATTAAATTGGTATTGAATAAAATTAGGTTTGGCGACCGAAATTATTGATATCATTCAAAAATTTATTACATCACTGCGAAATTTAACGTTTATTCTTAAGGTATAAATATCTTTAAACAATCAACCCAAAATATTTCAAAAATTCGTCATGAGTTAAATTAGGTTTTGGAACCGAAATTACTTTTCCGAAAAGAGGGGCGCATATTTTTGATAATATTTGATTGAAAAAAATGGGATAAAAAGACAAAAAGATTTTTAATTTTATTTTTACCATGTTTTTAAAATTAATATTTAAATCTTAAATTAATATTGTAAACTTTGTAAAAACAATATATTTAAAATTGTAAATATTTGAAAAATTAATATAAGTTGGTGTGAATTTATAATACGAATTTTTAATTTTATGCATTTCAAATTTTAAGTTTGGTGTGAATTTTTAATATTAATTTTGAATTTTATATTTAAGTTGTGTGAATTTAAAAACAAAAATTTACTTTATCTCATTAAGTTAAAAATATGATTTTTAAAATTCGTTGTAAGTTGAAGACTAGGTCTTTGAACCGAAATTGCTTTACCCGAGGGAGGGACGAGAACTTTTATTATCATTATTTTTAATCTTATTGAATTAAAGTATGCCAAAAACGTTAAAAAACCCAAAATTCTTAGCTTTTAAAACAATCGCTACAAAAAGACAAATTTTAAAATTTTGTCGAGGGACGGACTAGGACATCGATCCGAAACGACCTCGTCCTAAATAACAAAGGAAACAAAATTTTAAAATTAAGTACTTAATTTTTTTATAAATTAATGATTATATATAATAAAAAAAAATATCAAACTCCGCGACTCGCGGAGTTTGAAAGGTTATTCACCGCGAGTCGCGGGAGGACAGGAAATCAGAAAAAAAAATAAAGAGCTGCAAACTGATCAGTCCACACCCCCAAAACCGAAAACACTGCGAAATACTCCGAAAAAACACCCAAAAACACCCCCAAAATCACAATTTTTAACCGTTAATCACCAAATCTTTTACTAAAATCATGTTGAGAAGGATGCTATCTAGGAATTACTCAAGAAAAATGGTAAATTTCTACACCTAAACACCATTTAATCCGAAATTAGTGTTCTTGAGCCATTTTTTCCCCAGTTTGATTTTGATGCTTTTTAGTGTAATTAAGCTTAAATTGTTTATGTATTATGCTTGTATAACCTAGATTGATGCTGTTTAACATGATTAGAAGCCTTAAACTTCAAATTTTGAGTAATCTAGGGTTTGTGTTCTTGAGCAAATTTGGGGCTTTTTGATATAAACAGGTTATGGCCGATTTTTGTCATGAATTGTTGCTAAATTGAGTAGTGTAACATGTCTAGGTAGTTAAATGATCCAAACTTTGAGCCTAAACATGATTTTGAGAATTAAAGTAGACTTTTTCAAGTCTAAAATTCATGAACTTGATTTTTGAAAGATAATGCCATTTGAGACTTGTTTAATTGCTAGTAATGATTATTTTGACATGTTATTTGAGTTGAATGCTTATGAACTTGGCAAACATTTTCGTATATGCTTATTTGAAAAAGTGTAGATTTGATGAAAATGTGAAAATGAGCTTAAGTTTGATATAAATTGATCATGTCATTGTGATTATTTTGATTGATGATTTTGCTGACACTAATGCATATTTGGATGCACAAAAATTGTGTTTGATGTGTTTTGCAGACTGAAAGGGGTGAATCTTCATCCCAAGCCCGCAATGCTCCTGCTGAGAACGCGGAACAACAGGAGGTGGATAACTACTACAAGCAGGATATACCTCATCCAGTCATGACCTTTTCTGATATGCACTTGGAAGAGTTGCACCCGAACCTGAGATTTGACAGACTTTGGATAGATTATCCAAAATATCAAAGGGGTTTGCATACTCTTCATTCTAAGGTTGTTGAGGTACCGAGGGTCATAGAATGGGGACCCTTAGAAGCTGTAGAATTGGCCGGGCCAATTAGGGAATTACTTGTACAGAGGTATGGTAATTCTACTTTTAATGACTGGGTACGTTTATTCACCATGCGTAGACCTGTATATAAAGTATGGTGTGAAGAATTATTGTGTAGTATAGAGTTGAATGATCGGGTAGCTAGTTTAATCGATCGTTCTTTTATTAGATTTTTGTTAGGCGGTTCGATGCGCCACATGTCTTTACTGGACATGGCTCAGGCTTTACGTATATATACGCCTGAGGAGTTAGCATCTGCCGATTGTAGAGGGTTGATACTAAACGGTAGAAAGATAGATGAAAATTTTGATACACACGGTGTGTGGAGTCAAATGACAAGCCATCACCGTTTCAAAGGGGGTAATTACTCTTATTTGAATATAGATAGAGCCGAATTAAGAGTGAATCATAGGTTTTTAGCTAATTCGATTACACAAAGGGGTAAGAACAAGGAAAAAGTAAATGAACAGGATTTGTTTTACCATATGTGTATTCGAGACCCACAAAGCGCTGTAAGTATACCATATTGTGTGGGTTATTATTTATCAGCTATGGTTCGGGGGATGCGACCGCATAGCATAATAGGAGGTGGTATTTTTATTACTTTGATTGGTGAATATCTCGGTGTGGATATAAGTCGGGGGGATTATTAGTAGAAGAACCAGAACCCCGCGATACTATAGGTTTAAATGTATACCATGGTGCGAAAGTTTTGAAGAGGCGAAATAACGCCGCAGTACAATACCATGGTGGACATCCACAGGTTGAGAGAAACCAACAGCAAGGTAATGTAGGAGGGGGGAATGAGATGCAATAAATGCAAAGGTTTATAGCTTCTCAGGAATACGAAAATGCTAGACAGAGAGCATTTGAAGATTGGCAAGTTCATCAGAACCAAATCAAAGCTCATTGCCAACATATAGGTAGAAACTATATTCCTACACCGAAACCCATCTTCCCTCCCTGGTCTATAGAGATGCAGCCACCATATCCTACGTATAACCCTGCCGAAGCATTCTATAGCACCTATGGTTATGCCTGGAACCCCTATTGGTACCAGTATCATCCCTAGTATACTTAATTTTTTTTTATTTTGTAATTTGTAATTATTGATACGTTTAATACTTTTGTTAATATTGTAATCATTTTTATAATTATCTAAATTTTATTCTTAGATTTTAATAATTTTTGAATGTGGGGTAATATACCAAACTTCAAAAATATGTATATATGTTTGCAGTTTATCTTATGTACACAACAGGGTAAAACAACGCATTTCCAAAGACTGGCATTAAGTTCAGCAAAAGCAACTAATTTTGACGACAAGATGCAAAATATATGTGAAATAACAACAAGACGGAATGAACAAATGATGTGCACCATTTATCATTCAGCAAATAAACGCCAATATATTTGGAAACTTTGGTAAAAATTTAATCATTTTCACACAAATCACCCTCAATAATTTAAATTATTCCTGATTTCTTGCAAATGAGGGCATTGCAAGATCTTAAGTGTGGGAAGGGGTTAAATTCTTTCGGATTTTAAAATTTTTTTCTTTATACACTTGGTTACCATTAAAAATACTAGTAAAGCAGTAGTTGTATTAGAATCTAGTGCTCTCTGATAAAAAAAGAACATCCCTAGTCTTATATACTAACTACCCAATTCTAGTAAAATTTTTCAAAATTTTCAATTAAATGAACTCAAAATCATGTTTATACATATTTATGAACAATAAAACTAGGTTTTAACACCGAAATTATTGTTACCTCGGAAAGGACATAAGTTGAGAAACAAACTAAAATGTTAAAATTCATTTAAAATGGAATAGAGGACGATAAAAAGGAAAATAAAAGCCAAGTGTGGGAAAATTTACCAAGTTATCTTAAACATATGTCACATATATCTGTAACAAATAACTGAAAATACTTTTGCTTTGGACTAAACTAAACTGTTTTACCCGATGAAAGAAAAGAAAAGATGGATCTACACGATGAATCAATTCCATCATTAAAAGGAAGTAAAGTCTTCCGAAAAAGACACGCGCTTCTTGATTTAGGTCATGAAGTTGTCGTCCAGACCAGCTATAGGTTGACCAAAAATCTAGAAAAGTCATCACTAAAATCAGCAAGAAATCCACGGACCTCAGCATTAAACAGGGTCGCCAAGTGGTCAGATTTATCCTAACCATGTGAAGGATTTATCTTGTACAATGGGGGGCACTATGCAAATTAGCTGGATAAGACTAATGAATCAGATCCCCAGAAAGGATAATCTCCTTAAAAGATCAAAAATCAGCTTTTAAGCCTGATATTACTCAATCCTTGAGATTGACCTTAAAGATTGAGAATTACAAACTCATGGAATTCAATGATATCTAAACTCGAGCTTGAACGAGAAAATATTTTGATCAAAATTACAAACCGATTTGTTTTCTGAAAACCCTATTTTCAATGCGTTCATTACCATTGAACGTAAAATCCTAGGAATTCACCTGGAATTCATTAGGTCACCTGAACTAAATCGGGTGTCAACCGTTAAAACGGTGGTTGCATAGTGGTCAAAGACAGGACCTTGTGCCATACCGAAAAATCATAAGGGTGAGCTTTACTATTGCTCCTACCAAGGATAGTAATTGCGTCCGACACGTTATAGACCATAATTAAAAGCATGTCAGAGGACATTGCCTTAACAGTTGCTTGTTCAACGCTTTCCTTTACAACCGGACGGTAGTTTACCGAAAGGTGATATACGGGACAAGTGAACTGGACGTGTTGCTTTCCAAATACAAGGTTAGCAAGTGGGTGACACAAAACCATAAGTTTTGAGCTAAAATTTTCAAATCTGAAACCCACCAAACCCACAAAAATATTTTGCAAACACCGGTAAAGGGTTATTCCGGAAAACTTATCTAGGGTAAAAACTAGATTTAATTTTCAAAAGATCAAATGTTTTCATAAAGATCCAATTTCCTTAATGGATCTAAATTTTTATAGTCATGTGGGACTGTAAACCATATCGTTACTACCATTGTTTATACCGCCGTATAGAAATCACTGATGTACAAAGTGTGAAGAATAAAGAAGTGATTCTAGTATTTCAAGACGATATTGCTTGAGGACAAGCAACGCTCAAGTGTGGGAATATTTGATAATGCTAAAAACGAACATATATTTCATAGCATTATTCCTCAAGAAAGACAAGCTTTTAGTTGCAATTGTTCTATTTACAAGTAATATTCGTTTAAATAATAAAAGGTGAAGACAAAAGACAGATTCGACGAATTGAAGACGCAAACGACCAAAAAGCTCAAAAGTACAAAAGACAATCAAAGAGGTTCCAATTATTGATAAGAAACGTCTCGAAATTACAAGAGTACAAGATTCAAAACGCAAAGTACAAGATATTAAATTGTACGCAAGGACGTTCGAAAATCCAGAACCGGGACCAGAGTCAACTCTCAACGCTCGACGCAACGGACTAAAAATTACAAGTCAACTATGCACATAAATATAATATAATATTTAAATAATTCTTATAATTATTTATATATTATAATAAATAATAAAAATCGTCGGCAAGAAAGACTCCAAACTGATGTGAGCTGTAATTTCAAACTCCGCGACTCGCGAAGTTTGAAGGGGAAAATACCGCGAGTCGCGGAGCCCCAAAAGTCGAAAATCCCTATAAAAGCAACCGAATTCTGATCGCAAATCATCATCTTTTTCTTCTTCTCCTCATACGTAAAATATATATATATATATTTATAATTTATATTTTAATTTTAATTATAATTCTAATAATAAGGGTATGTTAGCGAATGTTGTAAGGGTGTAAGTCGAAATTCTGTCCGTGTAACGCTACGCTATTTTTAATCATTGTAAGTTATGTTCAACCTTTTTATATTAATGTCTCGTAGCTAAGTTATTATTATGCTTATTTAATCCGAAGTAATCATGATGTTGGGCTAATTACTAAAATTGGGTAATTGGACTTTGTACCATAATTGGGGTTTGGATAAAAGAACGACACTTGTAGAAATTGGACTATGGGCTATTAATGGGTTTTATATTAACTAAACAATACCTTGTTAATTTAATATACAAACTTATAATTCGACATATTTATATATAACCACATACGCTTGACTGGGTACAGTGGGCGGGATATCTATAAATACCAATAATTATTCATTTTACCAGATACGAAATTGGATTAATAGTTAATAGACTTATTGAAACAGGGGTGAATTACATTCAAGGGTAATTGGTGTAATTGTTAACAAAGTAGTAAAACCTTGGTTTACACGCAGTCGATAACCTGGTGTATTCATTAAACAAAGTATTAAAACCTTGTTACAATTCGAATCCCCAATTAGTTGGAATATTTGACTTCGGAAATAAGAATAATTTGACGAAGGCTTTCACTCTTTATATTTATGACTGGTGGACTATTATGGACAAATCCGTATGGACATATTAAATAATCCAGGACAAAGGACAATTAACCCATGGGCATAAAACTAAAATCAACACGTCAAACATCATGATTACGGAAGTTTAAATAAGCATAATTATTTTATTTCATATTTAATTTAATTTATTTTATATTTAATTGCACTTCAAATTATCGCATTTTTATTGTTATTTAATTGCACTTTTAATTATCGTCCTTTTTAATTATCGCAAGTTTATTTTATCGCACTTTTATTATTCGCAATTTCATTATCGTTATTTACTTTACGCTTAAAATTAAGTCTTGTATTTATTTATTATTTTACATTTGGTTTTAACTGCGACTAAAGTTTTAAAATCGACAAACCGGTCATTAAACGGTAAAAACCCCCTTTATAATAATAATATTACTTATATATTTGTTTGTATTTTTATAAAAGTAAACTAATATAGCGTTGAGCTTTGTTTGAAAAAGATTCCCTGTGGAACGAACCGAACTTACTAAAAACTACATTACTGTACGATTAGGTACACTGCCTATAAGTGTTGTAGCAAGGTTTAAGTATATCCATTCTATAAATAAATAAATATCTTGTGTAAAATTGTATCATATTTAATAGTATTTCCTGCAAAAATTTAATAACTATTTTATACCACTCCGCTACCACATCAAGTATTTTTGGCGCCGCTGCCGGGGACTCTCTTAAAAGCCGGAAGCGCAACGCTAATATAAAAAAAAAGATTTTTAGTTAACTTTTATTAAAATTCGTTTTTGTAAAAATACGTTTTAATTATTCAAAAATATAAAAAGAAAAACAAAAATATAAGTATTTTTAAGATTTTGTTAAATATTTAAGTTTTATAAGTTTCTTTATTTTTATTTTAGTTTATAAAAATATAAGTTTTATTTAAATATCTTTTATTTATATAAAAACAGAAAACATAAAAAAATAAATAAATAAAGAAAAACGCGTTGAAGATTAAACCTGTCATTTGAAATTCTGAACCCCGCGACTCGCGGGGTTTGATGCATTAAATACCGCAACTCGCGGAGATAACCTGACACGCCGAGAGAAGCCCTAATCAGGCATTAATTACGTAATTATTATTATTTTTAATTAAAACCCTAATTAGTTTTTAGTTTTTAATTAGTTTTTAGTGTTTATTATTATTTTGTATATTTAGTTAAATTAGTTTTATTAAATTATAAAATTAGTAGTTTTATTAAATAAATAATATAAAAATAATATTTTTATAAAAATTGTAATTTTTACAACTTTTTGTATATTTTTATATTTTGTCCCTTTTTAATTGTTTTAGCGTAATATTTGTATTTTTAGCTCATATTTAGTTTTAAACTTAGTTTTTGCAATAGTTATTTTTACTCCTAGATTTTTAGGCTTTGCCGTAGAATTCCTTAAGTGCTTTTTCTGTAGACTAAGATTTAGGTGCTTTAGAATTTTGCGACGCCTTTTTAAGTTTTAGTTTCTTTTTAAGTTATTTCCATTTGGGATATAGTTTTTCCTATAAGCTTTAATATTTTTAGACACCTTTTACTATGTACCAATTATCATTCCAATTAGTAATTTTAATTTGCGATTATAATTTTAAGTTAGTTGTAGTAATAAGGTTAGGTTAGTCAAGTATTTTTAAGTTCTTATAAGTTTCTTTTAATTTTTCCGTCACCTTTTATTTTTCAACCATTTTTCTTTTTCGACCTTTTTCCGACGAACTCTTTTTCTTTCTTATTTCTCGCTATTCTAGTTTTAGGACATAGATTTTTATTCTACTTCTATTCTAAATTTCTTAAAATTACGAAAATTTATTTTAAGTGGTTAAATTAATAGACATCAAAATTTTCTGGTTCGTAGTAATAGTTGGATTTGTACGTGGACCGGGTTATTGGAGCCAAACAGTCCTCAATTATATTGAGACCAAACGAATCCTGCCCCTCTGCTGCATCTTTTGGCTATTCGAAACGTGGGCAAAATCAGAAAAGTCTATTGGTTGGATAACTTATTATAATTTTTCTTTCCTTTTAAAAACTAATAGGATATTCAGTGAATGCACCGAGCAAGACGTTCACCACCTTTTGTACGTTCACCACCTGTAACTAGATCAAGACATTTAGCAAATATAACCGCCGTTGATTTTTCTTTAGAATCGTCATCCAGTCAACCAAGTACTTCAGTTCAAATTTCCGATAATCCATTTTTTGAACCTGACCTCACAATTGAGAATCCGGAGAATATTCAGGAACGGTTCGTAGATCCTGAACCATTAAACTTTCCTCCGGAACCACCAATCATTCAAACAGAGATTGTTGAGGAACGAACCATTAAATCAGAATCCTCTAGTGATTCCGATTCAACAAATTCAATTATGGAGAATCTGGAACCTTTAAGTATGGAGGACCGAATGAGAGCTAAACGCACTGGCCAAGGTCACGCAATTACTCATCCAGACATTAATGCGCCAGATTATGAAATCAAAGGACAAATTCTACACATGGTGACTAATCAATGCCAATTTAGTGGTGCGCCGAATGAAGATCCAAATGAACATCTACGTACCTTTAATAGGATCTGCACACTATTTAAAATCCGAGAAGTGGAGGATGAACAGATATATCTCATGTTATTTCCCTGGACTTTAAAGGGAGAAGCCAAAGATTGGTTAGAATCGTTACCTGAAGGGGCGATCGATACATGGGATGTTTTAGTTGACAAATTTCTTAAACAATTCTTTCCTGCATCTAAAGCCGTAAGACTTCAAGCAGAAATTGTTACGTTTACACAGAAACCAAATGAAACTCTATATGAGGCGTGGACTAGATATGGAAAGTTGTTAAGAGGATGTCCGCAACATGGTTTAGACACCTGTCAAATAGTACAAATATTCTACCAAGGATGCGACATCACTACAAGAAAAGACATAGATATAGCTACTGGTGGTTCTATTATGAAGAAAACCGAAACTGATGCTTACAAAATTATTGATAACACTTCTTCCCACTCACATGAGTGGCACCAAGAAAAAGATATCATTAGATCATCTAAAGCAGCTATAGCCGATTCTAGCCATGACTTAGATTCCATTTCCGCAAAGATAGATGCTGTGGAGAGACGAATGGAAAAGATGACTAAGGATATTCACTCAATACGAATTAGTTGTGAGCAGTGTGGAGGACCACATTTGACAAAAGATTGTCTCAGTATTGAATTAACAATGGAACAAAGAGAGAATATTTCATACATAAACCAAAGGCCTAGAAATAATTATCAGAATAATTATCAACCGCCAAGACCGATTTACAATCAAAACCAGAATTATAGCCGAAATATTCCATACAACAACCAACAAGGTCCTAGCAATCAACAAGTATCCAATAATACTTACAATCAGCAACGACATAATTTTCAAAACAAACCACCACAACAAATCGATGATAAAAAGCCGAATTTAGAAGATATGATGACAAAGCTAGTTGAAACTCAAACGCAGTTTTTCACATCTCAGAAACAAACCAATGAACAAAATGCTCAAGCATTTAGAAATCAACAAGCTTCTATTCAAAATCTGGAACAAGAAGTGAGTAACCTAGCAAGGTTAATAGGTGAAAGAAAACCAGGAAGTCTACCTAGTGATACAAATGCTAACCCCCGGAATGAAACAGCTAAAGCTATTACCACAAGAAGTGGTACAACACTTAAACCACCTGAAATACCTGTAACTTCTGATGAAGCTATTCCTACTCCACAAGAACCACAACTTGATCAAGATAAGGAAAAAGAACCGGTAGTTGAAAAGGTTAATGAAGATAACACAGTTAAGGCTAGACCTTATGTTAAACCATACCAACCACCACTTCCTTACCCGAGTAAAATGAAGAAAGAGAAACTTGAAGCCGAGCAATCCAAATTCTTGGATATGTTTAAACAGATAAATGTAAATCTTCCTTTCATTGATGTGATTTCAGGAATGCCTAGATATGCTAAATTCTTGAAAGATCTAATCTCAAATAGAAAGAAAATGGAAGAACTCTCGGCTATTACTATGAATGCTAATTGTTCAGCAGTGCTGTTGAATAAGATACTAGAAAAACTATCTGATCCAGGAAGTTTCACAATTCCATGTTTTCTGGGTAGTCTTAGTTCAATAGAAGCATTGGCAGATTTAGGTGCTAGTATAAATCTAATGCCGTATTCAATATACACTAAACTAGACCTTGGAGAATTGAAACCAACAAGAATAAGCATACAACTAGCCGATAGATCAATAAAATATCCTAGAGGGATAATGGAGAACATGCTAGTTAAAGTTGGTACTTTAGTATTTCCAGTAGATTTTGTTGTTCTGGACATGGAAGAAGATTCTCAAGTTCCTCTCATATTAGGAAGACCATTCTTAAACACGGCTAAAGCAATGATAGACGTGTTCGGTAAGAAATTGACCCTAAGTATAGAGGATGAGAGTGTTACCTTTTCAGTTGATAGAGCAATGCAACAACCACAATCTGCAGATGATACATGTTATTATATTCAAACTATAGATGCACATGCAGAATTATTAGAAGAATTTCCAGAATTACAAAGAACAGGAGAATGTTCTTTAGGAGAAAGTAATGAACCAATTGATGAAGCTGAAATGTTAGCTACACTTATAGCTAATGGATATGAACCAACAACAGAAGAAATTCAAATGCTAAAAGAAGAAGACAGATATCGATATAAATCATCGATAGAAGAACCTCCGAAATTAGAGTTAAAGCCACTTCCAAACCATTTGGAATACGCTTATTTACATGGTGAATCTGAATTACCTGTAATAATATCGTCTTCTCTTACTGAAAATGAGAAATCACAACTCATTTCTGTGTTGAAAGCTCATAAACCAGCCATTGCATGGAAGATTCATGATATTAAAGGAATAAGTCCTTCGTATTGCACACATAAAATCCTTATGGAAGAAGGTCATAAAACGTATGTGCAACGCCAACGAAGACTAAATCCTAATATGCAAGATGTAGTTAAGAAAGATATTATTAAACTGCTAGATGCAGGTCTAATTTATCCAATCTCTGATAGTCCATGGGTAAGCCCAGTTCAATGCGTGCCTAAGAAGGGTGGCATGACTGTCATTACAAATGAAAAAAATGAGCTTATTCCTGCTAGGACTGTAACAGGATGGTGTGTGTGTATTGATTATAGAAAATTAAATGACGCCACCAGAAAAGATCACTTTCCCTTACCTTTCATAGATCAAATGTTGGAAAGATTAGCCGGAAATAGTTACTATTGTTTTCTAGATGGATTTTCCGGATATTTTCAAATTCCAATAGCACCCGAGGACCAAGAGAAAACCACATTCACGTGTCCTTATGGTACTTTTGCTTACAAACGCATGCCATTTGGACTTTGTAACGCCCCTGCAACCTTTCAAAGGTGTATGATGGCGATTTTTCATGACATGATAGAAGAATGCATGGAAGTTTTCATGGATGACTTTTCAGTCTTCGGTGATACATTTAAATCATGTCTAGTTAATCTTGAACGAATGCTCATTAGATGCGAACAATCAAATCTAGTTCTTAATTGGGAGAAATGCCATTTCATGGTTAAAGAAGGCATCGTTCTTGGACATAAAATTTCAAAAGAAGGAATTGAAGTGGATAGAGCTAAAGTATATGTAATTGCTAAACTTCCACATCCCACCAATGTTAGAGGAGTTAGGAGTTTTCTAGGGCATGCCGATTTTTTCCGACGTTTCATAAAAGATTTTTCTAAAATTGCCACTCCTATGAATAAACTCCTAGAAAAGGATGCTCCATTCATCTTTTCAGATGAGTGTATCAAATCTATTAATATTCTTAAAGAGAAACTCACTAATGCGCCGATCATGATAACACCAAATTGGAATCTACCATTTGAACTAATGTGCGATGCAAGTGATTTTGCAATGGGAGCCGTTTTAGGACAAAGGATTGAAAAACGATTTCAACCTATATATTATGCTAGTAAGACGTTACAAGGAGCACAAACAAACTATACAACTACTGAAAAAGAACTCCTTGCTATTGTCTTTGCTTTTGACAAATTTCGATCATATCTCGTTCTAGCAAAAACGGTGGTCTATACCGACCATTCTGCTCTTAGATACCTATTTTCAAAACAAGATGCTAAACCAAGATTAATCCGTTGGATTTTACTCTTACAAGAGTTTGATATTGAAATCCGAGATAAAAGAGGAGCAGAAAATCTCGCCGCTGATCATCTTTCTCGTCTTGAAAATCCCGAATTAGAAGTTCTAAATGAATCAGCCATACAAGACAACTTTCCTGATGAATATCTATTGAAGATAGATTATAAAGAAATCCCATGGTTTGCAGACTATGCAAATTATTTAGTTTGTGGATTCCTTGAAAAAGGATTATCGTACCAAAGACGAAAGAAATTCTTCAGTGATATAAAACACTATTTCTGGGAAGATCCACATCTGTTTAAAAGTTGTCCGGATGGAATAATACGCCGATGTGTATTTGGAGATGAAGATAGTAAAATATTAAACCATTGTCACACAGGACCAACAGGAGGGCATTATGGGGCTCAACTAACAGCAAGAAAAGTTTATGAAGCTGGATTCTATTGACCTACAATTTACAAAGACGCACACCTTCTTTGCAAATCCTGTGATGCATGTCAAAGGGCCGAAAAAATAAGTCAACGTGATGAAATGCCACAAAATGTCATCCAAGTATGTGAAGTATTTGACATTTGGGGTATTGACTTTATGGGTCCATTTCCAAAATCTCATAATAATCTATATATACTCGTAGCCATTGATTATGTATCTAAATGGGCGGAAGCACAAGCTCTCCCAACTAACGATGCACGAGTTGTAGTCAACTTTTTAAAACGTCTTTTTGCAAGGTTTGGAACACCGAAAGCTTTAATAAGTGATCGGGGTACTCATTTCTGTAATAATCAACTTGAGAAAGTTCTTAAAAGATATGGAGTAACTCATAAAATCTCCACCGCATATCATCCACAAACAAGTGGACAAGTTGAAAATACCAACCGAGCTTTAAAACGTATTCTAGAGAAAACCGTAGGATCAAATCCGAAGGAATGGTCCATTAAATTGGAGGATGCACTCTGGGCTTTTAGAACAGCCTACAAAACTCCAATTGGAACCACACCTTTTAGACTTGTTTATGAAAAAGCATGTCATCTTCCAGTAGAAATTGAACACAAAGCATTTTGGGCTTTGAAATCATGTAATCTTGATTTACATGAAGCTGGACGTCTACGATTAAGTCAACTAAACGAATTAGAAGAATTAAGACATGAAGCATACGAAAATTCGTTAATCTATAAAGAAAGAACAAAGAAATGGCATGATAAAAGAATCAGAAGTTCAAAAGAATTTAAAGAAGGAGACAGAGTTCTTCTTTTCAATTCACGATTCAAGCTATTTCCTGGAAAATTGAAATCAAGATGGTCTGGACCATTCATAGTCAAAAGAGTTTTCCCATACGGAACGATAGAATTGATAAATTCAAATGGGATTGAATTTAAAGTTAATGGTCACAGAGTTAAACATTACATACATGGTCCGATGGAAGTCGACAACGAAGTTAATCACAATTTCGACACCACAGCTAACTAAGTGTGGGGAGAATCAAGTCTTTAAAGGATAATATGTATTTCTGTTAGAGTTAGATTGTCTATTTTCGTGTAGTTCTCGAAAATGGAACCCGAATGGTCTTTCCCTAGCAGACCCTAAAGAACTAGTCTTCTCCCCCCATTCTGAATTTTTATTTTTTTAGGTTTTTACAAAATGAAGACTGCCTGTGAACTAAACCATGGTCTAATGCTACACGCTTTGATCACTAAACGTAATAATGACATACTAACGAGTGAACAAGTATCAGTAATCAGAGAAAGAATGGACGGAGTTAGAAAAGAATCCAGATGCGAAGATAATAAGTTACAATTTGGTAAAGGAAAATCAAAATCCGCAGCGAAAAGAAGAGCACGACACCTAGAACGATGTCACAAATGCGGAAAATGGTCACATGGAGGTAAATGTTCAAATAATCAAACCTATTCAAATACCGAATTTGTTACTTTATGCAGAGACGGACCGTTCATATGTTTAGAAGAAAAGACACTGAATGCTCGAGGTTACGCCTATGTAGCCATGGAAAACTAATTAAACCGACTATCTTATGAATGGGATAGATCATATAACTAAGAAATCTATTTCACAGGTATGTCTGTACAGTTTTTATTTTTATTTTTATTTTTAACCTTTTGATAATAAACGCTAATTTGTTCGCTAAAAAGTATTAAATTGGTATTGAATAAAATTAGGTTTGGCGACCGAAATTATTGATATCATTCAAAAATTTATTACATCACTGCGAAATTTAACGTTTATTCTTAAGGTATAAATATCTTTAAACAATCAACCCAAAATATTTCAAAAATTCGTCATGAGTTAAATTAGGTTTTGGAACCGAAATTACTTTACCGAAAAGAGGGGCGCATATTTTTGATAATATTTGATTGATTAAAGTGGGATAAAAAGACAAAAAGATTTTTAATTTTATTTTTACCATGTTTTTAAAATTAATATTTAAATCTTAAATTAATATTGTAAACTTTGTAAAAACAATATATTTAAAATTGTAAATATTTGAAAAATTAATATAAGTTGGTATGAATTTATAATACGAATTTTTAATTTTATGCATTTCAAATTTTAAGTTTGGTGTGAATTTTTAATATTAATTTTGAATTTTATATTTAAGTTGTGTGAATTTAAAAACAAAAATTTACTTTATCTCATTAAGTTAAAAATATGATTTTTAAAATTCGTTGTAAGTTGAAGACTAGGTCTTTGAACCGAAATTGCTTTACCCGAGGGAGAGACGAGAACTTTTATTATCATTGTTTTTAATCTTATTGAATTAAAGTATGCCAAAAACATTAAAAAAACCCAAAAATCTTAGCTTTTAAAACAATCGCTACAAAAAGACAAATTTTAAAATTTTGTCGAGGGACGGACTAGGACATCGATCCAAAACGACCTCGTCCTAAATAACAAAGGAAACAAAATTTTAAAATTAAGTACTTAATTGTTTTATAAATTAATGATTATATATAAAAAAAATATATATATATATCAAACTCCACGACTCGCGGAGTTTGAAGGGTTATTCACCACGAGTCGCGGGAGGACCGGAAATCAGAAAAAAAAATAAAGAGCTGCAAACTGATCAGTCCACACCCCCAAAACCGAAAACACTGCGAAATACTCCGAAAAAACACCCAAAAACACCCCCAAAATCACAATTTTTAACCGTTAATCACCAAATCTTTTACTAAAATCATGTTGAGAAGGATGCTATCTAGGAATTACTCAAGAAAAACGGTAAATTTCTACACCTAAACACCATTTAATTCGAAATTAGTGTTCTTGAGCCATTTTTTCCCCAGTTTGATTTTGATGCTTTTTAGTGTAATTAAGCTTAAATTGTTTATGTATTATGCTTGTATAACCTAGATTGATGCTGTTTAACATGATTAGAAGCCTTAAACTTCAAATTTTGAGTAATCTAGGGTTTGTGTTCTTGAGCAAATTTGGGGCTTTTTGATATAAACAGGTTATGGCCGATTTTTGTCATGAATTGTTGCTAAATTGAGTAGTGTAACATGTCTAGGTAGTTAAATGATCCAAACTTTGAGCCTAAACATGATTTTGAGAATTAAAGTGGACTTTTTCAAGTCTAAAATTCATGAACTTGATTTTTGAAAGATAATGCCATTTGAGACTTGTTTAATTGCTAGTAATGATTATTTTGACATGTTATTTGAGTTGAATGCTTATGAACTTGGCAAACATTTTCGTATATGCTTATTTGAAAAAGTGTAGATTTGATGAAAATGTGAAAATGAGCTTAAGTTTGATATAAATTGATCATGTCATTGTGATTATTTTGATTGATGATTTTGCTGACACTAATGCATATTTGGATGCACAAAAATTGTATTTGATGTGTTTTGCAGACTGAAAGGGGTGAATCTTCATCCCAAGCCCGCAATGCTCCTACTGAGAACGCGGAACAACAGGAGGTGGATAACTACTACAAGCAGGATATACCTCATCCAGTCATGACCTTTTCTGATATGCACTTGGAAGAGTTGCACCCGAACCTGAGATTTGACAGACTTTGGATAGATTATCCAAAATATCAAAGGGGTTTGCATACTCTTCATTCTAAGGTTGTTGAGGTACCGAGGGTCATAGAATGGGGACCCTTAGAAGCTGTAGAATTGGCCGTGCCAATTAGGGAATTACTTGTACAGAGGTATGGTAATTCTACTTTTAATGACTGGGTACGTTTATTCACCATGCGTAGACCTGTATATAAAGTATGGTGTGAAGAATTATTGTGTAGTATAGAGTTGAATGATCGGGTAGCTAGTTTAACCGATCGTTCTTTTATTAGATTTTTGTTAGGCGGTTCGATGCGCCACATGTCTTTACTGGACATGGCTCAGGCTTTACGTATATATACGCCTGAGGAGTTAGCATCTGCCGATTGTAGAGGGTTGATACTAAATGATAGAAAGATAGATGAAAATTTTGATACACACGGTGTGTGGAGTCAAATGACAAGCCATTACCGTTTCAAAGGGGGAAATTACTCTTATTTGGATATAGATAGAGCCGAATTAAGAGTGATTCATAGGTTTTTAGCTAATTCGATTACACAAAGGGGTAAGAACAAGGAAAAAGTAAATGAACAGGATTTGTTTTACCATATGTGTATTCGAGACCCACAAAGCGCTGTAAGTATACCATATTGTGTGGGTTATTATTTATCAGCTATGGTTCGGGGGATGCGACCGCATAGCATAATAGGAGGTGGTATTTTTATTACTTTGATTGGTGAATATCTCGGTGTGGATATAAGTCGGGGGGGATTATTAGTAGAAGAACCAGAACCTCGCGATACTATAGGTTTAAATGTATACCATGGTGCGAAAGTTTTGAAGAGGCGAAATAACGCCGCAGTACAATACCATGGTAGACATCCACAGGTTGAGAGAAACCAACAGCAAGGTAATGTAGGAGGGGGGAATGAGATGCAAGAAATGCAAAGGTTTATAGCTTCTCAGGAATACGAAAATGCTAGACAGAGAGCATTTGAAGATTGGCAAGTTCATCAGAACCAAATCATAGCTCATTGCCAACATATAGGTAGAAACTATATTCCTACACCGAAACTCATCTTCCCTCCCTGGTCTATAGAGATGCAGCCACCATATCCTACGTATAACCCTGCCGAAGCATTCTATAGCACCTATGGTTATGCCTGGAACCCCTATTGGTACCAGTATCATCCCTAGTATACTTAATTTCTTTTTATTTTGTAATTTGTAATTATTGATACGTTTAATACTTTTGTTAATATTGTAATCATTTTTATAATTATCTAAATTTTATTCTTAGATTTTAATAATTTTTGAATGTGGGGTAATATACCAAACTTCAAAAATATGTATATATGTTTGCAGTTTATCTTATGTACACAACAGGGTAAAACAACGCATTTTCAAAGACTGGCATTAAGTTCAGCAAAAGCAACTAATTTTGACGACAAGATGCAAAATATATGTGAAATAACAACAAGACGGAATGAACAAATGATGTGCACCATTTATCATTCAGCAAACAAACTCCAATATATTTGGAAACTTTGGTAAAAATTTAATCATTTTCACACAAATCACCCTCAATAATTTAAATTATTCCTGATTTCTTGCAAATGAGGGCATTGCAAGATCTTAAGTGTGGGAAGGGGTTAAATTCTTTCGGATTTTAAAATTTTTTTCTTTATACACTTGGTTACCATTAAAAATACTAGTAAAGCAGTAGTTGTATTAGAATCTAGTGCTCTCTGATAAAAAAAGAACAGCCCTAGTCTTATATACTAACTACCCAATTCTAGTAAAATTTTTCAAAATTTTCAATTAAATGAACTCAAAATCATGTTTATACATATTTATGAACAATAAAACTATTTTTTAACACCGAAATTATTGTTACCTCGGAAAGGACATAAGTTGAGAAACAAACTAAAATGTTAAAATTCATTTAAAATGGAATAGAGGACGATAAAAAGGAAAATAAAAGCCAAGTGTGGGAAAATTTACCAAGTTATCTTAAACATATGTCACATATATCTGTAACAAATAACTGAAAATACTTTTGCTTTGGACTAAACTAAACTGTTTTACCCGATGAAAGAAAAGAAAAGATGGATCTACACGATGAATCAATTCCATCATTAAAAGGAAGTAAAGTCTTCCGAAAAAGACACGCGCTTCTTGATTTAGGTCATGAAGTTGTCGTCCAGACCAGCTGTAGGTTGACGAAAAATCTAGAAAAGTCATCACTAAAATCAGCAAGAAATCCACGGACCTCAGCATTAAACAGGGTCGCCAAGTGGTCAGATTTATCCTAACCATGAGAAGGATTTATCTTGTACAATGGGGGGCACTATGCAAATTAGCTGGATAAGACTAATGAATCAGATCCCCAGAAAGGATAATCTCCTTAAAAGATCAAAAATCAGCTTTTAAGCCTGATATTACTCAATCCTTGAGATTGACCTTAAAGATTGAGAATTACAAACTCATGGAATTCAATGATATCTAAACTCGAGCTTGAACGAGAAAATATTTTGATCAAAATTACAAACCGATTTGTTTTCTGAAAACCCTATTTTCAATGCGTTCATTACCATTGAACGTAAAATCCTAGGAATTCACCTGGAATTCATTAGGTCACCTAAACTAAATCGGGTGTCAACCGTAAGAACGGTGGTTGCATAGTGGTCAAAGACAGGACCTTGTGCCATACCGAAAAATCATAAGGGTGAGCTTTACTATTGCTCCTACCAAGGATAGTAATTGCGTCCGACACGTTATAGACCATAATTAAAAGCATGTCAGAGGACATTGCCTTAACAGTTGCTTGTTCAACGCTTTCCTTTACAACCGGACGGTAGTTTACCGAAAGGTGATATACGGGACAAGTGAACTGGACGTGTTGCTTTCCAAATACAAGGTTAGCAAGTGGGTGACACAAAACCATAAGTTTTGAGCTAAAATTTTCAAATCTGAAACCCACCAAACCCACAAAAATATTTTGCAAACACCGGTAAAGGGTTATTCCGGAAAACTTATCTAGGGTAAAAACTAGATTTAATTTTCAAAAGATCAAATGTTTTCATAAAGATCCAATTTCCTTAATGGATCTAAATTTTTATAGTCATGTGGGACTGTAAACCATATCGTTACTACCATTGTTTATACCGCCGTATAGAAATCACTGATGTACAAAGTGTGAAGAATAAAGAAGTGATTCTAGTATTTCAAGACGATATTGCTTGAGGACAAGCAACGCTCAAGTGTGGGAATATTTGATAATGCTAAAAACGAACATATATTTCATAGCATTATTCCTCAAGAAAGACAAGCTTTTAGTTGCAATTGTTCTATTTACAAGTAATATTCGTTTAAATAATAAAAGGTGAAGACAAAAGACAGATTCGACGAATTGAAGACGCAAACGACCAAAAAGCTCAAAAGTACAAAAGACAATCAAAGAGGTTCCAATTATTGATAAGAAACGTCTCGAAATTACAAGAGTACAAGATTCAAAACGCAAAGTACAAGATATTAAATTGTACGCAAGGACGTTCGAAAATCCGGAACCGGGACCAGAGTCAACTCTCAACGCTCGACGCAACGGACTAAAAATTACAAGTCAACTATGCACATAAATATAATATAATATTTAAATAATTCTTATAATTATTTATATATTATAATAAATAATAAAAACCGTCGGCAAGAAAGACTCCAAACTGATGTGAGCTATAATTTCAAACTCCGCGACTCGCGGAGTTTGAAGGGGAAAATACCGCGAGTCGCGGAGCCCCAAAAGTCAAAAATCCCTATAAAAGCAACCGAATTCTGATCGCAAATCATCATCTTTTTCTTCTTCTCCTCATACGTAAAATATATATATATATTTATAATTTATATTTTAATTTTAATTATAATTCTAATAATAAGGGTATGTTAGCGAATGTTGTAAGGGTGTAAGTCGAAATTCTGTCCGTGTAACGCTACGCTATTTTTAATCATTGTAAGTTATGTTCAACCTTTTTATATTAATGTCTCGTAGCTAATTTATTATTATGCTTATTTAATCCGAAGTAATCATGATGTTGGGCTAATTACTAAAATTGGGTAATTGGACTTTGTACCATAATTGGGGTTTGGATAAAAGAACGACACTTGTAGAAATTGGACTATGGGCTATTAATGGGTTTTATATTAACTAAACAATACCTTGTTAATTTAATATACAAACTTATAATTTGACATATTTATATATAACCACATACGCTTGACTGGGTACGGTGGGCGGGATATCTATAAATACCAATAATTATTCATTTTACCGGATACGGAATTGGATTAATAGTTAATAGACTTATTGAAACGGGGGTGAATTACATTCAAGGGTAATTGGTGTAATTGTTAACAAAGTAGTAAAACCTTGGTTTACACGCAGTCGATAACCTGGTGTATTCATTAAACAAAGTATTAAAACCTTGTTACAATTCGAATCCCCAATTAGTTGGAATATTTGACTTCGTAAATAAGAATAATTTGACGAAGGCTTTCGCTCTTTATATTTATGACTGATGGACTATTATGGACAAATTCGTATGGACATATTAAATAATCCAGGACAAAGGACAATTAACCCATGGGCATAAAACTAAAATCAACACGTCAAACATCATGATTACGAAAGTTTAAATAAGCATAATTATTTTATTTCATATTTAATTTCCTTTATTTTATATTTAATTGCACTTCTAATTATCGCATTTTTATTGTTATTTAATTACACTTTTAATTATCATCCTTTTTAATTATCGCAAGTTTATTTTATCGCACTTTTATTATTCGCAATTTCATTATCGTTATTTACTTTACGCTTAAAATTAAGTCTTGTATTTATTTATTATATTACATTTGGTTTTAACTGCGACTAAAGTTTTAAAATCGACAAACCGGTCATTAAACGGTAAAAACCCCCCTTTATAATAATAATATTACTTATATATTTGTTTGTATTTTTATAAAAGTAAACTAATATAGCGTTGAGCTTTGTTTAAAAAAGATTCCCTGTGGAACGAACCGGACTTACTAAAAACTACACTACTGTACGATTAGGTACACTGCCTATAAGTGTTGTAGCAAGGTTTAAGTATACCCATTCTATAAATAAATAAATATCTTGTGTAAAATTGTATCATATTTAATAGTATTTCCTGCAAAAATTTAATAACTATTTTATAACACTCCGCTACCACATCAAGTAATTTATCCCGTTGCTATAAATTTAAAATATGTTTATATTTATTTCTACAAATATATGTTCCTTTTTTTTTATCCGCTACTATATTTTTTAATTTTTAAAAATATGAAATTTTAATTTTATGCATTTCAAATTTTAAGTTTGGTGTGAATTTTTAATATTAATTTTGAATTTTATATTTAAGTTGTGTGAATTTAAAAACAAAAATTTACTTTATCTCATTAAGTTAAATATATGTTTTTTAAAATTCGTCGTAAGTTGAAGACTAGGTCTTTGAACCGAAATTGCTTTACCCGAGGGAGGGACGAGAACTTTTATTATCATTATTTTTAATCTTATTGAATTAAAGTATGCCAAAAACATTAAAAAAAACCCAAAAAAATCTTAGCTTTTAAAACAATCGCTACAAAAAGACAAATTTTAAAATTTTGTCGAGGGACGGACTAGGACATCGATCTGAAACGACCTCGTCCGAAATAACAAGGGAAACAAAATTTTAAAATTAAGTACTTAATTGTTTTATAAGTTAATGATTTTAAAAAAAAAAAAATACCAAACTCCGCGACTCGCGGAGTTTGAAGGGTATTTCACCGCGAGTCGCGGGAGGACCGGAAATCAGGAAAAAAATAAAGAGCTGAAACTGATCAGTTCACTCCCCACAACAGCAAAATAACTGCGAAATAACCTACAAAAAACCCGAAAAATACACCCCAAATTCACAATTTTTAACCGTTAATCACCAAATTTTTTACTAAAATCATGTTGAGAAGGATGCTATCAAGGAATTACTCAAGAAAAACGGTAAATTTCTACACCTAAACACCATTTAATCCGAAATTTGTGTTCTTGAGCAATTTTTTCCCCAATTTGATTTTGATGCTTTTTAGTGTAATTAGGCTTAAATTGTTTATGTATTATGCTTGTATAACCTAGATTGATGCTGTTTAACATGATTAGAAGCCTTAAACTTCAAATTTTGAATAATCTAGGGTTTGTGTTCTTGAGCAAATTTGGGGCTTTTTGATATAAACAGGTTATGGCCTATTTTTGACATGAATTGTTGCTAAATTGAGTAGTGTAACATGTCTAGGTAGTTAAATGATCCAAACTTTGAGCCTAAACATGATTTTGAGAATTAAAGTGGACTTTTTCAAAGTCTAAAATTCATGAACTTGATTTTTGAGAGATAATGCCATTTGAAACTTGTTTAATTGCTAGTAATGATTATTTTGACATGTTATTTGAGTTGAATGATTATGAACTTGGCGAACATTTTCGTATATGCTTATTTGAAAAAGTGTAGATTTGATAAAAATGTGAAAATGAGCTTAAGTTTGATATAAATAGATCACGTCATTGTAATTATTTTGATTGATGATTTTGCTGACACTAATGCATATTTGGATGCACAAAAATTGTGTTTGATGTGTTTTGCAGACTGAAAGGGGTGAATATTCATCCCAAGCCCGCAATGCTCCTGCTGAGAACGCGGAACAACAGGAGGTGGATAACTACTACAAGCAGGATATACCTCATCCAGTCATGACCTTTTCTGATATGCACTTGGAAGAGTTGCACCCGAACCTGAGATTTGACAGACTTTGGATAGATTATCCAAAATATCAAAGGGGTTTGCATACTCTTCATTCTAAGGTTGTTGAGGTACCGAGGGTCATAGAATGGGGACCCTTAGAAGCTGTAGAATTGGCCGGGCCAATTAGGGAATTACTTGTACAGAGGTATGGTAATTCTACTTTTAATGACTGGGTACGTTTATTCACCATGCGTAGACCTGTATATAAAGTATGGTGTGAAGAATTATTGTGTAGTATAGAGTTGAATGATCGGGTAGCTAGTTTAACCGATCGTTCTTTTATTAGATTTTTGTTAGGCGGTTCGATGCGCCACATGTCTTTACTGGACATGGCTCAGGCTTTACGTATATATACGCCTGAGGAGTTAGCATCTGCCGATTGTAGAGGGTTGATACTAAACGGTAGAAAGATAGATGAAAATTTTGATACACACGGTGTGTGGAGTCAAATGACAAGCCATCACCGTTTCAAAGGGAGAAATTACTCTTATTTGGATATAGATAGAGCCGAATTAAGAGTGATTCATAGGTTTTTAGCTAATTCGATTACACAAAGGGGTAAGAACAAGGAAAAAGTAAATGAACAGGATTTGTTTTACCATTTGTGTATTCGAGACCCACAAAGCGCTGTAAGTATACCATATTGTGTGGGTTATTATTTATCAGCTATGGTTCGGGGGATGCGACCGCATAGCATAATAAGAGGTGGTATTTTTATTACTTTGATTGGTGAATATCTCGGTGTGGATATAAGTCGGGGGGGATTATTAACCAGAACCCCGCGATACTATAGGTTTAAATGTATACCATGGTGCGAAAGTTTTGAAGAGGCGAAATAACGCCGCAGTACAATATCATGGTAGACATCCACAGGTTGAGAGAAACCAACAGCAAGGTAATGTAGGAGGGGGGAATGAGATGCAAGAAATGCAAAGGTTTATAGCTTCTCAGGAATACGAAAATGCTAGACAGAGAGCATTTGAAGATTGGCAAGTTCATCAGAACCAAATCATAGCTCATTGCCAACATATAGGTAGAAACTATATTCCTACACCGAAACCCATCTTCCCTCCCTGGTCTATAGAGATGCAGCCACCATATCCTATGTATAACCCTGCCGAAGCATTCTATAGCACCTATGGTTATGCCTGGAACCCCTATTGGTACCAGTATCATCCCTAGTATACTTAATTTTTTTTTATTTTGTAATTTGTAATTATTGATACGTTTAATACTTTTGTTAATATTGTAATCATTTTTATAATTATCTAAATTTTATTCTTAGATTTTAATAATTTTTGAATGTGGGGTAATATACCAAACTTCAAAAATATGTATATATGTTTGCAGTTTATCTTATGTACACAACAGGGTATAACAACGCATTTCCAAAGACTGGCATTAAGTTCAGCAAAAGCAACTAATTTTGACGACAAGATGCAAAATATATGTGAAATAACAACAAGACGGAATGAACAAATGATGTGCACCATTTATCATTCAGCAAACAAACGCCAATATATTTGGAAACTTTGGTAAAAATTTAATCATTTTCACACAAATCACCCTCAATAATTTAAATTATTCCTGATTTCTTGCAAATGAGGGCATTGCAAGATCTTAAGTGTGGGAAGGGGTTAAATTCTTTCGGATTTTAAAATTTTTTTCTTTATACACTTGGTTACCATTAAAAATACTAGTAAAGCAGTAGTTGTATTAGAATCTAGTGCTCTCTGATAAAAAAAGAACAGCCCTAGTCTTATATACTAACTACCCAATTCTAGTAAAATTTTTCAAAATTTTCAATTAAATGAACTCAAAATCATGTTTATACATATTTATGAACAATAAAACTAGGTTTTAACACCGAAATTATTGTTACCTCGGAAAGGACATAAGTTGAGAAACAAACTAAAATGTTAAAATTCATTTAAAATGGAATAGAGGACGATAAAAAGGAAAATAAAAGCCAAGTGTGGGAAAATTTACCAAGTTATCTTAAACATATGTCACATATATCTGTAACAAATAACTGAAAATACTTTTGCTTTGGACTAAACTAAACTGTTTTACCCGATGAAAGAAAAGAAAAGATGGATCTACACGATGAATCAATTCCATCATTAAAAGGAAGTAAAGTCTTCCGAAAAAGACACGCGCTTCTTGATTTAGGTCATGAAGTTGTCGTCCAGACCAGCTGTAGGTTGACAAAAAATCTAGAAAAGTCATCACTAAAATCAGCAAGAAATCCACGGACCTCAGCATTAACAGGGTCGCCAAGTGGTCAGATTTATCCTAACCATGAGAAGGATTTATCTTGTACAATGGGGGGGTACTATGCAAATTAGCTGGATAAGACTAATGAATCAGATCCCCAGAAAGGATAATCTCCTTAAAAGATCAAAAATCAGCTTTTAAGCCTGATATTACTCAATCCTTGAGATTGACCTTAAAGATTGAGAATTACAAACTCATGGAATTCAATGATACCTAAACTCGAGCTTGAACAAGAAAATATTTTGATCAAAATTACAAACCGATTTGTTTTCTGAAAACCCTATTTTCAATGCGTTCATTACCATTGAACGTAAAATCCTAGGAATTCACCTGGAATTCATTAGGTCACCTGAACTAAATCGGGTGTCAACCGTAAGAACGGTGGTTGTATAGTGGTCAAAGACAGGACCTTGTGCCATACCGAAAAATCATAAGAGTGAGCTTTACTATTGCTCCTACCAAGGATAGTAATTGCGTCCGACACGTTATAGACCATAATTAAAAGCATGTCAGAGGACATTGCCTTAACAGTTGCTTGTTCAACGCTTTCCTTTACAACCGGACGGTAGTTTACCGAAAGGTGATATACGGGACAAGTGAACTGGATGTGTTGCTTTCCAAATACAAGGTTAGCAAGTGGGTGACACAAAACCATAAGTTTTGAGCTAAAATTTTCAAATCTGAAACCCACCAAACCCACAAAAATATTTTGCAAACACCGGTAAAGGGTTATTCCGGAAAACTTATCTAGGGTAAAAACTAGATTTAATTTTCAAAAGATCAAATGTTTTCATAAAGATCCAATTTCCTTAATGGATCTAAATTTTTATAGTCATGTAGGACTGTAAACCATATCGTTACTACCATTATTTATACCGCCGTATAGAAATCACTGATGTACAAAGTGTGAAGAATAAAGAAGTGATTCTAGTATTTCAAGACGATATTGCTTGAGGACAAGCAACGCTCAAGTGTGGGAATATTTGATAATGCTAAAAACGAACATATATTTCATAGCATTATTCCTCAAGAAAGACAAGCTTTTAGTTGCAATTGTTCTATTTACAAGTAATATTCGTTTAAATAATAAAAGGTGAAGACAAAAGACAGATTCGACGAATTGAAGACGCAAACGACCAAAAAGCTCAAAAGTATAAAAGACAATCAAAGAGGTTCCAATTATTGATAAGAAACGTCTCGAAATTACAAGAGTACAAGATTCAAAACGCAAAGTACAAGATATTAAATTGTACGCAAGGACGTTCGAAAATTCGGAACCGGGACCAGAGTCAACTCTCAACGCTCGACGTAACGGACAAAAAATTACAAGTCAACTATGCACATAAATATAATATAATATTTAAATAATTCTTATAATTATTTATATATTATAATAAATAATAAAAACCGTCGGAAAGAAAGACTCCAAACTGATGTGAGCTATAATTTCAAACTCCGCGACTCGCCGAGTTTGAAGGGGAAAATACCGCGAGTCGCGGAGCCCCAAAAGTCGAAAATCCCTATAAAAGCAACCGAATTCTGATCGCAAATCATCATCTTTTTCTTCTTCTCCTCATACGTAAAATATATATATATATATATATATATTTATAATTTATATTTTAATTTTAATTATAAATTCTAATAATAAGGGTATGTTAGCGAATGTTGTAAGGGTGTAAGTCGGAATTCTGTCCGTGTAATGCTACGCTATTTTTAATCATTGTAAGTTATGTTCAACCTTTTTATATTAATGTCTCGTAGCTAAGTTATTATTATGCTTATTTAATCCGAAGTAATCATGATGTTGGGCTAATTACTAAAATTGGGTAATTGGACTTTGTACCATAATTGGGGTTTGGATAAAAGAACGACACTTGTAGAAATTGGACTATGGGCTATTAATGGGTTTTATATTAACTAAACAATACCTTGTTAATTTAATATACAAACTTATAATTCGACATATTTATATATAACCACATACGCTTGACTGGGTACGGTGGGCGGGATATCTATAAATACCAATAATTATTCATTTTACCGGATACGGAATTGGATTAATAGTTAATAGACTTATTGAAACAGGGGTGAATTACATTCAAGGGTAATTGGTGTAATTGTTAACAAAGTAGTAAAACCTTGGTTTACACGCAATCGATAACCTGGTGTATTCATTAAACAAAGTATTAAAACCTTGTTACAATTCGAATCCCCAATTAGTTGGAATATTTGACTTCGGAAATAAGAATAATTTGACGAAGGCTTTCGTTCTTTATATTTATGACTGATGGACTATTATGGACAAATCCGTATGGACATATTAAATAATCCAGGACAAAGGACAATTAACCCATGAGCATAAAACTAAAATCAACACGTCAAACATCATGATTACGGAAGTTTAAATAAGCATAATTATTTTATTTCATATTTAATTTTCTTTATTTTATATTTAATTGCACTTCTAATTATCGCATTTTTATTGTTATTTAATTGCACTTTTAATTATCGTCCTTTTTAATTATCGCAAGTTTATTTTATCGCACTTTTATTATTCGCAATTTCATTGTCGTTATTTACTTTACGCTTAAAATTAAGTCTTGTATTTATTTATTATTTTACATTTGGTTTTAACTGCGACTAAAGTTTTAAAATCGACAAACCGGTCATTAAACGGTAAAAACCCCCCTTTATAATAATAATATTACTTATATATTTGTTTGTATTTTTATAAAAGTAAACTAATATAGCGTTGAGCTTTGTTTAAAAAAGATTCCCTGTGGAACGAACCGGACTTACTAAAAACTACACTAATGTACAATTAGGTACACTGCCTATAAGTGTTGTAGCAAGGTTTAAGTATATCCATTCTATAAATAAATAAATATCTTGTGTAAAATTGTATCGTATTTAATAGTATTTCCTGCAAAAATTTAATAACTATTTTATACCACTCTGCTAAAACATCAAGATAACCTGGATAATTAAAAATCAACGGCGGTTATATTTGCTAAATGTCTTGATCTAGTTACAGGTGGTGAACGTACAAAAGGTGGTGAACGTCTTGCTCGGTGCATTCACTGAATATCCTATTAGTTTTTAAAAGGAAAGAAAAATTATAATAAGTTATCCAGTCAACCAAGTACTTCAGTTCAAATTTCCGATAATCCATTTTTTGAACCTGACCTCACAATTGAGAATCCGGAGAATATTCAGGAACGGTTCGTAGATCCTGAACAATTAAACTTTCCTCCGGAACCACCAATCATTCAAACAGAGATTGTTGAGGAACGAACCATTAAATCAGAATCCTCTAGTGATTCCGATTCAACAAATTCAATTATGGAGAATCTGGAACCTTTAAGTATGGAGGACCGAATGAGAGCTAAACGCACTGGCCAAGGTCACGCAATTACTCATCCAGACATTAATGCGCCAGATTATGAAATCAAAGGACAAATTCTACACATGGTGACTAATCAATGCCAATTTAGTGGTGCGCCGAAGGAAGATCCAAATGAACATCTACGTACCTTTAATAGGATCTGCACACTATTTAAAATCCGAGAAGTGGAGGATGAACAGATATATCTCATGTTATTTCCCTGGACTTTAAAGGGAGAAGCCAAAGATTGGTTAGAATCGTTACCTGAAGGGGCGATCGATACATGAGATGTTTTAGTTGACAAATTTCTTAAACAATTCTTTCCTGCATCTAAAGCCGTAAGACTTCAAGCAGAAATTGTTACGTTTACACAGAAACCAAATGAAACTCTATATGAGGCGTGGACTAGATATGGAAAGTTGTTAAGAGGATGTCCGCAACATGGTTTAGACACCTGTCAAATAGTACAAATATTCTACCAAGGATGCGACATCACTACAAGAAAAGACATAGATATAGCAGCTGGTGGTTCTATTATGAAGAAAACCGAAACTGATGCTTACAAAATTATTGATAACATTGCTTCCCACTCACATGAGTGGCACCAAGAAAAAGATATCATTAGATCATCTAAAGCAGCTAGAGCCGATTCTAGCCATGACTTAGATTCCATTTCCGCAAAGATAGATGTTGTGGAGAGACGAATGGAAAAGATGACTAAGGATATTCACTCAATACGAATTAGTTGTGAGCAGTGTGGAGGACCACATTTGACAAAAGATTGTCTCAGTATTGAATTAACAATGGAACAAAGAGAGAATATTTCATACATAAACCAAAGGCCTGGAAATAATTATCAGAATAATTATCAACCGCCAAGACCGATTTACAATCAAAACCAGAATTATAACCGAAATATTCCATACAACAACCAACAAGGTCCTAGCAATCAACAAGTATCCAATAATACTTACAATCAGCAACGACCTAATTTTCAAAACAAACCACCACAACAAACCGATGATAAAAAGCCGAATTTAGAAGATATGATGACAAAGCTAGTTGAAACTCAAACGCAGTTTTTCACATCTTAGAAACAAACCAATGAACAAAATGCTCAAGCATTTAGAAATCAACAAGCTTCTATTCAAAATCTGGAACAAGAAGTGTGTAACCTAGCAAGGTTAATAGGTGAAAGAAAACCAGGAAGTCTACCTAGTGATACAAATGCTAACCCCCAGAATGAAACAGCTAAAGCTATTACCACAAGAAGTGGTACAACACTTAAACCACCTGAAATACCTGTAACTTCTGATGAAGCTATTCCTACTCCACAAGAACCACAACCTGATCAAGATAAGGAAAAAGAACCGGTAGTTGAAAAGGTTAATGAAGATAACACAGTTAAGGCTAGACCTTATGTTAAACCATACCAACCACCACTTCCTTACCCGAGTAAAATGAAGAAAGAGAAACTTGAAGCCGAGCAATCCAAATTCTTGGATATGTTTAAACAGATAAATGTAAATCTTCCTTTCATTGATGTGATTTCAGGAATGCCTAGATATGCTAAATTCTTGAAAGATCTAATCTCAAATAGAAAGAAAATGGAAGAACTCTCGGCTGTTACTATGAATGCTAATTGTTCAGCAGTGCTGTTGAATAAGATACCAGAAAAACTATCTGATCCAGGAAGTTTCACAATTCCATGTTTTCTGGGTAGTCTTAGTTCAATAGAAGCATTGGCAGACTTAGGTGCTAGTATAAATCTAATGCCGTATTCACTATACACTAAACTAGACCTTGGAGAATTGAAACCAACAAGAATAAGCATACAACTAGCCGATAGATCAATAAAATATCCTAGAGGGATAATGGAGAACATGCTAGTTAAAGTTGGTACTTTAGTATTTCCAGTAGATTTTGTTGTTCTGGACATGGAAGAAGATTCTCAAGTTCCTCTCAAATTAGGAAGACCATTCTTAAACACGGCTAAAGCAATGATAGACGTGTTCGGTAAGAAATTGACCCTAAGTATAGAGGATGAGAGTGTTACCTTTTCAGTTGATAGAGCAATGCAACAACCACAATCTGCAGATGATACATGTTATTATATTCAAACTATAGATGCACATGCAGAATTATTAGAAGAATTTCCAGAATTACAAGGAACAGGAGAATGTTCTTTAGGAGAAAGTAATGAACCAGTTGATGAAGCTGAAATGTTAGCTACACTTATAGCTAATGGATATGAACCAACAACAGAAGAAATTCAAATGCTAAAAGAAGAAGACAGATATCGATATAAATCATCTATAGAAGAACCTCCGAAATTAGAGTTAAAACCACTTCCAAACCATTTGGAATACGCTTATTTACATGGTGAATCTGAATTACCTGTAATAATATCGTCTTCTCTTACTGAAAATGAGAAATCACAACTCATTTCTGTGTTGAAAGCTCATAAACCAGCCATTGCATGGAAGATTCATGATATTAAAGGAATAAGTCCTTCGTATTGCACACATAAAATCCTTATGGAAGAAGGTCATAAAACGTATGTGCAATGCCAATGAAGACTAAATCCTAATATGCAAGATGTAGTTAAGAAAGAGATTATTAAACTGCTAGATGCAGGTCTAATTTATCCAATCTCTGATAGTCCATGGGTAAGCCCAGTTCAATGCGTGCCTAAGAAGGGTGGCATGACTGTCATTACAAATGAAAAAAATGAGCTTATTCCTACTAGGACTGTAACAGGATGGCGTGTGTGTATTGATTATAGAAAATTAAATGATGCCACCAGAAAAGATCACTTTCCCTTACCTTTCATAGATCAAATGTTGGAAAGATTAGCCGGAAATAGTTACTATTATTTTATAGATGGATTTTCCGGATATTTTCAAATTCCAATAGCACCCGAGGACCAAGAGAAAACCACATTCACGTGCCCTTATGGTACTTTTGCTTGCAAACGCATGCCATTTGGACTTTGTAATGCCCCTGCAACCTTTCAAAGGTGTATGATGGCGATTTTTCATGACATGATAGAAGAATGCATGGAAGTTTTCATGGATGACTTTTTAGTCTTCAGTGATACATTTAAATCATGTCTAGTTAATCTTGAACGAATGCTCATTAGATGCGAACAATCAAATCTAGTTCTTAATTGGGAGAAATGCCATTTCATGGTTAAAGAAGGCATCGTTCTTGGACATAAAATTTAAAAAGAAGGAATTGAAGTGGATAGATCTAAAGTAGATGTAATTGCTAAACTTCCACATCCCACCAATGTTAGAGGAGTTAGGAGTTTTCTAGGGCATGCCGGTTTTTACCGACGTTTCATAAAAGATTTTTCTAAAATTGCCACTCCTATGAATAAACTCCTAGAAAAGGATGCTCCATTCATCTTTTCAGATGAGTGTATCAAATCTTTTAATATTCTTAAAGAGAAACTCACTAATGCGCCGATCATGATAACACCAAATTGGAATCTACCATTTGAACTAATGTGCGATGCAAGTGATTTTGCAATGGGAGCCGTTTTAGGACAAAGGATTGAAAAACGATTTCAACCTATATATTATGCTAGTAAGACGTTACAAGGAGCACACACAAACTATACAACTACTGAAAAAGAACTCCTTGCTATTGTCTTTGCTATTGACAAATTTCGATCATATCTCGTTCTAACAAAAACGGTGGTCTATACCGACCATTCTGCTCTTAGATACCTATTTTCAAAACAAGATGCTAAACCAAGATTAATCCGTTGGATTTTACTCTTACAAGAGTTTGATATTGAAATCCGAGATAAAAGAGGAGCAGAAAATGTCGCCGCTGATCATCTTTCTCGTCTTGAAAATCCCGAATTAGAAGTTCTAAATGAATTAGCCATACAAGACAACTTTCCTGATGAATATCTATTGAAGATAGATTATAAAGAAATCCCATGGTTTGCAGACTATGCAAATTATTTAGTTTGTGGATTCCTTGAAAAAGGATTATCGTACCAAAGACGAAAGAAATTCTTCAGTGATATAAAACACTATTTCTGGGAAGATCCACATCTGTTTAAAAGTTGTCCCGATGGAATAATACGCCGATGTGTATTTGGAGATGAAGCTAGTAAAATATTAAACCATTGTCACACAGGACCAACAGGAGGGCATTATGGGCCTCAACTAACAGCAAGAAAAGTTTATGAAGCTGGATTCTATTGGCCTACAATTTACAAAGACGCACACCTTCTTTGCAAATCCTGTGATGCATGTCAAAGGGCCGGAAAAATAAGTCAACGTGATGAAATGCCACAAAATGTCATTCAAGTATGTGAAGTATTTGACATTTGGGGTATTGACTTTATGGGTCCATTTCCAAAATCTCATAATAATCTATATATACTCGTAGCCATTGATTATGTATCTAAATGGGCGGAAGCACAAGCTCTCCCAACTAACGATGCACGAGTTGTAGTCAACTTTTTAAAACGTCTTTTTGCAAGGTTTGGAACACCGAAAGCTTTAATAAGTGATCGGGGTACTCATTTCTGTAATAATCAACTTGAGAAAGTTCTTAAAAGATATGGAGTAACTCATAAAATCTCCACCGCATATCATCCACAAACAAGTGGACAAGTTGAAAATACCAACCGAGCTTTAAAACGTATTCTAGAGAAAACCGTAGGATCAAATCCGAAGGAATGGTCCATTAAATTGGAGGATGCACTCTGGGCTTTTAGAACAGCCTACAAAACTCCAATTGGAACCACACCTTTTAGACTTGTTTATGGAAAAGCATGTCATCTTCCAGTAGAAATTGAACACAAAGCATTTTGGGCTTTGAAATCATGTAATCTTGATTTACATGAAGCTGGACGTCTACGATTAAGTCAACTAAACGAATTAGAAGAATTAAGACATGAAGCATACGAAAATTTGTTAATCTATAAAGAAAGAACAAAGAAATGGCATGATAAAAGAATCAGAAGTTCAAAAGAATTTAAAGAAGGAGACAGAGTTCTTCTTTTCAATTCACGATTCAAGCTATTTCCTGGAAAATTAAAATTAAGATGGTCTGGACCATTCATAGTCAAAAGAGTTTTCCCATACGGAACGATAGAATTGATAAATTCAAATGGGATTGAATTTAAAGTTAATGGTCACAGAGTTAAACATTACATACATGGTCCGATGGAAGTCGACAACGAAGTTAATCACAATTTCGACACCACAGCTAACTAAGTGTGGGGAGAATCAAGTCTTTAAAGGATAATATGTATTTCTGTTAGAGTTAGATTGTCTGTTTTCGTGTAGTTCTCAAAAATGGAACCCGAATGGTCTTTCCCTAGCAGACCCTAAAGAACTAGTCTTCTCCCCCCATTCTGAATTTTTATTTTTTTAGGTTTTTACAAAATGAAGACTGCCTGTGAACTAAACCATGGTCTAATGCTACACGCTTTGATCACTAAACGTAATAATGACATACTACCGAGTGAACTAGTATCAGTAATTAGAGAAAGAATGGTCGGAGTTAGAAAAGAATCCAGATGCGAAGATAATAAGTTACAATTTGGTAAAGGAAAATCAAAATCCGCAGCGAAAAGAAGAGCACGACACCTAGAACGATGTCACAAATGCGGAAAATGGTCACATGGAGGTAAATGTTCAAATAATCAAACCTATTCAAATACCGAATTTGTTACTTTATGCAGAGACGGACCGTTCATATGTTTAGAAGAAAAGACACTGAATGCTCGAGGTTACGCCTATGTAGCCATGGAAAACCAATTAAACCGACTATCTTATGAATGGGATAGATCATATAACTAAGAAATCTATTTCACAGGTATGTCTGTACAGTTTTTATTTTTATTTTTATTTTTAACCTTTTGATAATAAACGCTAATTTGTTCGCTAAAAAGTATTAAATTGGTATTGAATAAAATTAGGTTTGGCGACCGAAATTATTGATATCATTCAAAAATTTATTACATCACTGCGAAATTTAACGTTTATTCTTAAGGTATAAATATCTTTAAACAATCAACCCAAAATATTTCAAAAATTTGTCATGAGTTAAATTAGGTTTTGGAACCGAAATTACTTTACCGAAAAGAGGGGCTCATATTTTTGATAATATTTGATTGATTAAAGTGGGATAAAAAGACAAAAAGATTTTTAATTTTATTTTTACCATGTTTTTAAAATTAATATTTAAATCTTAAATTAATATTGTAAACTTTGTAAAAACAATATATTTAAAATTGTAAATATTTGAAAAATTAATATAAGTTGGTGTGAATTTATAATACGAATTTTTAATTTTATGCATTTCAAATTTTAAGTTTGGTGTGAATTTTTAATATTAATTTTGAATTTTATATTTAAGTTGTGTGAATTTAAAAACAAAAATTTACTTTATCTCATTAAGTTAAAAATATGATTTTTAAAATTCGTTGTAAGTTGAAGACTAGGTCTTTGAACCGAAATTGCTTTACCCGAGGGAGGGACGAGAACTTTTATTATCATTGTTTTTAATCTTATTGAATTAAAGTATGCCAAAAACATTAAAAAACCCAAAAATCTTAGCTTTTAAAACAATCGCTACAAAAAGACAAATTTTAAAATTTTGTCGAGGGACGGACTAGGACATCGATCCGAAATGACCTCGTCCTAAATAACAAAGGAAACAAAATTTTAAAATTAAGTACTTAATTGTTTTATAAATTAATGATTATATAAAAAAAAAAAATATATATATATATATATCAAACTCCGCGACTCGCGGAGTTTGAAGGGTTATTCACCGCGAGTCGCGGGAGGACAGGAAATCAGAAAAAAAAATAAAGAGCTGCAAACTGATCAGTCCACACCCCCAAAACCGAAAACACTGCGAAATACTCCGAAAAAACACCCAAAAACACCCCCAAAATCACAATTTTTAACCGTTAATCACCAAATCTTTTACTAAAATCATGTTGAGAAGGATGCTATCTAGGAATTACTCAAGAAAAACTGTAAATTTCTACACCTAAACACCATTTAATCCGAAATTAGTGTTCTTGAGCCATTTTTTCCCCAGTTTGATTTTGATTCTTTTTAGTGTAATTAAGCTTAAATTGTTTATGTATTATGCTTGTATAACCTAGATTGATGCTGTTTAACATGATTAGAAGCCTTAAACTTCAAATTTTGAGTAATCTAGGGTTTGTGTTCTTGAGCAAATTTGGGGCTTTTTGATATAAACAGGTTATGGCCGATTTTTGTCATGAATTGTTGCTAAATTGAGTAGTGTAACATGTCTAGGTAGTTAAATGATCCAAACTTTGAGCCTAAACATGATTTTGAGAATTAAAGTGGACTTTTTCAAGTCTAAAATTCATGAACTTGATTTTTGAAAGATAATGCCATTTGAGACTTGTTTAATTGCTAGTAATGATTATTTTGACATGTTATTTGAGTTGAATGCTTATGAACTTGGCAAACATTTTCGTATATGCTTATTTGAAAAAGTGTAGATTTGATGAAAATGTGAAAATGAGCTTAAGTTTGATATAAATTGATCATGTCATTGTGATTATTTTGATTGATGATTTTGCTGACACTAATGCATATTTGAATGCACAAAAATTGTGTTTGATGTGTTTTGCAGACTGAAAGGGGTGAATCTTCATCCCAAACCCGCAATGCTCCTGCTGAGAACGCGGAACAACAGGAGGTGGATAACTACTACAAGCAGGATATACCTCATCCAGTCATGACCTTTTCTGATATGCACTTGGAAGAGTTGCACCCGAACCTGAGATTTGACAGACTTTGGATATATTATCCAAAATATCAAAGGGGTTTGCATACTCTTCATTCTAAGGTTGTTGAGGTACCGAGGGTCATAGAATGGGGACCCTTAGAAGCTGTAGAATTGGCCGGGCCAATTAGGGAATTACTTGTACAGAGGTATGGTAATTCTACTTTTAATGACTGGGTACGTTTATTCACCATGCGTAGACCTGTATATAAAGTATGGTGTGAAGAATTATTGTGTAGTATAGAGTTGAATGATCGGGTAGCTAGTTTAACCGATCGTTCTTTTATTAGATTTTTGTTAGGCGGTTCGATGCGCCACATGTCTTTACTGGACATGGCTCAGGCTTTACGTATATATACGCCTGAGGAGTTAGCATCTGCCGATTGTAGAGGGTTGATACTAAACGGTAGAAAGATAGATGAAAATTTTGATACACACGGTGTGTGGAGTCAAATGACAAGCCATCACCGTTTCAAAGGGGGAAATTACTCTTATTTGGATATAGATAGAGCCGAATTAAGAGTGATTCATAGGTTTTTAGCTAATTCGATTACACAAAGGGGTAAGAACAAGGAAAAAGTAAATGAACAGGATTTGTTTTACCATATGTGTATTCGAGACCCACAAAGCGCTGTAAGTATACCATATTGTGTGGGTTATTATTTATCAGCTATGGTTCGGGGGATGCGACTGCATAGCATAATAGGAGGTGGTATTTTTATTACTTTGATTGGTGAATATCTCGGTGTGGATATAAGTCGGGGGGGATTATTAGTAGAAGAACCAGAACCCCGCGATACTATAGGTTTAAATGTATACCATGGTGCGAAAGTTTTGAAGAGGCGAAATAATGCCGCAGTACAATACCATGGTAGACATCCACAGGTTGAGAGAAACCAACAGCAAGGTAATGTAGGAGGGGGGAATGAGATGCAAGAAATGCAAAGGTTTATAGCTTCTCAGGAATACGAAAATGCTAGACAGAGAGCATTTGAAGATTGGCAAGTTCATCAGAACCAAATCATAGCTCATTGCCAACATATAGGTAGAAACTATATTCCTACACCGAAACCCATCTTCCCTCCCTGGTCTATAGAGATGCAGCCACCATATCCTACGTATAACCCTGCCGAAGCATTCTATAGCACCTATGGTTATGCCTGGAACCCCTATTGGTACCAGTATCATCCCTAGTATACTTAATTTTTTTTATTTTGTAATTTGTAATTATTGATACGTTTAATACTTTTGTTAATATTGTAATCATTTTTATAATTATCTAAATTTTATTCTTAGATTTTAATAATTTTTGAATGTGGGGTAATATACCAAACTTCAAAAATATGTATATATGTTTGTAGTTTATCTTATGTACACAACAGGGTAAAACAACGCATTTCCAAAGACTGGCATTAAGTTCAGCAAAAGCAACTAATTTTGACGACAAGATGCAAAATATATGTGAAATAACAACAAGACGGAATGAACAAATGATGTGCACCATTTATCATTCAGCAAACAAACGCCAATATATTTGGAAACTTTGGTAAAAATTTAATCATTTTCACACAAATCACCCTCAATAATTTAAATTATTCCTGATTTCTTGCAAATGAGGGCATTGCAAGATCTTAAGTGTGGGAAGGGGTTAAATTCTTTCGGATTTTAAAATTTTTTTCTTTATACACTTGGTTACCATTAAAAATACTAGTAAAGCAGTAGTTGTATTAGAATATAGTGCTCTCTGATAAAAAAAAGAACAGCCCTAGTCTTATATACTAACTACCCAATTCTAGTAAAATTTTTTAAAATTTTCAATTAAATGAACTCAAAATCATGTTTATACATATTTATGAACAATAAAACTAGGTTTTAACACCGAAATTATTGTTACCTCGGAAAGGACATAAGTTGAGAAACAAACTAAAATGTTAAAATTCATTTAAAATGGAATAGAGGACGATAAAAAGGAAAATAAAAGCCAAGTGTGGGAAAATTTACCAAGTTATCTTAAATATATGTCACATATATCTGTAACAAATAACTGAAAATACTTTTGCTTTGGACTAAACTAAACTATTTTACCCGATGAAAGAAAAGAAAAGATGGATCTACACGATGAATCAATTCCATCATTAAAAGGAAGTAAAGTCTTCCGAAAAAGACACGCGCTTCTTGATTTAGGTCATGAAGTTGTCGTCCAGACCAGCTGTAGGTTGACGAAAAATCTAGAAAAGTCATCACTAAAATCAGCAAGAAATCCACAGACCTCAGCATTAAATAGGGTCGCCAAGTGGTCAGATTTATCCTAACCATGAGAAGGATTTATCTTGTACAATGGGGGGGCACTATGCAAATTAGCTGGATAAGACTAATGAATCAGATCCCCAGAAAGGATAATCTCCTTAAAAGATCAAAAATCAGCTTTTAAACCTGATATTACTCAATCCTTAAGATTGACCTTAAAGATTGAGAATTACAAACTCATGGAATTCAATGATATCTAAACTCGAGCTTGAACGAGAAAATATTTTGATCAAAATTACAAACCGATTTGTTTTCTGAAAACCCTATTTTCAATGCGTTCATTACCATTGAACGTAAAATCCTAGGAATTCACCTGGAATTCATTAGGTCACCTGAACTAAATCGGGTGTCAACCGTAAGAACGGCGGTTGCATAGTGGTCAAAGACATGACCTTGTGCCATACCGAAAAATCATAAGGGTGAGCTTTACTATTGCTCCTACCAAGGATAGTAATTGCGTCCGACACGTTATAGACCATAATTAAAAGCATGTCAGAGGACATTGCCTTAACAGTTGCTTGTTCAACGCTTTCCTTTACAACCGGACAGTAGTTTACCGAAAGGTGATATACGGGACAAGTGAACTGGACGTGTTGCTTTCCAAATACAAGGTTAGCAAGTGGGTGACACAAAACCATAAGTTTTGAGCTAAAATTTTCAAATCTGAAACCCACCAAACCCACAAAAATATTTTGCAAACACCGGTAAAGGGTTATTCCGGAAAACTTATCTAGGGTAAAAACTAGATTTAATTTTCAAAAGATCAAATGTTTTCATAAAGATCCAATTTCCTTAATGGATCTAAATTTTTATAGTCATGTGGGACCGTAAACCATATCGTTACTACCATTGTTTATACCGCCGTATAGAAATCACTGATGTACAAAGTGTGAAGAATAAAGAAGTGATTCTAGTATTTCAAGACGATATTGCTTGAGGACAAGCAACGCTCAAGTGTGGGAATATTTGATAATGCTAAAAACGAACATATATTTCATAGCATTATTCCTCAAGAAAGACAAGCTTTTAGTTACAATTGTTCTATTTACAAGTAATATTCGTTTAAATAATAAAAGGTGAAGACAAAAGACAGATTCGACGAATTGAAGACGCAAACGACCAAAAAGCTCAAAAGTACAAAAGACAATCAAAGAGGTTCCAATTATTGATAAGAAACGTCTCGAAATTACAAGAGTACAAGATTCAAAACGCAAAGTACAAGATATTAAATTGTACGCAAGGACGTTCGAAAATCCGGAACCGGGACCAGAGTCAACTCTCAACGCTCGACGCAACGGACTAAAAATTACAAGTCAACTATGCACATAAATATAATATAATATTTAAATAATTCTTATAATTATTTATATATTATAATAAATAATAAAAATCGTCGGCAAGAAAGACTCCAAACTGATGTGAGCTGTAATTTCAAACTCCGCGACTCGCGGAGTTTGAAGGGGAAAATACCACGAGTCGCGGAGCCCCAAAATTCGAAAATTCCTATAAAAGCAACCGAATTCTGATCGCAAATCATCATCTTTTTCTTCTTCTCCTCATACGTAAAATATATATATATATTTATAATTTATATTTTAACTTTAATTATAATTCTAATAATAAGGGTATGTTAGCGAATGTTGTAAGGGTGTAAGTCGAAATTCTGTCCGTGTAACGCTACGCTATTTTTAATCATTGTAAGTTATGTTCAACCTTTTTATATTAATGTCTCGTAGCTAAGTTATTATTATGCTTATTTAATCCGAAGTAATCATGATGTTGGGCTAATTACTAAAATTGGGTAATTGGACTTTGTACCATAATTGGGGTTTGGATAAAAGAACGACACTTGTAGAAATTGGACTATGGGCTATTAATGGGTTTTATATTAACTAAACAATACCTTGTTAATTTAATATACAAACTTATAATTCGACATATTTATATATAACCACATATGCTTGACTGGGTACGGTGGGCGGGATATCTATAAATACCAATAATTATTCATTTTACCGGATACGGAATTGGATTAATAGTTAATAGACTTATTGAAACAGGGGTGAATTACATTCAAGGGTAATTGGTGTAATTGTTAACAAAGTAGTAAAACCTTGGTTTACACGCAGTCGATAACCTGGTGTATTCATTAAACAAAGTATTAAAACCTTGTTACAATTCGAATCCCCAATTAGTTGGAATATTTGACTTCGGAAATAAGAATAATTTGACGAAGGCTTTCGCTCTTTATATTTATGACTGATGGACTATTATGGACAAATCCGTATGGACATATTAAATAATCCAGGACAAAGGACAATTAACCCATGGGCATAAAACTAAAATAAACACGTCAAACATCATGATTACGGAAGTTTAAATAAGCATAATTATTTTATTTCATATTTAATTTCCTTTATTTTATATTTAAGATATTAATTATGCTTATTTAAACTTCCGTAATCATGATGTTTGACGTGTTGATTTTAGTTTTATGCCCATGGGTTAATTGTCCTTTGTCCTGGATTATTTAATATGTCCATACGGATTTGTCCATAATAGTCCATCAGTCATAAATATAAAGAGCGAAAGCCTTCGTCAAATTATTCTTATTTCCGAGGTCAAATATTCCAACTAATTGGGGATTCGAATTGTAACAAGGTTTTAATACTTTGTTTAATGAATACACCAGGTTATCGATTGCGTGTAAACCAAGGTTTTACTACTTTGTTAACAATTACACCAATTACCCTTGAATGTAATTCACCCCTGTTTCAATAAGTCTATTAATTATTAATCCAATTCCGTATCCGGTAAAATGAATAATTATTGGTATTTATAGATATCCCGCCCACCGTACCCAGTCAAGCGTATGTGGTTATATATAAATATGTCGAATTATAAGTTTGTATATTAAATTAACAAGGTATTGTTTAGTTAATATAAAACCCATTAATAGCCCATAGTCCAATTTCTACAAGTGTCGTTCTTTTATCCAAACCCCAATTATGGTACAAAGTTCAATTACCCAATTTTAGTAATTAGCCCAACATCATGATTACTTCGGATTAAATAAGCATAATAATAACTTAGCTACGAGACATTAATATAAAAAGGTTGAACATAACTTACAATGATTAAAAATAGCGTAGCGTTACACGGACAGAATTTCAACTTACACCCTTACAACATTCGCTAACATACCCTTATTATTAGAATTATAATTAAAATTAAAATATAAATTATAAATATATATATATATTTTACGTATGAGGAGAAGAAGAAAAAGATGATGATTTGCGATCAGAATTCGGTTGCTTTTATAGGGATTTTCGACTTTTGGGGCTCCGCGACTCGCGGTATTTTCCCCTTCAAACTCCGCGAGTCGCGGAGTTTGAAATTACAGCTCACATCAGTTTGGAGTCTTTCTTGCCGACGGTTTTTATTATTTATTATAATATATAAATAATTATAAGAATTATTTAAATATTATATTATATTTATGTGCGTAGTTGACTTGTAATTTTTAGTCCATTGCGTCGAGCGTTGAGAGTTGACTCTGGTCCCGGTTCCGGATTTTCGAACGTCCTTGCGTACAATTTAATATCTTGTACTTTGCGTTTTGAATCTTGTACTCTTGTAATTTCGAGACGTTTCTTATCAATAATTGGAACCTCTTTGATTGTCTTTTGTACTTTTGAGCTTTTTGGTCGTTTGCGTCTTCAATTCGTCGAATCTGTCTTTTGTCTTCACCCTTTATTATTTAAACGAATATTACTTGTAAATAGAACAATTGCAACTAAAAGCTTGTCTTTCTTGAGGAATAATGCTATGAAATATATGTTCGTTTTTAGCATTATCAAATATTCCCACACTTGAGCGTTGCTTGTCCTCAAGCAATATCGTCTTGAAATACTAGAATCACTTCTTTATTCTTCACACTTTGTACATCAGTGATTTCTATACGGCGGTATAAACAATGGTAGTAACGATATGGTTTACAGTCCCACATGACTATAAAAATTTAGATCCATTAAGGAAATTGGATCTTTATGAAAACATTTGATCTTTTGAAAATTAAATCTAGTTTTTACCCTAGATAAGTTTTCCAGAATAACCCTTTACCGGTGTTTGCAAAATATTTTTGTGGGTTTGGTGGGTTTCAGATTTGAAAATTTTAGCTCAAAACTTATGGTTTTGTGTCACCCACTTGCTAACCTTGTATTTGGAAAGCAACACGTCCAGTTCACTTGTCCCGTATATCACCTTTCGGTAAACTACCGTCCGGTTGTAAAGGAAAGCGTTGAACAAGCAACTGTTAAGGCAATGTCCTCTGACATGCTTTTAATTATGATCTATAACGTGTCAGACGCAATTACTATCCTTGGTAGGAGCAATAGTAAAGCTCACCCTTATGATTTTTTGGTATGGCACAAGGTCCTTTCTTTGACCACTATGCAACCACCGTTCTTACGGTTGACACCCGATTTAGTTCAGGTGACCTAATGAATTCCAGGTGAATTCCTAGGATTTTACGTTCAATGGTAATGAATGCATTGAAAATAGGGTTTTCAGAAAACAAATCGGTTTGTAATTTTGATCAAAATATTTTCTCGTTCAAGCTCGAGTTTAGATATCATTGAATTCCATGAGTTTGTAATTCTCAATCTTTAAGGTCAATCTCAAGGATTGAGTAATATCAGGCTTAAAAGCTGATTTTTGATCTTTTAAGGAGATTATCCTTTCTGGGGATCTGATTCATTAGTCTTATCCAGCTAATTTGCATAGTGCCCCCCATTGTACAAGATAAATCCTTCTCATGGTTAGGATAAATCTGACCACTTGGCGACCCTGTTTAATGCTGAGGTCCGTGGATTTCTTGCTGATTTTAGTGATGACTTTTCTAGATTTTTCGTCAACCTACAGCTGGTCTGGACGACAACTTCATGACCTAAATCAAGAAGCGCGTTTCTTTTTCGGAAGACTTTACTTCCTTTTAATGATGGAATTGATTCATCGTGTAGATCCATCTTTTCTTTTCTTTCATCGGGTAAAACAGTTTAGTTTAGTCCAAAGCAAAAGTATTTTCAGTTATTTGTTACAGATATATGTGACATATGTTTAAGATAACTTGGTAAATTTTTCCCACACTTGGCTTTTATTTTCCTTTTTATCGTCCTCTATTCCATTTTAAATGAATTTTAACATTTTAATTTGTTTCTCAACTTATGTCCTTTCCGAGGTAATAATAATTTCGGTGTTAAAACCTAGTTTTATTGTTCATAAATATGTATAAACATGATTTTGAGTTCATTTAATTGAAAATTTTACTAGAATTGGGTAGTTAGTATATAAGACTAGGGCTGTTCTTTTTTTTTATCAGAGAGCACTAGATTCTAATACAACTACTGCTTTACTAGTATTTTTAATGGTAACCAAGTGTATAAAGAAAAAAATTTTAAAATCCGAAAGAATTTAACCCCTTCCCACACTTAAGATCTTGCAATGACCTCATTTGCAAGAAATCAGGAATAATTTAAATTATTGAGGGTGATTTGTGTGAAAATGATTAAATTTTTACCAAAGTTTCCAAATATATTGGCGTTTGTTTGCTGAATGATAAATGGTGCACATCATTTGTTCATTCCGTCTTGTTGTTATTTCACATATATTTTGCATCTTGTCGTCAAAATTAGTTGCTTTTACTGAACTTAATGCCAGTCTTTGGAAATGCGTTGTTTTACCCTGTTGTGTACATAAGATAAATTGCAAACATATATACATATTTTTGAAGTTTGGTATATTACCCCACATTCAAAAATTATTAAAATCTAAGAATAAAATTTAGATAATTATAAAAATGATTACAATATTAACAAAAGTATTAAACGTATCAATAATTACAAATTACAAAATAAAAAAAAATTAAGTATACTAGGGATGATACTGGTACCAATAGGGGTTCCAGGCATAACCATAGGTGCTATAGAATGCTTCGGTAGGGTTATACGTAGGATATGGTGGCTGCATCTCTATAGACCAGGGAGGGAAGATGGGTTTCGGTGTAGGAATATAGTTTCTACCTATATGTTGGCAATGAGCTATGATTTGGTTCTGATGAACTTGCCAATCTTCAAATGCTCTCTGTCTAGCATTTTCGTATTCCTGAGAAGCTATAAACCTTTGCATTTCTTGCATCTCATTCCCCCCTCCTACATTACCTTGCTGTTGGTTTCTCTCAACCTGTGGATGTCTACCATGGTATTGTACTGCGGCGTTATTTCGCCTCTTCAAAACTTTCGCACCATGGTATACATTTAAACCTATAGTATCGCGGGGTTCTGGTTCTTCTACTAATAATCCCCCCCGACTTATATCCACACCGAGATATTCACCAATCAAAGTAATAAAAATACCACCTCCTATTATGCTATGCGGTCGCATCCCCCGAACCATAGCTGATAAATAATAACCCACACAATATGGTATACTTACAGCGCTTTGTGGGTCTCGAATACACATATGGTAAAACAAATCCCGTTCATTTACTTTTTCCTTGTTCTTACCCCTTTGTGTAATCGAATTAGCTAAAAACCTATGAATCACTCTTAATTCGGCTCTATCTATATCCAAATAAGAGTAATTTCCCCCTATGAAACGGTGATGGCTTGTCATTTGACTCCACACACCGTGTGTATCAAAATTTTCATCTATCTTTCTACCGTTTAGTATCAACCCTCTACAATCGGCAGATGCTAACTCCTCAGGCGTATATATACGTAAAGGCTGAGCCATGTCCAGTAAAGACATGTGGCGCATCGAACCGCCTAACAAAAATCTAATTAAAGAACGATCGGTTAAACTAGCTACCCGATCATTCAACTCTATACTACACAATAATTCTTCACACCATACTTTATATATAGGTCTACGCATGGTGAATAAACGTACCCAGTCATTAAAAGTAGAATTACCATACCTCTGTACAAGTAATTTCCTAATTGGCCCGTCCAATTCTACAGCTTCTAAGGGTCCCCATTCTATGACCCTCGGTACCTCAACAACCTTAGAATGAAGAGTATGCAAACCCCTTTGATATTTTGGATAATCTATCCAAAGTCTGTCAAATCTCAGGTTCGGGTGCAACTCTTCCAAGTGCATATCAGAAAAGGTCATGACTGGATGAGGTATATCCTGCTTGTAGTAGTTATCCACCACCTTTTGTACGTTCACCACCTTTTGTACGTTCACCACCTGTAACTAGATCAAGACATTTAGCAAATATAACCGCCGTTGATTTTTCTTTAGAATCGTCATCCAGTCAACCAAGTACTTCAGTTCAAATTTCCAATAATCCATTTTTTGAACCTGACCTCACAATTGAGAATCCGGAGAATATTCAGGAACGGTTCGTAGATCCTGAACCATTAAACTTTCCTCCGGAACCACCAATCATTCAAACAGAGATTGTTGAGGAACGAACCATTAAATCAGAATCCTCTAGTGATTCCGATTCAACAAATTCAATTATGGAGAATCTGGAACCTTTAAGTATGGAGGACCGAATGAGAGCTAAACGCACTGGCCAAGGTCACGCAATTACTCATCCAGACATTAATGCGCCAGATTATGAAATCAAAGGACAAATTCTACACATGGTGACTAATCAATGCCAATTTAGTGGTGCGCCGAAGGAAGATCCAAATGAACATCTACGTACCTTTAATAGGATCTGCACACTATTTAAAATCCGAGAAGTGGAGGATGAACAGATATATCTCATGTTATTTCCCTGGACTTTAAAGGGAGAAGCCAAAGATTGGTTAGAATCGTTACCTGAAGGGGCGATCGATACATGGGATGTTTTAGTTGACAAATTTCTTAAACAATTCTTTCCTGCATCTAAAGCCGTAAGACTTCAAGCAGAAATTGTTACGTTTACACAGAAACCAAATGAAACTCTATATGAGGCGTGGACTAGATATGGAAAGTTGTTAAGAGGATGTCCGCAACATGGTTTAGACACCTGTCAAATAGTACAAATATTCTACCAAGGATGCGACATCACTACAAGAAAAGACATAGATATAGCAGCTGGTGGTTCTATTATGAAGAAAACCGAAACTGATGCTTACAAAATAATTGATAACACTGCTTCCCACTCACATGAGTGGCACCAAGAAAAAGATATCATTAGATCATCTAAAGCAGCTAGAGCCGATTCTAGCCATGACTTAGATTCCATTTCCGCAAAGATAGATGCTGTGGAGAGACGAATGGAAAAGATGACTAAGGATATTCACTCAATACGAATTAGTTGTGAGCAGTGTGGAGGACCACATTTGACAAAAGATTGTCTCAGTATTGAATTAACAATGGAACAAAGAGAGAATATTTCATACATAAACCAAAGGCCTGGAAATAATTATCAGAATAATTATCAACCGCCAAGACCGATTTACAATCAAAACCAGAATTATAACCGAAATATTCCATACAACAACCAACAAGGTCCTAGCAATCAACAAGTATCCAATAATACTTACAATCAGCAACGACCTAATTTTCAAAACAAACCACCACAACAAACCGATGATAAAAAGCCGAATTTAGAAGATATGATGACAAAGCTAGTTGAAACTCAAACGCAGTTTTTCACATCTCAGAAACAAACCAATGAACAAAATGCTCAAGCATTTAGAAATCAACAAGCTTCTATTCAAAATCTGGAACAAGAAGTGAGTAACCTAGCAAGGTTAATAGGTGAAAGAAAACCAGGAAGTCTACCTAGTGATACAAATGCTAACCCCCGGAATGAAACAGCTAAAGCTATTACCACAAGAAGTGGTACAACACTTAAACCACCTGAAATACCTGTAACTTCTGATGAAGCTATTCCTACTCCACAAGAACCACAACCTGATCAAGATAAGGAAAAAGAACCGGTAGTTGAAAAGGTTAATGAAGATAACACAGTTAAGGCTAGACCTTATGTTAAACATACCAACCACCACTTCCTTACCCGAGTAAAATGAAGAAAGAGAAACTTGAAGCCGAGCAATCCAAATTCTTGGATATGTTTAAACAGATAAATGTAAATCTTCCTTTCATTGATGTGATTTCAGGAATGCCTAGATATGCTAAATTCTTGAAAGATCTAATCTCAAATAGAAAGAAAATGGAAGAACTCTCGGCTGTTACTATGAATGCTAATTGTTCAGCAGTGCTGTTGAATAAGATACCAGAAAAACTATCTGATCCAGGAAGTTTCACAATTCCATGTTTTCTGGGTAGTCTTAGTTCAATAGAAGCATTGGCAGACTTAGGTGCTAGTATAAATCTAATGCCGTATTCACTATACACTAAACTAGACCTTGGAGAATTGAAACCAACAAGAATAAGTATACAACTAGCCGATAGATCAATAAAATATCCTAGAGGGATAATGGAGAACATGCTAGTTAAAGTTGGTACTTTAGTATTTCCAGTAGATTTTGTTGTTCTGGACATGGAAGAAGATTCTCAAGTTCCTCTCATATTAGGAAGACCATTCTTAAACACGGCTAAAGCAATGATAGACATGTTCGGTAAGAAATTGACCCTAAGTATAGAGGATGAGATTGTTACCTTTTCAGTTGATAGAGCAATGCAACAACCACAATCTGCAGATGATACATGTTATTATATTCAAACTATAGATGCACATGCAGAATTATTAGAAGAATTTCCAGAATTACAAGGAACAGGAGAATGTTCTTTAGGAGAAAGTAATGAACCAATTGATGAAGCTGAAATGTTAGCTACACTTATAGCTAATGGATATGAACCAACAACAGAAGAAATTCAAATGCTAAAAGAAGAAGACAGATATCGATATAAATCATCGATAGAAGAACCTCCGAAATTAGAGTTAAAGCCACTTCTAAACCATTTAGAATACGCTTATTTACATGGTGAATATGAATTACCTGTAATAATATCATCTTCTCTTACTGAAAATGAGAAATCACAACTCATTTCTGTGTTGAAAGCTCATAAACCAGCCATTGCATGGAAGATTCATGATATTAAAGGAATAAGTCCTTCGTATTGCACACATAAAATCCTTATGGAAGAAGGTCATAAAACGTATGTGCAACGCCAACGAAGACTAAATCCTAATATGCAAGATGTAGTTAAGAAAGAGATTATTAAACTGCTAGATGCAGGTCTAATTTATCCAATCTCTGATAGTCCATGGGTAAGCCCAGTTCAATGCGTGCCTAAGAAGGGTGGCATGACTGTCATTACAAATGAAAAAAATGAGCTTATTCCTACTAGGACTGTAACAGGATGGCGTGTGTGTATTGATTATAGAAAATTAAATGACGCCACCAGAAAAGATCACTTTCCCTTACCTTTCATAGATCAAATGTTGGAAAGATTAGCCGGAAATAGTTACTATTGTTTTCTAGATGGATTTTCCGGATATTTTCAAATTCCAATAGCACCCGAGGACCAAGATAAAACCACATTCACGTGCCCTTATGGTACTTTTGCTTACAAACGCATGCCATTTGGACTTTGTAACGCCCCTGCAACCTTTCAAAGGTGTATGATGGCGATTTTTCATGACATGATAGAAGAATGCATGGAAGTTTTCATGGATGACTTTTCAGTCTTCGGTGATACATTTAAATCATGTCTAGTTAATCTTGAACGAATGCTCATTAGATGCGAACAATCAAATCTAGTTCTTAATTGGGAGAAATGCCATTTCATGGTTAAAGAAGGCATTGTTCTTGGACATAAAATTTCAAAAGAAGGAATTGAAGTGGATAGAGCTAAAGTAGGTGTAATTGCTAAACTTCCACATCCCACCAATGTTAGAGGAGTTAGGAGTTTTCTAGGGCATGCCGGTTTTTACCGACGTTTCATAAAAGATTTTTCTAAAATTGCCACTCCTATGAATAAACTCCTAGAAAAGGATGCTTCATTCATCTTTTCAGATGAGTGTATCAAATCTTTTAATATTCTTAAAGAGAAACTCACTAATGCGCCGATCATGATAACACCAAATTGGAATCTACCATTTGAACTAATGTGCGATGCAAGTGATTTTGCAATGGGAGCCGTTTTAGGACAAAGGATTGAAAAACGATTTCAACCTATATATTATGCTAGTAAGATGTTACAAGGAGCACAAACAAACTATACAACTACTGAAAAAGAACTCCTTGCTATTGTCTTTGCTTTTGACAAATTTCGATCATATCTCGTTCTAGCAAAAACGGTGGTCTATACCGACCATTCTGCTCTTAGATACCTATTTTCAAAACAAGATGTTAAACCAAGATTAATCCGTTGGATTTTACTCTTACAAGAGTTTGATATTGAAATCCGAGATAAAAGAGGAGCAGAAAATCTCGCCGCTGATCATCTTTCTCGTCTTGAAAATCCCTAATTAGAAGTTCTAAATGAATCAACCATACAAGACAACTTTTCTGATGAATATCTATTGAAGATAGATTATAAAGAAATCCCATGGTTTGCAGACTATGCAAATTATTTAGTTTGTGGATTCCTTGAAAAAGGATTATCGTACCAAAGACGAAAGAAATTCTTCAGTGATATAAAACACTATTTCTGGGAAGATCCACATCTGTTAAAAGTTGTCCCGATGGAATAATACGCCGATGTGTATTTGGAGATGAAGCTAGTAAAATATTAAACCATTGTCACACAGGACCAACAGGAGGGCATTATGGGCCTCAACTAACAGCAAGAAAAGTTTATGAAGCTGGATTCTATTGGCCTACAATTTACAAAGACGCACACCTTCTTTGCAAATCCTGTGATGCATGTCAAAGGGCAGGAAAAATAAGTCAACGTGATGAAATGCCACAAAATGTCATCCAAGTATGTGAAGTATTTGACATTTGGGGTATTGACTTTATGGGTCCATTTCCAAAATCTCATAATAATCTATATATACTCGTAGCCATTGATTATGTATCTAAATGGGCGGAATCACAAGCTCTCCCAACTAACGATGCACAAGTTGTAGTCAACTTTTTAAAACGTCTTTTTTGCAAGGTTTGGAACACCGAAAGCTTTAATAAGTGATCGGGGTACTCATTTCTGTAATAATCAACTTGAGAAAGTTCTTAAAAGATATGGAGTAACTCATAAAATCTCCATCGCATATCATCCACAAACAAGTGGACAAGTTGAAAATACCAACCGAGCTTTAAAATGTATTCTAGAGAAAACCGTAGGATCAAATCCGAAGGAATGGTCCATTAAATTGGAGGATGCACTCTGGGCTTTTAGAACAGCCTACAAAACTCCAATTGGAATCACACCTTTTAGACTTATTTATAGAAAAGCATGTCATCTTCCAGTAGAAATTGAACACAAAGCATTTTGGGCTTTGAAATCATGTAATCTTGATTTACATGAAGCTGGACGTCTACGATTAAGTCAACTAAACGAATTAGAAGAATTAAGACATGAAGCATACGAAAATTCGTTAATCTATAAAGAAAGAACAAAGAAATGGCATGATAAAAGAATCAGAAGTTCAAAAGAATTTAAAGAAGGAGACAGAGTTCTTCTTTTCAATTCACGATTCAAGCTATTTCCTGGAAAATTGAAATCAAGATGGTCTGGACCATTCATAGTCAAAAGAGTTTTCCCATACGGAACGATAGAATTGATAAATTCAAATGGGATTGAATTTAAAGTTAATGGTCACAGAGTTAAACATTACATACATGGTCCGATGGAAGTCGACAACGAAGTTAATCACAATTTCGACACCACAGCTAACTAAGTGTGGGGAGAATCAAGTCTTTAAAGGATAATATGTATTTCTGTTAGAGTTAGATTGTCTGTTTTCGTGTAGTTCTCGAAAATGGAACCCGAATGGTCTTTCCCTAGCAGACCCTAAAGAACTAGTCTTCTCCCCCCATTCTGAATTTTTATTTTTTTAGGTTTTTACAAAATGAAGACTGCCTGTGAACTAAACCATGGTCTAATGCTACACGCTTTGATCACTAAACGTAATAATGACATACTACCGAGTGAACTAGTATCAGTAATCAGAGAAAGAATGGACGGAGTTAGAAAAGAATCCAGATGCGAAGATAATAAGTTACAATTTGGTAAAGGAAAATCAAAATCCGCAGCGAAAAGAAGAGCACGACACCTAGAACGATGTCACAAATGCGGAAAATGGTCACATGGAGATAAATGTTCAAATAATCAAACCTATTCAAATACCGAATTTGTTACTTTATGCAGAGACGGACCGTTCATATGTTTAGAAGAAAAGACACTGAATGCTCGAGGTTACGCCTATGTAGCCATGGAAAACCAATTAAACCGACTATCTTATTAATGGGATAGATCATATAACTAAGAAATCTATTTCACAGGTATGTCTGTACAGTTTTTGTTTTTATTTTTATTTTTAACCTTTTGATAATAAACGCTAATTTGTTCGCTAAAAAGTATTAAATTGGTATTGAATAAAATTAGGTTTGGCGACCGAAATTATTGATATCATTCAAAAATTTATTACATCACTGCGAAATTTAACGTTTATTCTTAAGGTATAAATATCTTTAAACAATCAACCCAAAATATTTCAAAAATTCGTCATGAGTTAAATTAGGTTTTGGAACTGAAATTACTTTACCGAAAAGAGGGGCGCATATTTTTGATAATATTTGATTGATTAAAGTGGGATAAAAAGACAAAAAGATTTTTAATTTTATTTTTACCATGTTTTTAAAATTAATATTTAAATCTTAAATTAATATTGTAAACTTTGTAAAAACAATATATTTAAAATTGTAAATATTTGAAAAATTAATATAAGTTGGTGTGAATTTATAATACGAATTTTTAATTTTATGCATTTCAAATTTTAAGTTTGGTGTGAATTTTTAATATTAATTTTGAATTTTATATTTAAGTTGTGTGAATTTAAAAACAAAAATTTACTTTATCTCATTAAGTTAAAAATATAATTTTTAAAATTCGTTGTAAGTTGAAGACTAGGTCTTTGAACCAAAATTGCTTTACCCGAGGGAGGGACGAGAACTTTTATTATCATTGTTTTTAATCTTATTGAATTAAAGTATGCCAAAACATTAAAAAAACCCAAAAATCTTAGCTTTTAAAACAATCGCTACAAAAAGACAAATTTTAAAATTTTGTCGAGGGACGGACTAGGACATCGATCCGAAACGACCTCGTCCTAAATAACAAAGGAAACAAAATTTTAAAATTAAGTACTTAATTGTTTTATAAATTAATGATTATATATAAAAAAAAAATATCAAACTCCGCGACTCGCGGAGTTTGAAGGGTTATTCACCGCGAGTCGCGGGAGGACCGGAAATCAGAAAAAAAAATAAAGAGCTGCAAACTGATCAGTCCACACCCCCAAAACCGAAAACACGGCGAAATACTCCGAAAAAACACCCAAAAACACCCCCAAAATCACAATTTTTAACCGTTAATCACCAAATCTTTTACTAAAATCATGTTGAGAAGGATGCTATCTAGGAATTACTCAAGAAAAACGGTAAATTTCTACACCTAAACACCATTTAATCATAAATTAGTGTTCTTGAGCCATTTTTTCCCCAGTTTGATTTTGATGCTTTTTAGTGTAATTAAACTTAAATTGTTTATGTATTATGCTTGTATAACCTAGATTGATGCTGTTTAACATGATTAGAAGCCTTAAACTTCAAATTTTGAGTAATCTAGGGTTTGTGTTCTTGAGCAAATTTGGGGCTTTTTGATATAAACAGGTTATGGCCAATTTTTGTCATGAATTGTTGCTAAATTGAGTAGTGTAACATGTCTAGGTAGTTAAATGATCCAAGCTTTGAGCCTAAACATGATTTTGAGAATTAAAGTGGACTTTTTCAAGTCTAAAATTCATGTACTTGATTTTTGAAAGATAATGCCATTTGAGACTTGTTTAATTGCTAGTAATGATTATTTTGACATGTTATTTGAGTTGAATGCTTATGAACTTGGCAAACATTTTCGTATATGCTTATTTGAAAAAGTGTAGATTTGATGAAAATGTGAAAATGAGCTTAAGTTTGATATAAATTGATCATGTCATTGTGATTATTTTGATTGATGATTTTGCTGACACTAATGCATATTTGGATGCACAAAAATTGTGTTTGATGTGTTTTGCAGACTGAAAGGGGTGAATCTTCATCCCAAGCCCGCAATGCTCCTGCTGAGAACGCGGAACAACAGGAGGTGGATAACTACTACAAGCAGGATATACCTCATCCAGTCATGACCTTTTCTGATATGCACTTGGAAGAGTTGCACCCGAACCTGAGATTTGACAGACTTTGGATAGATTATCCAAAATATCAAAGGGGTTTGCATACTCTTCATTCTAAGGTTGTTGAGGTACCGAGGGTCATAGAATGGGGACCCTTAGAAGCTGTAGAATTGGCCGGGCCAATTAGGGAATTACTTGTACAGAGGTATGGTAATTCTACTTTTAATGACTGGGTACGTTTATTCACCATGCGTAGACCTGTATATAAAGTATGGTGTGAAGAATTATTGTGTAGTATAGAGTTGAATGATCGGGTAGCTAGTTTAACCGATCGTTCTTTTATTAGATTTTTGTTAGGCGGTTCGATGCGCCACATGTCTTTATTGGACATGGCTCAGCCTTTACGTATATATACGCCTGAGGAGTTAGCATCTGCCGATTGTAGAGGGTTGATACTAAACGGTAGAAAGATAGATGAAAATTTTGATACACACGGTGTGTGGAGTCAAATGACAAGCCATCACCGTTTCAAAGGGGGAAATTACTCTTATTTGGATATAGATAGAGCCGAATTAAGAGTGATTCATAGGTTTTTAGCTAATTCGATTACACAAAGGGGTAAGAACAAGGAAAAAGTAAATGAACAGGATTTGTTTTACCATATGTGTATTCGAGACCCACAAAGCGCTGTAAGTATACCATATTGTGTGGGTTATTATTTATCAGCTATGGTTCGGGGGATGCGACCGCATAGCATAATAGGAGGTGGTATTTTTATTACTTTGATTGGTGAATATCTCGGTGTGGATATAAGTCGGGGGGGATTATTAGTAGAAGAACCAGAACCCCGCGATACTATAGGTTTAAATGTATACCATGGTGCGAAAGTTTTGAAGAGGCGAAATAACGCCGCAGTACAATACCATGGTAGACATCCACAGGTTGAGAGAAACCAACAGCAAGGTAATGTAGGAGGGGGGAATGAGATGCAAGAAATGCAAAGGTTTATAGCTTCTCAGGAATACGAAAATGCTAGACAGAGAGCATTTGAAGATTGGCAAGTTCATCAGAACCAAATCATAGCTCATTGCCAACATATAGGTAGAAACTATATTCCTACACCGAAACCCATCTTCCCTCCCTGGTCTATAGAGATGCAGCCACCATATCCTACGTATAACCCTGCCGAAGCATTCTATAGCACCTATGGTTATGCCTGGAACCCCTATTGGTACCAGTATCATCCCTAGTATACTTAATTTTTTTTTATTTTGTAATTTGTAATTATTGATACGTTTAATACTTTTGTTAATATTGTAATCATTTTTATAATTATCTAAATTTTATTCTTAGATTTTAATAATTTTTGAATGTGGGGTAATATACCAAACTTCAAAAATATGTATATATGTTTGCAGTTTATCTTATGTACACAACAGGGTAAACCAACGCATTTCCAAAGACTGGCATTAAGTTCAGCAAAAGCAACTAATTTTGACGACAAGATTCAAAATATATGTGAAATAACAACAAGACGGAATAAACAAATGATGTGCACCATTTATCATTCAGCAAACAAACGCCAATATATTTGGAAACTTTGGTAAAAATTTAATCATTTTCACACAAATCACCCTCAATAATTTAAATTATTCCTGATTTCTTGCAAATGAGGTCATTGCAAGATCTTAAGTGTGGGAAGGGGTTAAATTCTTTCGGATTTTAAAATTTTTTTCTTTATACACTTGGTTACCATTAAAAATACTAGTAAAGCAGTAGTTGTATTAGAATCTAGTGCTCTCTGATAAAAAAAGAACAGCCCTAGTCTTATATACTAACTACCCAATTCTAGTAAAATTTTTCAAAATTTTCAATTAAATGAACTCAAAATCATGTTTATACATATTTATGAACAATAAAACTAGGTTTTAACACCGAAATTATTGTTACCTCGGAAAGGACATAAGTTGAGAAACAAACTAAAATGTTAAAATTCATTTAAAATGGAATAGAGGACGATAAAAAGGAAAATAAAAGCCAAGTGTGGGAAATTTACCAAGTTATCTTAAACATATGTCACATATATCTGTAACAAATAACTGAAAATACTTTTGCTTTGGACTAAACTAAACTGTTTTACCCGATGAAAGAAAAGAAAAGATGGATCTACACGATGAATCAATTCCATCATTAAAAGGAAGTAAAGTCTTCCGAAAAAGACACGCGCTTCTTGATTTAGGTCATGAAGTTGTCGTACAGACCAGCTGTAGGTTGACGAAAAATCTAGAAAAGTCATCACTAAAATCAGCAAGAAATCCACGGACCTCAGCATTAAACAGGGTCGCCAAGTGGTCAGATTTATCCTAACCATGAGAAGGATTTATCTTGTACAATGGGGGGCACTATGCAAATTAGCTGGATAAGACTAATGAATCAGAACCCCAGAAAGGATAATCTCCTTAAAAGATCAAAAATCAGCTTTTAAGCCTGATATTACTCAATCCTTGAGATTGACCTTAAAGATTGAGAATTACAAACTCATGGAATTCAATGATATCTAAACTCGAGCTTGAACGAGAAAATATTTTGATCAAAATTACAAACCGATTTGTTTTCTGAAAACCCTATTTTCAATGCGTTCATTACCATTGAACGTAAAATCCTAGGAATTCACCTGGAATTCATTAGGTCACCTGAACTAAATCGGGTGTCAACCGTAAGAACGGTGGTTGCATAGTGGTCAAAGACAGGACCTTGTGCCATACCGAAAAATCATAAGGGTGAGCTTTACTATTGCTCCTACAAAGGATAGTAATTGCGTCCGACACGTTATAGACCATAATTAAAAGCATGTCAGAGGACATTGCCTTAACAGTTGCTTGTTCAACGCTTTCCTTTACAACCGGACGGTAGTTTACCGAAAGGTGATATACGGGACAAGTGAACTGGACGTGTTGCTTTCCAAATACAAGGTTAGCAAGTGGGTGACACAAAACCATAAGTTTTGAGCTAAAATTTTCAAATCTGAAACCCACCAAACCCACAAAAATATTTTGCAAACACCGGTAAAGGGTTATTCCGGAAAACTTATCTAGGGTAAAAACTAGATTTAATTTTCAAAAGATCAAATGTTTTCATAAAGATCCAATTTCCTTAATGGATCTAAATTTTTATAGTCATGTGGGACTGTAAACCATATCGTTACTACCATTGTTTATACCGCCGTATAGAAATCACTGATGTACAAAGTGTGAAGAATAAAGAAGTGATTCTAGTATTTCAAGACGATATTGCTTGAGGACAAGCAACGCTCAAGTGTGGGAATATTTGATAATGCTAAAAACGAACATATATTTCATAGCATTATTCCTCAAGAAAGACAAGCTTTTAGTTGCAATTGTTCTATTTACAAGTAATATTCGTTTAAATAATAAAAGGTGAAGACAAAAGACAGATTCGACGAATTGAAGACGCAAACGACCAAAAAGATCAAAAGTACAAAAGACAATCAAAGAGGTTCCAATTATTGATAAGAAACGTCTCGAAATTACAAGAGTACAAGATTCAAAACGCAAAGTACAAGATATTAAATTGTACGCAAGGACGTTCGAAAATCCGGAACCGGGACCAGAGTCAACTCTCAACGCTCGACGCAACGGACTAAAAATTACAAGTCAACTATGCACATAAATATAATATAATATTTAAATAATTCTTATAATTATTTATATATTATAATAAATAATAAAAACCGTCGGCAAGAAAGACTCCAAACTGATGTGAGCTGTAATTTCAAACTCCGCGACTCGCGGAGTTTGAAGGGGAAAATACCGCGAGTCGCGGAGCCCCAAAAGTCGAAAATCCCTATAAAAGCAACCGAATTCTGATCGCAAATCATCATCTTTTTCTTCTTCTCCTCATACGTAAAATATATATATATATATATATATATATATTTATAATTTATATTTTAATTTTAATTATAATTCTAATAATAAGGGTATGTTAGCGAATGTTGTAAGGGTGTAAGTCGAAATTCTGTCCGTGTAACGCTACGCTATTTTTAATCATTGTAAGTTATGTTCAACCTTTTAATATTAATATCTCGTAGCTAAGTTATTATTATGCTTATTTAATTCGAAGTAATCATGATGTTGGGCTAATTACTAAAATTGGGTAATTGAACTTTGTACCATAATTGGGGTTTGGATAAAAGAACGACACTTGTAGAAATTGGACTATGGGCTATTAATGGGTTTTATATTAACTAAAAAAATACCTTGTTAATTTAATATACAAACTTATAATTCGACATATTTATATATAACCACATACGCTTGACTGGGTACGGTGGGCGGGATATCTATAAATACCAATAATTATTCATTTTACCGGATACGGAATTGGATTAATAGTTAATAGACTTATTGAAACAGGGGTGAATTACATTCAAGGGTAATTGGTGTAATTGTTAACAAAGTAGTAAAACCTTGGTTTACACGCAGTCGATAACCTGGTGTATTCATTAAACAAAGTATTAAAACCTTGTTACAATTCGAATCCCCAATTAGTTGGAATATTTGACTTCGGAAATAAGAATAATTTGACGAAGGCTTTCGCTCTTTATATTTATGACTGATGGACTATTATGGACAAATCTGTATGGACATATTAAATAATCCAGGACAAAGGACAATTAACCCATGGGCATAAAACTAAAATCAACACGTCAAACATCATGATTACGGAAGTTTAAATAAGCATAATTATTTTATTTCATATTTAATTTCCTTTATTTTATATTTAATTGCACTTCTAATTATCGCATTTTTATTGTTATTTAATTGCACTTTTAATTATCGTCCTTTTTAATTATCGCAAGTTTATTTTATCGCACTTTTATTATTCGCAATTTCATTATCGTTATTTACTTTACGCTTAAAATTAAGTCTTGTATTTATTTATTATTTTACATTTGGTTTTAACTGCGACTAAAGTTTTAAAATCGACAAACCGGTCATTAAACGGTAAAAACCCCCTTTATAATAATAATATTACTTATATATTTGTTTGTATTTTTATAAAAGTAAACTAATATAGCGTTGAGCTTTGTTTAAAAAAGATTCCCTGTGGAACGAACCGGACTTACTAAAAACTACACTACTGTACGATTAGGTACACTGCCTATAAGTGTTGTAGCAAGGTTTAAGTATACCCATTCTATAAATAAATAAATATCTTGTGTAAAATTGTATCATATTTAATAGTATTTCCTACAAAAATTTAATAACTATTTTATACCACTCCGCTACCACATCAAGTATTTTTGGCGCCACTACCGGGGACTCTCTTAAAAGCCGGAAGCGCAACGCTAATATAAAAAAAAAAAAAAAAAGATTTTTAGTTAACTTTTATTAAAATTCGTTTTTGTAAAAATACGTTTTAATTATTCAAAAATATAAAAAGAAAAACAAAAATATAAGTATTTTTAAGATTTTGTTAAATATTTAAGTTTTATAAGTTTCTTTATTTTTATTTTAGTTTATAAAAATATAAGTTTTATTTAAATATCTTTTATTTATATAAAAACAGAAAAAAGAAAAAAAAAATAAATAAATAAATAAATAAATAAATAAAAACGCGTTGAAGATTAAACCTGTCATTTGAAATTCTGAACCCCGCGACTCGCGGGATTTGATGCATTAAATACCGCAACTCGCGGAGATAACCTGACACGCCGAGAGAAGCCCTAATCAGGCATTAATTACGTAATTATTATTATTTTTAATTAAAACCCTAATTAGTTTTTAGTTTTTAATTAGTTTTTTAGTGTTTATTATTATTTTGTATATTTACTTAAATTAGTTTTATTAAATTATAAAATTAGTAGTTTTATTAAATAAATAATATAAAAATAATATTTTTATAAAAATTGTAATTTTTACAACTTTTTGTATATTTTTATATTTTGTCCCTTTTTAATTGTTTTAGCGTAATATTTGTATTTTTAGCTCATATTTAGTTTTAAACTTAGTTTTTGCCATAGTTATTTTTACTCCTAGATTTTTAGGCTTTGCCGTAGAATTCCTTAAGTGCTTTTTCTTTAGACTAAGATTTAGGTGCTTTAGAATTTTGCGACGCCTTTTTAAGTTTTAGTTTCTTTTTAAGTTATTTCCATTTGGGATATAGTTTTTCCTATAAGCTTTAATATTTTTAGACACCTTTTACTATGTACCAATTATCATTCCAATTAGTAATTTCAATTTGCGATTATAATTTTAAGTTAGTTGTAGTAATAAGGTTAGGTTAGTCAAGTATTTTTAAGTTTTTATAAGTTTCTTTTAATTTTTCCGTCACCTTTTATTTTTCAACCATTTTTCTTTTTCGACCTTTTTCCGACGAACTCTTTTTCTTTCTTATTTCTCGCTATTCTAGTTTTAGGACATTGATTTTTATTCTACTTCTATTCTAAATTTCTTAAAATTACGAAAATTTATTTTAAGTGGTTAAATTAATAGACATCAAAATTTTCTGGTTCGTAGTAATAGTTGGATTTGTACGTGGACCGGGTTATTGGAGCCAAACAGTCCTCAATTATATTGAGACCAAATGAATCCTGCCCCTCTGCTGCATCTTTTGGCTATTCGAAACGTGGGCAAAATCAGAAAAGTCTATTGGTTGGATAACTTATTATAATTTTTCTTTCCTTTTAAAAACTAATAGGATATTCAGTGAATGCACCGAGCAAGACGTTCACCACCTTTTGTACGTTCACCACCTGTAACTAGATCAAGACATTTAGCAAATATAACCGCCGTTGATTTTTCTTTAGAATCGTCATCCAGTCAACCAAGTACTTCAGTTCAAATTTCCGATAATCCATTTTTTGAACCTGACCTCACAATTGAGAATCCGGAGAATATTCAGGAACGTTTCGTAGATCCTGAACCATTAAACTTTCCTCCGGAACCACCAATCATTCAAACAGAGATTGTTGAGGAACGAACCATTAAATCAGAATCCTCTAGTGATTCCGATTCAACAAATTCAATTATGGAGAATCTGGAACCTTTAAGTATGGAGGACCGAATGAGAGCTAAACGCACTGGCCAAGGTCACGCAATTACTCATCCAGACATTAATGCGCCAGATTATGAAATCAAAGGACAAATTCTACACATGGTGACTAATCAATGCCAATTTAGTGGTGCGCCGAAGGAAGATCCAAATGAACATCTACGTACCTTTAATAGGATCTGCACACTATTTAAAATCCGAGAAGTGGAGGATGAACAGATATATCTCATGTTATTTCCCTGGACTTTAAAGGGAGAAGCCAAAGATTGGTTAGAATCGTTACCTGAAGGGGCGATCGATACATGGGATGTTTTAGTTGACAAATTTCTTAAACAATTCTTTCCTGCATCTAAAGCCGTAAGACTTCAAGCAGAAATTGTTACGTTTACACAGAAACCAAATGAAACTCTATATGAGGCGTGGACTAGATATGGAAAGTTGTTAAGAGGATGTCCGCAACATGGTTTAGATACCTGTCAAATAGTACAAATATTCTACCAAGGATGCGACATCACTACAAGAAAAGACATAGATATAGCAGCTGGTGGTTCTATTATGAAGAAAACCGAAACTGATGCTTACAAAATTATTGATAACACTGCTTCCCACTCACATGAGTGGCACCAAGAAAAAGATATCATTAGATCATCTAAAGCAGCTAGAGCCGATTCTAGCCATGACTTAGATTCCATTTCCGCAAAGATAGATGCTGTGGAGAGACAAATGGAAAAGATGACTAAGGATATTCACTCAATACGAATTAGTTGTGAGCAGTGTGGAGGACCACATTTGACAAAAGATTGTCTCAGTATTGAATTAACAATGGAACAAAGAGAGAATATTTCATACATAAACCAAAGGCCTGGAAATAATTATCAGAATAATTATCAACCGCCAAGACCGATTTACAATCAAAACCAGAATTATATCCAAAATATTCCATACAACAACCAACAAGGTCCTAGCAATCAACAAGTATCCAATAATACTTACAATCAGCAATGACCTAATTTTCAAAACAAACCACCACAACAAACCGGTGATAAAAAGCCGAATTTAGAAGATATGATGACAAAGCTAGTTGAAACTCAAACGCAGTTTTTCACATCTCAGAAACAAACCAATGAACAAAATGCTCAAGCATTTAGAAATCAACAAGCTTCTATTCAAAATCTGGAACAAGAAGTGAGTAACCTAGCAAGGTTAATAGGTGAAAGAAAACCAGGAAGTCTACCTAGTGATACAAATGCTAACCCCCGGAATGAAACAGCTAAAGCTATTACCACAAGAAGTGGTACAACACTTAAACCACCTGAAATACCTGTAACTTCTGATGAAGCTATTCCTACTCCACAAGAACCACAACCTGATCAAGATAAGGAAAAAGAACCGGTAGTTGAAAAGGTTAATGAAGATAACACAGTTAAGGCTAGACCTTATGTTAAACCATACCAACCACCACTTCCTTACCCGAGTAAAATGAAGAAAGAGAAACTTGAAGCCGAGCAATCCAAATTCTTGGATATGTTTAAACAGATAAATGTAAATCTTCCTTTCATTGATGTGATTTCAGGAATGCCTATATATGCTAAATTCTTGAAAGATCTAATCTCAAATAGAAAGAAAATGGAAGAACTCTCGGCTGTTACTATGAATGCTAATTGTTCAGCAGTGCTGTTAAATAAGATACCAGAAAAACTATCTGATCCAGGAAGTTTCACAATTCCATGTTTTCTGGGTAGTCTTAGTTCAATAGAAGCATTGGCAGACTTAGGTGCTAGTATAAATCTAATGTCGTATTCACTATACACTAAACTAGACCTTGGAGAATTGAAACCAACAAGAATAAGCATACAACTAGCCGATAGATCAATAAAATATCCTAGAGGGATAATGGAGAACATGCTAGTTAAAGTTGGTACTTTAGTATTTCTAGTAGATTTTGTTGTTCTGGACATGGAAGAAGATTCTCAAGTTCCTCTCATATTAGGAAGACCATTCTTAAACACGGCTAAAGCAATGATAGACGTGTTCAGTAAGAAATTGACCCTAAGTATAGAGGATGAGAGTGTTACCTTTTCAGTTGATAGAGCAATGCAACAACCACAATCTGCAGATGATACATGTTATTATATTCAAACTATAGATGCACATGCAGAATTATTAGAAGAATTTCCAGAATTACAAGGAACAGGAGAATGTTCTTTAGGAGAAAGTAATGAACCAATTGATGAAGCTGAAATGTTAGCTACACTTATAGCTAATGGATATGAACCAATAACAGAAGAAATTCAAATGCTAAAAGAAGAAGACAGATATTTCAGGTGGTTTAAGTGTTGTACCACTTCTTGTGGTAATAGCTTTAGCTGTTTCATTCCGAGGGTTAGCATTTGTATCACTAGGTAGACTTCCTGGTTTTCTTTCACCTATTAACCTTGCTAGGTTACTCACTTCTTGTTTCAGATTTTGAATAGAAGCTTGTTGATTTCTAAATGCTTGAGCATTTTGTTCATTGGTTTGTTTCTGAGATGTGAAAAACTGCGTTTGAGTTTCAACTAGCTTTGTCATCATATCTTCTAAATTCGGCATTTTATCATCGGTTTGTTGTGGTGGTTTGTTTTGAAAATTAGGTCGTTGCTGATTGTAAGTATTATTGGATACTTGTTGATTGCTAGGACCTTGTTGGTTGTTGTATGGAATATTTTGGTTATAATTCTGGTTTTGATTGTAAATCGGTCTTGGCGGTTGATAATTATTCTGATAATTATTTCCAGGCCTTTGGTTTATGTATGAAATATTCTCTCTTTGTTCCATTGTTAATTCAATACTGAGACAATCTTTTGTCAAATGTGGTCCTCCACACTGCTCACAACTAATTCGTATTGAGTGAATATCCTTAGTCATCTTTTCCGTTTGTCTCTCCACAGCATCTATCTTTGCGGAAATGGAATCTAAGTCATGGCTAGAATTGGCTCTAGCTGCTTTAGATGATCTAATGATATCTTTTTCTTGGTGCCACTCATGTGAGTGGGAAGCAGTGTTATTAATAATTTTTTAAGCATCAGTTTCGGTTTTCTTCATAATAGAACCACCAGCTGCTATATCTATGTCTTTTCTTGTAGTGATGTCGCATCCTTGGTAGAATATTTGTACTATTTGACAGGTGTCTAAACCATGTTGCGGACATCCTCTTAACAACTTTCCATATCTAGTCCACGCCTCATATAGAGTTTCATTTGGTTTCTGTGTAAACGTAACAATTTCTGCTTGAAGTCTTACGGCTTTAGATGCAGGAAAGAATTGTTTAAGAAATTTGTCAACTAAAACATCCCATGTATCGATCGCCCCTTCAGGTAACGATTCTAACCAATCTTTGGCTTCTCCCTTTAAAGTCCAGGGAAATAACATGAGATATATCTATTCATCCTCCACTTCTCGGATTTTAAATAGTGTGCAGATCCTATTAAAGGTACGTAGATGTTCATTTGGATCTTCCTTCGGCGCACCACTAAATTGGCATTGATTAGTCACCATGTGTAGAATTTGTCCTTTGATTTCATAATCTGGCGCATTAATGTCTGGATGAGTAATTGCGTGACCTTGGCCAGTGCGTTTAGCTCTCATTCGGTCCTCCATACTTAAAGGTTCCAGATTCTCCATAATTGAATTTGTTGAATCGGAATCACTAGAGGATTCTGATTTAATGGTTCGTTCCTCAACAATCTCTGTTTGAATGATTGGTGGTTCCGGAGGAAAGTTTAATGGTTCAGGATCTAAGAACCGTTCCTGAATATTCTCCGGATTCTCAATTGTGAGGTCAGGTTCAAAAAATGGATTATCGGAAATTTGAACTGAAGTACTTGGTTGACTGGATGACGATTCTAAAGAAAAATCAACGGCGGTTATATTTGCTAAATGTCTTGATCTAGTTACAGGTGGTGAACGTACAAAAGGTGGTGAACGTCTTGCTCGGTGCATTCACTGAATATCCTATTAGTTTTTAAAAGGAAAGAAAAATTATAATAAGTTATCCAACCAATAGACTTTTCTGATTTTGCCCACATTTCGAATAGCCAAAAGATGCAGCAGAGTGGCAGGATTCGTTTGGTCTCAATATAATTGAGGACTGTTTGACTCCAATAACCCGGTCCACGTACAAATCCAACTATTACTACGAACCAGAAAATTTTGATGTCTATTAATTTAACCACTTAAAATAAATTTTCGTAATTTTAAGAAATTTAGAATAGAAGTAGAATAAAAATCTATGTCCTAAAACTAGAATAGCGAGAAATAAGAAATAAAAAGAGTTCGTCGGAAAAAGGTCGAAAAAGAAAAATGGTTGAAAAATAAAAGGTGACGGAAAAATTAAAAGAAACTTATAAAAACTTAAAAATACTTGACTAACCTAACCTTATTACTACAACTAACTTAAAATTATAATCGCAAATTGAAATTACTAATTGGAATGATAATTGGTACATAGTAAAAGGTGTCTAAAAATATTAAAGCTTATAGGAAAAACTATATCCCAAATGGAAATAACTTAAAAAGAAACTAAAACTTAAAAAGGCGTCGCAAAATTCTAAAGCACCTAAATCTTAGTCTAAAGAAAAAGCACTTAAGGAATTCTACGGCAAAGCCTAAAAATCTAGGAGTAAAAATAACTATGGCAAAAACTAAGTTTAAAACTAAATATGAGCTAAAAATACAAATATTACGCTAAAACAATTAAAAAGGGACAAAATATAAAAATATACAAAAAGTTGTAAAAATTACAATTTTTATAAAAATATTATTTTTATATTATTTATTTAATAAAACTACTAATTTTATAATTTAATAAAAGTAATTTAACTAAATATACAAAATAATAATAAACACTAAAAAACTAATTAAAAACTAAAAACTAATTAGGGTTTTAATTAAAAATAATAATAATTACGTAATTAATGCCTGATTAGGGCTTCTCTCGGCGTGTCAGGTTATCTCCGCGAGTTGCGGTATTTAATGCATCAAACCCCGCGAGTCGCGGGGTTCAGAATTTCAAATGACAGGTTTAATCTTCAACGCGTTTTTCTTTATTTATTTTTTTTTTCTGTTTTCTGTTTTTATATAAATAAAAGATATTTAAATAAAACTTATATTTTTATAAACTAAAATAAAAATAAAGAAACTTATAAAACTTAAATATTTAACAAAATCTTAAAAATACTTATATTTTTGTTTTTCTTTTTATATTTTTGAATAATTAACACGTATTTTTACAAAAACTAATTTTAATAAAAGTTAACTAAAAATCTTTTTTTTTTATATTAGCGTTGCGCTTCCGGCTTTTAAGAGAGTCCCCGGCAGCGGCGCCAAAAATACTTGATGTGGTAGCGGAGTGGTATAAAATAGTTATTAAATTTTTGCAGGAAATACTATTAAATATGATACAATTTTACACAAGATATTTATTTATTTATAGAATGGATATACTTAAACCTTGCTATAACACTTATAGGCAGTGTACCTAATTGTACAGTAGTGTAGTTTTTAGTAAGTCCGGTTCGTTCTACATGGAATCTTTTTTAAACAAAGCTCAACGCTATATTAGTTTACTTTTATAAAAATACAAACAAATATATAAGTAATATTATTATTATAAAGGGGGGTTTTTACCGTTTAATGACCGGTTTGTCGATTTTAAAACTTTAGTTACAGTTAAAACCAAATGTAAAATAATAAATAAATACAAGACTTAATTTTAAGCGTAAAGTAAATAACGATAATGAAATTGCGAATAATAAAAGTGCGATAAAATAAACTTGCGATAATTAAAAAGGACGATAATTAAAAGTGCAATTAAATAACAATAAAAATGCGATAATTAGAAGTGCAATTAAATATAAAATAAAGGAAATTAAATATGAAATAAAATAATTATGCTTATTTAAACTTCCGTAATCATGATGTTTGACGTGTTGATTTTAGTTTTATGCCCATGGGTTAATTGTCCTTTGTCCTGGATTATTTAATATGTCCATACGGATTTGTCCATAATAGTCCATTAGTCATAAATATAAAGAGCGAAAGCCTTCGTCAAATTATTCTTATTTCCGAAGTCAAATATTCCAACTAATTGGGGATTCGAATTGTAACAAGGTTTTAATACTTTGTTTAATGAATACACCAGGTTATCGACTGCGTGTAAACCAAGGTTTTACTACTTTGTTAACAATTACACCAATTACCCTTGAATGTAATTCACCCCTGTTTCAATAAGTCTATTAACTATTAATCCAATTCCGTATCCGGTAAAATGAATAATTATTGGTATTTATAGATATCCCGCCCAACGTACCCAGTCAAGCGTATGTGGTTATATATAAATATGTCGAATTATAAGTTTGTATATTAAATTAACAAGGTATTGTTTAGTTAATATAAAACCCATTAATAGCCCATAGTCCAATTTCTACAAGTGTCGTTCTTTTATCCAAACCCCAATTATGGTACAAAGTCCAATTACCCAATTTTAGTAATTAGCCCAACATCATGATTACTTCGGATTAAATAAGCATAATAATAACTTAGCTACGAGACATTAATATAAAAAGGCTGAACATAACTTACAATGATTAAAAATAGCGTAGCGTTACACGGACAGAATTTCGACTTACACCCTTACAACATTCGCTAACATACCCTTATTATTAGAATTATAATTAAAATTAAAATATAAATTATAAATATATATATATATATATTTTACGTATGAGGAGAAGAAGAAAAAGATGATGATTTGCGATCAGAATTCGGTTGCTTTTATAGGGATTTTCGACTTTTGGGGCTCCGCGACTCGCGGTATTTTCCCCTTCAAACTCCGCGAGTCGCGGAGTTTGAAATTACAGCTCACATCTTGCCGACGGTTTTTATTATTTATTATAATATATAAATAATTATAAGAATTATTTAAATATTATATTATATTTATGTGCATAGTTGACTTGTAATTTTTAGTCCGTTGCGTCGAGCGTTGAGAGTTGACTCTGGTCCCGGTTCCGAATTTTCGAACGTCCTTGCGTACAATTTAATATCTTGTACTTTGCGTTTTGAATCTTGTACTCTTGTAATTTCGAGACGTTTCTTATCAATAATTGGAACCTCTTTGATTGTCTTTTGTACTTTTGAGCATTTTGGTCGTTTGCGTCTTCAATTCGTCGAATCTGTCTTTTGTCTTCACCTTTTATTATTTAAACGAATATTACTTGTAAATAGAATAATTGCAACTAAAAGCTTGTCTTTCTTGAGGAATAATGCTATGAAATATATGTTCATTTTTAGCATTATCAGGGTGCAACAGGGTGATCCCCTTGGTCCGCTGCTTTTTGCTTTGGTCTTACAACCCTTGGTTTCTAAAATCAGAGATAATTTTGAGGTTTGTCTTCAGGCGTGGTATTTGGATGATGGCACTATTATTGGGGACACTTTGGTGGTGGGGAAGGTTTTGCATTTGATTATGGAGGATGGGCCTCGTTTTGGGCTACATCTCAACGTTGAAAAAACAGAAATTTTCTGGCCTACGGAGGACCCTCGCTGCAGACAAGTAGGTGTCTTTCCTCCTAATATTGCTCGGCCTTTAAATGGTGTTAAGTTGCTTGGGGCCCCCGCAAGTTCCGATCCTGGTTTTAGTAGTGAACTGGTGATACAAAGGGTGACCAAGTCCATTGCGCTTATGGATAAGGTGGCTAAGCTTGATGATCCTCAATGTGAGTTGTTGTTGCTTAGGGCATGTACGGGAGTTTCTAAACTCTACTTTACCTTGCGTACTTGTCCTCCTAGTATATTTGAGGAGGCTCAATGCGCTTTCGATGGAGCCCTTCGATCTTCCTTGGAGCGTATTGTTACTGCTTCAGGGCCTGGGTTTGGTGATTGGCAGTGGCGGCTTGCCACCTTGCCATTTGCATTTGGAGGGCTTGGTGTTTATTCTGCGGGAGATGTTCGTCTTTATGCTTTTCTGGCTTCTCGATTACAGTCTGCTGGGTTGCAGACCAAGCTCCTACGTCATGCGAGTATTGTTGGTCTTGGTCGTGCTTTTGAAGATGCATTGGGTCTGTTTAATAAAACGGTTGGGTTTGATATTTTAGGTAATCCGAGTGAGGTCGCTGCCCCAATACTCATGAAGAAATTGGCAGATGTTTATTTCACAAAGGTTACCGCTTCTTCAGAATCCACTTTTTCGTTATCTCCCCGACAATCGGCCTTATGGAAATCACAGCAGGGTGATCACACCTCTGCTTGGCTAAGGGCAGTCCCTATTTTGGGGTTGGGTCAGACGATGAACGCAAAGACTTACCGATGTGTGTTGTGCTACCGGTTAGGTGTTTCATTGTTCTCTATCTCGACGGCAAGCTCTGCCTGTTCAAGGGTTTTTACTGGGGATATTTTCGGGGATCACGCGGTGTCTTGTGCTGGTATGGTGGGTATTAAGCATCGACATAATATTGTCCGGGATTCCCTTGTTGATGTTTGTTATCGATCTGGGATTTCAGCGAGAAAGGAGGTCGACATTGGGTTGTCTGGAGGGAACGACAGGGCCCTCAGACCTGCAGATGTGTTACTTTATTCCTGGGATTGTGGTTGCGATGTTTGTGTTGACTTGACTGGGTCTTCTCCTTTGACACAGTCTGGGCTTTCTGACTTTATCCCTGGATGTGCTGTGATTGATGCGGCTCGTCGGAAGCGGGTCAAGTATGAATCTAGTTGTCAGGCGATTGGTTATGGTTTCATTCCTTTCTCATTTTCTTCCCTTGGGGAATTAGAGAAGGAGGCTGTTTCTTTGCTAAAGCGGGTTCAGAAGAGTTCGATGGCGCAAGATATTGGTGCCGGTGCTGCTGCTCATATTTTTACTAGGATAGGTTTTGCTATTGCTAGAGATGTGGGGGCCCAGATTGTCTCTAGGCTTCCCACTAATTTTTTGTAAGTTTTAAAACTTTTAAGTTTATTATTATTATTATTATTATTATTATTATTATTATTATTATTATTATTATTATTATTATTATTATTATTTTTATTTGATTATTACAAATATTAAAAAATATATTATTAGTATCATTCATACAATTAATATTATTATCATTATCATTAGTAGTAAAGTTATTATTATCATAGTTATTATTATTAGTATTATTATTATCATTAATATTTTTATTATCATTATTATTATTATTTTTAACATTAGTATTATTTTATCAAGTAACTATTAGTTATATAAAAACTATACTTAATACATATGATATAACTATATTTTTATGTATTTAAAGTACATAAAATGAATACATTTATGAAACATACAAGTTATTAATATAAATTGATATCACTAATAAATATATGTATATAAATTTCTTTGATTACAATTATATGTGTTAATATATATAAAAATGATATGGGTTCGTGAATCCAAGGCCAACCTTGCATTGTTCAATGTCGTCATATGTATTTTTACTACAAAATACAGTATTGTGAGTTTCATTTGCTCCCTTTTACTCTTTACATTTTTGGGACTGAGAATACATGCGCTGTTTTTACAACTGCTTTATTAAATGCCTCCGAAATCTATATTTTTGAACTAAAATGCTTTTATAAATGTTTGACGAGATAGACACAAGCAAAACATTCCACGAATGAATTATTATGCAGACAGAAGTTCTGTAGATTATTATTGAATTAGTTGGACGTTATAATTGCCACTAATTGTTGTGAATATTTCCCCTGATTATTATTTCTTGGTAACCTAAGAATTAGAAACGGGTATGGCCCTAATTCACGCGAATCCTAAAGGTAGCTACCGGGTTTAACACCCCCACCCAGAATGTTCACTAGACGGAAGAGCTAGTGGGCGTGGTGTTTAGTACTTCAAAGTTTATATATTATGCAGACTAGATGTTCTGTTTTGGGGATATTATTGATGCGCATTATATGTTAAGGTCGATTACCATGTTGAGCAATGAAAGCAAAGTGAATGTTATGTATCGAGAGAATGATTTTTATACACAAGTTATGTGTATTAGTTTTGTGCACAAGATATGTGTACGATTATTAAAAATCACGAGGTAACCTACGGGGGAGAAAAGGATACGAACCTACTCTGCCAAGCATTATGAAAAATGGTTTAGTACACGAGATAGGTGTACTGTATTTAAATCATGTGGTCTATCAAAATGATAAATTTTATTGTTTACGATAAACTTATGAACTCACCAACCTTTTGGTTGACACTTGAAAGTATGTTTATTCTCAGGTATGAAAGAAATCTTTCGCTGTGCATTTGCTCATTTTAGAGATATTACTTGGAGTCATTCATGGCATATTTAAAAAGACGTTGCATTCGAGTCGTTGAGTTCATCAAGAATATTATTAAGTCATTTATAGTTGGATATATTATGAAATGGTATGCATGCCGTCAACTTTCGATGTGATGAAAGTTTGTCTTTTAAAAATGAATGCAATATTTGTAAAATGTATCATTTAGAGGTCAAATACCTCACAATGTAATCAACTATTGTAATTCGTTTATAATCGAAATGAACGGGTTATTAAATCAACCATGTATAAAGTTCCCCTTTTATGTCCCGATGCCACGACTTGACTGTAGTGACCCGAACTTTTCCATGTTTATATATATATTAAATGAAATTGTTATTTATATGATTAAGTGTTTCCAACATGTTAAGCAATCAAACTTGTTAAGACTTGATTAATTGAAATAAGTTTCATATAGACAATTGACCACCCAAGTTGACCGGTGATTCATGAACGTTAAAACTTGTAAAAACTATATGATGACATATATATGGTTATATCTATAGTTAACATGATATTATGATAAGTAATCATATCATTAAGTATATTAACAATGAACTACATATGTAAAAACAAGACTACTAACTTAATGATTTTGAAACGAGACATATATGTAACGATTATCGTTGTAACGACATTTAATGTATATATATTATATTAAGAGATATTCGTACATCATAATATCATGATAATATAATAATTTAAAATCTCATTTGATATTATAAACATTGGGTTAACAACATTTAACAAGATCGTTAACCTAAAGGTTTCAAAACAACACTTACATGTAATGACTAACGATGACTTAACGACTCAGTTAAAATGTATATACATGTAGTGTTTTAATATGTATTCATACACTTTTGAAAGACTTCAAGACACTTATCAAAATACTTCTACTTAACAAAAATGCTTACAATTACATCCTCGTTCAGTTTCATCAACAATTCTACTCGTATGCACCCGTATTCATACTCGTACAATACACAGCTTTTAGATGTATATACTATTGGTATATACACTCCAATGATCAGCTCTTAGCAGTCCATGTGAGTCACCTAACACATGTGGGAACCATCATTTGGCAACTAGCATGAAATATCTCATAAAATTACAAAAATATGAGTAATCATTCATGACTTATTTACATGAAAACAAAATTACATATCCTTTATATCTAATCCATAAACCTGATGTCGTGCGAGGTGTACGTGAAATACTATATATTTTTGATACGAAAAGCGATACAGATTACACAAGTTTTAATTATTTATTTACAGATGAGATATACCTAAACCTTGCTACAACACTATAGGCAGTGTACCTAATCGTAGAGTAGTATAGTTTTTAGTAAGTCCGGTTCGTTCCACAGGGAGACGACTTATTTTACACTATATTTTAAACAACTATATTTGTACAAAATATATATTTTTATATATAATAATAATATAAAAGGGGATTTACCGTTTAATGACCGGTTTGTCGATTTTAAAACTTTAGTCGCAGTTAAAACCTAATGTAAAATATTAAAAATAAATACAACTTAATTTAAAGCGTAAAGTAAATAACGATAATGAAATTGCGATAAATAAAAGTGCGATGAAATAAAATACGATAATTAAAAAGTGCGTTAATTATGAAAATAAAGGAATTATGCTTATTTAAACTTCCGTAATCATGATGTTTGACGTGTTGATTTTAGTTTTATGCCCATGGGTTAATTGTACTTTGTCCTGGATTATTTAATATGTTCGTCTGGTTTTTGTCCATAACAGTCCATCGGTCATAAATTTAAAGTGCGAGTGTCCTCGTCAAATTATCCTTATACCCGAAGTCAAATATTCCAACTAATTGGGGACTTAAACTGTAACAAGGTCTTAATACTTTGTTTAATAATTACACCAGGATATCGACTGCGTGTAACCCAAGATTTTAATACTTTGTTAACAATTACGCCAAGTGTCCTTGTACATAATTTCACCCCTGTTTTAATAAGTCCATAGACTATTAATCCATTCCCGTGTCCGGTTAAATGAACGATTATTCGTGCATATAAATACCCCGCCCATCGTGTCCGATCGAGTGTATATGGTTATTTATAGGTACGTCCAATTGTAAATCTTTATATTAAAATTAACAAACTATCATTTAGTTAAACAAATATAAAGCCCATTAATAGCCCATAGTCTAATTTCCACAAGTGTCGTTCTTTTGTCTAATCTCCAATTATGGTACAAAGCCCAATTACCCAATTTTAATATTTTTAGCCCAACATCATGATTACTTCGTCTTAAATAAGCATAATAATAACTTAAGTACGAGACATTAATTTAAAAAGGAGAACATAGCTTACATTGATTATTTATCGCGTAGTGTTACACGGACAGAGCTCCGACTTTAAAACCCGTAAAATAACCTTTGCATAACCCAAAACTAATCTAATATAAAACTACCCTATATATAATATATATATATATATATATATATATATATATATATATATATATATATATATATATATATATATATATATTATTAGAGGAGTATTATTATTATTATGTTTAAAACTCGTCGAATAAGCTGGCTATTTATAGGACCTGACCAACTTTTTCGGGCCATGCGATCACATGGGATATGTGCCTTCTGGCCATGCGATCGCATGGCCAGCTGGATCCAGCCACATTTGCTTGTTTTCTTCTTTGTCGACATAATATATAAATATATATAATATATATATAATTTATATAATTATATATATATTATATTATATTCTTGTGCATAGTAGACTTGTAATTTTTGGTCCGTTGCGTCGGGCGTTGATAGTTGGCTCAGGTCCCGGTTCCAGATTTTCGAACGTCCTTTCGTATAATTTAATATCTTGTACTTTGCGTTTCGAAACTTGTGCTTTTGTCATTTTTAGACGGTTCTCATCAATAAATTGAACCACTTGGATTGTATCTTGTACATTTGAGCTTTTTGGTCATTTGGGTCTTCAAATCGTCGTTTTCACCTTTTGTCTTCGCACTTATTTAATATAAATGATTACAACTTAAAATAGGACAATTATAACTAAATAATTTACATATTGGGAGGATATTGCTACTAAATATATGTTCATTTGGAGCACTATCAAATATCCCCACACTTGAATGTTGCTTGTCCTCAAGCAATACATAACTTGAAATAAAATTACACTTCACTCGAATCACTTTTTTTATTCTCACACTTTATACATCAGTGATTTTAATACAGCGGTATAAAAATGATAGTAATGATGTGGTTTATAGTCCCACATGACTATGAAAATTTAGATCCTTTAAGGAAATTGGATCTTTATGAAAACATTTGATCTTTTGAAAATTCAATCTAGCTTTTACCCTAGATAAGTTTTCCGGAATAACCCGTCACCGGTGTTTGCAAATTATTTTTGTGGGTTTTGTGGGTTTCATATTTGAAAATTGTAGCTCAACATTTGCGGTTTTGTGTCACCCACTTTCTAACCTTGTATTAGGAAAGCAACACGTCCAGTTTACTTGCTCCGTATATTACCTTTTGGTAAGCTACCGTCCGGTTGTAAAGGAAAGCGATGAACAAGAAACTGTTAAGGCAATGTCTAATGACATGCATTTGTTCATGGTCTATGACGTGTCGGATGCAATTACTATCATTTGTAGGAGCAATAGTAAAGCTCACCCTTATAATTTTCTGGTCTGGCACAAGGTCATGTCTTTGACCATGCTATGCAACCACCGTTCTTACGGTTGACACCCGATTTGGTTCAGGTGACCTAATGAATTCCAGGTAAATTCCTAGGATTTTACGTTCAATGGTAATGAACGCATTGAAAATGGGTTTTCAGAAAACAAATCGGTTTGTAATTTTGATCAAAATATTTTCTCGTTCAAGCTCGAGTTTAGATATCATCGAATTTCATGAGTTTGTAATTCTCAATCTTTAAGGTCAATCTCAAGGATTGAGTAATATCAGGCTTAAAAGCTGATTTTTAATCTTTAAGGAGATTATCCTTTCTGGGGGTCTGATTCATTAGTCTTATCAAGCTAATTTGCACGGTGCCCTCCCCATTTTACGAGACAGATCCTCTCATGGTTAGGATAAGTCTGACCACTTGACGACCCTGTTTGATGCTGAGGTCCGTGGATTTCCTGCTGATTTTAGAGATGACTTTTCTAGATTTTTCGTCAACCTACAGCTGGTCTGGACGACAACTTCTTGACCTAAATCAAGAAGCGCGTGTCTTTTTCGAAAGACTTTACTTCCTTTTAATGATGGAATTGATTCATCGTGTAGATCCATCTATTCTTTCAAAAGTATTACAATAAATCGGGTAAAACAGTTAATTTAGTCCAAAACAGAAGCACCTGCAATAACTTTACAGAAACATATGATAGATAGTTTTTAATTGAATAACTTGGTACATTCTCCCCACACTTGGCTTTTATCATGCGTCTTTTTATATTTAATAAATAAATTTAAGCGTTTTAGTTGTTTCTCAATTTATGTCATTTCCGAGGTAACAATAATTTCGGCATTAACACCTAGTTTTATCGTTCATAAATATGTATAAACATGCTTTTGAATTCATTTAGTTGAAAATTTTTAAAATTTTCACAATATTTAGAAAATAAGCCAAGTATAAACCCGAGAGAATTTATAACCCTTCCCCACACTTGAGATCATGCAATGCCCTCATTTGCATGAAATCAGACTATAATTATAAATTCACGAGGGTGATAAGTGTAGAAAAGTGATTAAAAATACCCAGTTTGTAATTACAAAGCTCGTCGAATGATAGATGGCGTGCCTCATCGTTCATTCCTTCTTGTTTTATCACACATGTTTTTCTTCAAAAACGGTTGCTTTTATTTGAAAATACGTCTTTTACCCTAACTCATCATGAATTTTTATTAACGAGTTATGCACTAACCCGAAACCCTAATTTAACGTTAAGTGGGGTTAGACTTCCCCATACTTAGCTGACGACATGTGAAGTCGGTAGAATAAGTTCCACGTATTAAAATAGTGAGCCAGTTATTTACATCTCGGGTGGTATAAAATATATCAATGGGTTTAAAGTTTAGACCCACCCGATCGTCACTACTTAATTCTTTTTTAAGTGTAGCTTTTAGTAAATGGATATGTCTCTTTTCTGGTTCTTGGTCAAATGGATCGATATGCACCGACATACATATTTCTATAGGGTGGATAATTCTTAACATTTCCTTCCGTTTATTCTCGGGATCAAAGTTTTCACCTCTATTACCCAATTGGGTGAAATTCGAGGTGTCAATATTTATTACAGCTTGTAGTTCATCTTTGGTAGATGACTCGTCTATTGAGAATATTGGGTTGGAAGGTTGTGGAATGGTGAATTTCGGGATCAAAGCAAATTCTTCTTCATTAATCGGTCCCACCATTTTGGTCTCGGGGGTAAAATTTTCAACGTTATCGTTTTTCTAAGAGTACCAATTTGTCACCTTTACTTCTTCTTCTTCATCCATTGATGGATCGTTGATTTCGTCGGTAGAGGCTAATGTGTCGATATGTTGTGAAATTGGTAAAGCTGAATAAAAAGTATCATCGGGATAATTGGTGATTTCGGAGCTCTCGAATTCATCAAAATTCAATGATATGAGATTTTCTTGCACACGACTCCTCAGATCAACAGGTGTGTAATCTGATAGAGTTTCAGCTTACCGATTTACAAACTCTCTCATTTGTTCATTTTGAGCATCAAGTTCTTCGAGTTTGATTTTCATATTGTCTAAAAGATTTTCAGACACATAATTCTCCTCGTCTTCTGGTTGTTGAGTTTGGATATATTCTTGGGAATAATCCCAATTTGAATTGTATTCTTTATAATCATTCCATTCAGGTTCCACGGGTGCATAATTTTCCATAGGAACGTAATAATAACATTCCCATGTTGAGTAATAATCTCCACAGATTTCACAACCAGTTATTGTTTCGTCATTCGTGATCCAAGATTGACCGAACGAATTGTCATCAACACCCGTTTGAGAGTATTGATTAAATTGATTTCGGATGTTATAAAGAGTTTCCAAAATATTCTCGAGATTTTCCATAATGCGCTTTTTTTTTTTTACCAAATTTTAGCTACAATGTGGTGCATTTACTTAATTATCCTATTAGTTATAAAATAAAAAAAAATTATATAAGTTATCAAATTAATAGACTTTTCTGCTTTTGCCCACGTTTTGAATAGCCAATAGATGCAGCAGGGAGCCAGAACCCTTTAAATAGGAAGCTCACAACTCAGCCACTAACAAATCCAATTATTACTACGAAGCAGAAAATTTGGATGTCTATCAATTTAACCGCTTAAAATAATTTTTCGTTTTGAATTATTAGAAAAGAAATAGAGAAAATTCTAAGTCCTAAAAACTAGAATGGCGAGAAATAAGAAAGAAAAAGAGCGCGTCGAAAAATGTTGAAAAATAAAAGGTCGAAAAATAATAGGCGTCGAAAAATAAAAATTAGAAAGTAGCGCGTCGAAACTTAAAAAAAAAAAAAAAACTAAAAACTAAGAATTGAAAGTTGCGTCTAAGAAATATTAAAGCTTAAAAGAAATACTATATCCCAAATGGCAAAAACTTAAAAAGGTACTAAAAACTTAGAACGGCGTCGCAAAATTCTAAAGCACCTAAATCTTAGTCTAAAGAAAAAGCACTTAAGGGATTTTACGGCAAAGCCTAAAAATCTAGAAATAAAAATACTATGGAAAAAACTATGACTAAAACTAAGTACGAGCGAAAAATAAAAATATTACGCTAAAACGATTAAAAAGGTACAAAATATAAAAATAAAACTAAAGTTTATGAAAATACAATTTTTATAAAAATATTATTTTTATATTATTTATTTTATAAAAGTATTAATTTTATATTTTAATAAAACTAATTAAACTTAAAAATACAAATTAAATAAATAACTAAATTAAATATTTAACTAATCTAACCTAATTAAGGTTTAAATATAATAATAATAATTATAATCCGTAATTAATGCAGTACTCAGTCAACTCTGGCGTGTCAGCAGGGCTCATGCGATCGCATGAGTCCTAAGTTATCCAGCCATGCAATCGCATGGGCTAGGGTTTCGGGCCAGACACTGGGCTGCTACAGTACTGGACTCGAGTGTTTTTAATTTTTTTTTCTATTTTAAATAAATACGAAATATTTAAATAAAACTTATATTTTTTTAACACTAAAATAAAAATAAAGAAACTTTATAAAACTTTTAACAAACTCTTAAAAATATATAAATTTTTGTTTTTCTTTTTATATTTTTGGTTTTTTTTTAATTATTTTTTTATATTGTTTTTCTAAAAATGATATACAAATATATTCATAAAATATAGTGTTTCGCCGAATTCCCCGGCAGCGGCACCAAAAACTTGATGTCGTGCGAGGTGTACGTGAAATACTATATATTTTTGATACGAAAAGCGATACAGATTACACAAGTTTTAATTATTTATTTACAGATGAGATATACCAAAACTTTGCTACAACACTATAGGCAGTGTACCTAATCGTAGAGTAGTATAGTTTTTAGTAAGTCCGGTTCGTTCCACAGGGAGACGACTTATTTTACACTATATTTTAAACAACTATATTTGTACAAAATATATATTTTTATATATAATAATAATATAAAAGGGGGTTTACCGTTTAATGACCGGTTTGTCGATTTTAAAACTTTAGTCGCAGTTAAAACCTAATGTAAAATATTAAAAATAAATACAACTTAATTTAAAGCGTAAAGTAAATAACGATAATGAAATTGCGATAAATAAAAGTGCGATGAAATAAAATACGATAATTAAAAAGTGCGTTAATTACGAAAATAAAGGAATTATGCTTATTTAAACTTCCGTAATCATGATGTTTGACGTGTTGATTTTAGTTTTATGCCCATGGGTTAATTGTCCTTTGTCCTGGATTATTTAATATGTCCGTCTGGTTTTTGTCCATAACAGTCCATCGGTCATAAATTTAAAGTGCGAGTGTCCTCGTCAAATTATCCTTATACCCGAAGTCAAATATTCCAACTAATTGGGGACTTAAACTGTAACAAGGTCTTAATACTTTATTTAATAATTAAACCAGGATATCGACTGCGTGTAACCCAAGGTTTTAATACTTTGTTAACAATTACGCCAAGTGTCCTTGTACATAATTTCACCCATGTTTTAATAAGTCCATAGACTATTAATCAATTCCCGTGTTCGGTTAAATGAACGATTATTCGTGCATATAAATACCCCGCCCATCGTGTCTGATCGAGTGTATATGGTTATTTATAGGTACGTCCAATTGTAAATCTTTATATTAAAATTAACAAACTATCATTTAGTTAAACAAATATAAAGCCCATTAATAGCCCATAGTCTAATTTCCACAAGTGTCGTTCTTTTGTCCAAACCCCAATTATGGTACAAAGCCCAATTACCCAATTTTAATATTTTTAGCACAACATCATGATTACTTCGTCTTAAATAATCATAATAATAACTTAAGTACGAGACATTAATTTAAAAAGGAGAACATAGCTTACATTGATTATTTATCGCGTAGTGTTACACGGACAGAGCTCCGACTTTAAAACCCGTAAAATAACCTTTGCATAACCCAAAACTAATCTAATATAAAACTACCCTATACTATAATATATATATATATATATATATATATATATATATATATATATATATATATATATATATATATATATATATATATATATTTATTATTATTAGAGGAGTATTATTATTATTATGTTTAAAACTCGTCGAATAAGCTGGCTATTTATAGGACCTGACCAACTTTTTCGGGCCATGCGATCGCATGGGATATGTGCCTTCTGGCCATGCGATCGCATGGCCAGCTGGATCCAGCCACATTTGCTTGTTTTCTTCTTTGTCGACATAATATATAAATATATATAATATATATATAATTTATATAATTATATATATATTATATTATATTCTTGTGCATAGTAGACTTGTAATTTTTGGTCAGTTGCGTCGGGCGTTGATAGTTGGCTCAGGTCCCGGTTCCGGATTTTTGAACGTCTTTTCGTATAATTTAATATCTTGTACTTTGCGTTCCGAAACTTGTATTTTGTCATTTTTAGACGTTTCTCATCAATAAATTGAACCACTTGGATTGTATCTTGTACATTTGAGCTTTTTGGTCATTTGCATCTTCAAATCGTCGTTTTCGCCTTTTGTCTTCGCACTTATTTAATATAAATGATTACAACTTAAAATAGGACAATTATAACTAAATAATTTATATATTGGGAGGATATTGCTACTAAATATATGTTCATTTGGAGCACTATCAACACCAACGATCAAAAACACCTACAAATACTTTCATTCTTCAATTTTCTTCATCTAATTGATCTCTCTCAAGTTCTATCTTCAAATTCTAAGTGTTCTTCATAAATTCTACAAGTTCTAGTTTCATAAAATCAAGAATAGTTCCAAGTTTGCTAGCTTACTTCCAATCTTGTAGAGTGATCATCCAACCTCAAGAAATCTTTCTTATTTACAGTAAGATATCTTTCTAATATAAGGTAATACTCATATTCAAACTTTGATTCAATTTCTATAACTATAACAATCTTATTTCGAGTGGAAATCTTACTTGAACTTGTTTTCGTGTCATGATTCTACTTCAAGAACTTTCAAGCCATCCAAAGATCCTTTGGAGCTAGATCCATTTTTCTCATTTCTAGTATCTTTATCCAGAAAACTTGAGGTAGTAATGATGTCCATAACATCATTTGATTCCTACATATAAAGCTATCTTATTCGAAGGTTTAAGCTTGTAATCACTAGAACATAGTTTAGTTAATTCTAAACTTGTTCGTAAATAAAAGTTAATTCTTCTAACTTGAATTTTAAAATAAACTAAACACATGTTCTATATCTATATGATATTCTAACTTAATGATTTAAAACCTGAAAACACGAAGAACACCGTAAAACCGGACATACGCCGTCGTAGTAACACCGCGGGCTGTTTTGGGTTAGTTAATTAAAAACTATGATAAACTTTGATTTAAAAGTTGTTCTTCTGGGAAAATTATTTTTCTTATGAACATGAAACTATATCCAAAAATCATGGTTAAACTCAAAGTGAAAGTATGTTTTCCAAAATGGTCATCAAAATGTCGTTTTTTCGACGGAAATGACTACCTCTTTAGTAATTGACATGTAACTTAAATTTCCGACAATAAACCTATACCTTTTCTGTTTAGATTCATAAAATAGAGTTCAATATGAAATCATAGCAATTTGATTCACTCAAAACGGATTTAAAACGAAGAAGTTATGGGTAAAACAAGATTGGATAATTTTTCTTGTTGTAGCAACGTGAAAATTGGTAACAAATCTATATTAATCATATCCTAGCTAACTTATATTGTATTATACATGTATTCTAATATATTATGTAATCTTGGGATACCATAGATACGTATGCAAATGTTTTGACATATCATATCGACCCATGTGTATATATTATTTGGAACAACCATAGACACTCTATATGCAGTAATGTGGGAGTTAGCTATACAGGGTTGAGGTTGATTCCAAAAATATATATACTTTGAGTTGTGATCTAGCCTGAGACGTGTATACACTGGGTCATGGATTGATTCAAGATAATATATATCAATTTTTTTCTGTACATCTAACGTTGGACAACTAGTTGTAGGTTACTAACGAGGACAGCTGACTTAATAAACTTAAAACATCAAAATGTATTAAAAGTGTTGTAAATATATTTTGAACATACTTTGATATATATGTACATATTTGTTATAGGTTCGTGAATCGATCAGTGGCCAAGTCTTACTTCCCGACGAAGTAAAAATTTGTGAAAGTGAGTTATAGTCCCACTTTTAAAATCTAATATTTTTAGGATGAGAATACATGTAGGTTTTATAAATGATTTACAAAATAGACACAAGTACGTGAAACTACATTCTATGGTTGAATTATCGAAATCGAATATGCCCCTTTTTATTAAGTCTGGTAATCTAAGAATTAGGGAACAGACACCCTAATTGACGCGAATCCTAAAGATAGATCTATTGGGCCTAACAAACCCCATCCAAAGTACCGGATGCTTTAGTACTTCAAAATTTATATCATATCCGAAGGGTGTCCCGGAATGATGGGGATATTCTTATATATGCATCTTGTTAATGTCGGTTACCAGGTGTTCACCATATGAATGATTTTTATCTCTATGTATGGTATGTATATTGAAATATGAAATCTTGTGGTCTATTGTTATGATTTGATATATATAGGTTAAACCTATAACTCACCAATATTTTTTGTTGACGTTTTAAGCATGTTTATTCTCAGGTGATTATTAAGAGCTTCCGCTGTCGCATACTTAAATAAGGACAAGATTTGGAGTCCATGCTTGCATGATATTGTGTAAAAACTGCATTCAAGAAACTTATTTTGTTGTAACATATTTGTATTGTAAACCATTATGTAATAGTCGTGTGTAAACAGGATATTTTAGATTATCATTATTTGATAATATACGTAAAGCTTTTTAAACCTTTATTGATGAAATAAAGGTTATGGTTTGTTTTAAAATGAATGCAGTCTTTGAAAAACGTCTCATATAGAGGTCAAAACCTCGCAACGAAATCAATTAATATGGAACGTTTTTAATCAATAAGAACGGGACATTTCAGTTGGTATCCGAGCGTTGGTCTTAGAAAACCAGAATTTTGCATTAGTGTGTCTTATCGAGTTTGTTAGGATGCATTAGTGAGTCTGGACTTCGACCGTGTTTACTTGAAAAAAAAAGATTGCTTAACAAATTTTGTTGGAAACTATATATTTTTAACATGTGAATATTATGTGATATATTAATCTCTTAACGTGTTTGATATTATGTGATAGATATCTACCTCTAGAACAAGTCCCATTGACTCACCTAATAATAATGAAGAGTCAAATGTAAATTGGAATGATTCGTGGACTGATTCACAAGTTCCCGAAGAGGAACCGGAAGAAGAGTCGGAACCGAAAGAAGAATCGGAACCGGAAGAAGAATCGGAACTGGAAGAAGAAATAGAACCAGTGGGGGAAATAATAAAACGGTTAAGTAGAAGAAAATCCTCAACCAACCGACCAAAGTTAATTATGGTCAATGGTGTTTCCGCCAAGGAAGCAAAGTGTTGGGAGGATTACCAATTCTCCGATGAATCGGATCCCGACAAGGATTCCGATGATGTTATAGAAATTACCCCAACACAATTTAATAAGGCAAAAGAGAACAATAAGGGAAAGGGCATAAAAATAGAGAAATTTGATTCCAAACCCGATGAACTTTATATGTATCGTCAACACCCGTATTTCTTAAGTTGTGACAATAACCCGGGAACCTCTAAACCACCAGGTTTTTCTAAACCAATGTGGAAAACGACGGCTCGTATTAGGGGAACATCATATATCCCTAGAAACTTGGCAAAACGAACCAAAACCGAAGAAGAAGAAACGAGCGAGTCGGAATAAGATAGTTGTATTCGTGTGGTGTAATATATGTAATATAGTATGCTTATGCTTTATGATATATGTAAAAATTGCTTATATTAATAAGTATTTTTTTTATGAATCTAACTCTTGTCTATTTTACAGTATAAAAACACAAAATGGATAGACAACTCAATATTTTAAGAGACCTACCCGGAGACATGATTGATGAAATCTTGTCTAGAGTCGGTCAGAATTCCTCGGCACAACTATTTAAAGCGAGATCAGTTTGTAAGACATTCGAAGAACGTTCCAAGAATGCCTTGGTTTATAAAAGACTTTCATTCGAAAGATGGGGGATATCACATTGGGAAATCCATAAGTTACGATGTGTTTACTTTGACGCATATATTGCGGGGAACCCAAATGCTATTTTACGCAACGGGTTAAGAAATTATTTTGACTCAATATATCCGAATATAGGACTTCGTGATTTAGAAAAAGCGGCTAACATGCAACATAAAGAAGCATGTTATGCTTACGGGTTAGTGATGTTCGCTTCTCACCAAAGTGAGAAAAAGAACATCGGATTACAACTGCTAAATAAAACATTCCCACAAGTGACGAACTCAGTAGTTGGGGTGAGAAACAAGGTTTTTAGATTGTTACGGGACTGTTGGACATTACATAACCCTCGTCCCTTTGATGACGTTACAACACGCTGTCTTATCAACGGCCATAATGGTTATGTTCCACAAGACCAAGGATGGGAAGTAGTCCTAGTAAAACCAGAATGCATGACTTCTTTCTGGACGTATGAATTACGTGTCTTTATTGCCTTTGTTGAACGACTTGTGTACTAGCTAGAATTATCTTCACAACTATCTTGTATCAAAGTTATTGTGTGCTATATTTCATGCTATATGTAAAATAAGCGGTATTGTAAGTTTGTAAAATATTGTGTAAAAGTTTGAACGCGAAATATTATTATAATCAGTTTTTCATATAGAATTGTAGTAGTTGAATTGTATATTAGCTACTAAGTATGAACTTAACGGGTAGGTACTACCCGAATTTAAACTTATAAAATGCTAATATGAAGAAAAAGCTTTTATAAATGAGTTCATATTATGCTACGAGATACTATTGACTACTCTTAATATTCTGTATGATTAACTTGTTTCATTTGACTATTTGAAGGAAATGGCACCGACTACTCGACAAACCATGAATATGAGCGAAGAGGAATTTCGTACCTTTCTTGCTGCAAACATAGCCGCAGTACAGGCTGCGCTACATACCAACAATAACTCTGAATCTAGCAATGCAGCTAATGGCGCAAGAAATCGTGTAGGATGCACCTACAAAGAATTCACTGCCTGCAAACCTTTGGAATTTGATGGAACCGAAGGACTGATCGGATTGAAACAGTGGACCGAGAAGGTCGAATCGGTGTTTGCCATAAGTAAGTGTACTGAAGAGGACAAAGTGAAGTACGCTACGCATACCTTCACATGTACTGCGTTAACATGGTGGAATACCTATCTAGAGCAAGTGGGACAAGATGATGCTTACGCACTACCGTGGTGTAACAACCCAAACCATCCAACGACAAAACCACGTGAAATCATCAAAATAAAAAAAATTTCCTGAACAGCATGTTGCGCGGCGCGCCATATAGGCCGCGCGGCGCGCCAAAGTGGACTGTCCAAAAAGTTCTTAAATGCGAAAATGTTTGACTAGTTCCCGACGTATTTAGACAAAACGCTTTTAACCGCATGTTCAATATATGAAAACTAGCGCGTTCCATTAATAAAATTTAGTTTACGAAGCGGGGCCCACATTGACCCAAATTACCCTTTAAGTATCAAAATACAATTTTCGACCATAAGACTTTTAATACAAAACAAAGCCGAGCATGGCGATTGGGGATACGCTACCCAATCCTAATAAATCCAAAAGCAAGCCTTCTATGCAAACTATGCAAGTCCTCTAATCCTCGTGCTTACCCGAGCCACCATCCGCATGCAATCTATAAAAAGAGTCAACAACGAGAGGGTAAGCTAACGCTTAGTGAATGATAATATACTACATACATATATATGTATAAAATGGACACGCCACAAAATAACAAATACCGCATACCGAGGCATCCATATATAAGGCACTACACTACGCATACCGTACGATCTCTAAGCAACGAGCTAAAGATACAACAACAATATAAGTTCACCAACGACGATGTGAACAACGCCAAATAGCTACACCCGGAGGGTTAGCTATAACACAACAATACATTAATATATAACAATATAAACGAACAAGGTTAACACCTTAACCCAATACCGAGAACCAAATACCACAATGAAGATTGGCCGAACTACACGAGCCTTAGTAATCCGAAACCACACGAGATTACTATCTTCACAACATCGAGGTTGGCCGAACTACACGAGCCTTAGTAATCCGAAACCACACGAGATTACTACCTCAATAAGATGACCGAACTACACGAGTCACCATGAATCCGAACTACACGAGATTCATTTTGATAAGATGACCGAACTACACGCGTCATCGTGAATCCGAACTACACGCGATTCACTTCTTCAACTCAAAACCCTTCGCCATTGGGGTTATATCATCCACATCACAACCACGTGTGATAGTGTACACACAAAACGTGTACCTCGCCAAAGGTGGTCAACCAAAACGCACAACCGTGCCAATTGGATCTAAACGCAAGTCTATCAAATCCACCTATATGTGAAGTGAGCTCTATAACTGAGAACCACTTCACCCGACCCGCACCCATCCTACACATACATATGCACATAGGATATTAACACTCACCTTGAAGTCTTGAAGAATGCTTCCAAGTAATCCGCAACTCGCCAATGGAAAGTACCAATACTATCACCGCGTAGCCAAGAACGAGAGGAACAACTTTAGAACTCGAGCTTTGATGAGAATCCGCCTCCTTCTTCTCTAAATCCACCTCTCTCTCTCTAAAACTCTTACTCTCTCACTAGATAAGGTTGGGATTGTTTGATGAGTGAAAATGTGATCCAAACTGATCAAAGGATTAGTTTTGATGACCCCAAACCGACCCCAAGTGAAAATACCAAAGTACCCTTCATTTAGACCTTTTAAAAAAGGCTGAAAATTGCATCAGATGGGTTCGGCGCGCCGCGCCGAAAGGTGGAGCGCCGCTCCAACCTTCAGGTCAGTTTTCAGTTTCTTGTTTTGGCCATAACTTTTTGACCGTAGCTCCGTTTTCGATGAATCAAATATCGTTGGAAACGTGATAAGATTTCCTTTCCAATGGTAAGGCTTTGGAACATCAACACAAACTTTATTTAGGGTTGAAAGGATACGTACACACCTTGTCACTTCAGACAACGTCCATTTTACTTCGGCGTCCGAGCAAGCAACACGTAAACTTCATACACGCATCGTACACCATAACTACATTATGTACAATAAATATTTGGGTATTACAACTCTCTCCCACTTAAACTCGATCACGTCCTCGTGATCTTCTCCACTTAACCAATCCGGACCTACTCAACGATCCTCACTCAAGTCCCAATACGAATTTTCCTAGACAATTCTTCCCAATGAATCACCTTTAACCACTAAAATCGTCACCCACGATTTATCAAAACCACAATCCGAGCACTAAAACCATGCTCCTACCCCAACATCGGGAGAAACTCAACTAATCTCGTACCGAGATATCAATCCCTTAGCGTACTATTACTGAGTACAATGCTAGAAGCAACCAAGTCTCAACCTAGGGTCAACAACCCGAAACGATGAAGACCGAACCAAACTAATCCTTACGGATCCCATCAATCAATAAACATCCATTGTAGTGCGCAATACGACCAATACGCAACTATCGTAACATCATCATCCAACGGTTAGAAACCGGTAGCGCCCAAGCGACTATGGCGACGCTAATCCCATGGTGTACAAAATCGACGATCGTCACACCCGTAACAACACGTGAGCGAAACACGGCTATCGCATCACTAATCACACAACACACGAAGGCTGGTCGAAAACACATCTGCCTTAGTGAATCCGAACTACACGCGACTCACTACCTTCACCACAACAACAATCGGGAATGGCCGAACTACACGCGCCATAGTGAATCCGAACTACACGAGAGTCACTATCCCGGAGGAATGACCGAACTACACTAGTCAATTGTGAATCCGAACTACACGAGATTCACTCCTCAATACAATGACCGAAACCACACGAGTCATTCGTGAATCCGAACTACACGAGATTCACTTCCACAACATCGAGGTTGGCCGAACTACACGAGCCTTAGTAATCCGAAACCACACGAGATTACTACCTCAATAAGATGACCGAACTACACGAGTCACCATGAATCTGAACTACACGAGATTCATTTAGTTAAGATGACCGAAACCACACGCGTCATCGTGAATCCGAAACCACACGCGATTCACAATCTCAACATAGGAATGGTACTCGCATTTCCCACCGGTACTCGCATTTCCCGATAGTGTTACACCATGCCGACATAACACTACTCCCTTGATGAAGTCAGCGGACCCCGAAGGTCATACTCCACCAATCTCAACACCGGATGAAGTCAGCGGACCCGAAGATCATGCTTCACAGATATAACACCACACTCATGATAAAGTCAGCGGACCTCGAAAGTCATGCTCCACCAATCACGTATTCCCATGATGAAGTCAGCGGACCCTAAAGATCATGCTTCATCAAACAACCATACCATAATCGAGCAAGAACCACCTATACCAAACATAGGTACCAAACAATAATTCTCCACAAGAGAACCCGACACACACCTCCCTTAACCGGAGGATTTCACCTTGCTCGCCAAACACGTCCATTATCTCTCAACGAGATTTACCACGATACCACCTCGGTGATGATTCAAATCCAAACCATAAGTACAATTTATCCGAAATTGTACTCTACCACAAATCGACCCAACCAGGTCTCGACAACATTTTCTGGATCTACCAATAGCATCATCCGAAATCTCACACTAAAACTTCCTCGTGCGGGAGTGTAACTCCCCCACTTAGAACCACGTTCCATATCCACAACTCGTACAACCGCACAATGCTACCACATGTAGACTTTACCAACAATTGGGCTCACACGGCCCATTACCACATCTTGCTCCAACCTTGAGCACACGAAGGATTTTAACCAACCCTTAAACACTTTGTACGAAAAGTGTACCGCAACACAATCGGAGTCGAACACCACGCTAGTAGGTATAAAAGAGGCACCTAATGTCGCGTCATAAAGACTCCATTACCAACACACATCGAGATTTAAAACACTCGATCTCAAGGGTTCCAACCAACCGACGAACCTCATGATTCGTCACTTCAACATCAAAGCGAACACGCGCTTAACAACCAAACACCTAAACCATTTTCGTGGCTTGGTAGAAACGTTTCCCAAATACTAAGGAATGCTTGGTTGCACCAAGTCTTACGCCCTTCGCCCGTCAATCAATCATCAACATAGGGTACTTCCATTAGGAACGTCACCCATAGCATAACATGCACAACAAAGGCACGCAACTCAAACTCAAACGGCATTTAATAAATAATCAAAAGACATATTTATCAAAATTAAACGTACCTTAACGTCTCCTGGCCGCACCCGTCCCCGCTAACTTGGGACATTCTGACTTACGATGTCCTTCTTTTTGGCAATTGAAGCACACCATACCATCACCCTTCGGTACCGAACATTCCCAAGACTTGTGACCCCTCACGCCACAATTGTAACATCTAGCCGCACTAGAATCCGACATACCCGTTCGCGTACCACCCGTGCTCACACTCGGACCCTTAGCCCTCTTACTCGGAGCACCATAAGAAATGACCCTTCGCTCACTTGAAGGTTCACCCTTTTTCGATCGTGAATACGACTCGAAACCTCTAGCCAAGTCGAATAATTCCGAAAAAGATTTCGCTTGACCCCGGCTAATTTTACTTTTCAAGTCATCATTCAAGGTCCGATAGAAATCTCCCATCAACAAACGATCATTCCCCAAATACTCCTGACAAAAACGAGCCTTCGCCATAAAGGTCGTCTTGAGAGTACTCAAATCCATAGATCCTTGTCGCAAATTTCGCAACTCATTACGCAATTCCCACAAATCGGCCGAAGTCCGGAACTCCTCGAAGAATTCCTCCTTAAAGTCGTCCCACGATAAAGCCATAAACGTCTCGCCACCGACAAGATCAATCTTACCATCCAACCAATCCCTTGCCCTACCCCGCAACAAACTCGTAGCGAGTCTCGTATTTCTCTCGGGAGGGCAATCAATAGTACGGAAACACCCTTCGACGTCCGAAATCCAAGTTGTGCTTACCAAAGGATCCGGCTTTCCGTCATACATCGGGGGTTTAGTCCTCATGAAGCTCTTAAGATAACGCTCCATTTCACCACTACTTTGAAGTTCGGATTACCTCCTTTCCATTCTTTCTTCTAACGCACCCATTTGCTCCGCAACGGCGGCCACAACCCTAGCGTTAAACTCCACGTCATTCGCCTCGGTCTCGTTTCGCGTCGTCATTCTAAAGAATGCAAAACGATGAGTCCACGAACGTGTAAAACCGTACGCACGACACAGCCCCATCTTGCTAAACACTCATCGTACATCACTTGTTTGACACGATTTGCACCCGTAATAAGGTTTGCAAGTTCTTATTACGCACACATGCCGCATCGACTCGTTAGTACAACGACCGTCTCGCTCGATGATATACACAAACACAACCAAAATTCTACGCGGTACAAACACACGCGAGAATTATTATCACAACACAACAACATATTAATAATATCCGCATTACTAATATAAACGTTAGTCAACCTATAGCCAAGGCACTAACCAAACCCATTCCGACCAGTAATCCTACAAGTCCCGCAACAATTTAAGCACACACAAGTCTAAGTCTAGGCACCTATCTCAAGTCACCTAAATCCCTTAGACCATGCTCTGATACCACTTGTAACAACCCAAACCATCCAACGACAAAACCAAGTGAAAACAGCAAAATAAAAAAAAATTTCCTGAACAGCATGTTGCGCGGCGCGCCAAAGTGGACTGTCCAAAAAGTTCTTAAATGCGAAAATGTTTGACTAGTTCCTGACGTATTTAGACAAAACGCTTTTAACCGCATGTTCAATATATGAAAACTAGCGCGTTCCATTAATAAAATTTAGTTTACGAAGCGGGGCCCACATTGACCCAAATTACCCTTTAAGTATCAAAATACAATTTTCGACCATAAGACTTTTAATACAAAACAAAGCCGAGCATGGCGATTGGGGATACGCTACCCAATCCTAATAAATCCAAAAGCAAGCCTTCTACGCAAACTATGCAAGTCCTCTAATCCTCGTGCTTACCCGAGCCACCATCCGCATGCAATCTATAAAAAGAGTCAACAACGAGAGGGTAAGCTAACGCTTAGTGAATGATAATATACTACATACATATATATGTATAAAATGGACACGCCACAAAATAACAAATACCGCATACCGAGGCATCCATATATAAGGCACTACACTAAGCATACCGTACGATCTCTAAGCAACGAGCTAAAGATACAACAACAATATAAGTTCACCAACGACGATGTGAACAACGCCAAATAGCTACACCCGGAGAGTTAGCTACAACACAACAATACATTAATATATAACAATATAAACGAATAAGGTTAACACCTTAACCCAATACCGAGAACCAAATACCACAATGAAGATTGGCCGAACTACACGAGCCTTAGTAATCTGAAACCACACGAGATTACTATCTTCACAACATCGAGGTTGGCCGAACTACACGAGCCTTAGTAATCCGAAACCACACGAGATTACTACCTCAATAAGATGACCGAACTACACGAGTCACCATGAATCCGAACTACACGAGATTCATTTTGATAAGATGACCGAACTACACGCGTCATCGTGAATCCGAACTACACGCGATTCACTTCTTCAACTCAAAACCCTTCGCCATTGGGGTTATATCATCCACATCACAACCACGTATGATAGTGTACACACAAAACGTGTACCTCGCCAAAGGTGGTCAACCAAAACGCACAACCGTGCCAATTGGATCTAAACGCAAGTCTATCAAATCCACCTATATGTGAAGTGAGCTCTATAACTGAGAACCACTTCACCCGACCCGCACCCATCCTACACATACATATGCACATAGGATATTAACACTCACCTTGAAGTCTTGAAGAATGCTTCCAAGTAATCCGCAACTCGCCAATGGAAAGTACCAATACTATCACCGCGTAGCCAAGAACGAGAGGAACAACTTTAGAACTCGAGCTTTGATGAGAATCTGCCTCCTTCTTCTCTAAATCCACCTCTCTCTCTCTAAAACTCTTACTCTCTCACTAGATAAGGTTGGGATTGTTTGATGAGTGAAAATGTGATCCAAACTGATCAAAGGATTAGTTTTGATGACCCCAAACTGACCCCAAGTGAAAAGACCAAAGTACCCTTCATTTAGACCTTTTAAAAAAGGCTGAAAATTGCATCAGACGGGTTCGGCGCGCCGCGCCGAAAGGTGGAGCGCCGCTTCAACCTTCAGGTCAGTTTTCAGTTTCTTGTTTTGGCCATAACTTTTTGACCGTAGCTCCGTTTTCGATGAATCAAATATCGTTGGAAACGTGATAAGATTTCCTTTCCAATGGTAAGGCTTTGGAACATCAACACAAACTTTGTCACTTCAGACACCTTGTCACTTCAGACAACGTCCAGTTTCCTTCGGCGTCCGAGCAAGCAACACGTAAACTTCATACACGCATCGTACACCATAAATACATTATGTACAATAAATATTTGGGTCTTACACGTGGTCAGCATTCAAGCACTTGATGAATGAGAAGTACCGTCCCAGAACCGAGGTCAATAAGCTCAAGATAGAACTTAGAGGGTTACGAACCCAAGGATTTGATATTACCACGTACGAAAGACGATTCACAGAATTGTGCCTATTGTGTCCGAGAGCATTCGAAGATGAGGAAGAGAAGATTGACGCGTTTGTGAAAGGATTACCGGAAAGAATCCAAGAAGATATAAGTTCACACGAGCCCGCCTCCATACAACAGGCATGTAAAATGGCTCACAAACTAGTGAACCAGATTGAGGAAAGAATTAAAGAACAGGCGGCTGAAGAGGCCAATGTGAATCAAGTCAAAAGAAAGTGGGAGAAAAACGGTGAAAAGAATCACCAATACAACAACAACAGCAATTACAACATTAATCGCAACAACTATCCCAACAATCGCAACAACAATCGCAACTACAACAAACGGCACAACAACAACAACAACAACAACATCAACTACAACAATCATCCTAACAACAATAACAATCGCAACAACAACAACAATCAGAAGCAGCTATGCCAAAGGTGTGAAAAGTATCACTCGGGGTTCTGCACCAAATTTTGCAACAAGTGTAAAAGAAATGGTCATAGCGCGGCGAAGTGTGAGGTCTACGGACCAGGGGTTAACAGAACAAAAGGAACAAATGGTGTCGGAACGAGTAATGGCGGAGCAAGTAGTGTTGGAGCAAGTTATGCCAATGTAGTTTGTTGTAAATGTGAAAAATCGGGCCACATTATTAGAAATTGCCCGAACTAGGAGAACACGAATGGACAAGGTCGCAGAAGAGTTTTCAATATTAATGCGGCAGAGGCACAGGAAGACCCGGAGCTTGTTACGGGTACGTTTCTTATTGACAATAAATCTGCTTACGTTTTATTTGATTCGGGTGCGGATAGAAGCTATATGAGTAGAGATTTTTGTGCTAAATTAAGTTGTCTATTGATGCCTTTGGATAGTAAATTTTTACTCGAATTAGCAAATGGTAAATTAATTTTAGCAGATAATATATGTCGGAATCGAGAAATTAAACTGGTTAGCGAAACATTTAAGATTGACTTGATTCCAGTAGAGTTAGAGAGTTTTGATGTGATAATCGGTATGGACTGGTTGAAAGAAGTGAAAGCAGAGATCGTTTGTTACAAAAATGCAATTCTCATTATACGAGAAAAAGGAAAACCCTTAATGGAGTACGGAAAAAGGGCAACACGAAGCTACATCTTATTAGTAATTTGAAGGTACAAAAACTAATAAGAAAAGGTTGCTATGCTGTTCTAGCACACATCGAGAAAGTACAAACTGAAGAAAAGAGCATCAATGATGTTCCCGTCGCAAAAGAATTTCCCGATGTATTTCCGAAAGAATTACCGGGATTACCCCCACATCGATCCGTTGAATTTCAAATAGATCTTGTACCAGGAGCTACACCAATAGCTCGTGCTCCTTACAGACTCGCACCCAGCGAGATGAAAGAACTGCAAGGCCAATTACAAGAACTTTTAGAGCATGGTTTCATTCGATCAAGCACATCACCGTGGGGAGCTCCTGTTTTGTTTGTCAAGAAGAAAGATGGTACATTCAGGTTGTGTATCGACTACCGAGAGTTGAACAAAATTACCATCAAGAACCGCTACCCACTACCGAGAATCGACAACTTATTTGATCAACTATAAGGCTCGTCTGTTTATTCAAAGATTGACTTACGTTCCGGGTATCATCAAATGTGGGTGAAAGAAGATGATATTCCAAAGACTGCTTTCAGAACACGTTACGGCCATTACGAGTTTATGGTCATGCCGTTTGGTTTAACTAATGCACTAGCTGTGTTCATGGACCTTATGAACCGAGTGTGTGGACCATACCTTGACAAGTTTGTCATTGTTTTCATTGATGACATACTTATTTACTCAAAGAATGACCAAGAACACGGTGAACATTTGAGAAAGGTGTTAGAAGTATTGAGGAAGGAAGAATTGTACGCTAAGTTTTCAAAGTGTGCATTTTGGTTGGAAGAAGTTCAATTCCTCAGTCACATAGTGAACAAAGAAGGTATTAAGTTGGATCCGGCAAAGATAGAAACTGTTGAAAAGTGGGAAACCCCGAAAACTCCGAAACACATACGCCAGTTTTTAGGACTAGCTGGTTACTACAGAAGGTTTATCCAAGATTTTTCCAGAATAGCAAAACCCTTGACTGCATTAACGCATAAAGGGAAGAAATTTGAATGGAAAGATGAACAAGAGAAAGCGTTTCAATTGTTAAAGAAAAAGTTAACTACGGCACCTATATTGTCATTGCCTGAAAGGAATGATGATTTTGTGATTTATTGTGACGCATCAAAGCAAGGTCTCGGTTGTGTATTAATGCAACGAATGAAGGTGATTGCTTATGCGTCTAGACAATTAAAGATTCACAAACAAAATTATACGACGCATGATTTGGAATTAGGCGCGGTTGTTTTTGCATTAAAGACTTGGAGGCAATACTTATATGGGGTCAAAAGTATTATATATACCGACCACAAAAGTCTTCAACACATATTTAATCAGAAACAACTGAATATGAGGTAGCGTAGGTGGATTGAATTGTTGAATGATTACGACTTTGAGATTCGTTACCACCCGGGGAAGGCAAATGTGGTAGTTGACGCCTTGAGCAGGAAGGACAGAGAACCCATTCGAGTAAAATCTATGAATATAATGATTCACAATAACCTTACTACTCAAATAAAGGAGGTGCAACAAGGAGTTTTAAAAGAGAGAAATTTAAAGGATGAAATACCCAAAGGATCGGAGAAGCATCTTAATATTCGGGAAGACGGAACCCGGTATAGGGCTGAAAGGATTTGGGTACCAAAATTTGGAGATATGAGAGAAATGGTACTTAGAGAAGCTCATAAAACCAGATACTCAATACATTCTGGAACGGGGAAGATGTACAAGGATCTCAAGAAATATTTTTGGTGGCCGGGTATGAAAGCCGATGTTGCTAAATACGTAGGAGAATGTTTGACGTGTTCTAAGGTCAAAGATGAGCATCAGAAACCATCAGGTCTACTTCAACAACCCGAAATCCCGGAATGGAAATGGGAAAACATTACCATGGATTTCATCACTAAATTGCCAAGGACTGCAAGTGGTTTTGATACTATTTGGGTAATAGTTGATCGTCTCACCAAATCAGCACACTTCCTGCCAATAAGAGAAGATGACAAGATGGAGAAGTTAACATGACTGTATTTGAAGGAATTCGTCTCCAGACATGAAATACCAATCTCTATTATCTCTGATAGGGAAGGCAGATTTATTTCAAGATTCTAGCAGACATTACAGCAAGCATTAGGAACTCGTCTAGACATGAGTACTGCCTATTATCCACAAACTGATGGGCAGAGCGAAAGGACGATACAAACACTTGAAGACATGCTACGAGCATGTGTTATTGATTTCGGAAACAGTTAGGATCGACATCTACCATTAGCAGAATTTTCCTACAATAACAGCTACCATTCAAGCATTGAGATGGCGCCGTTTGAAGCACTTTATGGTAGAAAGTGCAGGTCTCCAATTTGTTGGAGTGAAGTGGGGGATAGACAGATTACGGGTCTGGAAATAATACAAGAAACTACCGAGAAAATCATCCAAATTCAACAACGGTTGAAAACCGCCCAAAGTCGACAAAAGAGCTACGCTGACATTAAAAGAAAAGATATAGAATTTGAAATTGGAGAGATGGTCATGCTTAAAGTTGCACCTTGGAAAGGCGTTGTTCGATTTGGTAAACGAGGGAAATTAAATCCAAGGTATATCGGACAATTCAAGATTATTGATCGTGTCGGACCAGTAGCTTACCGACTTGAGTTACCTCAACAACTCGCGGCTGTACATAACACTTTTCACGTCTCGAATTTGAAGAAATGTTTTGCTAAAGAAGATCTCACTATTTCGTTAGATGAAATCCAAATCAACGAAAAACTTCAATTCATCGAAGAACCCGTCGAAATAATGGATCGTGAGGTTAAAAGACTTAAGCAAAACAAGATACCAATTGTTAAGGTTCAATGGAATGCTCGTAGAGGACCCGAGTTCACCTGGGAACGAGAAGATCAGATGAAGAAGAAATACCCGCATTTATTTCCAGAATATACGTCAACACCTCCAACTGCTTAAAATTTCGGGACGAAATTTATTTAACGGGTAGGTACTGTAGTGACCCGAACTTTTCCATGTTATATATATATATATATATATATATATATATATATATATATATATATATATATATATGTATATATATTAAATGATATTGTTATTTACATGATTAAGTGTTTCCAACATGTTAAGCAATCAAACTTGTTAAGACTTGATTAATTGAAATAGGTTTCATATAGACAATTGACCACCCAAGTTGACCGGTGATTCACGAACGTTAAAACTTGTAAAAACTATATGATGACATATATATGGTTATATATATAGTTAACATGATATTATGATAAGTAATCATATCATTAAGTATATTAACAATGAACTACATATGTAAAAACAAGACTACTAACTTAATGATTTTGAAACGAGACATATATGTAACGATTATCGTTGTAACGACATTTAATGTATATATATCATATTAAGAGATATTCGTACATCATAATATCATGATAATATAATAATTTAAAATCTCATTTGATATTATAAACATTGGGTTAACAACATTTAACAAGATCGTTAACCTAAAGGTTTCAAAACAACACTTACATGTAACGACTAACGATGACTTAACGACTCAGTTAAAATGTATATACATGTAGTTTTTTAATATGTATTCATACACTTTTGAAAGACTTAAAGACACTTATCAAAATACTTCTACTTAACAAAAATGCTTACAATTACATCCTCGTTCAGTTTCATCAACAATTCTACTCGTATGCACCCGTATTCGTACTCGTACAATACACAGCTTTTAGATGTATGTACTATTGGTATATACACTCCAATGATCAGCTCTTAGCAGCCCATGTGAGTCACCTAACACATGTGGGAACCATCATTTGGCAACTAGCATGAAATATCTCATAAAATTACAAAAATATGAGTAATCATTCATGACTTATTTACATGAAAAAAAAATTACATATCCTTTATATCTAATCCGTACACCAACGACCAAAAATACCTACAAACACTTTCATTATTCAATTTTATTCATCTAATTGATCTCTCTCAAGTTCTATCTTCAAGTTCTAAGTGTTCTTCATAAATTCTACAAGTTCTAGTTTCATAAAATCAAGAATACTTCCAAGTTTGCTAGCTTACTTCCAATCTTGTAGAGTGATCATCCAACCTCAAGAAATCTTTCTTATTTACAGTAAGATATCTTTCTAATATAAGGTAATACTCATATTCAAACTTTGATTCAATTTCTATAGCTATAACAATCTTATTTCGAGTGGAAATCTTACTTGAACTTGTTTTCGTGTCATGATTCTACTTCAAGAACTGTCAAGCCATCCAAGGATCCTTTGGAGCTAGATCTATTTTTCTCATTTCTAGTATCTTTATCCAGAAAACTTGAGGTAGTAATGATGTCCATAACATCATTCGATTCCTACATATAAAGCTATCTTATTCGAAGGTTTAAGCTTGTAATCACTAGAACATAGTTTAGTTAATTTCTAAACTTGTTCGCAAACAAAAGTTAATCCTTCTAACTTGACTTTTAAAATCAACTAAACACATGTTCTATATCTATATGATATTCTAACTTAATGATTTAAAACCTGAAAACACGAAGAACACCGTAAAATCGGACATACGCCGTCGTAGTAACACCGCGGGCTGTTTTGGGTTAGTTAACTAAAAACTATGATAAACTTTGATTTAAAAGTTGTTCTTCTGGAAAAATGATTTTTCTTATGAACATGAAACTATATTCAAAAATCATGGTTAAACTCAAAGTGAAAGTATGTTTTCCAAAATGGTCATCAAGATGTCGTTTTTTCGACGGAAATGACTACCTCTTTAGTAATTGACATATAACTTAAATTTCTGACTATAAACCTATACCTTTTATGTTTAGCTTCATAAAATAGAGTTCAATATAAAATCATAGCAATTTGATTCACTCAAAACGGATTTAAAACGAAGAAGTTATGGGTAAAACAAGATTGGATAATTTTTCTTGTTGTAGCAACGTGAAAATTGGTAACAAATCTATATTAATCATATCCTAGCTAACTTATATTGTATTATACATTTATTCTAATATATTATGTAATCTTGGGATACCATAGACACGTATGCAAGTGTTTTGACATATCATATCGACCCATGTGTATATATTATTTGGAACAACCATAGACACTCTATATACAGTAATGTGGGAGTTAGCTATACAGGGTTGAGGTTGATTCCAAAAATATATATACTTTGAGTTGTGATCTAGCCTGAGACGTGTATACACTGGGTCGTGGATTGATTCAAGATAATATATATCAATTTTTTTCTGTACATCTAACGTTGGACAACTAGTTGTAGGTTACTAACGAGGACAGCTGACTTAATAAACTTAAAACATCAAAATGTAATAAAAGTGTTGTAAATATATTTTGAACATACTTTGATATATATGTACATATTTGTTATAGGTTCGTGAATCGACCAGTGGCCAAGTCTTACTTCTCGACGAAGTAAAAATTTGTGAAAGTGTGTTATAGTCCCACTTTTAAAATCTAATATTTTTGGGAAGAGAATACATGTAGGTTTTATAAATGATTTACAAAATAGACTTTAAGACCCGAATAATTGAAGTGTACACATGTGTATATAAGTGTATTGTGCGGTACTCGAATCGGGGTTTGGTTGTATATATTTAAAAAGGCAAAAGGAGCTGGACTGGGAGAGTTGCGCGCCGCGCGGCCTGGTGGCGCGCCGCGCCATCTGTTTGTGACAGATTCTCTCTTTCTTTTAAATTAGATATTTTGAGGGTATTTTGGTAAAATCACTTGGAGGCCGGATTTAATGCCTTAGATCAGTTTTGGGGAGTTCATTTACTCCTTCCATAACTACCAACACTTATCCAAATCAATTCTAGAGAGAGAGTGGCTTTTAGTGAGGGAAACCCCATTTTGGAGAAGAAGAAGAAGGTTTCTTGCTTAAGTCCAAGCATTAAAGTTGTTCGCCTTCCCTCTAGCTTCGTTGTGATAGTTGTGGTATGCTCTAATCTTAATTTCTTTGTTTAATTTGATTTAGGGCTAGGGTTTGGGGTAAAGATGAACATAAAACCCATTTTGTTAGTGTTTTGGGTGTTCTAGGGTAATTTGAGTCATGTAGACTCAATATTGGGTTAACTAGGGTTTGGAAGAGTTAATTGTTGTTAGAGAACCCTAATTAGCTAGTAAAATTGCTAGAACACCATGATTTATGTAAATGGGTGTAAATGGGATAGTGGTTGACCCAAAATGGGTAGGTTGACTTTGAAAGTGTCAAATGGGTCAAAATGAACCTAAGCTAATTAATATGTGTGGTTGAAGCCTAAAACTAGTGTTAAAATGTGTAATGAACCTACTTTGGTTAATGATAGGGTTTTGTGATGAGTTAACCTGATTTTAGGGTTAAGGGTGCAAATGGGTCGGATTTGCACCATGGGTCAAATTAACACTAGGAGTGAGCTTTAGAGTGTTGACCAACTCGAGTTGTGATTTTGAAATTATGATAAATGTAATAGGTGCGTTACATTGAAGTGTTCAAGCTCGGTTATCTTTCACCAAGAGATTTTGAGGTGAGTGGAATAATTATGCATTCGTGTATATGGCGTGTTTATTTGTGGGTGTTATGGTATGAACCATCGAGCCGGTAGTACCATAGCATGTGTGTAAATTGATGTGAACCACGAGCCGGTAGCATCGAGTGTGAACCACGAGCCGGTAGCACTATAAAATAATTGATGTGAACCACGAGCCGGTAGCATCGAGTGTGAACCACGAGCCGGTAGCACTATAAACAAAGTGTGAACCACGAGCCGATAGCACTATAAACGAGTGAGACTCAATGCGTATGGTGTGAACCACGAGCCGGTAGCACCATAGCGTCATGGTTAACCATTTTAAGATTTGTTGATATTTAGCATGCTAAATTATTTATGGTTGTGTTGAGTATATGCTAACTCGGTTATGTTATTGTATGACTTGTTAAGTGTTTGAGGTTGATGACATGCTTTTGTGTTACACGTTTCGTACGAGGTATCTTGTGTTGTGATTGCAAATAGATGGGCGATATATATGTATGTGTAATTATTGCATTCACTAAGCTTTGCTTACCCTCTCGTTGTTTACCACTTTTATAGGTTCGGTGTTGGACAAGGGTAAGGGCATCGTTTTGGACTAGGGATCCCGCTTGTTGCTAAGGGACGCTTTTGGTTTTAGTAGCTCTCGGAGTTTGACCGATAGTTGGGTAGTTTAATCCCAAACGCCATGCTCATTGTGTAGTTTGGAACTTAAACTTTTTGGTGGTCGAAACTCCTAAATTGTACTAAACTTGTAATTTGGGTCGTGTGGGCCCCGCTTGTAAAACTTTAATTTTATGTTTGAAACATGTTAGTTTTACATATTTGGTTGTATGGTAAAAAGCGTTTTGTCTAAAAGTGCCAGGAACTAGTCAATCTTTTCGCGGTTAAAAGTCCCGGGGACAGCCAGATATGGCGCGGCGCGCGGGCCATATGGAGCGGCGCGCCGATGGTCTGCAACAGAAAAAAAAAATTTATTTCGTATTTTCACAAGGTTTTGTCGGGTGTTGGTTTGGGTTGTTACAAGTGGTATCAGAGCATGGTCTAAGGGATTTAGGTGACTTGAGATAGGCGCCTAGACTTAGACTTTTGTGTGCGTGATTATGCGGGACTTGTAGGACTTTGGGTCGAATCGGAATGATTAGTGCATAGGTTTATGTGAACTAATCATGCGCTATTTGTTTGTGTTGTGTTTAGCAATCATCAAGCGAGATGGACGTTGTACTAGCGAGTTAGCGCGACGTGCTCGCGTAGTAATGACTAGCTACCATTACTACGGGTGCAAATCGGGTCAAACAAGCAATGTACGACGATTATTGAGCGAGATGGGGTAGTGAGGCGTATATGTATGTAATTGTGTATATTTGCCCTTTCGTTTCGTGGTTTAACCTAATTCGTTTTATAGAATGAAGACGAGAAACGGTCCCGATCACGATAACGGAAGTACAAGTGAAGACGCCGAGTTCTCGACCAAGGTCGAGGCCGTCTTTAAGAAATTGAAATCGGATTTTCTTGCGGACGTTCGAAAGGTCTTCCAAGAGTCGGTCGATGGGCAAGTGACCGAAATGATAAACGAACGAATGAAGGCCACTATTGAAGAGGCCCTTGATGCTAGAAACGTTTATCCTCGAGGTGAAGGGGGTGATGGAAAGAGAGACTTCCACTACAAAATTTTTAAGGATACTCAACCTCCGACGTTTAATGGGGTGAGGGATCCGTTGAAAAGTACTTGTTAGATTTCGGACATCGAGGGGGCCTTCCGTACCGCGGAGTGTCCTCCCGAGAAGAAGACGAGGTTTGGGTCTAGCATGTTACGTGAAGAGGGCAAGTTGTGGTGGGATGATAAAATCAATTTGTATGGCGAAGAGCAATGCATGGACTTGACATGGGAGGAGTTCAAGAAAGAGTTTTTCAAGGAATACCGAACTTCATCCGATCTTGATCGAATCCGGGACGAGTTGCATCATTTGCAACAAGGTTCCATGGATTTAGTTACCCTCAAGTCTACATTCTTGGCAAAGACTCGTTTTTGCCCGGAGTATGTGGGTGATGATCATAAGCTTATGAAAGATTTTTATCGTACCTTGAATGCCGACTACAAGAGCAAGATTAGCCGGGGTATGGCTAAGACTTTTGATGAATTGTTTGAGTTGGCTCGGGGTTTTGAGCCGGAGGTGCCTAGGAAGAGTGATTTTACTTTTTCGAAAAGGAAGTTTGAAGGATCGAGCCATTTGAATTTTTCAAACAAGAAGTCCAAAAGAGGCGCCGAGAGCGTTAATAGTGCGAAGAAGGGTGGTTCCGAGAGTTTTGGACCCACTTGCTTTAATTGTAATCAAAGAGGGCACATGGCTCGCGAATGTCCTAAGGCGTCGACCAAGGTTACTTGCTTTAATTGCGGCAAAGAGGGGCATAAGAAGCCGGAGTGTCCCGACTTGCGAAATGATAATGTGAAAAGGTTGGAGAGGGCGGCGGGTACGGCTAGGGGTCGCAACTATTTGATGACTAATGATGAAGCCAAACAATCGAACGAAGTTGTCTCAGGTACTTTTATGGTTAATTCTAATCCGGCGAGAATTCTTTTTGATAGCGGTGCAAATTTGTCGTTTGTTTCTCCTAAATTTGTGCCTAAACTTGATAGACCGTTAGCTAAGTTAAGTCGTCCGGTAGAAGTTGAAATAGCGGACGGCAAGACGGTGCTAGTGGTTGATGTGTGTAGGAATTGTGATGTTGTTTTTGGTGCCGAAACTTTTAAAATTAATCTCATTCCAATGACCTTGGGCGATTTTGATATTGTCATTGGTATGGATTGGCTCGATCATTACAGAGCCGATATTGCATGCCATGACAAGTTTATTCGTGTTAAGGCCCCAAGTGGGGGAGAAATGATTATTCATGGTGATAAGAGAAGAAGAACGGTGCCGATATGCACTTTTGCACGGGCGCGTCGTTCCGTTGTTACCGGTGGCATGGCTTTCCTTGCTCATGTTGTTGATACTTGTAATGAGCCACCACCTATTCGTGAAATTCCGGTAGTTAATGAGTTTGAAGACGTTTTTCCGGATGAGTTACCGGGTGTTCCGGCGGAAAGACAAGTCGAGTTTCGCATTGAGTTGGTTCCGGGGGCTACCCCCATCGCTAAAACTCCTTATCGTTTAGCACCAACGGAAATGCAAGAGTTGTTGAATCAAATTCAAGAGTTGCTTGAGAAAGGTTTTATCCGACCGAGTGCTTCACCGTGGGGCGCTCCGGTCTTATTCGTGAAGAAGAAAGATGGTAGTATGCGTATGTGCATCGATTACCGTGAGTTAAATAAAGTGACGATCAAGAATCGTTATCCGTTACCTAGGATTGACGATTTGTTTGATCAACTTCAAGGCGCAACGTATTTCTCTAAGATCGACCTACAGTCCGGCTATCATCAAATGCGGGTCCGTGAGGAAGACATTGATAAAACGGCTTTCCGAACGCGTTATGGGCATTATGAGTTTGTGGTTATGCCTTTTGGTCTTACGAATGCACCGGCGGCATTCATGGATCTTATGAACCGGGTGTGCCAACCTATGTTGGACAAGTCGGTCATTGTGTTCATTGACGAAATACTAGTCTACTCGAAAAGTATGCACGAACATGAACGTCACTTGCGTGAAGTTTTGAAGACATTAAGAAAGGAGAAGTTGTATGCAAAATTCTCTAAATGTGAATTTTGGCTAAGAGAGGTCCAATTTCTTGGCCATATTGTGAACGAAGGCGGTATCCAAGTGGATCCGGGGAAGATTGAGACGGTGAAGAGTTGGGGACGACCGACTACGCCTACGGAAATCCGGAGTTTTCTCGGGTTGGCCAGTTATTATCGTCGGTTTATCCAAGATTTTTCTAAGATCGCTTCTTCGTTGACGAAATTGACAAGGAAGAATGCGAAGTTTGTTTAGGAGAACGAGCAAGAAATTGCTTTTCAATTGTTAAAAGAGAAGTTATGTCAGGCTCCGGTGTTAGTGTTACCGGAAGGTGTCGAAGATATGGTAGTTTATTGTGATGCTTCCTTAAATGGGCTCGGGTGTGTTCTTATGCAAAGGGGTAAAGTCATTGCTTATGCCTCTCGACAATTAAAGGAGCACGAGACGAGGTACCCGACTCACGATTTAGAGATGGCGGCGGTTGTGCATGCGTTGAAAATTTGGCGCCATTACTTGTATGGTGTCAAGTGTACGATATATTCGGATCATAAAAATTTGAAACATCTTTTCACTCAAAGAGATTTGAATTATCGTCAACGTAGGTGGATGGATGTGGTGAAGGACTATGATTGTGAGATACTTTATCATCCGGGTAAGGCGAATGTGGTCGCGGATGTGTTAAGTCGAAAGACTCAACATCCGGCGATACGTGTAGCATCGTTACGTTTGGTTATCACTAACGACTTTCTTGAAAAGATGGGTGAAGATCAAATAGAGGCTTATGTTCACAATAAGCATGCGGAGCGAATTGTGGGCCAATCAGAATTCATTACTATGGGCCCGCTGGGTTTATTGTCGTTTCAAGGAAGGGTGTGGGTGCCTAAGATGGATGATTACCGACGGGTGCTACTTGACGAGGCACATAAGTCAAAATATTCTATTCATCCGGGCGCGACAAAAATGTATCACGACTTGAAGAAAGACTATTGGTGGCCGGGCATGAAACGCGATGTTGTGAAATATGTTGAACGATGTGTTACTTGCTTGCAAGTTAAAGCCGAGCACCAAAAGCCGTATGGTAAGTTGCAACCGTTAGAGATCCCGAAGTGGAAATGGGAGCACATTACCATGGATTTCATCACTAAGTTACCTAAGACGGCGAGGACTCAATATGATTCGATTTGGGTTATAGTTGATCGGTTGACGAAAAGCGCTTTGTTTCTTCCCATTAAAGAAGCAATATCGTCAGAGACCTTGGCTAAGTTGTTTATCAAGGAAGTGGTCGCTCGTCATGGGGTTCCTATATCTATTATCTCGGATCGAGATACCCGTTTTACATCTCGATTTTGGGAAAAGTTTCATGAAGATATGGGTACGCAATTGAAGTTGAGCACGGTGTATCATCCTCAAACGGACGGTCAAACCGAACGTACGAACCAAACTCTAGAAGATATGTTACGGGCGTGCATTATTGATTTTGGTGGTAGTTGGGACGAGCATTTGCCTTTGGTGGAATTCTCGTACAATAATAGTTATCATACTAGTATCGGGATGCCACCGTATGAGATGCTCTATGGGCGTAGATGTCGAACTCCCGTTTGTTGGGGAGAAGTGGGTCAACGAGAGATCGGGAGTACCGATTTGGTTTTGGAGACGAACAACAAGATTGATATTATTCGGGAACATTTGAAGAAGGCTCAAGATAGGCAAAAGTCGTATGCCGACAAGCGTAGGCGAACGATCGAATTTCAAGAAGGCGACATGGTGATGCTTAAAGTTTCGCCATGGAAGGGTATTATTCGATTTCGAAAACAGGGAAAGTTAGCTCCTCGGTTTATTGGGCCATTCAAGGTTTTAGTTCGTGTTGGCGAAGTTGCATATCGATTGGAATTACCCGAAGAGCTTGCAGGGATCCATAATACATTCCATGTTTCCCACCTCCGTAAGTGTCTTGCGGATGATTCCTTATGGATGCCTTTAGACGAGATCGAGCTAAACAACAAGTTGGAATATGTCGAAGAACCGGTCGCCATACTCGATGAGAAAGTTAAGAGGTTGAGACATAAAGAAGTGAGGACTTTTAAAGTCCAATGGCGGCGTAGCAAGGGTTCCGAGTTCACTTGGGAACCCGAAGAGTTCGTGTTAGTGTATCTTCCCTCTTGTCATGCGGCTTGGATTGCGAGGGCGCAATCCGAATAAGTGGGGGAGAGTTGTAAGACCCGAATAATTGAAGTGTACACATGTGTATATAAGTGTATTGTGCGGTACTCGAATCGGGGTTTGGTTGTATATATTTAAAAAGGCAAAAGGAGCTGGACTGGGAGAGTTGCGCGCCGCGCGGCCTGGTGGCGCGCCGCGCCATCTGTCTGTGACAGATTCTCTCTTTCTTTTAAATTAGATATTTTGAGGGTATTTTGGTAAAATCACTTGGAGGCCGGATTTAATGCCTTAGATCAGTTTTGGGGAGTTCATTTACTCCTTCCACAACTACCAACACTTATCCAAATCAATTCTAGAGAGAGAGTGGCTTTTAGTGAGGGAAACCCCATTTTGGAGAAGAAGAAGAAGGTTTCTTGCTTAAGTCCAAGCATTAAAGTTGTTCGCCTTCCCTCTAGCTTCGTTGTGATAGTTGTGGTATGCTCTAATCTTAATTTCTTTGTTTAATTTGATTTAGGGCTAGGGTTTGGGGTGAAGATGAACATAAAACCCATTTTGTTAGTGTTTTGGGTCTTCTAGGGTAATTTGAGTCATGTAGACTCAATATTGGGTTAACTAGGGTTTGGAAGAGTTAATTGTTGTTAGAGAACCCTAATTAGCTAGTAAAATTGCTAGAACACCATGATTTATGTAAATGGGTGTAAATAGGTTAGTGGTTGACCCAAAATGGGTAGGTTGACTTTGAAAGTGTCAAATGGGTCAAAATGAACCTAAGCTAATTAATATGTGTGGTTGAAGCCTAAAACTAGTGTTAAAATGTGTAATGAACCTACTTTGGTTAATGATAGGGTTTTGTGATGAGTTAACCCGATTTTAGGGTTAAGGGTGCAAATGGGTCGGATTTGCACCATGGGTCAAATTAACACTAGGAGTGAGCTTTAGAGTGTTGACCAACTCGAGTTGTGATTTTGATATTGTGATAAATGTAATAGGTGCGTTACATTGAAGTGTTCAAGCTCGGTTATCTTTCACCAAGAGATTTTGAGGTGAGTGGAATAATTATGCATTCGTATATATGGCGTGTTTATTTGTGGGTGTTATGGTATGAACCATCGAGCCGGTAGTACCATAGCATGTGTGTAAATTGATGTGAACCACGAGCCGGTAGCATCGAGTGTGAACCACGAGCCGGTAGCACTATAAAATAATTGATGTGAACCACGAGCCGGTAGCATCGAGTGTGAACCACGAGCCGGTAGCACTATAAACAAAGTGTGAACCACGAGCCGGTAGCACTATAAACGAGTGAGACTCAATGCGTATGGTGTGAACCACGAGCCGGTAGCACCATAGCGTCATGGTTAACCATTTTAAGATTTGTTGATATTTAGCATGCTAAATTATTTATGGTTGTGTTGAGTATATGCTAACTCGGTTATGTTATTGTATGACTTGTTAAGTGTTTGAGGTTGATGACATGCTTTTGTGTTACACGTTTCGTACGAGGTATCTTGTGTTGTGATTGCAAATAGATGGGCGATATATATGTATGTGTAATTATTGCATTCACTAAGCTTTGCTTACCCTCTCGTTGTTTACCACTTTTATAGGTTCGGTGTTGGACAAGGGTAAGGGCATCGTTTTGGACTAGGGATCCCGCTTGTTGCTAAGGGACGCTTTTGGTTTTAGTAGCTCTCGGAGTTTGACCGATAGTTGGGTAGTTTAATCCCAAACGCCATGCTCATTGTGTAGTTTGGAACTTAAACTTTTTGGTGGTCGAAACTCCTAAATTGTACTAAACTTGTAATTTGGGTCGTGTGGGCCCCGCTTGTAAAACTTTAATTTTATGTTTGAAACATGTTAGTTTTACATATTTGGTTGTATGGTAAAAAGCATTTTGTCTAAAAGTGCCGGGAACTAGTCAATCTTTTCGCGGTTAAAAGTCCCGGGGACAGCCAGATATGGCGCGGCGCGCGGGCCATATGGCGCGGCGCGCCGATGGTCTGTAACAGAAAAAAAAAAATTATTTCGTATTTTCACAAGGTTTTTTCGGGTGTTGGTTTGGGTTGTTACATAGACACAAGTACGTGAAACTACATTCTATGGTTGAATTATCGAAATCGAATATGCCCCTTTTTATTAAGTCTGGTAATCTAAGAATTAGGGAACAGACACCCTAATTGACGCGAATCCTAAAGATAGATCTATTGGGCCTAACAAACCCCATCCAAAGTACCGGATGCTTTAGTACTTCGAAATTTATATCATATCCGAAGGGTGTCCCGGAATGATGGGGATATTCTTATATATGCATCTTGTTAATGCCGGTTACCAGGTGTTCACCATATGAATGATTTTTATCTCTATGTATGGGATGTATATTGAAATATGAAATCTTGTGGTCTATTGTTACGATTTGATATTTATAGGTTAAACCTATAACTCACCAACATTTTTTGCTGACGTTTTAAGCATGTTTATTCTCAGTTGATTATTAAGAGCTTTCGCTATCGCATACTTAAATAAGGACAAGATTTGGAGTCCATGCTTGTATGATATTGTGTAAAAACTGCATTCAAGAAACTTATTTTGTTGTAACATATTTGTATTGTAAACCATTATGTAATAGTCGTGTGTAAACAGGATATTTTAGATTATCATTATTTGATAATCTACGTAAAGCTTTTTAAACCTTCATTGATGAAATAAAGGTTATGGTTTGTTTTAAAATGAATGCAGTCTTTGAAAAACGTCTCATATAGAGGTCAAGAGGGACACAAGAGGCCGGAATGTCCCGATTTGAATAATGATCATGTAAAGAAGTTGGAGAGAGCGGCGGGTACGGCTAGGGGTCGCAATTACTTGATGACCAATGATGAGGCCAAGCAATCCAACGAAGTTGTCTCAGGTACTTTTATGGTTAACTCAAATCCGGCAAGGATTCTATTTGATAGCGGTGCAAATTTGTCGTTTGTATCTCCAAAATTTGTGCCAAAACTTAATAGACCGTTAGCTAAGTTAAGTCGTCCGGTTGAAGTCAAAATAGCGGACGGCAAAACGGTGCTAGTGGTTGATGTGTGTAAAAATTGTGATGTCGTTTTTGGTGCCGAAAACTTTAAGATAGATCTTATTCTCATGACTTTGGGTGATTTTGATATCGTTGTTGGTATGGATTGGCTCGATCATAATAGGGCCGATATCGCATACCATGAAAAATTTATTCGTGTGAAGACCCCAAGTGGGGGAGAGTTAATTATTCACGGTGATAAGCGTAGAAGACTTGTGCCGATATGCACTTTTGCACGGGCACATCGCTTCCTTGTTAGTGGAGGCATGGTTTTTCTTGCCCATGTTGTTGATACTCGTGATGAGCCACCATCCATTCGTGAAATTTCGGTGGTAAATGAGTTTGAAGACGTTTTTTCGGATGAGTTACCGGGTGTTCTGGCGGAAAGACAAGTTGAATTTCGCATTGAGTTGGTTCCGGGAGCTACTCCCATTGCTAAAACTCCTTATCGTTTAGCGTCGATGGAAATGCAAGAGTTGTTAAATCAAACCCAAGAGTTGCTTGAGAAGGGTTTTATTCGACCGAGTGCTTCGCCATGGGGCGCTCCGGTTTTATTCGTGAAAAAGAAGGATGGAAGTACGCGGATGTGAATCGATTATCGGGAGTTAAATAAAGTGACGATCAAGAATCGTTATCCATTACCTCGGATTGACGATTTGTTTGACCAACTCCAAGGTGCCACGTATTTCTCTAAAATTGACCTACGGTCCGGCTATCACCAAATGCGGGACTGTGAGGAAGATATTGAGAAAACGGCTTTTCGAACGCGTTAAGGGCATTTTCAGTTTGTAGTTATGCCTTTTGGTCTTACGAATGCACTGGCGGCATTCATGGACCTTATGAACCGAGTGTGCCAACCTATGTTGGACAAGTCGGTAATTGTGTTCATTGAAGACATACTTGTCTATTCGAAGAGTATGAAAGAACATGAACTTCATTTGCGGTGTGTGTTAAAGATGTTGTGGAAGGAGAAGTTGTACGCAAAGTTCTCAAAATGTGAATTTTGGCTAAGGGAAGTTCAATTCCTTGGTCATATTGTGAACAAGGATGGTATTCAAGTAGATCCGGGGAAGATTGAAACGGTGAAGAGTTGGGGACGACCGACTACGCCTACGGAAATCTGAAGTTTTCTCGGATTGGCCGGTTATTATAGTCGGTTTATCCAAGACTTTTCTAAGATCGCTTCTTCGTTGACGAAATTGACGAGGAAGAAATTGCTTTTCAATTGTTAAAAGAAAAGTTGTGTCAAGCTCCGGTGTTGGTGTTGTCGGAAGGTGCGGAAGACATGACAGTTTATTGTGATGCTTCGCTAAATGGGCTCAGGTGTGTTCTAATGCAAAGAGGTAAAGTCATCGCCTATGCCTCTCTACAATTAAAGGAACATCAAATGAGATATCCGACTCATGATCTTGAGTTGGCGGCGGTTGTGCATGCGTTGAAAATTTGGCACCATTACTTGTATGGTGTCAAGAGTACGATTTATTCGGATCATAAGAGTTTGAAACATCTCTTTAATCAACGAGATTTGAATTATCGTCAACGTAGGTGGATGGATGTGGTGAAAGATTATGATTGTGAAATACTTTATCATCCGGGCAAGGCGAATGTGGTCGCGGATGCGTTAAGTCGAAAGAGTCATCACCCGGCGTTACGATTGGGATTGTTACGTATGATTATTACTAAAGATTTTCTTGAAAAACTTGGTGTGATTCAAATAGAGGCTTACGTTCACAACAAGCATGCGGAACGAATAGTGGGGCAATCGGAGTTCATTACTATGGGCTCGCGTGGTTTGTTGTCTTTTCAAGGAAGAGTGTGGGTGCCTAAGATGGGTGATTATCGACAAGTGCTACTTGATGAAGCACATAAGTCAAAGTATTCCATTCATCTGGGCGCGACGAAAATGTATCTTGATTTAAAGAAAGACTATTGGTGGTCAGGCATGAAACGTGATGTTGTGAAGTATGTTGAGCAATGCGTCACGTGTTTGCAAGTTAAGGCCGAGCACCAAAAGCCGTATGGTAAGTTACAGCCGTTAGAAATCCCGAAATGGAAATGGGAACACATTACCATGGATTTCATCACAAAGTTACCTAAAACGGTGAGAACCCAATTTGATTCGATTTGGGTTATAGTTGACCGATTGACGAAAAGTGCTTTGTTTCTTCCCATTCGGGAAGCGATATCGTCGGAGACCTTGGCTAAGTTTTTCATCAAGGAAGTCATCTCTCGACACGGTGTTCCTATATCTATTATTTCGGATCAAGATACCCGTTTTACATCTCGGTTTTGGGAAAACTTTCACGAAGATATGGGTATATAATTGAAATTGAGCACGGCGTATCATCCTCAAACGGACGGTCAAACCGAGCGTACGAATCAAACTTTGGAGGATATGTTACGGGCGTGTATTATTGATTTTGGTGGTAGTTGGGACGAGCACTTACCTTTGGTGGAATTCTCGTGCAATAATAGTTATCATACTAGTATCGGGATGCCACCTTACGAGATGCTTTATGGGCGGAGGTGCCGAACTCTAATTTGTTAGGGTGAAATTGGTCAAAGAGAATTCGGGAGTACCAATTTGGTTTTAGAGACGAATAGCAAGATTGATATGATTCAGGATCATTTGAAAAAGGCTCAAGATAGACAAAAGTCGTATGCCGACAAACGTAGGCGAATGATTGAATTTCAAGAAGGTGACATGGTGATGCTTAAGGTTTCGCCATGGAAAGGCATTATTCGGTTTCGAAAACGGGGAAAGTTAGCTCCTCGGTTTATTGGGCCATTTAAGGTGTTGGCTCGTGTTGGTGAAGTTACATATCGTTTAGATTTACCCGAAGAGCTTGCGGGGATCCATAATACATTTCATGTTTCCCATCTCCGTAAGTGTCTTGCGGATGATTCATCTTGGGTGCCATTTGAAGAAATTGAGCTAAACAACAAGTTAGAATAAATTGAGGAGCCGATTGCCATACTCGATGAGAAGGTCAAAAGGTTGAGAAATAAAGAAGTGAGAACTTTTAAAGTTCAATGGCGTCAGAGTAAAGGTTCCGAGTTTACTTGGGAGCCCGAAGATTTCGTGTTGGTTTATCTTCCCTCTTGTCATGCAGCTTGGATCGCGAGGACGCGCTCCGATTCAAGTGGGGGAGAGTTGTAAGACCCAAATATATGTTGTGTACATAAGTGTAAATAAGATGCTTGAAGTGGGGGTTTCGTTGTACATTTTAAAATAAAGAAGAATCTGACCTGGGCAATCTGCGTGCCGCGCAGGCCTTTGGCGCGCCGCGCCATTGGTCTGTGACAGATTCCTTTCTTTTAAATTAGATATTTTGAGGGCTTTTTGGTAATTATACATGGGGGCCCGAATTTAAGGTCTAGATTCAGTCTTGGAGCTTCAATTACTCCATCTTCAACAACCCTTATCACCTCCATTTAATTTCTAGAGAGAGAGTGATATTCTAGTGAGGGAAAACTCATTTTGGGGAAGAAGAAGAAGGAATCTTGCTTAAGCTCAAGTTCTAAAGTTGTTCATCTACTTCCTAGCTACGTTTTGAGTGTGGTGGTATGTTCTAACTTTGTTTTCCTTGTTTAATTTGATTAAGGGTTAGGGTTTGGGGTAAGTGATGAACTTAAAATCCATTTGTTAGTGAATTGGGTGTTTTGGGTGAATTTGGGTCATGTAGACTCAAAGATGACTAACTAGGATTTTTCAAAGTATTAATTGATGTTTATGAGCTTAAATTAGTTATTCAATTACTAGCACACCTAGATATAAGTAAATGGGCGTTGTGTGGGTTAGTAGATGACCCGAAATGGGTGTGTTGACCTTAATTTGGTCAAATGGGTCAAAATGGACCTAAGTTCGTTAATGTTGGTGTGTAATGTATAAACCTTGTGTTGAAATATGTTTTAAACCTAACTTGGCTAATGATTAGGGTTTTGGGGATGTTAACCCAAATATTAGGGTTAAGGGTGCAAATGGGTCGAAATTGCACCATGGGTCAAGATAACACTGGAATGGAGTTTTAATTGGTTGACCAACTTGAGTTTGTGATTGATATTTTGTATAATGTAATAGGTACGTTACATTGAAGATTTCCGAGCTTGATTATCTTTCACAATAGATTTTGAGGTGAGTGGAGTAATTATACGTATGTGTATATGACGTGTTTATTTGTGGGTGTTATGGTATGAACCATCGAGCCGGTAGTGCTATAACATGTGTGCGATAAGATGTGAACCACGAGCTGGTAGCATCGAGTGTGAACCACGAGCCGGTAGCACTATAAACTAGATGTGAACCACGAGCCGGTAGCATCGAGAGTGAACCACGAGCCGGTAGCACTATAAAATAAGATGTGAACCACGAGCCGGTAGCATCGAGTGTGAACCATGAGCCGGTAGCACTATAAAAGAGTATGACTCAATTGCGTATGGTGTGAACCACGAGCCGGTAGCACCATAGCGTTTATGGTTAACCATATTGAGATTGTCGATTATTTAGCATATTGTTTATATATATATATATATATATATATATATATATATATATATATATATATATATATATATATATATATATATATATATATATATATATATATATATATATATACACACACACACACATTGTGTTGAGTATATGCTAATGCGGTTTTGTGATAACGTACGACTTGTTAAGTGTTTTGGGTACGATGACATGCTAATTGAGTTACGAGTTCGTACGAGGTATTTATTGAATGTGATTGCAAATAGATGGGTTATATATATGTATGTGTAATTATTACATTCACTAAGCCTTGCTTACCATCTCGTTGTTTACCTTTTTATAGGCTCGGGTATGGACAAAGGTAAGGGCGTTTGTTTGGAGTAGAGATCCCGTTGTGTTAGGGGACACTTTTGGAGATATTAGCTTTTGGAGTTTGACCGAGACTTGGGTAGTTTAACCCCAAACACCATGCTCGTAGGGTCGTTTGGTATTTAAACTTTTTGTAGTCGAAACTCTCTTTTTGTATTAAACTCGTAATTTGGGCAAATGTGGGCCTCGTTTTGTAAAACTTATTTTATGTTTGAATAGTGTTAGTTTTACATATTGGAATATGTTGTTAAAAGCGTTTCGTCTAAATATGTCGGGAAGTGGGCGATCTTTTTCACAAAAAGGGAAAAGTTTGACAGGCCGTTTTGGCGCGCCGCGCAGGTCAGTGACGCGCCGCAGGTTCAATGACCTAGTTTTCAACTCACGACGAATTTTTAGAAATCACATTTTTAACTTAGTGAAATAAAATAAATTTTTGTTTTTAAATTCACACCAAACTTAAATTTAAAATGCATAAAATTAAAAATTCATATTATTAAAATTAAAAATTCACACCAAATTTATATTATATTTTTGTTTTTATACATACAAACTTATATTAAAAATATTAATTTTTCAAATATTAACAAACTTAAATATATTGATTTTAAAAAGTTTACAATATTAATTTAATATTTATATATTAATTTTAAAAACATGGTAAAAAAATAAAATTAAAAATCTTTTTGGTCTTTTATCTCACTTTAATCAATCAAATATTATCAAAAATATACGCCCCTCTTTTTGGTAAAGTAATTTCGGTTCCATAACCTAGTTTTACTCCTGACGAATTTCTGAAATATTTTTGGTTGATTGATTAAAGATATTTATACCTTAAGAATAAACGGTAAATTTCGCAGTGATGTAGTAAATTTTTGTATGATATCAATAATTTCGGTTACGCATATCTAATTTTATTGAATACCAAATTAATACTTTATAGCGAACGATTCAGCGTTTATTATCAAAAGGTTAAAAGCAATAAAAAATAAAAATAAAAACTGTACATACTTACCTATGAGAAAGAATTCTCAGAGACCTGCTTTAGCCGACTCATAGGAGAGTCGTGTGATTTGGTTCTCCATAGCTACCTAAGCGTAACCTCAATTCTTCAATATCTTTTCTTCTAAACATATAAACGGTCCTTCTCTGCATAGAGTAACAAATTCGGTATTTGAATATGTTTGATTATTTGAACATTTACCTTCGTGTGACCATTTTCCGCATTTATAACATCTTTCAAGGTGTCGTGCTCTTCTTTTTATTGCGGATTTTGATTTGCCTTTACCAAAATGTATCTTATGATGATCTTTCCTAAGTTCTTTTCTTACTCCGTCCATTTTGGCTCTTATTACTGACAACAGTTCACTCGGAAGGGTGTCATTATTATGTTTAGTAATCATAACATGTAGCATTATGAAGCGACCCGTCCTAATCCATCCGGACGAAGTCCATATCGAGTATAAACGATTCACAACAGTTGATTACATCGCGAGGTACTTGACCTCTATATGATACATTTTACAAACATTGCATTCGTTTTTGAAAAGACAATCTTTCATTACATCGAAAGTTGATGGCAGACATACTATTTCATAATATATGTAACTATAATTTACTTTAAATAATCTTGATGAACTCAACGACTCGAATGCAACGTCTTTTGAAATATGTCATGAATGACTTCAAGTAATGTCTCTAATATGAGCAAATGCATAGCGGAAGATTTCTTTCGTACCTGAGAATAAACATGCTTTAAAGTATCAACCAAAAGGTTGGTGAGTTCATTAGTTTAACATAAATAATCAGTTCATAAATTTAATAGACCACAAGATTTCATATTTCCAATTCTCATAAACATACGTCACATGTATAGAGACAAAAATATCATTCATATGGATTGAACACCTGGTAACCGACATTCACAATATACATATAAGAATATCCCCATCATTCCGGGATCCTCCTTCGGACATGATATAAATTTCGAAGTACTAAAGCATCCGGTACTTTGGATGGGGCTTGTTGGGCCCGATAGATCTATCTTTAGGATTCGCGTCAATTAGGGTGTCTGTTCCCTAATTCTTAGATTACCAGACTAAAAAGGGGCATATTCAGTTTAATAATCCAACCATAGAATGTAGTTTCATTTACTCGTGTCTATTTCGTAAAACAGTTATAAAAACAGCGCATGTATTCTCAGTCCCAAAAATATATATGAAAAGGGAATAATGAAACTCACTGTACTGTATTTTATAGTAAAAATACATATGACGACATTTGAACAATGCAGGGTTGGCCTCGGATTCACGAACCTATATCATTTGTATATAAATTAAAATGTGTAAACGTGATCGAACGAATCTATATATTATTCCTTAAATTGTATATTGTACTTATTTAGCTAGTGTATATATTTAAAATGTTTAATATCTATCTTCTTAATTATATTAAATATATATATATATATATATATATATATATATATATATATATATATATATATATATATATATATATATATATATATATATATATATATATATTAATATAATTAAGAAGATAGATATTAAACATTTTAAATATATATAGTTAGTATTATAAAAATATATCATTAGTTTGTTATATATAAGTATTTTTATAACTATTATTATTATGTTGATTTATAGTATATAAACTGTTATTATAATTATAATATATGTATTAAGTATATTTTAAGTACAAAATATATATTTGTAGTAAAAGATATAGTTTTCGATAATAATGACTTACTAATAATGATAATCTCCTTTGATATTGAAAATACTGATTATAATGATTATATTATTAGAAGTTATACTTTTGTTTATAATAATAATGGTAATACTACTGATTGCAAGAAATGATATTAATACTAATATTAGCGAAAATAATAATAACTTGCATTATTTTTATAGCAACAACAATAATAACCCTAATCACAATTATAATAATATTAGTAGTCCAAAAATGATCATTCAATAATAAGGATAACATTATTACTGCTTTTAGCGATAATAATAATTGTTATATCACTTATTAGGATACTAATAGTAATTATTATAATACTTAAAAAAAATAAAAAAATAAATAATAATAATAATAATAATAATAATAATAATAATAATAATAATAATAATAATAATAATAATAATAACACAACAATAATATTAATCATAGTAATATCACTAATAACAATAAAAATAATAATAATGATAATAATGATAATAATAATTATAATTATAAAAGAAATGATAATCAAAGGTGTATACCCTCTTAATTGATTTTCTGGAAAAAAAATGCTCCTGGCGGGACTTGAACCCGTGACCTCTCGAAACTCGCTAACACTCTTCACCACCGGACCACTACCATTTTTCTAAAGTAATACAACTCTAATATAAATATAACTCATCCTCTCTGTCTCACCTTCTTCTTCCTCTTTCCACAACTCACACAACCCAAATCAATTACAAAACATATAAACCATTTATATGTTGTCTTGAAATTATAAAACCGAACCATAATTCAATTAGAAGTTTACGGGATTAATTAAAACAGAAAAAGAAAGAAAAAAAAATAAATATAAAAGAACCGCTGCTGTTGGTCACGGCTAAAAAAAAATGATTATGATTTTGGATACGTTTTGGACAAAGAGTATAATACAAACTATGTTTCAAATGTTCTATAAAAATGTTTTCAATCATCAAATTCAACAAAAACGTCAAGAAATTTCTCAATTTGATCTTAGAACAAAAGTTGACTTTTTTTTATCAAAAACTTTGACGCTAAAATTACTCATCGATTTTGCGAATTGATAACTAATACTTTGCAGAAAGATCGTGTGAACGATTTCTAACAATTTTACATTTATACTTTTTGGATTTTGATTTGAAATCGGCTTTTGAAGATTTGAGTTCAAGGCAGGGGAAACCGACGGGTTTATAACAAAAATAAATAAATAAATAAATACAGAAAATAGAGAGTAGATTGAGATATTTGACAGATTTTTGTAGTATTGAGAAATTGATGCATCAAGTTGCAGATAGGAACAAGATTATGTACTGGGTGATCGAGATATATAACCTACTCCCATTATATAACAGATTTTATAGTTTATAAAACATAATTAGTATAAATAATATAAATAAGTGTATTAATAATAATAATTCTAATTATCTTAATAATAATAATTAGTAATGATAATAAATAAAAAAAATAATAATAATAATATCACTAATGATAATAATATTATTAGTAATATTAATAATATTAATATGATGAATAATAATGATTTCTAATAATATAATATTACTTATTATAATACTAGTTATAATAATACTATTATTAGTGATAATAGTAAGACTTCATACATATAACCATTTTCTTATCTGTAAATAATATTATTAATAATAATAATATCGAAATACAAATAATCATAATACAAATAATTTTGTTAGTAGTAATATTAATGATAATTATTGATGATTATGTAATAATAATATCTGCTAATAATATAATTAATAATTAAGTTATAATAAGTTACATATACCCATTTTTATAGAAAAATAGTAATGCAAGTATTGATAATGATACTATAACAATTATATTTCTAAATTATAATTACGTATTATATGATAACACATGTTTGAATAATTAATATTTACCCATTTATATATATTACCATATATTAATAGTTATTAGCAAGAATCATATATATATATATATATATATATATATATATATATATATATATATATATATATATATATATATATATATATATATATATATATATATATATATATATATATATTGTTTCATATTCATGTACATTATAAGAATACATAATTATTATTATTTTACATTTTTATTTCTAATTGATTAAAGCGTATTTTATTTATTTAAAAAAAATTATATATACTTATGTTTATATTTATATATATAATTACATTTTTTTTTTTACACACATTTGTTCGTGAATCGTCGAGAGTAGTCAAAGGTCAATTGAATATATAAATCAGTTCGAACTTTTTGAGACTCAGTTAAATATACTTTGCTTATTCTGTCGAAATCATATAAAGATTTAGGTTTAAATTTGGTCGGAAATTCCCGGGTCATCACAGTACCTACCCGTTAAAGAAATTTCGTCCCGAAATTTGAGTGAGGTGGTCATGGCTAACAATAAAAATGTTTTCATGACGAATATGAGTTGATAAATTGTGTTTTATCATTGTTGAGTAATATGGATAAGATAATTCGATTACTCGAAGAGTACGAGTGAAGTTATCACCAAAGAGTGAAATAGGAAAGTAAAGATTCATCTTAACTTTTGATAGAGCTAGGATTGAATTCCGGAATTCAAAGAATTAAAGAAAATCTATAAGATCCGATTCTTCAGGATTTATGGAAATTAAGATCTCTATAATTAAATGCGATTTGTCTCTCTCGATTGCTTTGTCTGGTATTTTCACTATAAAAGAACTTCTTCCGTTCCATTATTTTCACCACTCCAATACTTTCTTTCTCGATCTATACTGTGAATATGCTTAATCCAATTTTGATTCTTGTTCTTATCCTCACTATCGCAACATTCATTCTCCTTTTCCAACTCCCACCAGAGGCATCTGCTTTCTTCTACTTCGTCCTTGGGGTTATAGTGTTTTTAATTCTCCCGTGTCTTTATGTTGCGATAAACATTGACATACACGGTTTGTAATTTATGTGTTGTTATCAGGTTTTATATTCTCTCTTATATTTCGAAGCTCTATGCTTTTGTTTTCTCTTCTCGACTTCAAGCCAAACGAATAATGGTCCAGAATTCGTAGATATAGAATTTTGAATGATTACAATGTTCTAAGCAGAAAGGAACGTAATAGCACGATTTGATTTTTCAAATTACCAAAATCACTGAGAATAGAACTATCAAGAATATATTTTCTTGATAGTTTCAGAGGTTAATTAGAATGAAAGAATTATGTAACATGACACATGATGATGGTATGATCTACTGTGAACCATCCTCACGTTTTATAAAAAAAACTCAGCATGACTTACTGTAATATAATCACGTTGATCAAGTGTCATTATATTATACTAACCCATGCATCAGTTCCCAACATTACTTCAATAATATTCATATTTTAATCTCGAAAGTTTACAGAATATAGAAACTAGCAGTTTCTATATGATGTAACACTGATAGCACGAAGAGAGTATTGATTTCAGATAAGAATAATTATAAAAATATCTTCAGAAATATGAAGGATATTTATAATGATAGATACGATGATATCTTGGAATTTCTAATATCGAAGGATGATGAAAACTATTGTCTGCAAGGGTTTTAGAGTAAGGAGCAAGATATTCACTAAAGACTTTAGCAGACATTGAATCATTTGGATTCTTTGAAGTCAAACTTATTCTTTGTGATCTGTCCACGGCTTTCTTCATAGTTTCGCATAATCTGCTTTTCGATACTAATTTTTCTATTGAATGTTTCCAATATAATGATACACAGGAAGCACTAGGAGGTATATAATTTCGGACGAGAATATTTATGAAAATATCCTCAGAAATATCGAAGATATTGATGATGATATTTTGGGATTTCTAAGTTCGATGGTTGATGAAGAAAGATTTTACGCAAGATTTTAACATGAGTACGGAGCAAGATATTCATTGAAGGTTTCATCGGATCCAGAATTACCTAGATTCTTTGAATATATAGTATGGTCCTTGTATTTGTCTTTGGTCTCCTTCGTGGTTAGCTCAATCCGTTTTCCAGTTCCAACTTTTCTGAGCTTTTCCAACATACTATTCTTTATCATCATACTTCCGATGATTAAAGTCGTTTATGGTTGTCTACGGTTTCTGCTGCTTCATTCAGCTTTTTTAACATTCAGAGTATTGATTTGCAGACTGGGTGCTTTTCAGAATTTCAGAATGAAAAGTCATAATTCTAAGAGTTAAATGTTATACATATAACTGTTGATGTAGATATACTGTGAGTTCTCAAAGTACTGATTGCTGATTCCCGGTAATTGGTATGGCAGTTCTAGTTACAAAATGCGGATGAGTATATGATAGGGTTTCAATGAATAAATATAATGATTTGTCAGAGAGATTTAAGCCAAGAAGTAACGAGATTGCTGGTATGTCTGCTGGTAATATGGTGGAATAAAAGAATTCTCCGGTCTCAAAAGGGTAATCGTATATATTAGGATTATAGTAATGCTGCTTCGAATGAAAAGTCGAAGTTGACTTGCTGGAGCTGTGACAAAATTGGCTACCTTGAAAAGGGATCGCAAAGTTATTTTTGCTAATAAATGCCAAAAGATCTGATGCGGATACGTGTTAAACTTTTACTCAGTTGCCGAGAGTTTCTCAGGTGCATAACTATATGCATAAATCTTTCCTTCCGTAGATGAAGTGCGGTTGATTCATCCTATTGATTGAGGTGTTTTCAAAAATCATGAAAGGTTTGAACGCAGAATGTAATCATCAAGATACAAACGAGGTTTAAAATGAAATTAAGTGGAAAACTTGAAGAATTGTTTAGTTTCATATGTTATAATCAATATTTTAATTCATTTTAATTGTCCAATGTTGATAGTCCACAGTTGACAGTCCAATAATTCATATATAGTTTAATATGTAATATTCGAATTAATTAATACGTATCGTGACCTGTATACGTCTCAGACTCGATCACAACTCAAAGTATATATATTATTATAGAATCGACCTCAACCCTGTATAGAGAACTCGATCATTACTGCATATAGAGTGTCTATGGTGATTCCAAATAATATATATAGATGTGTCGATATGATATGTCAAAACTTTGTATACGTGTCCCGATATTTAAAGTGCGTAAAATAAATAACAGAAATTAAATGACAATAAATAAAATTGCGAGAATATAAATTGCGATAAAATAAATTGCGATAATTAAATTAGGATAAATAAAATGTAATATGGAATTAACAGTTAACTAGGAACAGTTAGCTAGGATTTTGTTAGCGTGGTTTCTTAACAAAATTTCATATTGTCAATTAGTCTGTTTCTAATCAATTTTTATTGTGTCCATTATTTCTTCATTATGCCACTTGTTGGATTCTGCTAGGTCAAAATCCAAATATAAAATTGAATGAAAATGGTTATTTTGTGGTGAACGGATTCGTATAGCTGTGGTTGTAAGTAGGATAGTAAATAACAGTTGAATCAGATTCGTAGAATGTACAGTGTAACTTATTAATGCGAAATCTAAATATTCCTCGGGTATTACCTACCCGTTAAAGTATTTTCACCATTAACAGTTTGTACAATAAAAATTTTAATTACAATCTTTATGAAAACATATATACATATATATTTTCTTCAGATGTAATCATGGATTTAATGAGTCAATGTGATATTAAACTCATCAGATTTACGGCTAGAACTAGGATACATAATCCCTAAAACATTAGAGATTAAATAATCCCCATGTAGAATGAAGAAAGTTTATGTAGAACGATTCGTAGAACGATGATTATGCTTGAGGTATAGATTGCGAGGTTGAGACGTGTGATGATGTTGTTGTTGTTGGTACTGGTTATGCTGCTGGTGCTGCTGATGGTGGTACTGTTGCTGTCGGTGCTACAAGTGTTGTTGGTGCTGAGGTTGGTGATGATGTTGGTGTAGTAAGTATAGTTTGTAGATCACGCACCATTCTTGTCAGGGTTTCTATCCTACCCTCTATCATTTCTATCCATCCACTCATCTGATTCGATAGATCTTGATTATCAATTTGAAGTTCCCTAAATTCTTCTAATATTCCCCTTCGATTGGTATTCGGAAGTAGAGGTTGAATATTTTCTGAGATTGCAGTAATGCGACCTTCGAGGCAGAATATTTTAGCAAGAAGGGTGAATACAGTGTTGCGCATAGGTTCACCGGTGAGTACATCGTTTTCTTCGATGTTAGGAGGTAAGTTTAGTTCGCGGTAGGGCTCGCCTTCTTCATTTCTCCATCGAGTGAGTAAGTCTCGAACCCACCGCCATCTCCTCCAGAAAGAAAAATAACTAAATGGTTGAGGCACTTCTGGTTCATTGACTTCGGAGTCTGCTTCAATATACATCTCGAAATCGCTTCCAGAACTAATGGAATCCAAGCTAAGTGTAGGATCCATCTCTTACGATCAGTTAAAGGGTTTTGATATGAAATGATTTTTGAATATCGAATGATATTCTAATTATATATAGAATATCTATACATACTTCCAAAGATCCCGTGATTTACAGAGAAAATTAAGGAAACGTGTCAGATAAGGTCTACAGAGACAGATACACTACGATATAGATTTTTGTCTATACACTATTCATGCAATCATTGCAGTAGGATGTGTCTAGACTAAGAATGATAAGCAGGTAATTTCCTAAGGATGATAAACTGATGATTTCCGACAAAGATGATAAGCAAAATTTTTTTGACATGCAGACACGGTCGAAGTCCAGACTCACTAATGCATCCTAACGACTTATCAGTTATACACACTAATGCAGACCTGGTTCGCTAAGACCGCCGCTCTGATACCAACTGAAGCGACCCGTCCTAATCCATCCGGACGAAGTCCATATCGAGTATAAATGATTCATAACAGTTGATTACATCGCGAGGTACTTGACCTCTATATGATACATTTTACAAACATTGCATTTGTTTTTGAAAAGACAATCTTTCATTACATCGAAAGTTGACGGCAAACATACTATTTCATAATATATGTAACTATAATTTACTTTAAATAATCTTGATGAACTCAACGACTCGAATGCAACGTCTTTTGAAATATGTCATGAATGACTTCAAGTAATGTCTCTAATATGAGCAAATGCATAGCGGAAGATTTCTTTCGTACCTGAGAATAAACATGCTTTAAAGTGTCAACCAAAAGGTTGGTGAGTTCATTAGTTTAACATAAATAATCAGTTCATAAATTTAATAGACCACAAGATTTCATATTTCCAATTCTCATAAACATACGTCCCATGCATAGAGACAAAAATATCATTCATATGGATTGAACACCTGGTAACCGACATTCACAATATACATATAAGAATATCCCCATCATTCCGGGATCCTCCTTCGGACATGATATAAATTTCGAAGTACAAAAGCATCTGGTACTTTGGATGGGGCTTGTTGGGCCCGATAGATCTATCTTTAGGATTCGCGTCAATTAGGGTGTCTGTTCCCTAATTCTTAGATTACCAGACTAAAAAGGGGCATATTCAGTTTAATAATCCAACCATAGAATGTAGTTTCATTTACTCGTGTCTATTTCGTAAAACAGTTATAAAAACAGCGCATGTATTCTCAGTCCCAAAAATATATATGAAAAGGGAATAATGAAACTCACTGTACTGTATTTTGTAGTAAAAATACATATGACGACATTTGAACAATGCAGGGTTGGCCTCGGATTCACGAACCTATATCATTTGTATATAAATTAAAATGTGTAAACGTGATCGAACGAATCTATATATTATTCCTTAAATTGTATATTGTACTTATTTAGCTAGTGTATATATTTAAAATGTTTAATATCTATCTTCTTAATTATATTAATATATCTATATATATATATATATATATATATATATATATATATATATATATATATATATATATATATATATATATATATATATATATATATATATATATATATATATATATAGTTAGTATTATAAAAATATATCATTAGTTTGTTATATATAAGTATTTTTATAACTATTATTATTATGTTGATTTATAGTATATAAACTGTTATTATAATTATAATATATGTATTAAGTATATTTTAAGTACAAAATATATATTTGTAGTAAAAGTGATAGTTTTCGATAATAATGACTTACTAATAATGATAATCTCCTTTGATATTGAAAATACTGATTATAATGATTATATTGTTAGAAGTTATACTTTTGTTTATAATATTAATGGTAATACTACTGATTGCAAGAAATGATATTAATACTAATATTAGCGAAACTAATAATAACTTGCATTATTTTTATAGTAACAACAATAATAACCCTAATCACAATTATAATAATATTAGTAGTCCAAAAATGATCATTCAATAATAAGGATAACATTATTACTGCTTGTAGCGATAATAATAATAATTTTTATATCACTTATTAGGATACTAATAGTAATTATTATAATACTTAAAAAAATAAAAAAATAAATAATAATAATAATAATAATAATAATAATAATAATAATAATAATAATAATAACACAACAATAATATTAATCATAGTAATATCACTAATAACAATAACAATAATAATAATGATAATAATAATAATAATAATAATAATAATAATAATTATAAAAGAAATGATAATCAAAGGTGTGTACCCTCTTAATTGATTTTCTGGAAAAAAATGCTCCGGGCGGGACTTGAACCCGTGACCTCTCGAAACTCGCTAACACTCTTCACCACCGGACCACTACCATTTTTCTGAAGTAATACAACTCTAATATAAATATAACTCATCCTCTCTGTCTCACCTTCTTCTTCCTCTTTCCACAACTCACACAACCCAAATCAATTACAAAACATATAAACCATTTATATGTTGTCTTGAAATTATAAAACCGAACCATAATTCAATTAGATGTTTTCGGGATTAATTAAAACAGAAAAAGAAAGAAAAAAATAAATAAATATAAAAGAACCGCTGCTGTTGGTCACGGCTCAAAAAAAAAAATGATTATGATTTTGGATACGTTTTGGACAAAGTGTATAATACAAACTATGTTTCAAATGTTCTATAAAAACGTTTTCAATCATCAAATTCAACAGAAATGTCAAGAAATTTCTCAATTTGATCTTAGAACAAAAGTTGACTTTTTTTTATCAAAAACTTTGACTCTAAAATTACTCATCGATTTTGCGAATTGATAACTAATACTTTGCAGAAAGATCGTGTGAACGATTTCTAACAACTTTACATTTATACTTTTTGGATTTTGATTTGAAATCGGCTTTTGATGATTTGAGTTCAAGGCAGGGGAAACCGACGGGTTTATAACAAAAAAAATAAATAAATAAATACAGAAAATAGAGAGTAGATTGAGATATTTGACAGATTTTTGTAGTATTGAGAAATTGATGCATCAAGTTGCAGATAGGAACAAGATTATGTACTGGGTGATCGAGATATATAACCTACTCCCATTATATAACAGATTTTATAGTTTATAAAACATAATTAGTATAAATAATATAAATAATTGTATTAATAATAATAATTCTAATTATCTTAATAATAATAATTAGTAATGATAATAAATAAATAAAAAATAATAATAATATCACTAATGATAATAATATTATTAGTAATATTAATATGATGAATAATAATGATTTCTAATAATATTACTTATTATAATACTAGTTATAATAATACTATTATTAGTGATAATAGTAAGACTTCATACATATACCCATTTTCTTATCTGTAAATAATATTATTAATAATAATAATATCGAAATACAAATAATCATAATACAAATAATTTTGTTAGTAGTAATATTAATGATAATTATTGATGATTATGTAATAATAATATCTGCTAATAATATAATTAATAATTAAGTTATAATAAGTTACATATACCCATTTTTATAGAAAAATAGTAATACAAGTATTGATAATGATACTATAACAATTATATTTTTAAATTATAATTACGTATTATATGATAACACATGTTTGAATAATTAATATTTACCCATTTATATATATTACCATATATTAATAGTTATTAGCAAGAATCACATACATATATATATATATATATATATATATATATATATATATATATATATATATATATATATATATATATATATATATAGTTTCATATTCATGTACATTATAAGAATACATAATTATTATTATTTTACATTTTTATTTCTAATTGATTAAAGCGTATTTTATTTATTTAAAAAAAAATTATATATACTTATGTTTATATTTATATATATATAATTACATTTTTTTACACACATTTGTTCATGAATCGTCGAGAGTAGTCAAAGGTCAATTGAATATATAAATAAGTTCGAACTTTTTGAGACTCAGTTAAATATACTTTGCTTATTCTGTCGAAATCATATAAAGATTTAGGTTTAAATTTGGTCGGAAATTCCCGGGTCATCACACATTAGACCATGGTTCAGATCAAAGGAATTCTTCATTTCGTAAAACCTAAAAGAAATAAAAATTCAGAATGGGGGGAGAAGACTAGTTCTTTAGGGTCTGCTAGGGAAAGACCATTCGGATTCCATTCTCGAAAACTACACGAAAACAGAATATCTAACTCTAACAAAAATATATATTACCCTAAAAAGATTCGAACCTTCCCACACTTAGTTAGCTGTGGTGTCAAAATTGTGATTAACTTCATCTTCAACTTCCATCGGACTATCTATGTAATGTTTAACTCTGTGACCATTAACCTTAAATTCAATCCCATTTGAATTTATTAATTCTACTGTTCCGTACGGGAAAACTCTTTTAACTATGAATGGTCCAGACCATCTTGATTTCAATTTTCCAGAAAATAGCTTGAATCGTGAATTGAAAAGAAGAACTATGTCTCCTTCTTTAAATTCTTATGAACTTCTGATTCTTTTATCATGCCATTTCTTCATTCTTTCTTTATAGATTAACGAATTTTCGTATGCTTCATGTCTTAATTCTTCTAATTCATTTAGTTGACTTAAACGTAGACGTCTGGCTTCATGTAAATCAAGATTACATGTCTTCAAAGCCCAAAATGCTTTGTGTTCGATTTCTACTGGAAGGTGACATGCTTTTCCGTAAACGAGTCTAAAAGGTGTGGTTCCAATTGGAGTTTTGTAGGCTGTTCTAAAAGCCCAGAGTGCATCCTCCAATTTCATGGACCATTCCTTCAGATTTGATCCTACGGTTTTTTCTAGAATACGTTTTAATGCTCGGTTGGTATTTTCAACTTGTCCACTTGTTTGTGGATGATAAGCAGTGGAGATTTTATGAGTTACTCCATATCTTTTGAGAACTTTTTCAAGTTGATTTTTACAAAAATGAGTACCCCCGATCACTTATTAAAGCTTTCGGTGTTCCGAACCTTGCAAAAAGACGTTTTAAGAAGTTGACTACAACTCCTGCATCGTTAGTTGGAAGAGCTTGTGCTTCCACCCATTTAGATACATAATCAATGGAAACGAGAATGTAGAGATTATTATGAGATTTTGGAAATAGACCCATAAATTCAATACCCCAAATGTCAAATACTTCACATACTTGAATGACATTTTGTGGCATTTCATCACGTTGACTTATTTTTCTGGCCCTTTGACAAGCATCACAGGATTTGCAAAGAAGGTGCGCATCTTTGAAAATTGTAGGCCATTAGAATCCAGCATCGTATACTTTTCTTGCTGTGAGTTGAGGCCCATAATGCCCTCCTGTTGGTCTTGTGTGACAATGGTTTAAGATTTGACTAGCTTCAACTCCGAATACCCATCGGCGTATTATTCCATCGGGATAATTTTTAAACAAATGTGGATCTTCCCAGAAATAGTGTTTTATATCACTAAAGAATTTCTTTCGTTTTTGGTACGATAATCATTTTTCAAGGAATCCACATACTAAGTAGTTTGCATAGTCTGCAAACCATGAAATTTCACTATAATCTATCTTCAATAGATATTCATCAGGAAAGTTATCTTGTATGGCCGATTCATTTAGAACTTCTAATTCAGGATTTTCAAGACGAGAAAGATGATCAGCTGCGAGATTTTCTGCTCCCTTTTTGTCTCGAATTTCAATATCGAATTCTTGTAAGAGTAAGATCCAACGGATTAATCTTGGTTTGGCATCTTGTTTCGAAAAAAGATATCTAAGAGCAGAATGGTCGGTATAGACCACCGTTTTAGCTAGAACGAGATATGAACGAAATTTGTCAAAAGCAAAGACAATAACAAGGAGTTCTTTTTTAGTAGTTGTGTAATTCGTTTGTGCTCCTTATAATGTCTTACTAGCGTAATAAATAGGTTGAAATCATTTTTCAATCCTTTGTCCTAAAATGGCTCTCATTGCAAAATCACTTGCATCGCACATTAGTTCAAATGGTAGATTCCAATTTGGAGTTATCATGATCGGCGCATTAGTGAGTTTTTCATTAAGAATATTAAAAGATTTGATGCATTCATCTGAAAAGATGAATGGAGCATCCTTTTCTAGGAGTTTATTCATAGGAGTGGCAATTTTAGAAAATTTTTTTATGAAACGTCGGTAAAAACCGGCATGCCCTAAAAAACTCCTAACTCCTCTAACATTAGTGGGATGTGAAAGTTTAGCAATTACATCTACATTATCTCTATCCACTTCAATTCCTTCCTTTGAGATTTTATGACCGAGAACGATGCCTTCTCTAACCATGAAATGGCATTTCTCCCAATTAAGAACTAGATTTGATTGTTCGCATCTAATAAGCATTCGTTCAAGATTAACTAGACATGTTTCAAAAGTATCACCGAAGACTGAGAAGTCATCCATGAAAACTTCCATGCATTCTTCTATCATGTCGTGAAAAATCGCCATCATGCACCTTTGAAAGGTTGCAGGGGCGTTGCAAAGTCCAAATGGCATGCGTTTGTAAGCAAAAGTACCATAAGGGCACGTGAACGTGGTTTTTTCTTGGTCCTCGGGTGCTATTGGAATTTGAAAATATCCAGAAAAACCATCAAGAAAACAATAGTAACTATTCCCGGCTAATCTTTCCAACATTTGATCAATGAAAGGTAAGGGAAAGTGATCTTTTCTGGTGGCGTCATTTAATTTTCTATAATCAATACAAACACACCATCCTGTTACAGTCCTAGTAGGAATAATGTAACACCCGTTTTTCAGTTACACGTTATTTCGAGCGTCATTCGAAATACGAGGCATGTAAGTGTATATTTGGATCCCAAATAAAGTTGGAGTTGATGTTCTAAAACCTTACCATTGGATAGTAAATCTCATTACGTTTCCAACGATATTTGATTCGTCAAAAACGGAGTTACGGTTTGAAAGTTACGACCAAAACAAGTTCAGTTTCAGACTCAGACTTTGGGACTCCGTCCAGACTTCAGGACACCGTCCAACAATGAAGGTTAGGATGCCGTCCAAGCTTTTTGGACGCCGTCCAGAAGGCCTGACGGGCCAGCAGCTCTATTTTACTCAAATTAAAAGGGGTATTTGGGTCTTTTCACTTGGGGTCGGTTTGGAGCCTCTAAAACTGATCCAACCTCATTTATGGATCACATTTCACCCACCAACACTCTCATCTTCAAACCCTAGAGAGAGGAGGTGTTTTTAGTGAGAGAAAGCTTAATTTGGAGAAGAAGAAGTGTGATTCGGGTCGGGTCTCAAGAGTTAAAGTTGTTCCTTTCGTTCTCGGCTACATTTTGATTGTTATGGTAAACTCTAACTCCGAATTTTATTGTTAAGATTCTTGTTCATATTTAGGGATTGAACTAGTTTGGATTATAAACTCCATTCTTCATGAATTTGGGGGTTTTGCTTTATGTATTGTGTAAGTAAACCCGATTATTGTGGGTTTAGGGTTTGAGGACAAATTTGGTCATGGTTTGGGTGTTTAACCACTAGATTGTAATTGTGTTAGTGTTTAGATGTTCATAAGAACATGTTGGTATGACAAATGGGTGTTAACCTCAAATGTTGTCAAACTAAGTCATGAGATCGAGAATTTATGAACCGTGTATATAAAGGTTTGATTAAAGTGTTAAACGATGTTTTGGAAAGTAAATCACTAGTCGTTAGTGATTAAAGATGTTTTTGGGACTTATGTCAAATTGGATTGACTTTGAATGGGTCGGGATTACCACCCGTAGTGGTAATTGGTGAAGTCCACTTTAAGTGTCTAAATGGGCGGTTTGTGGTGGTAGGTATAAACCCTCGGTTAAGGGTGTTGGTGTCGAATTCCCTTGTAGGGAATGTGTGTTGATTGTGTGTATATCTATATGCGTATTATAGGTATGAGGTTTGCTCGGTTGCATTTGGAGGCGATTTACATATATGACTTGTGCGGGCAATTCGAGGTGAGTGGAATAATTATATGCGTATGTATATAATGTATCTATTTGTTGTAGCGTGAAAGGTGTAGTGTCGAGGTGTTAAGACACCACGTTTCACGTGAAGAGTGTAGCATCCAGGTGTTAAGATGCCACTCGGGTGTAGCATCGAGGTGTTAAGATGCCACCTAGGAGTGTAGTGTCGAGGTGTTAAGACACCACTCCGTAAAATAATGAGTGTTGCATCGAGGTGTTAAGATGCCACTCGGGGTGATGTGCCGAGGTGTTAAGGTGCCACCCTAGGGGTTAGTGGTGCGAGGTGTTAAGTGCCCTAACGGATGTTATGAACACCGATGGCGTTTTCGTGAGCGCCGTTCCCTTGTACTATTGGTTAACCATGGTTATTTGTGTTGTAGCGTAAGCATATTATATTTGTTCATATTATATATGCTTTTGTTATGCTAGCTTGATTATTGGAGGTTATAGCTTGTAATTGTGATGATAAGCTAATTGTGTTGCTAGCATGTATGCGGTATATGAGTAAGTGTTTGCAAGTAGGTATATTATATATGTATGTGTATAATTGTTGCATTCACTAAGCCTCGGCTTACCCCTCTCGCTGTTTACCTTTTTACAGGTATTGTGTTATTGATGCTAGCTAGTTGTTAGACTAGACGTGCAGGAGCGGTTGGGCTTGATGGGGTAGCTTTCGGATAATTGGACGCGGATGGGGTTTTGGTAGTCCCTGCGATTATGCTCTTGGTATCGGGTTGGGTTGTAGAGTTCTAATCCGTCTAAAGAGATAAATGGGTCGAAACTGCTACTTTATTTGTAAAACGGGTCATTGTGAGCCCGGGGTTGTAAAACTTGTTTTTATGGTGGCAATATCTTAGTTTTACTTAATATGTCATATTGTGAAAATGGTTTCGTTGAAAAGTGTCGGGGAGCGAGTTTTTTGCTCGCGTGTAAACAAAAACTGATCAGTCCACTTTAGTTCATTGGGACGCCGTCCCAAATCCTTGGACGTCGTCCTGGTCTTTATCTCTGGACGCCGTCCAGATATTGGGACACCGTCCAGATACGCTGTCTGACAAAAAAATTTTTAAGGCGTGTTTTTGGTAAAATGATGTCGGGTTGTTACAAGTGGTATCAGAGCATAGTCTAAGGGAATTAGGTGACCTTGAGATAGGTGCCTAGTCTTAGACTTATTGGCGATTGTGCGTTATTTGCGAGGCTTGTAGGAGTACGGGTCGGATTGAGATTTGTTAGTGCCTTAGAGTAGGTGACTAACTAGGACTAGTGCTTGACCAATGTGGGATTATGTGGGGCCTTATTTCGCGTGTAAATTAGTGCCTTAGATTGCTAGTGCCTAAGGTAAGTAGGCGAACGGGGACGTTGTTTTAGTGATTGTCACCTAGGTTGTAGGTTGACTTGTTGTTGCGGTGTACTTGTGTACATTTATTATTATATTGTATATAGGTGTATATATATGTATACAGGTATCTATTTCGTGCGGTGTCCTAGGGACGAATCTATTGGAGAGATTCGAATACTTGGCGGTTTGAGTGATCAAGTTTGCGGTAAGGACTTTGGTCATTCGGGTACTAGGAAATATCGCGTGTTATTTTGTGTGAATGTTGCGTCAGTCCGGATAAAGTACTTTGCGTGACCATGTGAAAATGGTAAGGTACGCATTTGTAATAGTGATCGATCACCATTATTACGAAAGTGTATCTTGACATCAAGCATGACATGACGAGTACCGAACGGAGGAAACGTGCATGGTTGGGGTAGATTCGGGATAAATGAGGAATCTTTATTGGTTCCTAAGTGATAGTTGTCTCGGGTGATGTGCTTGTAGTCGCATCGGGTTCGTTTCGAGTCGTGAAGTGTTACGATGGATTCAGTTAGTTAAGTGAGTGAGCCAACTCACAAGTTTGGTGCGTGCTTAGCCACCCTAAGTAGTGGGTGCATTATTGAGATTGTTATTGGTTTTAGTTACCCATCGTAACTAGGAAGATTGATTTACGTTTGCGTGTGTGCGACGAGGACTTGAATTCTGTAATGGAATGCGACAAGTCTAATGATTGTAGTTTTCAGTTACACTCGGTAGAGTGTGTGGTTAGAGAATCGTGTTAGGATTCTTGTTGTGAGTCGCCTTGGAATTGGCGAATCGAGGAGTCTTCGGGTCGTTAAACTCATGGAAGTGGGACCCGTGTAATGTTGATTGCGTTAGTGTGTTGTAGATTATAGGGCAACATTCCTAATGGAATATCCCTTGTAGTAGTGGTTTTATCGAGATGTAGAAGGGTGTAAGACTTGGTATCCCCGAGCATCTCCTTGTGTTAGATGAAGGGCCTCATTAGGCTATATCGTTTGGCCTTGTGGAAACTGCGGGTAGCGTGTGATCGCTAGGAACTTTCGATAAGACAATAAACCGTAAGGTTGTCGGGTAGGTATGACTTCGGGTCATTATTATAGAGATATGGGTGACATCGGGTGTATGGAACCTAAAGATCGATTTTCTAAAATTCATTTGATTGTGGTGGGAGTCTGCATGACACTGCGTCAGGTGCCTTTTTATACCTGCTAGTGTAATGTTCAACTCCGGTAGTGGTGTGATCACTTTGTGCTTAGGGTGCTCGTGAGATACCCTTGGAAGCATCGGAGATTATAATAGTGATCGACGGGTGATGGTAATTCGACGGTTGCGAAAGTCGAAGTTTAAGAGCATTGTGACGAATACTTCTTATGAAGTGACGGGTGAGCGAATCTTGTTGCTCTTTAGTGATAGACGGGTAAAGATGACCGGTGAGCCGGTGACAGACTTAATGGTCGGTTAGTCCGAAGGGTTTTGATGAAGTGTTGATATTGTGGTGGACGCAATTATGGTGTCAGAATTGGTCACTCTTCTCCATGAGAGTGAGCAATTGTTGATAACGATTCGTCAAGTGGAAGGTCGGGTGATCTCGACTGAGAATCACGACTAAGTAAGCGGCGTGACATATGCCTAGGCTTAGAGGCATATGTAAGACTTTGGTGGAGTTTGCTTTTCGAACGATTAAGGTAGTTAGTTGTGAATTGTGGTATGAAGGTGCGACTTCATCGCGTGTACGACGTCTCAAGTGATTGTGCATGTCGGCTCTGAGAGCCTAAAGCGAATTTGCGGTGAATTGATGTTTATGACCAACGGTGAGAATGGTCAGGTGTGACGTGGAATTACAATTCCGCGGGATGTTATCATCTTGGCGGTGAGAATAGGGAGATAAATCCTAAGTGGGGGAGTTTTTACTGCCGCCCAAGGAAAACTCCAGTGGTGTTATGTATAGTGAAATGTTGGAGCGTACCATGCTAAGCCTCAATGGGTATTCGGAGCTCCTAATGAGGAAGAGTGACAGGTTGCTAATGTCGACTCGAGATCGTGCTTTACGATTGTGAGTTACAACTCGAGAATGTTATGCGTGAAGATTGTGATGATGGGATCGAAGGAAGTGTAAGACTTCCTATGTAAGGTGGTCGTGTAGTACCAATGTGCGGTATGAGACCAAATGTGAAGTTTGAGATCCCGGAGTGAGAAAATGAAGTGTCGTTGAGGGTGCTCCCGTAGTGAAAAATCTGGGTTGTCATGAAACCCGGACAGTATAATTGAATGAGAATGAGTTCGATATCGTGGCGAATATCGTATTTTCCCTGTCGGGAAACGCAATCGTGAAGATTGTCAGTGGATTATTCCACTTTATGGACGAATGTGAGGCGGAGAGGGTCGATATTGACTGTCTCACATCGAGACACGCAGATGTTGTTTGTTTGTGAGAGTGTGCTCCCTAGTGATGCGACTGTTAGTTGCATTGAAATGTTGAGACCATCCTTAACGGACGGTCTAGGTAGGAAAGTTCACCCGGCGTGGTGAATATTTTTGTGAGTCGTGTGGCGAATTGCGGAAATTTTGTGATGATGATTCGCCGTTGATGGGATTTTGGTATACGAATAGCTTCTATGCTAGTACTAGGAAGCCGTATTGTATGGTTCAGAGGAGAAACCCTATGACGATGTGTTGATGTTTCGTCTAATTCGTGGTGTATTATTGTCGTCCTGGATTAATCCAGTGACGTATAGTCGTGTGTGGATCGATCGGCGGGAAAGTGGTGCTTCTTAAGTGTTATTGCAGGGTTATTAAATTTTTTTTTCGTTGAAGGAATGATCTGGTGTAGAGCCGGAGGGAGTTTGGTTCTTGGCCTAAAGAATATTCAGGAATGATCGGTCGAGTAGTACGGTTATGAACCGAATGAGTACGAAATTTTAAGGAAGCATGAATCCTTCTCGATTTGGATTAATGTAAGACTTGGTTCGCGGCGTAGTGAATTTAGAAGATCGGATAGGGCGATATAGTTATGGATGACGCTTGTTGCGTGTTGCAGCCGTGAGAACTTGAAGGAAAATGTGGTATTTTTCGTATTTCCTAAATGGAAATTCTGGACGTTGAGTGTATGAGATATCGTTTATTGCGGTAGTGCACGCTAGTGATTATTAGCGTGTGGTTAGATCTTCGGATTTGTAGAAGATGTTATGGATGTCGGGCTTGGTTGTGTTTCGTAAGATCGTGAGGCGTGACGACGATGTTTGTCGGCAAATTGTTCTACTCTTAGGACAATTGTGAAGTATATGGTATGAGTTTAGATACTCGGCGTAGGATCAACGGTTACGATTGTTACGACTCGTGGGTTGATTACCCAATATTGTGGTATTATGATGCGTTAGTGCACGAAACGAGGATTCGGATGAGTTTACTACTTGTGTGACTCCGCGTTGGAAGCGGAAATGTTCGTGGGAGAAGTGCTTAACTTCTAGTGTTTGTGCGGATCACGAGGACGTGATCCAATTTAAGTGGGGGAGAGTCGTAACACCCGTTTTTCAGTTACACGTTATTTCGAGCGTCATTCAAAATACGAGGCATGTAAGTGTATATTTGGATCCCAAATAAAGTTGGATTTGATGTTCTAAAACCTTACCATTGGATTGTAAATCTCATTACGTTTCCAACGATATTTGATTCGTCAAAAACGGAGTTACGGTTTGAAAGTTACGACCAAAACAAGTTCAATTTCAGACTCAGACTTTGGGACTCCGTCCAGACTTCAGGACGCCGTCCAACAATGAAGGTTAGGACGCCGTCCAAGCTTTTTGGACGCCGTCCAGAAGGCCTGACGGGCCAGCAGCTCTATTTTACTCAAATTAAAAGGGGTATTTGGGTCTTTTCACTTGGGGTCGGTTTGGAGCCTCTAAAACTGATCCAACCTCATTTATGGATCACATTTCACCCACTAACACTCTCATCTTCAAACCCTAGAGAGAGGAGGTGTTTTTAGTGAGAGAAAGCTTAATTTGGAGAAGAAGAAGTGTGATTCGGGTCGGGTCTCAAGAGTTAAAGTTGTTCCTTTCGTTCTCGGCTACATTTTGATTGTTATGGTAAACTCTAACTCCGAATTTTATTGTTAAGATTCTTGTTCATATTTAGGGATTGAACTAGTTTGGATTATAAACTCCATTCCTCATGAATTTGGGGGTTTTGCTTTATGTATTGTGTAAGTAAACCCGATTATTATGGGTTTAGGGTTTGAGGACAAATTTGGTCATGGTTTGGGTGTTTAACCACTAGATTGTAATTGTGTTAGTGTTTAGATGTTCATAAGAACATGTTGGTATGACAAATGGGTGTTAACCTCAAATGTTGTCAAACTAAGTCATGAGATCGAGAATTTATGAACCGTGTATATAAAGGTTTGATTAAAGTGTTAAACAATGTTTTGGAAAGTAAATCACTAGTCGTTAGTGATTAAAGATGTTTTTGGGACTTATGTCAAATTGGATTGACTTTAAATGGGTCGGGATTACCACCCGTAGTGGTAATTGGTGAAGTCCACTTTAAGTGTCTAAATGGGCGGTTTGTGGCGGTAGGTATAAACTCTCGGTTAAGGGTGTTGGTGTCGAATTCCCTTGTAGGGAATGTGTGTTGATTGTGTGTATATCTATATGCGTATTATAGGTATGAGGTTTGCTCGGTTGCATTTGGAGGCGATTTACATATATGACTTGTGCGGGCAATTCGAGGTGAGAGGAATAATTATATGCGTATGTATATAATGTATCTATTTGTTGTAGCATGAAAGGTGTAGTGTCGAGGTGTTAAGACACCACGTTTCACGTGAAGAGTGTAGCATCGAGGTGTTAAGATGCCACTCGGGTGTAGCATCGAGGTGTTAAGATGCCACCTAGGAGTGTAGTGTCGAGGTGTTAAGACACCACTCCGTAAAATAATGAGTGTTGCATCGAGGTGTTAAGATGCCACTCGGGGTGATGTGCCGAGGTGTTAAGGTGCCACCCTAGGGGTTAGTGGTGCGAGGTGTTAAGTGCCCTAACGGATGTTATGAACACCGATGGCGTTTTCACGAGCGCCGTTCCCTTGTACTATTGGTTAACCATGGTTATTTGTGTTGTAGCGTAAGCATATTATATTTGTTCATATTATATATGCTTTTGTTATGCTAGCTTGATTATTGGAGGTTATAGCTTGTAATTGTGATGATAAGCTAATTGTGTTGCTAGCATGTATGCGGTATATGAGTAAGTGTTTGCAAGTAGGTATATTATATATGTATGTGTATAATTATTGCATTCACTAAGCCTCGGCTTACCCCTCTCATTGTTTACCTTTTTACAGGTATTGTGTTATTGATGCAAGCTAGTTGTTAGACTAGACGTGCAGGAGCGGTTGGGCTTGATGGGGTAGCTTTCGGATAATTGGACGCGGATGGGGTTTTGGTAGTCCCCGCGATTATGCTCTTGGTATCGGGTTGGGTTGTAGAGTTCTAATCCGTCTAAAGAGATAAATGGGTCGAAACTGCTACTTTATTTGTAAAACGGGTCATTGTGAGCCCGGGGTTGTAAAACTTGTTTTTATGGTGGCAATATCTTAGTTTTACTTAATATGTCATATTGTGAAAATGGTTTCGTTGAAAAGTGTCGGGGAGCGAGTTTTTCGCTCGCGTGTAAACAAAAACTGATCAGTCCACTTTAGTTCATTGGGACGCCGTCCCAAATCCTTGGACGCCGTCCTGGTCTTTATCTCTGGACGCCGTCCAGATATTGGGACGCCGTCCAGATACGCTGTCTGACAAATTTTTTTTAAGGCGTGTTTTTGGTAAAATGATGTCGGGTTGTTACAAATAAGCTCATTTTTCTCATTTGTGATGACAGTCATGCCACCCTTCTTAGGTACGCATTGAACTGGGCTTACCCATGGACTATCAGAGATTGGATAAATTAAACCTGCATCTAGCAGTTTAATAATTTCTTTCTTAACAACATCTTGCATATTAGGATTTAGTCTTCGTTGGCGTTGCACATACGTTTTATGACCTTCTTTCATAAGGATTTTATGTGTGCAATACGAAGGACTTATGCCTTTAATATCATGAATTTTCCATGCAATAGCTGGTTTATGAGCTTTTAGCACAGAAATGAGTCGAGATTTTTCATTTTCCGTAAGAGAAGACGATATTATTACAGGTAATTCAGATTCACCATGTAAATAAGCGTATTCCAAATGGTTTGGAAGTGACTTTAACTCTAATGTCGGTGGTTCTTTTATCGATGATTTGTATCAATATCTGTCTTCTTCTTTTAGCATTTGTATTTCTTCTGTTGTTGGTTCATATCCATTAACCATGAGTGTGGCTAACATTTCAGCTTCATCAATTGGTTCAGTTCCTTCTCCTAAAGAACATTCTCCTGTTCCTTGTAATTATGGAAATTCTTCTAACAATTCTGCATGTGAATCTATAGTTTGAATATAATAACATGTATCATCTGCAGATTGCGGTTGTTGCATGGCTCTATCAACTGAAAAGGTAACACTCTCATCCTCTATACTTAGGGTCAGTTTCTTACCAAACACGTTTATTATTGCTTTAGCCGTGTTTAAGAATGATCTTCCTAATATGAGAGGAACTCGAGAATCTTCTTCCATGTCCAGAATAACAAAATCTACTGGAAATACTAAAGTACCAACTTTAACTAGCATGTTCTCCATTATCCCTCTAGGATATTTTACTGATCGATCTGCTAGTTGTATGCTTATTCGTGTTGGTTTCAACTCTCCAAGGTCTAGTTTAGCGTATAGTGAATACGGCATTAAATTTATACTAGCACCTAAGTCTGCCAATACTTCTATTGAACTAAGACTTCCCATAAAACATGGAATTGTGAAACTTCCTGGATCAGATAATTTTTCTGGTATCTTATTCAACAGCACTGCAGAACAATTAGCATTCATAGTAACAGCTGAGAGTTCTTCCATTTTCTTTCTATTTGTGATTAGATCTTTTAGGAATTTAGCATATCTTGGCATTCCTGAAATCACATCAATGAAATGAAGATTGACATTTATTTGTTTAAACATATCCAAGAATTTGGATTGCTCGGCTTCAAGTATCTCTTTTCTCATTTTACTTGGGTAAGGAAGTGGTGGTTGGTATGGTTTAACATAAGGTTTAGTCTTAACTGTGTTATCTTCATTAACCTTTTCAACTACCGGTTGTGTTTCCTTATCTTGCTCAGATTGTGGTTCTTGTGGAGTGGGAATAGCTTCATCAGAAATTACAGGTATTTCAGGTGGTTTAAGTGTAATACCACTTCTTGTGGTAATGGCTTTAGCTGTTTCATTCCGGGGGTTAGCATTTGTATCACTAGGTAGACTCCCCGGTTTTCTTTCACCTATCAACCTTGCTAGGTTGCTTACTTCTTGTTCCAGATTTTGAATAGAAGCTTGTTGATTTCTAAATGCTTGAGCATTTTGTTCATTGGTTTGTTTCTGAGATGTGAAAAACTGCGTTTGAGATTCAACTAGCTTCGACATCATGTCTTCTAAATTTGGCTTTTTATCATCAGTTTGTGGTGGTTTGTTTTGAAAAATAGGTCTTTACTAATTGTAAGTATTATTGGATACTTGTTGATTGCTAGGACCTTGTTGGTTATTGTATGGAACATTTCAGTTATAATTCTGATTTTGATTGTAGATTGGTCTTGGCGGTTGATAATTATTCTGATAATTATTTCCAGGCCTTTGGTTCATGTATGAAACATTCTCTCTTTGTTCCATTGTTTGTTCAATACTGAGACAATCTTTTGTCAAATGTGGTCCTCCACACTGCTCACAACTAATTCTTATTGAGTGAATATCTTTAGTCATCTTTTCCATTCGTCTCTCGACAACATCTATCTTTGCAGAAATGGAATCAAAGTCATGGCTAGAATCGGCTCTAGCTGCTTTAGATGATCTAACGACATCTTTTTCTTGGTGCCACTCATATGAATGGGAAGCAGTGTTATCAATAATTTTGTAAGCTTCAGTTGCTGTTTTCTTCATAATGGAACCACCAGCTGCTATATCGATGTCTTTCCGTATAGTGATGTCGCATCCTTGGTAGAATATTTGTACTATTTGATAAGTGTCTAAACCATGTTGCGGACATCCTCTTAATAACTTTCCAAATCTTGTCCACGCCTCATATAGAGTTTCATTTGGCTTTTGTGTGAACGTAAAAATATCTTCTTGAAGTCTCACGGCTTTAGATGCCGGAAAGAATCGTTTAAGAAATTTTTCAACTAAAACGTCCCATGTATCAATCACCCCTTCAGGTATCGATTCTAACCAATCTTTAGCTTCTCCCTTTAAAGTCCAGGGAAATAACATGAGATAGATTTGTTCATCCTCAACTTCTCTTATTTTAAATAGAGTACAGATCCTATTAAAGGTTCGAAGATGTTCGTTTGGATCTTCCTTCGGTGCACCACTAAATTGGCATTGATTAGTTACCATATGTGGGATTTGTCCTTTGATTTCATAATCTGGCGCATTAATGTCTGGTTGAGTAATTGCATGACCTTGGCCAGTGCGTTTAGCTCTCATTCGGTCTTCCATACTTAGAGGTTCCAGATTTTCCATGATTGAATTTGTTGAATCTGAATCACTAGAGGATTCTGATTTAATGGTTTGTTCCTCGACAATCTCTGTTTGAATGATTGGTGGTTCCAGAGGAAAGATTAGTGGTTCAGGATCTCTGAATTGTCCCTGAATATCCTCCGGATTCTCAATTGTGAGGTCGAGTTCAAAAAATGGATTATCGGAAATTTGAATTGGATTACTTGGTCGACTAGATGACGATTCTAAAGAAAAATCAACTGCAACAATATTGGCTAGATGTCTTGATAGAGTTACAGGTGGTGAACGTATAAAAGGTGGTGAACGTTTTGCTCGGTGCATTTACTGAATATCCTATTAGTTATAAAAGATAAAAATTATATAAGTTATCAAATTTAATAGACTTTTCTGATTTTTTCCACGTTTCGAATAGCCAATAGATGCAGCAGGTAGCCAGGACCCTTTAAATCGGAAGCCCACAACTCGCCACTAACAAATCCAACTATTACTACGAACCAGAAAATTTTGGATGTCTATCAATTTAACCGCTTAAAATAATTTTTCGGCGAAATTTAAAGAAATTTTAGAGAAGAAATAGAAAATTCTATGCCCAAAAAACTAGAGCGTCGAGAAATAAGAACGAAAAAGAAAAAGTGCGTCGAAAAAATAAGAGGTCGAAAAAAAATAGGCACCGAAAAATAAAAATAAGAAAGTAGCGCGTCGAAACTTAAAAAGGAACTAAAATTTATAAACAGCGTCGCATAATTCTAAAGTACCTAAATCTTAGTCTAAAGAAAAAGCACTCAAGGAATTTTACAACAAAGCCTAAAAATCTAGAAATAAAAATAACTATGGCAAAAACTATGACTTATAACTAAATACGAACGAAAAATACAAATATTACGCTAAAACAAATAAAAAGATACAAAATATAAAAATAAACTTAAAGTTGTAAAAAGTACAATTTTTATAAAAATATTATTTTTATATTATTTATTTATAAAAGTATTAATTTTATAATTTATTAAAACTAATTAAAACTAAAAATACAAATTAAACAAACTAATATTAGAAATTAATTAATTAATAAACCCTAATTAGGGTAAATAATTAATAATAATAATTATTATTAACTAACCCTAATTCGATCAGCTTATGTACCAGGCCTGTCAAATCAAGCCATGCGATCGCATGGGTTGATAGTAAAAATCCCATGCGAACGCATGAGCCTCGGTTCCAGGCCAAATATTGGGCTGCTACAGTACCGGGCCGAGTTCTTTTTTCCTGTTTTTAATTTTCTGTTTTATAATTATATAAATTATTTATATAAGATAAATAAAAACTTAAATTTTAAAAAAAACTAAAATAGAAATAAAAATACTTTATAATTTATATATTTTAAACAACTCTTAATATATATATATATATATATATATATATATATATATATATATATATATATATATATATATATATATATATATATATATATATATATATATTTACTTTTGTATTTTTAATATTTAAAACGTATTTTTACAAAAGTAAATTAAAAATCTTTTTTTTATATATAGCGTTTCGCTTTCGACGTTGTTTTTCCCCTACAGCGGCGCCAAAAATACATGATGTGCGTAGAGGAGTATACAAAATAGTTATATATTTACTACGAAATACTATTAAATACGATACAATTTTACACAAGTTATTTATTTATTTATAGAATGGATATACCTAAACCTTGCTACAACACTTATAGGCAGTATACCTAATCGTATAGTAGTGTAGTTTTTAGTAAGTCCGGTTCGTTCCACAGGGAGCTAGCCAAGTTTAAAGCTATATTTTTAAAACTATATTTGTATAAATATAAATATAAATATAAGTAGTATTATTATTATAAAAGGGGTTTTTACCGTTTAATGACCGGTTTGTCGATTTAAAAACTTAAGTCGCAGTTAAAACCTAATGTAAAATATTAAATATATAAAAGACTTTATTTAAATGCGATAAATAAAATGACAATAAATAAAATTGCGATAATTAAAAAGTACGATAATTAAAATGATAATAAATTAAAGTGCGATAATTAAAAGTGCAATTAAATATGAAATAAAGGAATTATGCTTATTTAAACTTCTGTAATCATGATGTTTGACGTGTTGATTTTAGTTTATTACCATGGGTTAATTGTCCTTTGTCCTGGATTATTCAATATGTCCGTCTGGTTTTTGTCCATAACAGTCCATCAGTCATAAATATAAAGTGCGAGTGTCCTCGTCAAATTATCCTTATATCCGAAGTCAAATATTCCAACTAATTGGGGACTTAAACTATAATTACACCAATTTTTCTTGTATATAATTCACCCCTGTTTTAATAAGTCCATTGACTATTAATCCATTCCCGTGTCCGGTTAAATGAACAATTATTAGTACTTATAAATATCCCGCCCATCGTGTCCGATCGAGTGTATATGGTTATTTATAGGTACGTCCAATTGTAAATCTTTATATTAAATTAACAAACTATCATTTAATTAAGCAAAAATAAAGCCCATTAATAGCCCATAGTCTAATTTCCACAAGTGTCGTTCTTTTGTCCAAACCTCAATTATGGTACAAAGCCCAATTACTCAATTTTAATATTTTAGCCCAACATCACGATTACTTCGGCTTAAATAAGTATAATAATAACTTAGCTACGAGACATTAATTTAAAAAGGTTGAACATAACTTACAATGATTAATAATAGCGTAGCTTTACACGGACAGAATTTCGACTTACACCCTTACAACATTCGCTAACATACCCTTATTATTAAACTTTAATATTAAAATTATAATTAAACTATAAATATAAATATATATCGTGTGAGGGAGAGGAAAGAAAAAGATGTGTAAACATTCGATCAAAAACTGCGAAATTTATAGATGTAGCCAGATATTTGCTGCCATGCGATCGCATGGAGATTGTTCTTGCTGGCCATGCGATCGCATGGCCTGGGATTCCAGCTCACATTCGATTGTTTGCTTCTTGCCGACGGTTTTATTAAATAATATAATATATAAATAATTTTAAGAATTAATTATATATTATATTATAATAGTTGACTTGTAATTTTTAGTCCGTTGCGTCGAGCGTTGAGAGTTGACTCTGGTCCCGGTTCCAGATTTTCGAACGTCCTTGCGTACAATTTAATATCTTGTATTTTGCGTTTTGCGTCTTGTATTCTTGTAATTTTGAGACGTTTCTCATCAATAATTTGAACCACTTTTATTGTACTTTATACTTTTTAGCTTTTTGGTCGTTTGCGTCTTCAATTCGTCGAATCTGTCTTTTGTCTTCACCTTTTATTATTTAAACGAATATCACTTGTAAATAGAACAATTGCAACTAAAAGCTTGTCTTTCTTGAGGGATAATGCTATGAAATATATGTTCGTTTTTAGCATTATCAGATATATTATTATTAATTTATACTAAATTAAATTTACACTAATTTTATATCAGATTAACTTTACTACTTAATATGTAATATATAAATTGACATTTTTGTTTATTATTATAAGATGTAGCATCTGTTTAATACATGTAACTTCAATTGACCTTTAAAAAAATGAGATAAAGGCTACCAAATAGTTTTATATTTTTATTTTTGTTATAATGTAGACTATATACTCGAAAAAATACCATTGTAAGTTACATACTTTCAAAAAGTGTTCTTGTATAGGCTATTGGTGACTGATTACCCGCGTGTGACGTATACTGAAAAATAAAAGTATAAAATCATTTGGTAACCTTGACCCTATTTAGTAGTCTTAACCTTTTTTAAAAGTATGTAGACTATATACACAGAAAAATACCAGTGGAAGTGAAGTAAGTGTTTTATAGCTAAAATGTTTATAATGTGCACGAACAAAACAATTACGTAATTGTGGGTTCATAACACATGGAAGTACATTCATATCGAGAGAATTTTGATCGGAGCTTTGGATTGAGAGATGTTAAATCAAAATATGTTGAAATTGAAGGATTTTTCAGCGCAACGTCGGTAAAATATTTAATGTATTTTCGGTAGCATTTATATATTTATGATTTTCTGATATGTTATATTATGGATGTTGTGTGATAATATGAATGTGCTTGGATGTGTCTACGTAGAAATATGAATTTTTGAAATCACAGCCTTCTTATGTTACATTCTGCGCAGTTTATTTAAAACGATTATTGTGTCTCCGGTAATCATTGGATCCTCGAGATGTTTGTAGATAAGTTATAAGACACTTGGATCTACGTTGTCTTAAAATTTTAGCTTCATTTGAGTGTAGATTTGCATACATCATATTTTGAAGTTGTTGTTGATGGTTATCTAGCTAGATAACAAAGGCTATATTTTTCGGTTTGGGGAAATACATACTAACATGTAGTTTCGGAAAAATTACAGACTAACATGTAGTCTGGAATTTCCAGACCAGATTTTCCATATTTTCGAAATTTTTAGACTTCGAGAATTTACGGGTTCGAGCTAATATAGGCGATCAAAGACTATGATGTGCATAGACTTTAACGATCACATACTCAAGAGTGAACGTAGCCAAACGAAGTTAGACCTAAATAATAACTGACTCGTGTGAATTCAACCCCTAGTTCAACCCATAAGACATTTATGAAGCCGATGAAGAAACCCTCAATTTGAATTAGCAAAAGCAATGTCTCCTTACATAATATGATTAAGATGTTCAACATTTATACGCAATTGGTTAAAATGTTCTTCATGCATATATTCAAATGTGGTTTGTCATTACTCATAGGCTATGTCAAATTTATATACATCAAATTGATATGGTATATTGTGAACTATTCGTGAAAAAATTATTAGCCTACGTTGGATATATAATTTATTTATATTACTGATAATAAATTAATCACATAAACAAACTCATATACATTGTTTCTTTAGATCCATTCAATTTGAGGGAAAAGTAATTGATCATGCATATTTTTACCATAGTGTTTAACATGCATGCTCAATACGTTATTGGGGTTTAAGGATCTTAGAACGAGGCTCTCCGGTCCGGCTACCGTGAATAACCCTGGCCGACATGATGATGTCGGCGGGGTGGCCAAGTGATTAAGTCCACCTTCGATGACAGGTCGTCGACCTGAAGGCCCCTAGTAAGGTCGTAGGTGCTAGTTAATCAAGAAACTAACTGTTAACCTTGAGAAGATGCTAGATGATGTTGGATACGTAAGACGTGTAGCAGATGATGGTTACGTAACGTGATTGTGTCTAGAATGATAGTTAGGGTTTGTATATATAGGCCAACCCTAATTCTAGAACCATCCGAGATAAAGGCAATCCTTTCCATAACAAACTCCCCCGAATCACGGATGCAATTATGGAAAAGATATTTACTTGATAGCCAAGTACTGCTGTACCAGGAACAAAGGCATTAGGTAGGAATCCGCATACCGCATAACGCACATGAGCACACGCATATGCACCCTAGTGGGTGCCCGCATACATATTGGGTGCGCATGCGGGTTGCGGTATCATTATGTCCCCCCAGTTTGATGTTATATGGCTCAAGACATATGATATCAAACTATTAAGCGGAAAAAACAAGAAAACGGCTAGCATTCAATGTTCCGCGTGCGTTTCGAGGTCATTTAATGCCTGTCACTGTCGCAGAAGACCATTCGGCTGACAAGACGTAAAGTGGCAGTTGGCAGGCGCGTGTCAGCCACGCGCTCATAGGTAACCATACCCAACTGACATCCACGCGCGCACTTAAAATGCCACCCGTTGATCGCGTAACACGTGTACAGCCACGATCAACCCATTCCTCCCCATGACTCCAAATCGTCACTATAAATAGCCCCAATTCACACACATTTCCATTTTTCTGCTCCAAGCTTCCCCAATACGCTGCTATATTCAATTCCGATCAAATCCTAAATACTCCGGCCACCGTCTAAAGGTTAGTAATTCTCCAATCACTCTATAGAAAATGACTAAGGCTAACGAGACCTATGTAGATAGTGTTAGATCGATTATAGAGCAGAAACACATTGATTACTTAGTCAAACAATACCCACCGTTAGCAAAGTACAATCCGGTGCCACCCCTGTCTAATCAGCGTGCTCACGAGCCACCGGAGAAGAAGGTGGCCATCTACGAACATGCGTCCAAGCACGGCAACTTTAGGGTTCCCCCCTCCGACTTCTTCCTAGGCGTACTAGACCACTTCAGAGTGGGATTAGGGCAACTACACCCTTATGCCATAGGTAAAATAGTACTGTTTGAGATGTGGTGCGTCGCACTCAACAATGTACCACTTGTTAAAGTTTTCTGTCATCTGTACCGCTTAGCCAATCACCACAAATCCTGGTTCACCTTCTTCGCCAGACAAAATTTCACAAAAACCCCAAAGTCGAATGCGGGTAACTGGAAAGAAACGTTCTTTTACATTGACCAAACTGTAGTTGGTACCAATTTTCCGCAAATGCTTATATGGTGCGAGAAGGTGGAGAAGGATGTGAACAAAACCCCGGTCCTTGATGACGAGGAAACAAAGCTATTGGCGGAGTGCGCTAACGCACAGCTGGTGCACTGGTCATACGGGAACGTAATGTTGCGGTTAGGGAAGATCTCCGCACACTGGCCATGGGAAGATGTGCGTCCAGCCATAGTCGGACCGGATGGAAAGGGTAGGAATAGTATAATCACGTACTAACATAACAGTTTGCTATTTATATGTGCTAACACATGCGTGCATGTTTGTAGAGATGAAGATGAAGAAAGTACTGACTGCAGAGGAGATCGTGGGCATCTCCTTCCGTAAGCAGAATGTGAACCAGCAGTTGGAGCAGGAGAATGCTGGCGAGAATGCACCTGCCACCTCTGGTAATAAGCGCAAGGCCGCCGAAGCCTCCCAACCCTAACAGAAGAAGAAGAAACTCACTCCCAAACAGAGGGAGGACAAGCGGAACGACAACTTCATTCCCATCGAACCCCGTTAAGCGGATCTGCCTCCCCCATCTTCTGGTAAGAGTTCTGCTTTCGCGCATACCGCATACTTAAGTTTGCATTTATTTAACCATTTATTAATACACAGAGCATGCTGAAGAGACGCATCACACCCCACCGCTGGTCAATCTGGACCTTGAAGCTACCGCCGAGTCAAAGGACAAGACGATACACCTGGACTCCGAGTCTACACCAACCCCGCCACATGGCAGTTTTCGATTGGCGAACCTGGCGCAGCTTACCCAGTCATCGGTGGAAAATGCCGTAGAGCAATCAGCCTTCCTCCAACAAATCTTCCCGGCTGAGTTCCGCAACCAACTAGCCGCACTTCCATTTAATCAGGCGCTCAACGCCTTCATCCAAAACGGCCTTGTCTTTTTTGGCATTGTTGCGGATCAAGCCCGCCGTTCCACTAACCTGTATCAAGTGGCCATGCGGAAATAAACAGAATTAGGGCTGCTGCAAGCGGGGGTTGAGCAGGTTAAGAAAGACAGGGACGCCGCGGAAGAAGCGCGCAAGGCGGTAGAGTTAACTGCGGCGGAAACTAAAACCGCATTGATTGAAGAGAGAAAGAAAAACCGTGAGCTGGTTGGGGCGGTTGACCAGTCCAAGGGGGAGACTGAGCGTCTGCGGGTGGAGCTGGAAAAGGTTACAAGGGAGAAGGATAATGCGGTGACGGGCCGCGAGCTAGCAGAGGCGGACTTGATAAAGCTTCGCACCGCTCTTCCTACCATTGCGCAGAAGGTGATGGATTCCGGGCCTGTGTTCGACAAGTTCAATGCCTACGTTGATGCGGTTAAAGACCACGAAATCAACAAGGCAGTGCTAGAGGTGATCCAAGCCGGCGGGCTCACACCGCCGTACCCCGACGTCGTGCAGAAAAAATTGAAGGAGGGTACGACTGCGGTGCTCATGGAAGCGGAAGAAGCCATCACTGCCATCCCGATCCCCCTAATTAATGCGTTTGCAGCGGACCCTAATATGTCGATTGATGGGTTCCTCAAGGACGATTATTAGGTTGTTGTAATAGTTAGCGCCGTAAGTCCTATGCTTAGGCAGGCAATTGTAAATACAATTTTTGGGCCTTAAGTCCCGTAATGGGCAGGCGTTTGAAACAACTACCATTTGTAATAACTTTATGTATATATTATCGTGTTATGCATGCGTAGTGTATTAATTTTTTTTATATATCGCGAATCAAAACAAAGAATTAACCGCATGCCCATGCGCATAGTTAACTAAAACTTATGCGTATGATCAGGTACTGCGTAAAATAAACCAATACTTTAGCGATTTTACCTTGAACAACTTAGACTCAAAAGCTACTGCGTTATTGCTTTGTCATGTGCTAGGGGTGCACTTTAGCTGTATGGTAAGCAACGCAACTAAAAACAAACCAATGCTTTTATGCTTAAGAGTTCCTCACGCAAACCAATGCGAGAGTAATTACGCAATAGCAAACCAATGCTTGTATTTTTAAGTCGACTTGGCAGCCATCTAGTCTGCGTGGATCTTGGCTAGGGGAAAACCAATTCCCTTCGCCTGTCGTTAATGTCTAGCCTTGTAACCAAACAGGCTTCTGCAGCACGGGGGCTAGAGGACACCCCTTAAGTAGGCAGGAACCGCATACAAAAAGAAAAACAATAAAAGTATGCGCGAGTAAATATTCAATTGGCATTAATAATGATTACAACCGCGACACATCCAAACGGACGGAAAATACATAGAAAAAATAATGCGCTAAAATAAATTGGAGTGATCAAGTCCATCCAACTACATATAACATTTTTTCAACAATGTCGCGTGCCAAGTGGTTTCACAGGTTTTCCATCTAATGTCTCGAGATGGTATGCCCCGGTGTTGCTTGCTTTTGCTACCCTATACGGGCCTTCCCAGCGGGAGCCCAATTTCCCAGTATCCTCCGCATGACTTGCGTCATTCTGACGCCAACCTAAGTCCCCGCACTTATAAGAGCGCGAATGCACACACTGATTGTAGTACTTTGCAATTTTCTGCTTGTTATTAGCTTCATTTACCGCCGCAGAGAGTCTGCGTTCTTCAAGCAGATTAAGATTTTCCCGCAAAGCTTCTGAGTTATTTTGTTCGTCAAAATTCTGTATGCGGAATGTTGGTACCCCAACTTCTGCGGGCACAACAGCTTCTGATCCATAGACCAAACTGAACGGAGTCTCACCAGTGCTTGCTTTGGGCGTTGTTCTATGCGCCCACAAAACCTTTGGCAGTTCGTCTACCCAACCAACTCTACCATGGCCCAACCTAGCTTTGATTCCAGCCACTATGTCCCAGTTGGTGACTTCGCACTGGCCGTTCACCTGCGGATGCGCAACGGATGTAAAAGTTTGCTTAATATTAAGCTCTGCGCACCAGCTTTGGAAAGGATCTCCCGCAAATTGCGTACCATTATCACTAACAATTTCGTTTGGTATACCGAATCGACAAACTATGTCTTCCCATACAAAATTACGCACCCTTTTTCCTGATATTGTCGCCAGCGGTCGTGCTTCAAACCATTTCGTGAAATAGTCGATTGCAACAATCAAGAATTTGATGTTTCCTGCGTGTGCAGAGTATGCGTAAGATACTGACGTAAATAGCATACGGTATAAAATAAATGAGAATATTACCTCGGCCATTTGGAAATGGTCCGACTATGTCAATTGCCCATTTATAGAATGACCATGGTGAGGAGACTGGTATCATAGGATGCGTAGGTGCCCTGCTGATAGGTGCATGTATTTGGCAAGATTCGCATTGCTTCACTATCCGCGCGGTATCTGCGTACATAGTGGGCCAATAATAACCTAGCCGCATAATTTTTGACACAATAGACCTGTGCCCCGAATGAAGAGCGCATGCATCTTCATGTACCTCGCGTATAACCTCCTCTGCCTCTTTCGGACCAATACACCTTAAGTGCGGCCCTAAATAAGTTTTTCGATATACAACGTCACCCTCAAGGGCATACAGTGGTGCCTTAGTGCGGACCTTCCTCGCATCAACGGAATCCGCAGGTGATGTGCCGTCCCGCAGGAAAGCAATAATAGGTGTCATCCATGTTGAGCTGGATTCCTCAACAGGTGCTACCAAAGGCATCATAACAATGGATTTCGCATGCAATTCTTCTATAAGAACTTTCTTCCCCAGATAATCAAAAGCCAAAGCGGCCAATTTGCTAAGCTTATCCGCTTTCTTATTTTACCCCCGCATTACGTGGGAGATTTGAAAAGCTTCAAACTGGTCAGCGAGGTTATGAACAGGCGATAAATATTGCTGCATGGCCATGTCGTACGCTTCAAAGTCCCCGCTGACTTGACTACATACCAGCTTTGAATCCACATAAGCGTGCAGAATTTTAACATTCAATTTATGCGCAATGCGCATACCCGCTAACAGAGCCTCATATTCTGCTTCGTTGTTCGTAACAGCAAAATTAAACCGTAGCGCATATGTATGCTCTTCGCCATCTGGACCAGTTAAAATTACACCCGCACCCGCGCCAGCTGCACTGCAGGCACCATCGGTATATAACTCCCATGGTGACAAAGTTGGTGCAGGCGTATCTTGATGTTCTGCTGATTCCTCGACATTCGCAGGTAACTCTGCTAGGTAATCCGCAAGTATTTGACCCTTAACCGCGCTTCGCGAAGAAAAATTTATTTCATGCTCCCCTAACTCAACAGCCCATTTAGCCATTCGGCCAGAGATTTCGGGTTTATAAAGTACCTGAAACATAAGATGATTGCGTTAGTCAAAGCGGTATTCCCGGTCATTGCCGTAAATTAGGTTTTTACCAACCTGCTTGATTGGCTGATCAGTTAGAACTACAACTGGGTGTGCTTGAAAATATCGGCGTAAACGCCGCGCCGTATGGACTAGCGCATATACTAGCTTTTCTATTGGTGCATAGTTTACTTCGCTTACTGTCAGCGTCTTGCTTACGAAGTAGACCGGCATTTGCGTCTGAGAAAACCTCAGCATTAATTGTATATGAAATAAACAATTCATAAATAAAAGGAAATGGATTACCTTTCCGTGATCTGTGATAAGAACCGAGCTGATAGCTTCTTTTGATGTCGCAAGATACAGCGTAAGCGTTTCTCCTGATACTGGCGCGGTGAGTGTTGGTAATTCAGTGAGCACCTTCTTCATCTCCTGAAAAGCTGATTCTGCTTCATGAGTCCATACAAAGTCTTTTTTCTTTAAACAATTCTTCAAAGTGTTGAAGAATGGCAATTGCCGCTCTGCGGGTTTCGACAAAAACCGCGTGATTGCCGCAAGCTTCCCGGTGAGACTCTGCACGTATTTCTTTGTCTTCGGAGATGGCAAACTCTCAATGGCTTCAATATTTTTGGGATTTGCCCTGATTCCCCGCGTTGTCACCACATGACCTAGAAACTTGCCTTCCTCTTCCCCAAAACTACATTTGAGCGGGTTAAGCTTCATGTTTATCCTGCGTAGAGACGCAAACATTTCTAGGATGTCCGCGAGCATTTCTTCTTCAGTGTTGCTCTTAATCACCAAGTCATCAACGTACGCTTCATGATTCCTACCAATTTGGTGTTTGAATGCCGCATCAATTACGCGCTGATAGGTTGCGCCTGCGTTTTTTAATCCGAAGGGCATCTTCCTATAACAGTAAATACTTTGCGGCGTATGGAAAGCAGTCTTGTCCTCATCTTCCGCAGCCATTAAGATTTGGTGATAACCCTTGTACGCATCTAGAAAACACTTGTACCGGAACCCTGACAGTGATTCCACCTTCCAGTCTATTTTCGGGAGAGGGTAGTTGTCCTTAGGACACGCTTTATTAATGTCTTTAAAATCAACGCACATCCGCCAATTACCATCAGCCTTTTTGACTAACACAGGATTAGCAACCCATGTCTGATACCGCACCTCCCGCAGGATGTTTGCTTTGACAAGATTATCCACTTCTGCGCACAACCAATCACTACGCTCAAGAGCCATATGCCGCTTCTTTTGTCTAACGGGTGTGTGTGACGGGTTAACATTCAATTTATGTTCCGTAATGTCTCGCGGTACCCCCGACATGTCTGATTCACGCCACACGAAAACATCTGCGTTAGCGGTCAATATTCCGTGCAATTTGGCCTTTGTTTCGGCTGACAAGCCTGTACCGATTTTAATCCGCTTATCCGGATGTAAACAGTTTGCTATGACCGCACTGCTTGCGAGTTGTTCTCCTACGCTGGGAATGTTTACAGGCACAACTGAACCACACAACTCGGTTGTTTGATGTGAAGTAATTGTGGCGACCCCTCCCTTCGTAGGAAACTTTATCAAACCATGCACCACCGACGGTATAATGTTAAAACTTCGTATGAAATTTCTCCCGAGCAACGCGTTGTACCGTTAAGTTGAACGAACCACGTAAAAGTTAACTAACTCGTGTCTAACCAATTGCGGATTCTTGTCATCCGCGAGTTCTATTATTAGCTCTATCCGGCCTAGCGGCCATGAGCTTTCCCCGGAGAACCCAGATAACGTAATATCAGACTGGTGTAGCTGCGTTTTAACTTCTGCAGGGAGGAAACGATAGCAATGCTCGTACATAATGTCCACGCCACTCCCGATGTCAATATGCATGCGTTTAACTTGTACTACGCAAGTAGGGATGCGACACTTGATGATAATGGGCTCGTTAACTATGTTGATTGACATTACAGGAGGAAACGTGATTGGGAGAAGTTCCCAGTCATGGTGATCATTGTACTTTCTCCGCTGGCTAACTTTCTCTGCGTCGACCTTATTAATGGTTAAGTCGGCATTTTTTGTTTTATCAACCTTTTGCCATGCGAAAGTTTTAGCCTTCGACCCTTCTTTGCGGATTTTCCCTTGTCCTTCTTAGGTGGTTTTAGGTGATCCAATTTACCTGCGCTTAGTGCCTCGAGCACTCGTTCCATCAAGTTTTTGCATCGATTAGTGTCATGCCCGTAATCGTCATGGAATTCGCAATACTTTGTTTTATCCCGCTTACCAAATTTTGTAAGCGGGGTTGGAACCGCAAAGGTTGCGCACACTGGTTCGGTTGCCAAAATTTCTTTTGGCGTTTTAGACAAACTTTTAAGCAGCGCATAGTTCTGATTATTGATGCCGCGCTGATTATTTTCGATAATTGCCACTTGATTTTCCTTTATCATTCCTTATAGGACCACTGCTAGGATACCTTCCGCGAGAGTTTTTGCCATGATTTTGATCACGCGAACGATCATCATCGTCTTTCCTCTCGTTGCGTGAACTAGCTGTTGGAATATCATTATCTTCGCCACTCCGCATATAGTCATGGCATTCATTAAGTGCTTCAGCATAAGTTGTTGGGACCGTATGGCGCAGACGCCTTACCAGTGTTGGATGACGTTATGAGTTTATACCATGTATGAGTCCGGAAATCTGTTGCTCTGGCTTGAGATCTGGTATGCGCAGACACTCATTAGTATATCTTGTGAGAAATTCACCCAAAGATTCCTTGGATTTTTGCACAACATCATGACATTCGATATGAGTGCGTTTGCGTGGCCTCTGATTCTGATATTGCAGCTAGAATTTCGTCCGCAGATCCATAAACCCGGCTATACTACCCGCCGGCAGTTTATTAAACCATTCACGAGCAATACCCTGCAGTGTCATTGGAAATATCTGACACGCAACCGGATCCACCCAACCTTGAGTGCGCATTGCACCTTCAAAATGCTATAAGAAGTCATCTAGATCAGTTAAGCCATTGTAAGTACCCAACGTATGAGGTATCTTTGGCGTAGATGGAAACGGATACGCAGCTATATGCGGAGGAAACTTATCAAAAGTTGTTGGTAGCTCAAAAGGTGGTTTAACAGGGTCACCTTTGAGCCCTGCGAAGAAATGCCTCATCATATCCTGAACAAAATCAGGTTGTGAAAACAAGTGGACCATGTCAGGAGGTGCCGCCTGCATAAATTGGCTTGCGAGATTCACCTGCCCTTGAATATTTTGCCAGGGCTGCCCTGGCGTCTGCGGATACAACCAAGGCTGATTTGAAAAAGAAGGCAGTCTTGCCGGCGCAGAGTATACGGGTATCTGAAAAGGTGCCGAAACCTGTGGCGTATATGCATGCGAGATCTGAGGATATGCCGCTATAAGCTCAACCGTATGCGCAGTGCTTTGCTGTTCTGCGGTTATCGGCGTCCAATGAGAATTGGTGAAATGTCCCGTTCTTATTGATTAAACACGTTCCATATTAATTGATTTCGTTGCGAGGTTTTGACCTCTATATGAGACGTTTTTCAAAGACTGCATTCATTTTTAAAACAAACCATAACCTTTATTTCATAGATAAAGGTTTTAAAAAGCTTTAAGTAGATTATCAAATAATGATAATCTAAAATATCCTGTTTACACACGACCATTACATAATGGTTTACAATACAAATATGTTACAACAAAATAAGTTTCTTGAATGCAGTTTTTACACAATATCATACAAGCATGGACTCCAAATCTCGTCCTTATTTAAGTATGCGACAGCGGAAGCTCTTAATATTCACCTGAGAATAAACATGCTTTAAACGTCAACAAAAATGTTGGTGAGTTATAGGTTTAACCTATATATATCAAATCGTAACAATAGACCACAAGATTTCATATTTCAATACACATCCCATACATAGAGATAAAAATCATTCATATGGTGAACACCTGGTAACCAACTTTAACAAGATGCATATATAAGAATATCCCCATCATTCCGGGACACCCTTCGGATATGATATAAATTTCGAAGTACTAAAGCATCCGGTACTTTGGATGGGGTTTGTTAGGCCCAATAGATCTATCTTTAGGATTCGCGTCAATTAGGGTGTCTGTTCCCTAATTCTTAGATTACCAGACTTAATAAAAAGGGGCATATTCGATTTCGATAATTCAACCATAGAATGTAGTTTCACGTACTTGTGTCTATTTTGTAAATCATTTATAAAATCTGCATGTATTCTCATCCCAAAAATATTAGATTTTAAAAGTGGGACTATAACTCACTTTCACAGATTTTTACTTCGTCGGGAAGTAAGACTTGGCCACTGGTTGATTCACGAACCTATAACAATATATACATATATATCAAAGTATGTTCAAAATATATTTACAACACTTTTAATATATTTTGATGTTTTAAGTTTATTAAGTCAGCTGTCCTCGTTAGTAACCTACAACTAGTTGTCCACAGTTAGATGTACAGAAATAAATCGATAAATATTATCTTGAATCAATCCACGACCCAGTGTATACGTATCTCAGTATTGATCACAACTCAAACTATATATATTTTGGAATCAACCTCAACCCTGTATAGCTAACTCCAACATTCACATATAGAGTGTCTATGGTTGTTCCGAAATATATATAGATGTGTCGACATGATAGGTCGAAACATTGTATACGTGTCTATGGTATCTCAAGATTACATAATACACAATACAAGTTGATTAAGTTATGGTTGGAATAGATTTGTTACCAATTTTCACGTAGCTAAAATAAGAAAAATTATCCAATCTTGTTTTACCCATAACTTCTTCATTTTAAATCCGTTTTGAGTGAATCAAATTGCTATGGTTTCATATTGAACTATATTTTATGAATCTAAACATAAAAAGTATAGGTTTATAGTCAGAAAAATAAGTTACAAGTCGTTTTTGTAAAGGTAGTCATTTCAGTCGAAAGAACGACGTCTAGATGACCATTTTAGAAAACATACTTGCACTTTGAGTTTAACCATAATTTTTGGATATAGTTTCATGTTCATAATAAAAATCATTTTCTCAGAATAACAACTTTTAAATCAAAGTTTATCATAGTTTTTAATTAACTAACCCAAAACAGCCCGCGGTGTTACTACGACGGCGTAAATCCGATTTTACGGTGTTTTTCGTGTTTCCAGGTTTTAAATCATTAAGTTAGCATATCATATAGATATAGAACATGTGTTTAGTTGATTTTAAAATTCAAGTTAGAAGGATTAACTTTTGTTTGCGAACAAGTTTAGAATTAATTAAACTATGTTCTAGTGATTACAAGTTTAAACCTTCGAATAAGATAGCTTTATATGTATGAATCGAATGATGTTATGAACATCATTACTACCTTAAGTTCCTTGGATAAACCTACTGGAAAAGAGAAAAATGGATCTAGCTTCAACGGATCCTTGGATGGCTCGAAGTTCTTGAAGCAGAATCATGACACGAAAACAAGTTCAAGTAAGATCATCACTTGAAATAAGATTGTTATAGTTATAGAAATTGAACCAAAGTTTAAATATGATTATTACCTTGTATTAGAATGATAACCTACTGTAAGAAACAAAGATTTCTTGAGGTTGGATGATCACCTTACAAGATTGGAAGTGAGCTAGCAAACTTGAAAGTATTCTTGATTTTTTTGTAACTAGAACTTGTAGAATATATGAAGAACACTTAGAACTTGAAGATAGAACTTGAGAGAGATCAATTAGATGAATAAAATTGAAGAATTAAAGTGTTTGTAGGTGTTTTTGGTCGTTGGTGTATGGATTAGATATAAAGGATATGTAATTTTGTTTTCATGTAAATAAGTCATGAATGATTACTCATATTTTTGTAATTTTATGAGATATTTCATGCTAGTTGCCAAATGATGGTTCCCACAAGTGTTAGGTGACTCACATGGGCTGCTAAGAGCTGATCATTGGAGTGTATATACCAATAGTACATACATCTAAAAGCTGTGTATTGTACGAGTACGAATACGGGTGCATACGAGTAGAATTGTTGATGAAACTGAACGAGGATGTAATTGTAAGCATTTTTGTTAAGTAGAAGTATTTTGATAAGTGTATTGAAGTCTTTCAAAAGTGTATAAATACATATTAAAACACTACATGTATATACATTTTAACTGAGTCGTTAAGTCATCGTTAGTCGTTACATGTAAGTGTTGTTTTGAAACCTTTAGGTTAACGATCTTGTTAAATGTTGTTAACCCAATGTTTATAATATCAAATGAGATTTTAAATTATTATATTATCATGATATTATGATATACTAATATATCTTAATATGATATATATTCATTTAAATGTCGTTACAACGATAATCGTTACATATATGTCTCGTTTCGAAATCCTTAAGTTAGTAGTCTTGTTTATATGTATGTAACTCATTGTTAATATACTTATGGAGATACTTACTTATCATAATCTCATGTTAACCATATGTATATCCATATATATATCGTCATGTCGTTCTTACAAGTTTTAACGTTCGTGAATCACCGGTCAACTTGGGTGGTCAATTGTCTATATGAAACATATTTCAATTAATCAAGTCTTAACAAGTTTAATTGCTTAACATGTTGGAAACATTTAATCATGTAAATATCAATCTCAATTAATATATATAAACATGGAAAAGTTCGGGTCACTACAATTGGCATCCGGAATGACACCGAACCCCCAATTATTAAGTAATGCCTGCGCATCCGCAGGAGTCAAAAACTGAAAAATTGGACGCGGTGGTTGCCAAGGTTGCAACGGTGTAAACGATGAATTCTGCTGAACACTCTTCGTCTGCAGAGGGATTGAAACCGTGGTACTATAAATAGGTACCTGGCCGTAGCATACTACGTGCGGGCCTACTGTTTCACCGCTAGTGCCTACCAAGATGACCCTTGGATCCACTACGAAAAAATCCAACCGCGTGGGGGTAACTGGCGAGTTCGCCCTTGGCTGTGTAATCCCATCTGGATATATCGGCTTATACCTCTGAAAAGGCTCACTGGATACAGGTGGAAGATATGGCACGTATCCCGCCCCCGTAGTCATAGCCTGCATATGCTGGCTGCCAGATGGTGTGTTTTGATTATCCGTTTGAGTACGTTCCGACGAGTCCCCGGAAGTCATGATACTGTTAAAAGAAAAAATTCAAAAAATTTCGTGAACAATAAGCCTTATAATTCAAAACCTTTTAAAAGAGAAAGCAATTAAACAATCTTGAACTAATTCGACTCTCAATGAAAGCACCACTTGATCATGCATATTTTTACCATAGGGTTTAACATGCCTGCTCAATACGTTATTAGGGTTTAAGGATCTTAGAACGAGGCTCTCCGGTCCTGCTACCGTGAATAACCCTGGCCGACATGATGATGTCGGTGGGGTGGCCAAGTGATTAAGTCCACCTTCGATGACAGGTCTTCGACCTGAAGGCCCCTAGTAAGGTTGTAGGTGCTAGTTAATCAAGAAACTAACCTGTTAACCTTGAGAAGATGCTAGATGATGTTGGATACGTAAGACGTGTAGCAGATGATGGTTACATAACGTGATTGTGTCTAGAATGATAGTTAGGGTTTGTATATATAGGCTAACCCTAATTCTAGAACCATCTGAGATAAAGGCAATCCTTTCTATAACAAACTCCCCTGAATCACGGATGCAATTATGGAAAAGATATTTACTTGATAGCCAAGTAATTGCTGTACCGGGAACAAAGGCATTAGGTACGAATCCGCATACCGCATAACGCACATGAGCACACGCATATGCACCCTAGTAGGTGCCCGCATACTATAAGATCCTGTTTTCTTTTTGTTTTGGATGCCGTCCAAACATCTGGGACGCCATCCCATTATGAAGGCCTGGACGCCGTCCAGAAATCTGGACGCCGTCCAGATGATCTGTCGAGCCAGAATTGGATTGTTAAATATTTTAGATGGGTAAATTGGTAATTTCACTTGGTGGATGAATTAAAGGCCCTAGATCAGTTTGGTTGAGCCTCATTACTCCATTTCTAACCACCAAACTTCATCCACTTAAATCCTAGTGAGAGAGTGTGATTCAAGTGTGAGAAAGCTCAAATCGGAGAAGAAGAAGCGTGTTTCGGGTTTTAGCTCGAGCATTAAAGTTGTTCATCTCCTCGTTAGCTTCGTTTTGATTGTGGTGGTAAGCCCTAAACTTGATTACCTTAGTTTAATGTATTTAAGGGTTAGGGTTTGGGTTAGTGTTGCACATAAAACCCATTTGTGAGTAATTTGGGGGTTTTGGGTAAGTTTGGGTCATGAAGACCTAAATGGTGACTAACCTAGGGTTTTGAAAGGGTAAATGGGTCTTAAAGGCCTAGCAAATCACTAGTATACTTATAGTTAATGTTAGTGGGTGTCATTTGGGTTGTGGATGACCTAAATGGGTGTGTTGACCTTGAAATGGGTCAAATGGGTCTTTAATGACCTAAGTGGTCTTGCATGTGTGAAAATGAGTTAAATTGGTGATTTAAAAATGTAATAAGACCATATTTGACTAGAGTTAGGGTTTTTGGTGAAGTTGACCCATTATTAGGGTTAATGGTGCAAAATGGGTCGGGATTGCACTTTGGGTCAAAATGACTTAGGAATGGTGAAAGAATTGGTTGACCGACTTGAGTTTGCGTTTGATAATATGTATAACGTGATAAGCTGTTGAAGGTGTTGACGAATCTTCTGGAAATAGATGCGGGTATTTATTCTTCATTTGATCTTCACGCTCCCAGGTGAACTCGGGTCCTCTACGAGCATTCCATCGAACCTTAACAATTGGTATCTTGTTTTGCTTAAGTCTTTTAACCTCACGATCCATTATTTCGACGGGTTCTTCGATGAATTGAAGTTTTTCGTTGATTTGGATTTCATCTAACGGAATAGTGAGATCTTCTTTAGCAAAACATTTCTTCAAATTCGAGACGTGGAAAGTGTTATGTACAGCCGCTAGTTGTTGAGATAACTCAAGTCGGTAAGCTACTGGTCTGACACGATCAATAATCTTGAATGGTTCAATATACCTTGGATTTAATTTCCCTCATTTACCAAATCGAACAACGCCTTTCCAAGGTGCAACTTTAAGCATGACCATCTCTCCAATTTCAAATTCTATATCTTTTCTTTTAATGTCAGCGTAGCTCTTTTGTCGACTTTGGGTGATTTTCAACCGTTGTTGAATTTGGATGATCTTCTCGGTAGTTTCTTGTATAATTTCCGGACCCGTAATCTGTCTATCCCCCACTTCACTCCAACAAATCGGAGACCTGCACTTTCTACCATAAAGTGCTTCAAACGGCGCCATCTCAATGCTTGAATGGTAGCTGTTGTTGTAGGAAAATTCTGCTAACGGTAGATGTCGATCCCAACTGTTTCTGAAATCAATAACACATGCTCGTAGCATGTCTTCAAGCGTTTGTATCGTCCTTGCGCTCTGCCCATCAGTTTGTGGATGATAGGCAGCACTCATGTCTAGACGAGTTCCTAATGCTTGCTGTAATGTCTGCCAGAATCTTGAAATAAATCTGTCATCCCTATCAGAGATAATAGAGATTGGTATTCCATGTCTGGAGATGACTTCCTTCAAATACAGTCGTGCTAACTTCTCCATCTTGTCATCTTCTCTTATTGGCAGGAAGTGTGCTGATTTGGTGAGACGATCAACTATTACCCAAATAGTATCAAAACCACTTACAGTCCTTGGCAATTTAGTGATAAAATCCATGGTAATGATTTCCCATTTCCATTCTGGGATTTCGGGTTGTTGAAGTAGACCTGATGGTTTCTGATGCTCAGCTTTGACCTTAGAACATGTCAAACATTCTCCTACGTATTTAGCAACATCGGCTTTCATACCCGGCCACCAAAAATGTTTCTTGAGATCCTTTTACATCTTCCCCGTTCCAGGATGTATTGAGTATCTGGTTTTATGAGCTTCTCTAAGTACCATTTCTCTCATATCTCCAAATTTTGGTACCCAAATCCTTTCAGCCCTATACCGGGTTCCGTCTTCCCGAATATTAAGATGCTTCTCCGATCCTTTGGGTATTTCATCCTTTAAATTTCCCTCTTTTAAAACTCCTTGTTGCGCCTCCTTTATTTGAGTAGTAAGGTTATTATGAATCATTATATTCATAGATTTTACTCGAATGGGTTCTCTGTCCTTCCTGCTCAAGGCATCGGCTACCACATTTGCCTTCCCCGGGTGGTAACGAATCTCAAAGTCGTAATCATTCAACAATTCAATCCACCTACGCTGCCTCATATTCAGTTGTTTCTGATTAAATATGTGTTGAAGACTTTTGTGGTCAGTATATATAATACTTTTGACCCCATATAAGTAGTGCCTCCAAGTCTTTAATGCAAAAACAACCGCGCCTAATTCTAAATCATGCGTCGTATAATTTTGCTCGTGAATCTTCAATTGTCTAGAGGCATAAGCAATCACCTTCGTTCGTTGCATTAATACACAACCGAGACCTTTCTTTGATGCGTCACAATAAATCACAAAATCATCATTCCCTTCAGGCAATGACAATATAGGTGCCGTAGTTAGCTTTTTCTTCAATAACTGAAACGCTTTCTCTTGTTCATCATTCCATTCAAATTTCTTCCCTTTATGCGTTAATGCAGTCAAGGGTTTTGCTATTCTGGAAAAGTCTTGGATGAACCTTCTGTAGTAACCAGCTAGTCCTAAAAACTGGCGTATGTGTTTCGGAGTTTTCGGGGTTTCCCACTTTTCAACAGTTTCTATCTTTGCCGGATCCACCTTAATACCTTCTTTGTTCACTATGTGACCGAGGAATTGAACTTCTTCCAACCAAAATGCACACTTTGAAAACTTAGCGTACAATTCTTCCTTCCTCAATACTTCTAACACCTTTCTCAAATGTTCACGGTGTTCTTGGTCATTCTTTGAGTAAATAAGTATGTCATCAATGAAAACAATGACAAACTTGTCAAGGTATGGTCCACACACTCGGTTCATAAGGTCCATGAACACAGCTGGTGCATTAGTTAAACCAAACGGTATGACCATAAACTCGTAATGACCGTAACGTGTTCTGAAAGCAGTCTTTGGAATATCATCTTCTTTCACCCGCATTTGATGATACCCGGAACGTAAGTCAATCTTTGAATAAACAGACGAGCCTTGTAGTTGATCAAATAAGTCGTCGATTCTCGGTAGTGGGTAGCGGTTCTTGATGGTAAGTTTGTTCAACTCTCGGTAGTCGATACACAACCTGAATGTAACATCTTTCTTCTTGACAAACAAAACAGGAGCTCCCCACGGTGATGTGCTTGGTCGAATGAAACCACGCTCTAAAAGTTCTTGTAATTGGCTTTGCAGTTCTTTCATCTCGCTGGGTGCGAGTCTGTAAGGAGCACGAGCTATTGGTGCAGCTCCTGGTACAAGATCTATTTGAAATTCAACGGATCGATGTGGGGGTAATCCCGGTAATTCTTTCGGAAATACATCGGGAAATTCTTTTGCAATGGGAACATCATTGATGCTCTTTTCTTTAGTTTGAACTTTCTCGACGTGTGCTAGAACAGCATAGCAACCTTTTCTTATTAGTTTTTGTGCCTTCAAATTACTAATAAGATGTAGCTTCGTGTTGCCCTTTTCTCCGTACACCATTAAGGGTTTTCCTTTTTCTCGTATAATGCGAATTGCATTTTTGTAACAGACGATCTCTGCTTTCACTTCTTTCAACCAGTCCATACCGATTATTACATCAAAACTCCCTAACTCTACTGGTATCAAATCAATCTTAAATGTTTCGCTAACCAGTTTAATTTCTCGATTTCGACATATATTATCTGCTGAAATTAATTTACCATTTGCTAATTCGAGTAAAAATTTACTATCCAAAGGCGTCAATGGACAACTTAATTTAGCACAAAAATCTCTACTCATATAGCTTCTATCCGCACCCGAATCAAATAAAACGTAAGCACATTTATTGTCAATAAGAAACGTACCCGTAACAAGCTCCGGGTCTTCTTGTGCCTCTGCCGCATTAATATTGAAAACTCTTCCGCGGCCTTGTCCATTCGTGTTCTCCTGGTTCGGGCAATTTCTAATAATGTGGCCCGGTTTTCCACATTTATAACAAACTACATTGGCATAACTTGCTCCGACACTACTTGCTCCGCCATTACTCGTTCCGACACCATTTGTTCCTTTCGTTCTATTAACCCCTGGTCCGTAGACCTCACACTTCGCCGCGCTATGACCATTTCTTTTACACTTGTTGCAAAATTTAGTGCAGAACCCCGAGTGATACTTTTCACACCTTTGGCATAGCTGCTTCTGATTGTTGTTGTTGTTGCGGTTATTATTGTTGTTGGGATGATTGTTGTAGTTGCTGTTGCTGTTGTTGTTGTTGTTGTTGTTGTTGTTGTTGTTGGGCCGTTTGTTGTAGTTGCGATTGATGTTGCGATTGTTGGGATAATTGTTGCGATTATTGTTGTAATTGCTGTTGTTGTTGTATTGGTGATTCTTATCACCGTTTTCCTCCCACTTTCTTTTGACTTGCTTCACATTGGCCTCTTCAGCAGTCTGTTCTTTAATTCTTTCTTCAATCTGGTTCACTAGTTTGTGAGCCATTCTACATGCCTGTTGTATAGAGGCGGGCTCGTGTGAACTTATATCTTCTTGGATTCTTTCCGGTAATCCTTTCACAAATGCGTCGATCTTCTCTTCCTCATCTTCGAATGCTCCCGGACACAATAGGCACAATTCTGTGAATCGTCTTTCGTACGTGGTAATATCAAATCCTTGGGTTCGTAACCCTCTAAGTTCTGTCTTGAGCTTATTGACCTCGGTTCTGGGACGGTACTTCTCGTTCATCAAGTGCTTGAATGCTGACCACGGTAGTGCGTACGCATCGTCTTGTCCCACTTGCTCTAGATAGGTATTCCACCATGTTAACGCAGAACCTGTGAAGGTATGCGTAGCGTACTTCACTTTGTCCCCTTCAGTACACTTACTTATGGCAAACACCGATTCGACCTTCTCGGTCCACCGTTTCAATCCGATCGGTCCTTCGGTTCCATCGAATTCCAAAGGTTTGCAGGCAGTGAATTCTTTGTAGGTGCATCCTACACGATTTCCTGTACTGCTAGATCCAAGGTTATTGTTGGTATGTAGCGCAGCCTGTACTGCGGCTATGTTTGAAGCTAGAAAAGTACGGAATTCCTCTTCATTCATATTCACGGTGTGTCGAGTAGTCGGTGCCATTTCCTTCAAAATAGTCAAATGGAACAAGTTAATCATACAGAATATTAAGAGTAGTTAATAGTATTTCGTAGCATAATATGAACTCATTTATAAAAGCTTTTTCTTCATATTAGCGTTTTATAAGTTTAAATTCGGGTAGTACCTACCCGTTAAGTTCATACTTAGTAGCTAATATACAATTCAACTACTACAATTCTATATGAAAAACTGATTATAATAATATTTCGCGTTCAAACTTTTATACAATATTTTACAAACTTACAATACCGCTTATTTTACATAAAGCATGAAATATAGCACACAATAACTTTGATACAAGATAGTTGTGAAGATAATTCTAGCTAGTACACAAGTCGTTCAGCAAAGGCAATAAAAACACGTAATTCATACGTCCAGAAACAAGTCATGCATTCTGGTTTTACTAGGACTACTTCCCATCCTTGGTCTTGTGGAACATAACCGTTATGGCCGTTGATAAGACAGCGTGTTGTAACGTCGTCAAAGGGACGAGGGTTACGTAATGTCCAACAGTCCCGTAATAATCTAAAACCTCATTTCTTACCCCAATTACCGACTCCGTCACTTGTGGAAACGTTTTGTTTAATAGTTGTAGCCCGATGTTCTTGTTCTCACTTTGGTGAGAAGCGAACATTACTAATCCGTAAGCATAACATGCTTCTTTATGTTGCATGTTAGCCGCTTTTTCTAAATCACGAAGTCCAATATTCGGATATATTGAGTCAAAATAATTTCTTAACCCGTTGCGTAAAATAGCATTTGGGTTCCCCGCAATATATGCGTCAAAGTAAACACATCGTAACTTATGGGTTTCCCAATGTGATATCCCCCATCTTTCAAACGAAAGTCTCTTATAAACCAAGACATTCTTGGAACGTTCTTCGAATGTCTTACAAACTGATCTCGCCTTAAATAGTTGTGCCGAGGAATTCTGGCCGACTCTAGACAAGATTTCATCAATCATGTCTCCGGGTAGGTCTCTTAAAATATTGGGTTGTCTATCCATTTTGTGTTTTTAAACTGTAAAATAGACAAGAGTTAGATTCATAAAAAAGAATACTTATTAATACAAGCAATTTTTACATATATCATAAAGCATAAGCACACTATATTACATATATTACACCACACGAATACAACTATCTTATTCCGACTCGCTCATTTCTTCTTCTTCGGTTTTGGTTCGTTTTTCCAAGTTTCTAGGGATATATGATGTTCCCCTAATACTAACTGTTGTTTTCCACAACGGTTTAGAAAAACCTGGTGGTTTAGAGGTTCCCGGGTCATTGTTACAACTTAAGGACTTCGGGGGTTGACGATACATATAAAGTTCATCGGGGTTGGAATTAGATTTCTCTATTTTTATGCCCTTTCCCTTATTATTTTCTTTTGCCTTTTTAAATTCAGTTGGGGTAATTTCTATAACATCATCGGAATTCTCGTCGGAATCCGATTCATCGGAGAATTGGTAATCCTCCCAATATTTTTCTTCCTTGGCGGAAACACCATTGACCATAATTAACCTTGGTCGGTTGGTTGAGGATTTTCTTTTACTTAACCGTTTTATTATTTCCCCCACCGGTTCTACTTCTTCATCCGGTTCCGATTCTTCTTCCGGTTCCGATTCTTCTTCCGGTTCCGACTCTTCTTCCGGTTCCGACTCTTCTTCCGGTTCCTCTTCGAGAACTTGTGAATCAGTCCACGAATCATTCCAATTTACATTTGACTCTTCATTATTATTAGGTGAGTCAATGGGACTTGTTCTAGAGGTAGACATCTATCACATAATATCAAACGCGTTAAGAGATTAATATATCACATAATATTCACATGTTAAAAATATATAGTTTCCAACAAAATTTGTTAAGCAATCGTTTTTCAAGTAAACACGGTCGAAGTCCAGACTCACTAATGCATCCTAACAAACTCGATAAGACACACTAATGCAAAATTCTGGTTCTCTAAGACCAACGCTCGGATACCAACTGAAATGTCCCGTTCTTATTGATTAAAAACGTTCCATATTAATTGATTTCGTTGCGAGGTTTTGACCTCTATATGAGACGTTTTTCAAAGACTGTATTCATTTTTAAAACAAACCATAACCTTTATTTCATAGATAAAGGTTTTAAAAAGCTTTAAGTAGATTATCAAATAATGATAATCTAAAATATCCTGTTTACACACGACCATTACATAAAGGTTTACAATACAAATATGTTACAACAAAATAAGTTTCTTGAATGCAGTTTTTACACAATATCATACAAGCATGGACTCCAAATCTCGTCCTTATTTAAGTATGCGACAGCGGAAGCTCTTAATATTCACCTGAGAATAAACATGCTTTAAACGTCAACAAAAATGTTGGTGAGTTATAGGTTTAACCTATATATATCAAATCGTAACAATAGACCACAAGATTTCATATTTCAATACACATCCCATACATAGAGATAAAAATCATTCATATGGTGAACACCTGGTAACCAACTTTAACAAGATGCATATATAAGAATATCCCCATCATTCCGGGACACCCTTCGGATATGATATAAATTTCGAAGTACTAAAGCATCCGGTACTTTGGATGGGGTTTGTTAGGCCCAATAGATCTATCTTTAGGATTCGCGTCAATTAGGGTGTCTGTTCCCTAATTCTTAGATTACCAGACTTAATAAAAAGGGGCATATTCGATTTCGATAATTCAACCATAGAATGTAGTTTCACGTACTTGTGTCTATTTTGTAAATCATTTATAAAATCTGCATGTATTCTCATCCCAAAAATATTAGATTTTAAAAGTGGGACTATAACTCACTTTCACAGATTTTTACTTCGTCGGGAAGTAAGACTTGGCCACTGGTTGATTCACGAACCTATAACAATATATACATATATATCAAAGTATGTTCAAAATATATTTACAACACTTTTAATATATTTTGATGTTTTAAGTTTATTAAGTCAGCTGTCCTCGTTAGTAACCTACAACTAGTTGTCCACAGTTAGATGTACAGAAATAAATCGATAAATATTATCTTGAATCAATCCACGACCCAGTGTATACGTATCTCAGTATTGATCACAACTCAAACTATATATATTTTGGAATCAACCTCAACCCTGTATAGCTAACTCCAACATTCACATATAGAGTGTCTATGGTTGTTCCGAAATATATATAGATGTGTCGACATGATAGGTCGAAACATTGTATACGTGTCTATGGTATCTCAAGATTACATAATACACAATACAAGTTGATTAAGTTATGGTTGGAATAGATTTGTTACCAATTTTCACGTAGCTAAAATGAGAAAAATTATCCAATCTTGTTTTACCCATAACTTCTTCATTTTAAATCCGTTTTGAGTGAATCAAATTGCTATGGTTTCATATTGAACTCTATTTTATGAATCTAAACTGAAAAAGTATAGGTTTATAGTCAGAAAAATAAGTTACAAGTCATTTTTGTAAAGGTAGTCATTTCAGTCGAAAGAACGACGTCTAGATGACCATTTTAGAAAACATACTTCCACTTTGAGTTTAACCATAATTTTTGGATATAGTTTCATGTTCATAATAAAAATCATTTTCTCAGAATAACAACTTTTAAATCAAAGTTTATCATAGTTTTTAATTAACTAACCCAAAACAGCCCGCGGTGTTACTACGACGGCGTAAATCCGATTTTACGGTGTTTTTCGTGTTTTCAGGTTTTAAATCATTAAGTTAGCATATCATATAGATATAGAACATGTGTTTAGTTGATTTTAAAATTCAAGTTAGAAGGATTAACTTTTGTTTGCGAACAAGTTTAGAATTAACTAAACTATGTTCTAGTGATTACAAGTTTAAACCTTCGAATAAGATAGCTTTATATGTATGAATCGAATGATGTTATGAACATCATTACTACCTTAAGTTCCTTGGATAAACCTACTGGAAAAGAGAAAAATGGATCTAGCTTCAACGGATCCTTGGATGGCTCGAAGTTCTTGAAGCAGAATCATGACACGAAAACAAGTTCAAGTAAGATCATCACTTGAAATAAGATTGTTATAGTTATAGAAATTGAACCAAAGTTTAAATATGATTATTACCTTGTATTAGAATGATAACCTACTGTAAGAAACAAAGATTTCTTGAGGTTGGATGATCACCTTACAAGATTGGAAGTGAGCTAGCAAACTTGAAAGTATTCTTATTTTTTTGTAACTAGAACTTGTAGAATATATGAAGAACACTTAGAACTTGAAGATAGAACTTGAGAGAGATCAATTAGATGAAGAAAATTGAAGAATGAAAGTGTTTGTAGGTGTTTTTGGTCGTTGGTGTATGGATTAGATATAAAGGATATGTAATTTTGTTTTCATGTAAATAAGTCATGAATGATTACTCATATTTTTGTAATTTTATGAGATATTTCATGCTAGTTGCCAAATGATGGTTCCCACATGTGTTAGGTGACTCACATGGGCTGCTAAGAGCTGATCATTGGAGTGTATATACCAATAGTACATACATCTAAAAGCTGTGTATTGTACGAGTACGAATACGGGTGCATACGAGTAGAATTGTTGATGAAACTGAACGAGGATGTAATTGTAAGCATTTTTGTTAAGTAGAAGTATTTTGATAAGTGTATTGAAGTCTTTCAAAAGTGTATAAATATATATTAAAACACTACATGTATATACATTTTAACTGAGTCGTTAAGTCATCGTTAGTCGTTACATGTAAGTGTTGTTTTGAAACCTTTAGGTTAACGATCTTGTTAAATGTTGTTAACCCAATGTTTATAATATCAAATGAGATTTTAAATTATTATATTATCATGATATTATGATATATTAATATATCTTAATATGATATATATTCATTTAAATGTCGTTACAACGATAATCGTTACATATATGTCTCGTTTCGAAATCCTTAAGTTAGTAGTCTTGTTTATATGTATGTAACTCATTGTTAATATACTTATGGAGATACTTACTTATCATAATCTCATGTTAACCATATGTATATCCATATATATATCGTCATGTCGTTCTTACAAGTTTTAACGTTCGTGAATCGCCGGTCAACTTGGGTGGTCAATTGTCTATATGAAACATATTTCAATTAATTAAGTATTAACAAGTTTAATTGCTTAACATGTTGGAAACATTTAATCATGTAAATATCAATCTCAATTAATATATATAAACATGGAAAAGTTCGGGTCACTACAATTGGCATCCGGAATGACACCGAACCCCCAATTATTAAGTAATGCCTGCATATGCTGGCTGCCAGATGGTGTGTTTTGATTATCCGTTTGAGTACGTTCCGACGAGTCCCCGGAAGTCATGATACTGTTAAAAGAAAAAATTCAAAAAATTTCGTGAACAATAAGCCTTATAATTCAAAACCTTTTAAAAGAGAAAGCAATTAAACAATCTTGAACTAATTCGACTCTCAATGAAAGCACCACTTGATCATGCATATTTTTACCATAGGGTTTAACATGCCTGCTCAATACGTTATTAGGGTTTAAGGATCTTAGAACGAGGCTCTCCGGTCCTGCTACCGTGAATAACCCTGGCCGACATGATGATGTCGGCGGGGTGGCCAAGTGATTAAGTCCACCTTCGATGACAGGTCTTCGACCTGAAGGCCCCTAGTAAGGTTGTAGGTGCTAGTTAATCAAGAAACTAACCTGTTAACCTTGAGAAGATGCTAGATGATGTTGGATACGTAAGACGTGTAGCAGATGATGGTTACATAACGTGATTGTGGCTAGAATGATAGTTAGGGTTTGTATATATAGGCTAACCCTAATTCTAGAACCATCTGAGATAAAGGCAATCCTTTCCATAACAAACTCCCCTGAATCACGGATGCAATTATGGAAAAGATATTTACTTGATAGCCAAGTAATTGCTGTACCGGGAACAAAGGCATTAGGTACGAATCCGCATACCGCATAACGCACATGAGCACACGCATATGCACCCTAGTAGGTGCCCGCATACTATAAGATCCTGTTTTCTTTTTGTTTTGGATGCCGTCCAAACATCTGGGACGCCATCCCATTATGAAGGCCTGGACGCCGTCCAGAAATCTGGACGCCGTCCAGATGATCTGTCGAGCCAGAATTGGATTGTTAAATATTTTAGATGGGTAAATTGGTAATTTCACTTGGTGGACGAATTAAAGGCCCTAGATCAGTTTGGTTGAGCCTCATTACTCCATTTCTAACCACCAAACTTCATCCACTTAAATCCTAGTGAGAGAGTGTGATTCAAGTGTGAGAAAGCTCAAATCGGAGAAGAAGAAGCGTGTTTCGGGTTTTAGCTCGAGCATTAAAGTTGTTCATCTCCTCGTTAGCTTCGTTTTGATTGTGGTGGTAAGCCCTAAACTTGATTACCTTAGTTTAATGTATTTAAGGGTTAGGGTTTGGGTTAGTGTTGCACATAAAACCCATTTGTGAGTAATTTGGGGGTTTTGGGTAAGTTTGGGTCATAAAGACCTAAATGGTGACTAACCTAGGGTTTTGAAAGGGTAAATGGGTCTTAAAGGCCTAGCAAATCACTAGTATACTTATAGTTAATGTTAGTGGGTGTCATTTGGGTTGTGGATGACCCAAATGGGTCTTTAATGACCTAAGTGGTCTTGCATGTGTGAAAATGAGTTAAATTGGTGATTTAAAAATGTAATAAGACCATATTTGACTAGAGTTAGGGTTTTTGGTGAAGTTGACCCATTATTAGGGTTAATGGTGCAAAATGGGTCGGGATTGCACTTTGGGTCAAAATGACTTAGGAATGGTGAAAGAATTGGTTGACCGACTTGAGTTTGCGTTTGATAATATGTATAACGTGATAGGTACGTTACTTTGAGGTTTCGCAAGCTCGGGTATCTTTTCACAAGACTTTGAGGTGAGTGGAATAATTATATGCGTAGGTATATAATGTATCTATTTGTTGTAGCGTGAAATGTGTAGTGTCGAGGTGTTAAGACACCACGTTTCATGTGAAGAGTGTAGCATCGAGGTGTTAAGATGCCATTCGGGTGTAGCATTGAGGTGTTAAGATGCCACCTAGGAGTGTAGTGTCGAGGTGTTAAGACACCACTCCGTAAAATAATGAGTGAAGCATCTAGGTGTTAAGATGCCACTCGGGTGAAGTGTCGAGGTGTTAAGGTGCCACCCTAGGGGTTAGTGGTGCGAGGTGTTAAGTGCCCTAACGGATGTTGTGAACACCGATGGCGTTTTGCGAGCGCCGTTCCCTTGTACTATTAGTTAACCATGGTTATTTGTGTTGTAAGCATATTATATTAGTCGAGTTATATTTATATGCGGTTGTTATGCTAGCTTGGGAGTATTGGTGAATTATAGATTGTTATTGCGACGATAAGCTAATGTTGTTTGCTAGCATGTTTGCGGTTGTGTAAGTGTATGCAAGTAGGTATAATTATATATGTATTCGTATAATTATTGCATTCACTAAGCTTTGCTTACCCTCTCGTTGTTTACTTTTTTTTATAGGCTCGGGCGTTGACAAGGGTAAGAGCGTTCAATTGGATTAGTGATCTCCCGCTTGTTTTGTTAGGGGATGCTTTTGGGTGTTAGCTTTTGGAGTTCGACCGAGATTGGGTAGTTTAACCCCAAACACCATGCTCTAGTGTCGTTTGGAACTTAAACTTATATTTGGTCGAAACTTGTATTTTTGAACGAAACTCGTAAAATGGGTGATATGGGCCCGTTGATGTAAAACTTGATTTGATGATGGAAATCTCTTAGTTTCACTTATATTGACTTGTGGTAAAAAGGTTTTCGTTTGAAAGTGTCGGGAAGCGGGTTTTCCGCTCGTGTGAATTGGACCCGTGATCAGTAGCTGGAAGACCATTGGGACGCCGTCAAAATTTCTTGGATGCCGTCCCAGTTGTTTTGAGCTGGACGCCGTCCCAAACTTTGGACGCCGTCCCACCTATCTGAGCTGGACGCCGTCCAGATGCACTCACATAGAATTTTTTTTTTTTGGTACGCCTTTTTGGGATTTAAGATGTCGGGTTGTTACAAGTGGTATCAGAGCATGGTCTAAGGGATTTAGGTGACTTGAGATAGGCGCCTAGACTTAGACTTTTATGTGCACGTTATGCGGGACTTGTAGGACTTTGGGTCGGATCGGGTTTTGGTTAGTGCATAGGTTTATGTGAACTAATCATGCGCTAGTATTTTGTGTGGTATTTAAAATCGTCAAGCGAGATAGACGTGGTACTAGTGAGTTAATGCGATGTGCTCGCGTAACAATGATTAGCTACCATTGTTACGGGTTCAAATCGTGTGAAACAAGCGATGTACGACGATTGTTGAGCAAGACGGGGTAGTGTGGTGTATATGTATATACATATGGGTTAAGTCCTTTCATTTTGTTGCTTAATTTACTTCGTTTTATAGAATGAAGATGAGAAATGGACACGACACCAATGACGGAGGTACGAGTGAGGACGTCGAACTCACGGTCAAGGTTGAGGCCATCTTTAAAAGGCTAAAGAGGGATTTTCTTGACGACGTTCGAAAGGTCTTCCAAGAATCGGTCGATGGACAAGTGACCGAAATGATCAATGATCGAATGAAAGCCGCAATAGAGGAGGCTTTAGAGGCTAGAAACATTTATCCTCGAGGCGAAGGGGGTGAAGGTAATGGTGGGGGTGGAAGGCGGGACTTCCATTACAAAAATTTCAAGGATACTCAACCTCCGATGTTTAATGGGGTGCGAGATCCGTTGAAAAGCACGTGTTGGATTTTCGATATCGAGGGGGCTTTCCGTACCGCGGAGTGTCCTCCCGAAAGGTAGGCGAGGTATGGTTCTAGTATGTTGAGGGAAGAAGCCAAGTTGTGGTGGGACGACAAAATCAACTTATATGGTGAAAAGAAATGCATGAACTTGACATGGAAGGAGTTTAAGAAGGAATTCTTCAAAGAATACCGAACTTCTTCCGATCTTGATAGAATCCGGGACGAGTTGCACCATTTGCAACAAGGTTCAATGGACTTGGTCACACTCAAGTCTACCTTTTTGGCAAAAACTCGTTTTTGTCCGGAATATGTGGGTGACGATCACAAGCTAATGAAAGATTTCTACCGTACTTTGAATGATGAGTTCAAGGGCAAGATTAGTCGGGGTATGGCTAAGTCTTTTGATAAGTTATTTGAATTGGCCCGGGGTTTTGAGCTGGATGTTCCAAGAAAAAGCGATTTCACGTTTTTCAAAAGAAAGTTTGAAGGTTCTAGTCATTCTAACTTTTCAAACAAGAAGAACAAGAACAAGAAGGGTTCCGAGAGTGTTAATAGCGTGAAGAAGGGCGCTTCCGGGGGTTTTTCTTATGCGTGCTACAATTGTGGGCAACCGGGTCATATGGCTCGTGAATGTCCTAAACCATCTTTCGGAAATAAGGTCACTTGTTTTAATTGAGGAAAAGAAGGGCATAAGAAGCCGGAGTGTCCCGATTTGCGAAACGATAATGTGAAGCGATTAGAGAAGGCGGCGGGTACGGCTAGGGGTCGCAACTATTTGATGACCAATGATGAAGCCAAATAATCGAACGAAGTTGTCTCAGGTACTTTCATGGTTAATTCTAATCCGGCAAGGATTCTTTTCGATAGTGGTGCAAATTTGTCGTTTGTGTCTCCTAAATTTGTTCCTAAACTTAATAGACCGTTAGCTAAGTTAAGTCGTCCGGTAGAAGTCGAAATAGCGGACGGCAAGACAGTGATAGTGGTCGATGTGTGCAAAAATTGTGATGTCGTTTTTGGTGCCGAAAACTTTAAAATTGATCTCATCCCTATGACTTTGGGCGATTTTGATATCGTTGTTGGTATGGATTGGCTCGATCGAAATAGAGCCGATATTGCATGCCATGAAAAGTTTATTCGTGTGAAGACCCCTAGTGGGGGAGAGTTAATTATTCACGGTGATAAACGAAGAAGACTTGTGCCGATATGTTCTTTTGCACGGGCACGTCGTTTTCTTGTTAGCGGTGGCATGGATTTTCTTGCCCATGTTGTTGATACTCGTGATGAGCCACCACCCATTCGTGAAATTCCAGTTGTTAGTGAATTCGAAAACGTTTTTCCGGACGAGTTACCGGGTGTTCCGGCTGAAAGACAAGTTGAATTTCGCATTGAGTTGGTTCCGGGAGCTATTCCCATTGCTAAAACTCCTTATCGTTTAGCGCCGATGAAAATGCAAGAATTGCTAAATCAAACCCAAGAGTTACTTGAGAAGGGTTTTATTCGACCGAGTGCTTCACCATGGGGCGCTCCGGTGTTATTTGTGAAGAAGAAGGATGGTAGTATGCGGATGTGCATCGATTATCGAGAGTTGAATAAAGTGACGATCAAGAATCGTTATCCGTTACCAAGGATTGACGATTTGTTTGATCAACTTCAAGGTGCAACGTATTTCTCTAAAATCGACCTACGGTCCGGCTATCACCAAATGCGGGTCCGTGAGGAAGACATCGAGAAAACGGCTTTTCGAACGCGTTATGGGCATTTTGAATATGTGGTAATGCCTTTTGGTCTTACGAATGCACCGGCGGCATTCATGGATCTTATGAACTGAGTGTGCCAACCTATATTGGACAAGTCGGTAATAGTGTTCATTGATGACATACTAGTCTACTCGAAAAGTATGAACGAACATGATCGTCATTTGCGTGAAGTATTGAAGACGCTACGAAAGGAGAAGTTGTATGCAAAGTTCTCCAAATGTGAATTTTGGCTAAGGAAAGTTCAATTCCTTGGTCATATTGTGAATGAAAACGGTATTCAAGTAGATCCGGGGAAGATCGAGACGGTGAAGAGTTGGGGACGACCGACTACGCCTACGGAAATCCGAAGTTTTCTCGGATTGGCCGGTTATTATCGTCGGTTTATCCAAGACTTTTCTAAGATTGCTTCTCCATTAACGAAGTTGACGAGAAAGAATGCTAGGTTTAATTGGGAGAACGAGCAAGAGATTGCTTTTCAATTGTTAAAAGAGAAGTTGTGTCAAGCTCCGGTGTTAGTGTTGCCGGAAGGGGTAGAAGATATGGTAGTTTATTGTGATGCTTCCTTAAATGGTCTCGGGTGTGTTCTAATGCAAAGAGGTAAAGTCATCGCTTATGCCTCACGACAATTAAAGGAACACGAAACAAGATACCCGACTCATGATCTTGAGTTGGCGGCGGTTGTGCATGCGTTGAAAATTTGGCGCCATTACTTGTATGGTGTCAAGTGTACGATTTATTCGGATCATAAGAGTTTGAAACATCTCTTTAATCAACGAGATTTGAATTATCGCCAACGTAGGTGGATGGATGTGGTGAAAGATTATGATTGTGAGATACTTTATCATCCGGGTAAGGCGAATGTTGTCGCGGATGCGTTGAGTCGAAAGAGTCAACATCCGGCGATAAAAGTGGGATTGTTACGTTTGATTATTACTAATGATTTTCTTGTGAAGCTTGGTGAGATTCAAATAGAGGCTTACGTTCACAACAAGCATACGGAGCGAATTGTGGGCCAATCGGAGTTTATTACTATGGGTTCGCGTGGGTTGTTGTCTTTTTAAGGAAGGGTGTGGGTGCCTAAGATGGGTGATTACCGACGGGTGCTACTTGATGAAGCACATAAGTCAAAATATTCCATTCACCCGGGCGCGACGAAAATGTATCATGATTTGAAGAAAGATTATTGGTGGCCGGGCATGAAACGTGATGTTGTGAAGTATGTTGAGCAATGCGTCACGTGTTTGCAAGTAAAAGCCGAACACCAAAAGCCGTATGGTAAATTGCAACCGTTAGAAATTCCGAAATGGAAATGGGAGCACATTACCATGGATTTCATAACAAAGTTACCTAAGACGGCGAGAACCCAATTTGATACGATTTGGGTGATAGTTGACCGGTTGACGAAAAGTGCTTTGTTTCTTCCCATTAAAGAAGCAATATCGTCGGAGGCCTTGGCTAAGTTGTTTATCAAGGAAGTGGTCTCTCGACACGGGGTTCCTATATCTATTGTTTCGGATAGAGATACTCGTTTTACATCTCGGTTTTGGGAAAAGTTTCACGAAGATATGGGTACACAATTGAAATTGAGCACGGCGTATCATCCTCAAACGGACGGTCAAACCGAACGTACGAATCAAACTTTAGAGGATATGTTACGGGCGTGTATTATTGATTTTGGTGGTAGTTGGGATGAGCACTTACCTTTGGTGGAATTCTCGTACAATAATAGTTATCATACTAGTATCGGGATGCCGCCATATGAGATGCTTTATGGGCGTAGGTGTCGAACCCCGATTTGTTGGGGTGAAGTGGGACAAAAGGAAATCGGGAGTACCGATTTGGTTTTGGAGACGAATAACAAGATTGATATTATTCGGGATCACTTGAAGAAGGCTCAAGATAGACAAAAGTCGTATGCCGATAAACGTAGACGAACGATCGAATTTCAAGAAGGTGATATGGTGATGCTTAAGGTTTCGCCTTGGAAGGGTATTATTCGATTTCGAAAACGGGGAAAGTTAGCTCCTCGGTTTATTGGGCCATTCAAAGTTTTAGCTCGTGTTGGAGAAGTTGCTTATCGTTTGGAATTACCCGAAGAACTTGCGGGGATCCATAATACATTTCATGTTTCCCATCTCCGTAAGTGTCTTGAGGATGATTCTTCGTGGGTGTCGTTAGACGAGATTGAGCTAAATAATAAGTTAGAGTATGTTGAGGAGCCGGTTGCTATACTTGATGAAAAGGTTAAGAAATTGAGAAATAAGGAGGTGAGGACTTTTAAAGTCCAATGGCGTCGAAGTATAGGCTCCGAGTTTACTTGGGAGCCTGAAGAGTTTGTCTTGGTTTATCTCCCTGCTTGTCATGCGGCGTGGATTGCGAGGTCGCAATCCGGTTCAAGTGGGGGAGAGTTGTAAGATCCTGTTTTCTTTTTGGTTTGGACGCCATCCAAACATCTGGGACGCCGTCCCATTATGAAGGCCTGGACGCCGTCCAGAAATCTGGACGCCGTCCAGATGATCTGTCGAGCCAGAATTGGATTTTTAAATATTTTAGATGGGTAAATTGGTAATTTCACTTAGTGGACGAATTAAAGGCCCTAGATCAGTTTGGTTGAGCCTCATTACTCCATTTCTAACCACCAAACTTCATCCACTTAAATCCTAGTGAGAGAGTGTGATTCAAATGTAAGAAAGCTCAAATCGGAGAAGAAGAAGCGTGTTTCGGGTTTTAGCTCGAGCATTAAAGTTGTTCATCTCCTCGTTAGCTTCGTTTTGATTGTGGTGGTAAGCCCTAAACTTGATTACCTTAGTTTAATGTGTTTAAGGGTTAGGGCTTGGGTTAGTGTTGCACATAAAACCCATTTGTGAGTAATTTGGGGGTTTTGGGTAAGTTTGGGTCATGAAGACCTAAATGGTGACTAACCTAGGGTTTTGAAAGGGTAAATGGGTCTTAAAGGCCTAGAAAATCACTAGTACACATATAGTTAATGTTAGTGGGTGTCATTTGGGTTGTGGATGACCCAAATGGGTGTGTTGACCTTGAAATGAGTCAAATGGGTCTTTAATGACCTAAGTGGTCTTGCATGTGTGAAAATGAGTTAAATTGGCGATTTAAAAATGTAATAAGACCATATTTGACTAGAGTTAGGGTTTTTGGTGAAGTTGACCCATTATTAGGGTTAATGGTGCAAAATGGGTCGAGATTGCACTTTGGGTCAAAATGACTTAGGAATGGTGAAAGAATTGGTTGACCGACTTGAGTATGCGTTTGATAATATGTATAACGTGATAGGTACGTTACTTTGAGGTTTCGCAAGCTCGGGTATCTTTTCACAAGACTTTGAGGTGAGTGGAATAATTATATGCGTAGGTATATAATGTATCTATTTGTTGTAGCGTGAAATGTGTAGTGTCGAGGTGTTAAGACACCACGTTTCACGTGAAGAGTGTAGCATCGAGGTGTTAAGATGCCATTCGGGTGTAGCATCAAGGTGTTAAGATGCCACCTAGGAGTGTAGTGTCGAGGTGTTAAGACACCACTCCGTAAAATAATGAGTGAAGCATCGAGGTGTTAAGATGCCACTCGGGGTGAAGTGCCGAGGTGTTAAGGTGCCACCCTAGGGGTTAGTGGTGCGAGGTGTTAAGTGCCCTAACGGATGTTGTGAACACCGATGGCGTTTTCGCGAGCGCCGTTCCCTTGTACTATTAGTTAACCATGATTATTTGTGTTGTAAGCATATTATATTATTCGAGTTATATTTATATGCGGTTGTTATGCTAGCTTGGGAGTATTGGTGAATTATAGCATGTTATTGCGACGATAAGCTAATGTTGTTTGCTAGCATGTTTGCGGTTGTGTAAGTGTATGCAAGTAGGTATAATTATATATGTATTCGTATAATTATTGCATTCACTAAGCTTTGCTTACCCTCTCGTTGTTTACTTTTTTTTATAGGCTCGGGCGTTGACAAGAGTAAGAACGTTCAATTGGATTAGTGATCTCCCGCTTGTTTTGTTAGGGGATGCTTTTGGGTGTTAGCTTTTGGAGTTCGACCGAGATTGGGTAGTTTAACCCCAAACACCATGCTCTAGTGTCGTTTGGAACTTAAACTTATATTTGGTCGAAACTTGTATTTTTGAACGAAACTCGTAAAATGGGCGATGTTGGCCCGTTGATGTAAAACTTGATTTGATGATGGAAATCTCTTAGTTTCACTTATATTGACTTGTGGTAAAAAGGTTTTCGTTTGAAAGTGTCGGGAAGCGGGTTTTCCTCTCGTGTGAGTTGGACCCGTGATCAGTAGCTGAAAGACCATTGGGACGCCGTCCCAATTGCTTGGACGCCGTCCCAGTTGTTTTGAGTTGGACGCCGTCCCAAACTTTGGACGCCGTCCCACCTATCTGAGCTGGACGCCGTCCAGGATTCTGGACGCCGTCCAGATGCACTGACATAGAATTTTTTTTTTTGGTACGCGTTTTTGGGATTTAAGATGTCGGGTTGTTACACATACATATTGGGTGCGCATGCGGGTTGCGGTATCATTAGTAATCACTTTAGAACTTTTCGATCATCTCTTTTCCTTTCTAAAATATATCTACAATGTAACATTGTTTTGTTTTTTCGTACAATTTCCTTTCCGTCTTAAAAATAACTCGAGCATGCAACATTGTTTTATTTTATGTACTATTTCTTTTCCTGAATCTAAAAGATTTTATTCTATCAAATAGTAGTAGAACTTAAAAATGTCGAAAATAAATAAATTTTATTAATAATATAATTTTATTTTAATTTAATTTTAAATGGTGGAAAACTTGTGAACGTGGAAATATTAAATCAAATGAAGCCGACAAAACCCGTTGAACAAGACATAAGTTTCAACGACGATAACATCTTCGTTCTTCAATTAACATATTCTCTATTGCTGAAATGGCCATGGCGATGCGTATATCTTCCCAATCATTCTTTTCTGTAATTCCTGCATCTCGTTAATCTTTTATTTATATTATTATTGCTATGATTTTCAACTGTTTTTTCCTTGATTTATAATTGTAGTTCGATTGATATCAAGTTCATTCAAATTAAATTACATTAAACTAATACCTAACTGATTTTTTAACTAGATTTTTAGTATTTGCATTCAAGATTAAATGGTCTCTGCTATGTGATTAAAACATTAAATAACCAATTTTTTTATATTAACCAAGGAGCTTCTGAGTGATTGGCTGAATTAGCTGTATCATTGAAATTTGAACGCCCTTGATATTTGATTATGAACTGACATCAAGGTTTATTTGCCATGAAGTTATCCTTTTTAATCCTTTCAATCGGTTTAATATACCAAAAATGATCTCTACATTAGCAATTAAGAGCAACAGAGTTAGTCTCATTCAACCGTTTAATAAGATAAATATATCTCTTTCAGTTTTAGAACCAATTCATAAAATTCCATTTGTCTTCAATATGTGTGACCATATCAGTCGTTAGTTGATTATTATCATTTGTTTGGGGATTTGATATTTGAATGTGCAGTCTTTCAATAATGCAAGAGAAGTTCTCACACAGTTAATAACAGGCAAGTAATGCATAACTTCTTGCAATATTTTCTATATTTTTCTTCATATAGTAAGAATGCAGAGCCTGTATATCGATATTGTATTATAGTTTTTTTATGTTTATCATATTTAAAGGGAACCGATACTGTAAATCCAGCTAACAAATACTGTAAGTTTCGGGGGAAAACAGAAACGATATCCTTCCGAGGATCTGTTAGGTACGTACAGACGGTTTGCCGAATCTCAGCTCCTGGGACCACTTTGGACGGTGCTAAAAATCCACCTTCATTAGATTCATTAAAAAACAGAAAAGTAATCCCCGATGCAGATCCACCAACCGATAAAGATGTCAATCTTTTGTATGAATTTTTTGATAGAAGGTATGTTCTGATGCATTCGTATTTGAGTATTGTAATTGAACGTTTAAGCTCCTCAGTATATGAAATGGTATGTTCGTTACATTGTGCAGTAAGAAGGTAGTTGTTTTGACTGGAGCTGGGATAAGCACAGAATGTGGTATTCCCGATTATAGAAGGTAATTTCGCAAATAGGTAAAACAATTTATATATGAATGAGTCAATTTGTGTTAGCTTAATAGACAACGGATCTAATGAGTTGAAAGTCACCCAATGTGTATATTCGGTTCATAAAAACCTCCTAAATCATTTTAATCAATAGATATTAGTTTATTATCAATGTCATATATTATATATTATTTTATCTGAGGTGATACACTAGTTATTTGCATAATAGTTTGGACTAAAAGTGTTTCAAGTCAATGCAACCTCACATGTATCTAGTTACCCTGCCCATTTTACCACCTCTGATATTCTGGTTTCCTAAAGGGACTTATGCAAAGTTTTTCCTGTTATGCTTATGCTAAGTTCATACATTTTCCAATAAGTAACATCGTTAATCTTTCTCGTTTGATATTATAATTTGTGCAGCCCAAATGGAGCTTACAGTACTGGTTTCAAGCCAATCACTCATCAGGTAATCTGAATACAATTGGTTGATACTATCTGCATTTTTTTTTATTTGTTGATTAGTTGATTTTTTAATGCTTAACTTGGAATATTGGAAAATAGATTTTTTTTTTTTTTTTGTTTGGAATCCCGATTTGTAATTCTCTTGTATATACTTTCTGCGTGTAGCAATTTACTCGTTCAAGCCGCGCACGAAGGCGGTATTGGGCTAGAAGTTATGCAGGATGGAGGAAATTTAATGAAGCTAAACCTAGTCCAGCTCATACTGCATTAGCTTCTTTAGAAAAAGCTAACCGAATAAGCTTTATGATTACACAAAACGTTGACAGGTCAGCCTTTCCTTTTAAAATTTCTATAAAATGATTTTTCATACCCTTCTAATTAAAATTAAATATTAATTTATTTCACGTCACACAGGTTGCACCATCGTGCTGGTAGTAACCCACTTGAGTTACATGGGACAGTCTATATAGTTGCATGTGTGGATTGTGGGTTTTCTTTTCCACGTGAATCATTTCAGGAACAATTGAATTCCTTAAATCCAGAGGTCATTAATTTCAAACTATTGTTTTCTATCTTTAGTGTTTATATATGATAAAAGTTTCAAAATTCAAATCTTCACTCTACCTGCATGCAAGGTTGCAAAACTCCCTACTCGGGGAAGTACTCGGTTGGGACTTTAGAGGGGCTAATCGGCAACTTGGAGATTAATCGGATTGGACTTTTTATATATTTAAATAATAAATCTCAAAATTATATGTGTAAATATAGATTAAAACTAATAAACATAAACTTTAACATTATTATCTAGAACATAAACATAATCGTTCATTTGTTGAAAAACTCTAAATTTCTAGTTTAAATTCATATTAAAATGTTGCCCAACTCTTATTTTGACCGACTAAATCTGACTTTGACCCACAAATCTGATTTTGAACCATGAACGGACGTTGACGGAGTAGTCAATCGGATTTTAGAAAATCTGATCTAAATGAGAATAACTATTATGATAGAAGTTAAAAGTATTAAATATATACGTTGACTGCAGTGGGCAGCAGCAATAGAAAGTTTGGGTTATAACAGCAATTCAGACAAGAGTTTTGGGATGAAACAAAGACCTGACGGTGATATCGAAATTGATGAAAAGTTCTGGGAAGAAGATTTCCACATACCAACATGCTCTAAATGTGATGGAATTCTTAAACCCGATGTAACCCAATTCTAGTAATTAGTATCAATACATGGAACCCGTTATTACTGTCGCTAATTTGTTAAATGTGTATGTGTCTGAAGGTTGTGTTTTTTGGTGATAATGTACCAAAAGATAGAGCGATTGTAGCTATGGAAGCTTGTGCAGGGTGTGACGCTTTCCTTGTTCTCGGTTCATCGGTCATGACAATGTCTGCTTTTCGTCTTGTCAGGTACAAATGTTCATCATCAGTCATGACAATGTGTGTTTTAAGGTTGTGTTTTTTGTGGTTTGTTTTTGATTAATTGAGAAATCTATTACATGAATTGTACAGAGCTGCTCATGAGGCTGGTGCTGCTACAGCAATTATAAATATAGGCAAAACTCGAGCCGATGATATTGCAGATTTGAAAATTAACGCTAGACTAGGAGAGGTCTGTAATTGTACCCGATAATAAATCATTTAAATGTGAGGAGTTTAACAATTACCTGAATCCTGATTTCAGTTCACTGTTGTTGTTGTTGCAGATATTACCACGGCTACTCAATACTGGATCGCTTAGTGTACCTGCTATTTAAGGTTTCAAACAAGAAACTACATACTAATAGTTTGTTGTGTGGTTGGAACCTAAATTTAATCAATTCGCGATGCTGACTTCATCAACTTCTCTTAATGGGTTACTTCAAATATTTAGATCCTACTGTTTGTTGGTACAAGGTATCTGTTATGCATGTTCATGTGTTTGACCTTTGTCCTAGTTATGTGATCTGAAACAATCATTTTGGTCCGGTCCCTGTTTGTTGAAATTAATGTATGTGTGTATTAAAGTTATTTTCTATTTTTCGTAAATATACAAATGTAATATGTATATTCTATTCAAACAAAGTAATATATGAAACAGTTGTTTCATGTATGTTGCTCAAGTATCAAGTATCATGCAGTGTTCGTTTAATCTCATTCAATTCTCTTGATGTTTAATTCGCCAGCAGTTTATTATGTGGATCGGTCTACTGCACAACTATATGAGTGAATTTACGTATAAATCGTTGAATGACGGCATTCAAATGACCTACACTTCAAGGACAAATTAAATATTGCCTCTTTTCAGTTATTGGTTCGCTTTGTATAGTTGCATTTTGCATTCCTTGCATGCAACCAGTCTAGGTGGATTATTGGATATTGGCATTTGATGCATATTTTGCAGTGCCTTTTCGTTTATAAGTTTGTTAGAGTTTTAAGGTTTGGGTCAGTGTAGTTTATAATAAGTTATTAACATCCCTCAACTTTTGTTTTGTGTGTATTCTCCAAAGCTATTTGCATAATAGGTCCCTTGTTCAATTTTACTTACTCTTTATTTATTTATTTTTTTAATTAAAATTTGTTTTTCTATACATTGAAATCGATGAAGATTCCACATACCATGATGCTCAAAATGTGATGGAATTCTTAAATCGATGTAACGTATTATAACTTTCTCTTTTTTGACACAAAAGATTTGTGTTTTTTGGTGATAATGTACCAAAAGATAGAGCAATTGTAGCATTAAAAGCTTCTGCAGGGTGTGATGCTTTCCTTGTTCTTGGTTCATCCTTGTCGGCACAAATGTTCATGCAACTTTATTTGACCCAAACGTTACTATTTTTATTTGCCCCAATCGTTACTATCTTTTGGTTATTTTGTGGTTTGGTTGTTTAATTGAGAAATCTACATGAATTGTACAGCTCATGGGGCTGGTGCTGCTACAAAAATTAAATAAATAGGCAAAACTCATGCTGAGAGATTTGAAAAGTATTATACATTCTGTGTAAATATGCAATTAAATTTTTGTTTGTATATACGTGAAATATTTATTTGAATCCTTAAATTTGCGTGAGATCTTACAATCACATATGATTGGATTTTACAATCACATGTGTTTGTCTCGCGTTTTTAATCCCCTAGCCATTGATTATATTGATCCAAGGCTAAGATTTAACCCCTTATTTTCAAGCAAAATTAAGGATGCAAATGAATATTTTCCTATTAGCAATATCTAGAAACGTAACATCTATATTTATTCAAACAGATCAATGTATGAAATAGTTGTTTCATGAATGTTAGTTGCTAAAGTATCAATGATGCAAATGGATATTTCCCTAGTAGCAATGTTCATTTGATTTTATTCTCTTGACTTTTAACTCACAAGTAGTTTATTTAAGGATCGGTCTGCTGCAGAAGTATATGAGCAAATTACGTATGAATTATTGAATGACAACATTTAAACGACGCATACTTTAAGGAAATATATTGTGTCTTTTTTCTGTACAGTTGCGCAACTAGACTTGGTGGGCGTTACCATTTGATGCATATTGGTGCAAATAGAATTTTACCAGTTTTACTATTTCAGCCCGACAGCTAACGAACCAAATTGAACTTGTCAAAAACAATAATATAACTTAAGAGATAGGACCCTTGACCATTGTGAAGCTGTAAGATTCGGCTTATTATTTTTTTCAATTCTTGCCATAATTGCATTTATCAAACGTTATATACAGAGAACTAGAATTCTGCATTGACCAACTTTCCAATATTATGTATCAAGTGTAAAGTGTAATGTCCCACAGCATACATAACATAGAATATGAAAAAAGCAATATATTATATGCGTATAATCAGAATACAACTAATATTTCAATGTAATTTGAAGTTGTTAATGGATGGATTGTGGTTACTGATCCAAATAGAGAAGCTCAGCTTTTGAGGAAGCTCGTGGGAACTGCATAACATCCTCAGCGAAGTTGTACTTTTCATATGCATCAGCAGTTGCACGGGGTCGGATTAATATTTTTTCAAGAATGGGAGAATGATCAAGCAAAAGCTTTATAAAGAGCATCAAAGGTCTTGAGCTTTCTACATACAAGATATTTATAGTTTTTAATCGATTCAATCTCTGGTTCAAACAGTCAGAAGCTTCCAAATAAGTTAATGCTGGTTTCACATCCAAATGCAAGTCCTCAAGAGCCTAAAAAAAAATCAAAAGTAAGTGTGCGGTAAAAGTGCCTACCTTAAATTACTACACTATATAAGCCTCACAAAACACCAAAAACACATAAAAAAAAGTTTAGTAGTCTTTACCTTGTTAAAATTCATCACCTCAAGTCGTTCTAAGTTAGGTGAACTCCGAAGTATACATAAAGCACACTGAAGTTGATCCAGATCACAAAATTGGAGGTTCATTAAACATAGAATCTTTAAACTATTAACTGGGTGTGGAAGCCACTTGGGAATCTCTTTCGCAATTGAAAACTGTGAGGGTGAAAAATGGAAGGTAAAGTTTTCTTGCTCAAACGAAATATGATGAAGAACAAAGATCGAATATTAGAAATTAAAAGTTTAAATCATACCTCGAGAAAATACCCGTCAATAATTAAAGATCTAAGACAATAATGCATATTACTTAACAAGGTGGCCAAATTGATTCTTTTAACTCCTTGAATGGGCTGGCCTAAAGTTGTACCAACCATAGCAAGGCATTTACTGTGCAATAACTGGAGCAAAGTTGCATCGGGGCAAGATAAGACCATTAACACTGACAACTTTGTAGAATTGATCTTGAAATTGTAAACATTGGTGCATTCAAACAATTGCAATGTCTGAAGTTGTGGTAGGCCGATGACATTTCCATGTAAGTTAGCCCCAAATTCAATATTTACGAGCACGAGAGTTTCGAGATACATAAATCCTTGAAACTCGAGTGGTAGCTTAACGATACAATTTTCAAGGTCTAGAATTCTCAATTCTAGACAATGAAAAAAATAAAATGGAAGTTGATAAGGTTGGTTTGAATTAGTAAGGACGAGTTCCCTAATAACACTATCTCTTGACAAGGATAAAATCCATTGATCGACTTCTTGAAAGCTATCAAGAGACATGTTTGGTAGGTGAAGATGTAACTTTAAGATAGGATCCTTTAGATAGTTAAAGATTTGGTTTGAGATGGTAAAAAACCCATTATGATCAAAAGCATCATTTTTGGCAAACTTTTCAGAGAAATTTTTATCAAGAACCAAAGAACTCATTAAGGTCCATTTGTACCTCCAACTTTTTGATAAAACGTGTGTCCTCACAGCATCTTGAACAGGTAGCCGCTCTAAAATCGAGTATATCAGATGCTCTGGCAAATTAGTAATTCTATCCACTTCAGAAGAAGTTACAAACCTCCTCTTATTGTTATTATTATCTGCCGTTAAATTCAAGAAAAACAAAATTCATCATCGTACATACAAAGAAAAAGTTGAAATTGCGAATAAAATACCCATGACATTTACCATCAATCTTCAGGAAATCAACATCATGTGATAAAATGAGTGATTTTTCTGAATCATTTTTCTTAAGTTTCTTAATATTATGGCCATGCCTATATATAATTATAGTGTAACATTTACCACTTAACCATATGAAGGTCACAATAAAAGCAATGAAATATTGAAGGGAAAAGTAAAGATAGCAACATACATCTCAAAGATAGAAACCAAGTCGACTGCAGAAATAAACAAAGTGGGCATCAAAATTAAAAAAAAGCTGAGAGGTCGTCATATGAGGGCTACGAAATCTTACATGGTTGTAATTGTAATAGTGACCAACCTAAAGTAATAGTGCTATCCAAAAGAAAGCTGCAGGCTAATATACTTGAAACTAGGTATAGAGTGAAAATGTGGAATTTAAGTTGACCAATATTTAGTTTTCAAGGTACTCTCAGTTCTTCATGTTAAAAAAACCTGGTTCTACCTCTCTTTGTCTATTATCAGTTTTCAACACATTAGGGTTTCGCTTCACTATGTTGCATCTTATAATCAGTATAGACAAAAAAACTTGTAAACATTTTATAATTATGCGAAAACCTAAATCAGTCCATTCATACTTACTACTTTATTTATAGGGCTTCTAACAATTATCTAGGTTAAATTTCGGTCACGAGCTCAAAAAGTATGTATTATTATAGAATTAAATTAAAGAGTAAAAAATGGAATAAAAATTACAACAGGAATCAAGTTTTTCATACATAATTACGTTTATATGAAAGAATCAAACAAAATTATGAGGTAGAAATTAACTTACCAATATTCAAAATTACAGATGAATCCATCAGAGTACCGGTTAGAGTTTAGCGCCCAAATTGCAGTGCCGTTTCGTTGCAAGTTTTTCAGAGTTTAAGGTTTTAAGGGTGTAGGTCACTGTAGTTTAACAAGTTACAGAAATCATCCCTCAACTTTTGTTTCGTGTGTATGTTCCAAAACCAACTTTTATTTGCAGAATAGGTCCCTTGTTCAATTAGAATTACTAAAAATACTTTTAACCAAAACTTTATTTAATCAATTTGTTTTTCCTTCAATTGAAAAAGATCAAGATAGATGCTCAAATGTGATGGAGTTCTTAAAACAATGTAACGTGTTATCTAGGACTTTAAACACCACATTGAAAATTAATTAATCGGTGACAGTCGGAACCTATATGACATTTACGTCAACAACTTTTCTTTATAGATACCGAAAATAGTGAAACCCTCATGTCTCTTCTTATTTTGTTTGTTGAAGTTGATATTTGTGTTCTATAGTCCATTTTATTTACATTTTAGTATGTATAACTATTGTGTATTATTTACAAACAAATCAATGTAAGAAATTATTTGATATTTGTGAGGTGTAGCATTGTATATAAGGTTGCCCCTTAACCCTTGAATTCCACTCAAAGGTTTCTTCCGCATATCGTGTTGCGTGGCCAATGGGGGAGAGGGTTTGGTCGCCCATGTCCTAGGATTTGATCGCGTTTCCTCTTGGGCAGCAGTTGAGGGCGGGTTATGCAACTGCAGGAGATGAACGTGTAGGTGGTTTAGTCCCCCTTGAGTGATCCCGAACTTCTGTTAAAAAAAAATCTTTCAGTACTTAATGGTCAAATTCACCATCCACCAGTTATTTGAAGATTTGTCTCCCATCAAGTCACCGCCTCAGCGGGATTTGTTAATGTTAAATCGTTGTTCACTGGTTAAGTATTTCATTGAGTATGTAAGAGCATGAGAGGGTCGGTTTACCTCACGTGTTTAGCCACTGGACACAATCAAATGAAGTCCGCTACTCACGTACAACATTCCGGGTGGCATTCTCATTGCGTTCTACTTTCTTCTGTCTTTTAATTAGTTCTTTTTTCAACAGTCTATCTCAGATGTAACGAATCTGGATTTTCCAACGTTTATTTATTAATAATTATTATTATTAATACTTGTGATTAAACGAATGTATGTTATTACATTTACATGTTGCCATGATTAACCGTACTTGACTTTAATTGCCCGAAACGTCTTTGTGACACAGGAAACTTGCACGAATAATATTTTCAAGTATTATTTACATTCATGATTAGGTTTATTAATCATTTTAATTAACTAAGGTTGTTGGTTAATTACTTGGGCTTTATTTGGATTTATTTGTTAATTAATTGAACTTGGGATTTTATTAGTGTTATGGACTCATGATATTGGGCTTATAAGCCCACCCTACATCTAAATGGACTAACTAGCCCATTCTCACATGTAAGTATTACTTTCAAGTTAAACTAAATTGATTATGTTAGTAAGGAATCTAGTTGCAAGCTTGTTATACATCTTTCCCATAACAATACACCTATTATCCATCTTTTTAGTCAAATGCACACAAGGAACTAGTAGGCAATTTTCTTCCTCCCTTCCCCTTTGTTTTGGCCGTCGGCCTAGGTGGTACCCAAGAGGTTTTTTGTTTCAAAATTTTGATTACATATCACTTGTTTATTCTCTCATTTTCTCACACACACTTAACTTGCATTTTCTCTCAAACTTTCCCTCTCATCTTTTGCTCTCTACTTTGTAAGTATCATGAGTTTTCTTCTTCCTTTTTCTTGACATAGAACCGAATCCAACATGCATCATCATCATTCTTTGTTGTTAACTTGTTACTTGTCTTTGATAAGTTACTTACTAGTTGTTGATGTTGTTATTCTTCACTAATTTCAAGAATCAAACTTAATAGTTTCATTCTTCATTTTATCTTGTAATTTCAAGAACACACAAGAACTAAACTTACTAGTTTATGTTCTACATATGTTGTTTCAAAAGATTGTAAGTTCATGGTTGTAAATCATACTTGAAGTTCATGAAGTAAACTTTAAAGTTTACTTTCTAAAGATCAAGACTTAGGCTTGAATCTTTAAAGTATGAACAACCTTGAACTAACTACTTGTTTACTTAGTTTATTTCTTTATATTATGCACTTTAAATTCATGTTTGTTGGTTAAAATTGGTCAAGTGTTACTAGTTAACTTTGATCTCATTTATCTTGAACAAAAGTTAACTTTAAAGGTTCAAGAACATGTAAGTAAGCTTTCTTTAATTATAACTTTGTACACTTATGTTAGATCTAGACTTTTGAGTCTTGGATCTTCAAGATCAAACTAAGAACTATGTTCTACATCTTAAGATCTTGTTTAGTTAGTTTACTTTCAAGTTTATAGTTCAATATTACTTTTATAGTTCATGTATGTGTTAAATCTAAGACTTTGATGTAACTTTGGTTCATCAAAACACTTGCAACACTTGAGTGAGTTGTGCTTCATGTCTTAGACTTACACTTGGGTTATGATGGTCAAACCTTGATGAAAATGATGCAAACACATCAACGAGTTGTACACTTGAAGCTATATGCATCAAGGATGAGAACCATGATAAGCATCGAGTACCAAGAACTATCGGAACCTACTGACCCTACTGTTTTTCTATTTATATGTCTGACCCGTACGACCTGGGCTACTGTAATTATGATTTTCAGATAGCTCTTTTAGAGTAGATAACTTTTCATATAGGACTCGTCTTGATCCAAGTTACGTTTTAGGATTTATGGCCCTCCGATCGTCACTATGTCCATTTAACGTTGTGCTGAAAATTCTGACCTACTTGCACTTAGACCGTTGCCACGGTCAAACGAAGATGATTTTGCTTCTGTAATTTTTACCACAACTAAAGGACTCATATACAGAGCCATGGCCACTGGTATCACCTTATTTCAGTAGGTATAGAGGCCGTGGTGACTGACCGAACTCAGCCTTTGTTTTAAACTTCTTTCATGAACGAAACCTACTTTACACCTTTTGTTTGATGATGAATGATGATGACCCTTAAGACCTTATTTACATACTTTTAAACCTTTTGGGACGATTTACTGACTTAGTACTATTTGACTTAGGTTGAGGACTTCCCGGACCTACACACTTGCTTATTTCCCGAGTCATACTTTACCGCTACTTGATCATTGTGAGTTATAGCATTCCCTTTTTACTTTAACTTATTTTGGGAACTGAGAATACATGCGGATTTTATGTTTTACATACTAGGCACAAGTACTTAAACTTTATATATGCGTGGGTTATATAACGGTAGAAAAATTCCCTTTAGCTCGGTAACGTTTATTCATTGGTTTTTGAACCGGTGAACGCGAATCTTAGATATGGATCCATAGGGTTTGACATCCCCACTCGGGCTAGTAGCGCTAGCATTTAACGAGTGTTTAATACTTCGTAAACATACGCACTTGCCTAAGTGTACTTTCAGGGGGTATAAACGTTAAGTTAGTTACCAAGTGCCCACGGTTAACATATACTTTATCATACTGTTTTAAAACGCTCGTTGTAGCACTGAAATCTCGTGGCCTACCTTACATACTGTTATACTTAAACTATAGCTCACCAACCTTTGTGTTGAAGTTTTTAAGGATGTTTTTCTCAGGTGCTTAAGGTTATTTGCTTCCGCTGTCGTGCTAGTCTTGCCGTAGACACCCGCTGCTCTAGTGTTATCACCGCATGAACTGTTTATCCTGCATTCATAACTTTAATACATTTGAAACTATGTTTTGTAACGACCTAAGGGTCACATACATTTATTCATGCTTGCTATTCGTAGAAGCATACTGTTGGTGTAAAACATTTGATGTCGGTTATGACGTCACCTTTTTATCGTGAATGCAACTTCTTTTATTACAGCATATAGTACTTAGCCTTGTAATGATCCTGTTGTTGATGATTCGTACACGATGGTTTTGTACGGGGCATCACATTTGGTATCAGAGCATTGGTTGTAGGGAATTAGGTTGTATTAGTGAGTCTAAGACGGACCCGAGTAGGATTCACTAATAGGACTAATCTACAACTTGCTAGTTTACGTGTTTCTGCTGAACTTACTGCATGCTGCTGCTTACTTTTACTGCTACATGCCGTATGCTACTACATGATTTCACTACTGTATGATATTACTTGCTTTCGATTGCATGCTACTTCTGTACGTTTCGTTATTATTGCCATGCTACTTATTATTATACATGATTTAAACTGTTGGCCTAATACGTGCTTGCTTTATGACTTACTGACATGGAAAAATTTATTTTTCCTTGTTCAGATGTCAGATACTCCACCTGCTATCATTTTGGGCAGTTCAGACTCGTCAGCCACCCCACCTGCTGCTGCTGCCGACACACCGATCCCGCTACCCACGAGTGACCCCGGCGCTTCATCTTCCGGGACTAGCAGCCAGGCGCCTGCCCCAGTGGTTACTTCTAGCGGAGCCCAGGACCCTTCGGAGATTCCAGCTCCATCTGCCCCCGGACCCTCAGGATCACAGCCCCGCTCCGGTGAGATTGTGATTCCCGCGGAGTTCAGGGAAGGTCCTTTCCATAACCGGTATCGCCATTGGTGCCGACGCGCCCCTGATGGACGTCTCATTCCGATCGGACCCGCTAGGTACAGACAGATGATGGCCGCTTAAGGACGGCCAGTTCAGCCACCCGTACAGCCACCACATGATTCTGACGATCCGTCATCCACTGATGCTTTATCCGACGACACCTCCTCAGACGACTCCAGTAATGATGAGGACCCTGCTGATGTACCTATACAGGCACCCTCCACCCCGCCGAAGAAGCGGTACCGTTTTGATGGCACCGTCATTCCAGGGGTGAATGGAGGTCGTGCTTTCACAGACGCATTTGGTCGGCGTCGTAGGGTTACCGCTCGTAAGCGGCTTGTGCCGTACCCTGCCGACCCACAAGTGCGTAAGGCACCCCATTACGTACTGACTATTTATGGAGCAGGAACATCTGCACCCCGTTATGTAATGTCTGCACCACCCGTTCCACTGGCACCATCCGCACCACCGACACCACCTGCACCTCCGACACCACCTGCCCCACCATCTCCCACTGTTGAGGAATTGACAAGGGAGGTTGAGATCCTCCGAGCTCGAGTTACTGAGCTAGAGGACCAGATGGCCCATGTTATGGACATCGTACACCCACCACCACCGTAGGACTTTTGTATTTAGATTTCATTATGTAATCTAGTTGTAGTTTTATGCTTCACTTATGTATTGTACGAACTTATTCAGATGTATGAAACTTATTATTATTAATGAATAGAACTTTGCATTATTTAATTCTTGCACGACGTTCTATTTACATTACTGTACGATGATTCTGTGGTATTTGTACCTAGATGCTTTATTTAATAACATGTGATGTTTTGATTCCATGTTGGTTACTATATACGGTATTATTACTATTGAATGCTAGATTTTGACTTGAGTCAAAATTTTTGTTTAGAACACCATGGCTAACGGTCGATCCACACCTACTGCTGCTCAAATTGAAGAGAAGATCCAAGAACGTGTAGCCGCAGCCATTGTGGAAATGCAACCCCAAGCTCCACTGCCACCGCCACCACCACCGGTTATTCAACCCATTCGTAATGGGTGCACTTACAAGGAATTCCAGAGCTGTAAACCACATAACTTCAGCGGCACTGAGGGACCGGTTGGTCTCACCAGATGGTTCGAGAAACTTGAATCAGTATTCCGAGTTAGCAACTGTTTAGAGGACATCAAAACTAAATTTGCTTCTTGCACGCTATCTGACGGCGCGCTCACGTGGTGGAACACAATGGCACAGGCACAAGGCATTGATGAGGCGTATGCTACGCCATGGGAAGAATTTAAGTGTGCCATGATTGAAGAGTATTTTCCGAGAACCGAAATCCAAAAGATGAAAATGGAATTCATGCAGTTAAAGGCCGTTGGGAACGACCTTGATGGTTACAACAGGAGATTTTTGGAACTAGCCCTGATGTGTCCGACAATGGTCACCCCAGAATTCAAGCGAATGGAGAGATACTTCTGGGGACTCCTTAAGAGCATTAAGGGAAACATCACCTCATCCAAACCACCAAATGTCCTAGAAGCGATGCGCATGGCGCATACTTTAATGAATAAAATAACCATCGATGAACCGGAGAAAACTAAGACTGAAGCGGGTACTAGTGAGAAGCGCAAATGGGATAACCACAACAACAACAACAACAACAGGGGAAGAAACTATGAACAGAACCCGGCGAAACGACATGAGGGTTTTAGAGGAAACAACAACGGTGGAACCCCCAATCCGAACACCAACTCAAACCCGAACTACAAAGGAACCTTACCACAATGCAAGCGGTGCTATAAGCATTATACTGGGTATTGCAATGTTGTTTGTGAGAAGTGCCAACGGACTGGGCATGTTGGAAAAGACTGCAAGGTCACCACTTTGAATGGGAAGCCGAACCCCACAGGGCCGAGGAAGTGCTACGAATGCGGACAGACGGGCCATTTCAGAAATGCATGCCCCAACAAAAGAAAAGACGGCGGACCCCCCCTGTGGTAGAGCTTTCAACGTTAATGCAAGGGACGCCCGAGAAAACCCCGACTTGGTGACAGGTATATTCACTATCAACAATCTTTTAGCTTCTGTCTTGTTTGATACTGGTGCGGATAGAAGTTATGTATGTAGACATTTTTGCGATAAGATTAATTGGTCATTAGTCCCGTTAAAAGAGAGTATGCTTGTCGAGGTCACCAATGGAAAACTTGAGAAAGTTGACCATATTAGTCGAGGAGCTATTATCAACATAGCTGGTGCAGATTTCGAAATTGATTTGATACCTATCAAATTGGGAAGTTTTGACGTGATCGTCGGTATGGATTGGTTGAGCAAGATAAGAGCCGATATTATTTGTGGAGATAAAGCTCTTCGTATACCACAAGGAGACAGTGAGCCACTGATCATCTACGGAGAGAGATGTACCTCGAAGCTGAACCTCATTAGTTGCGTGAAAGTGCAAAAGATTATGAAGAAGGGACGTCTTGCTGTCCTAGCGCATGTGAAAACGGTAGAAACTGAGGTGAAGAGCGTGAACGACGTTCGAATTGTGAACGAATTTTTTGATTTCTTCCCAGAGGAATTTCCCGGATTACCGCCGCCGAGAGCCGTAGAGTTTCAGATCGACTTAGTGCCAGGAGCTGCACCTGTAGCTCGCGCACCTTATAGACTCGCACCTTCCGAGATGCAAGAATTACAAAGCCAACTACAAGAACTACTTGATCGAGGATTTATCCAACCAAGCTTCTCGCCTTGGGGCGCACCTGTGTTGTTTGTGAAGAAGAAGGATGGATCCTTCCGTATGTGTATCGACTACCGTGAGCTCAACAAATTAACTATCAAGAATCGGTATCCTCTTCCACAAATTGATGATCTTTTTGATCGACTACAAGGATCGAGCGTTTACTCAAAGATCGATTTACGATCTGGTTATCACCAGTTGAGGGTGAAGGAAAGTGACGTGATGAAAACTGCATTCAGAACTCGTTATGGTCATTATGAGTTTCTCGTGATGCCATTCGGATTAACCAATGCACCTGCCGTGTTCATGGATCTCATGAATCATGTCTGCAAGCCGTACTTGGATAAGTTTGTTATCGTCTTCATAGATGATATCCTCATCTACTCTAAGAGCGAAGAAGAGCATGAGCAACACCTCCGACTAGTACTTGAACTCCTGAGACAAGAGCAACTTTACGCCAAATTCTCCAAGTGTGAATTTTGGTTGAAGGAAGTACAATTTCTGGGTCATGTTGTGAGCGACTAGGGTATCAAAGTTGATCCCACCAAGATTGAAGCTATCAGCAAGTGGGAGACTCCCACTACTCCGACCCACATTCGCCAATTCCTAGGTCTCGCCGGTTACTACCGAAGGTTCATTGAAGGATTTTCTCTGATTTCGCGTCCTTTGACCGCGCTGACTCACAAGGGCAAGAAGTTCATTTGGGAACCCGCACACAAATCAGCATTTCAAACTTTGAAGAAGAAGGTAACCACCGCACCTATCTTATCTCTTCCTGAAGGCAGTGACGATTTCGTTGTTTATTGCGATGCTTCAAAAAGTGGTTTTGGTTGTGTACTGATGCAACGATCAAAGGTTATTGCCTATGCCTCCCGACAATTGAAGATTCACAAACGGAACTACACTACTCACGATCTCGAACTTGGAGCCGTTGCCTTTGCGCTCAAATTGTGGAGACATTATTTGTATGGAACTAAGAGTACTATCTTCACCGACCACAAAAGCCTCCAACACATCTTCGATCAGAAGCAACTGAATATGAGACAGCGTCAATGGATCGAGATGCTCAACGACTATGATTGTGAACTCCGTTATCATCCTGGCAAGGCCAATGTTGTAGCCGACGCTTTGAGCTGAAAGGAGAGGACGGCACCTCTTCGTGTTAGGGCTCTGAACATCACCATTCATTCGAACCTCAACAGCCAGATCAGAGTAGCCCAAGATAAGGCTCTTAAGAAGGAGAATATAACTCATGAACATTTGAACATACTCGTCTCTCAATTCGAGGTTAGAGATACTGGACTCCGATGTTATGCCGGAAGAATTTGGGTACCTCTTTATAGAGATCTACGGAACCTTATACTTGATGAAGCACACAAATAGAGATATTCGATTCATCCTGGAGCGGGCAAGATATACCACGATCTTAAAGAACAGTATTGGTGGCCGAATCTTAAGAAGGACTTTGCGACTTATGTTGGTAAGTGTTTGACTTGCTCGAAGGTTAAAGCCGAGCATCAGAGACCTTCTGGTTTACTTCAACACCCGGAAATCCCACAATGGAAGTGGGAAAGGATAACGATGGATTTCATCACCAAACTACCAAAGACGGTGGGCGGATACGATACTATTTGGGTTATTGTTGACCGCCTTACCAAATCTGCACACTTCTTAGCGATGAAGGAAACGGATACAATGGAAAGATTTGCTTAACTATACATTAAGGAGGTTGTATCTCGTCATGGTGTACCTTTATCGATCATCTCCGATTGCGATCCCCGTTTTGCTTCTAGATTTTGGCGTTCTTTGCAAGAAGCCATGGGAACCCCTCTTGACATGAGTACTGCTTATCATCCGCAGACCGACGGGCAAAGTGAACGAACGATTCAGACCTTGGAAGACATGTTGCGTGCATGTGTCATTGACTTTGGAAAGGCCTGGGAAAGGCATTTGCCGTTAGCCGAATTCTCGTACAACAACAGTTATCACTCGAGCATTAATGCCGCACCTTTCGAAGCATTGTATGGCCGCAAGTGCCGATCTCCTATTTGTTGGGCTGACGTAGGCGAAAAGAAAATCACCGGACCCGAGGTAGTCCATGAAACAACGGAAAAGATTGCTCAGATTCAAGCTAGACTTAAGACTGCCCGCGATCGTTAAAAGAGTTATGCCGATCTTAAACGTAAAGACTTTGAATTCAACGTTGGTGACCGTGTAATGTTGAAGGTTGCACCTTGGAAGGGTGTGATTCGATTTGGAAAACGCGGAAAGTTAAACCCGCGATACATTGTCCTTTTGAAATCTTGGAACGTATTGGACCCGTTGCTTACCGTTTGGATCTACCAGCACAATTGAGCTCAGTTCATCCTACCTTCCACGTGTCAAACTTGAAGAAGTGCCTTGCTGCACCCGAACTCATCATACCACTTGAAGAACTTACAATTGATGACAAACTCCACTTTGTGGAAGAACCTGTTGAAATTGTGGATCGTGAGATCAAAACTTTGAAACACAACAAGATTCCGATCATCCGAGTACGATGGAATGCCAAACGAGGACCTGAGTTTACTTGGGAACGAGAGGATCAATTGATGCAGAAGTATCCTCACCTTTTCCCGACTCCTCCATCTACCTCAGCTTAAAATTTCGGGACGAAACTTTCTTTAACAGGTGGGTAATGTAACGACCCTGGATTTTCCAACGTTTATTTATTAATAATAATTATTATTAATACTTGTGATTAAACGAATGTATGTTATTACATTTACATGTTGCCATGATTAACCGTACTTGACTTTAATTGCCCGAAACGTCTTTGTGACACACGAAACTTGTACGAATAATATTTTCAAGTATTATTTACATTCATGATTAAGTTTATTAATCATTTTAATTAGCTAAGGTTGTTGGTTAATTACTTGGGCTTTATTTGGATTTATTTGTTAATTAATTGAACTTGGGCTTTTATTAGTGTTATGGACTCATGTTATTGGGCTTATAAGCCCACCCTACATCTAAATGGACTAACTAGCCCATTCTCACATGTAAGTATTACTTTCAAGTTAAACTAAATTGATTATGTTAGTAAGGAATCTAGTTGCAAGCTTGTTATACATCTTTCCCATAACAATACACCTATTATCCATCTTTTTAGTCAAATGCACACAAGGAACTAGTAGGCAATTTTCTTCCTCCCTTCCCCTTTGTTTTGGCCGTCGGCCTAGGTGGTACCCAAGAGGTTTTTTGTTTCAAAATTTTGATTACATATCACTTGTTTATTCTCTCATTTTCTCACACACACTTAACTTGCATTTTCTCTCAAACTTTCCCTCTCATCTTTTGCTCTCTACTTTGTAACTATCATGAGTTTTCTTCTTCCTTTTTCTTGACATAGAACCGAATCCAACATGCATCATCATCATTCTTTGTTGTTAACTTGTTACTTGTCTTTGATAAGTTACTTACTAGTTGTTGATGTTGTTAGTCTTCACTAATTTCAAGAATCAAACTTACTAGTTTCATTCTTCATTTTATCTTGTAATTTCAAGAACACACAAGAACTAAACTTACTAGTTTATGTTCTACATATGTTGTTTCAAAAGATTGTAAGTTCATGGTTGTAAATCATAATTGAAGTTCATGAAGTAAACTTTAAAGTTTACTTTCTAAAGATCAAGACTTAGACTTGAATCTTTAAAGTATGAACAACCTTGAACTAACTACTTGTTTACTTAGTTTATTTCTTTATATTATGCACTTTAAATTCATGTTTGTTGGTTAAAATTGGTCAAATGTTACTAGTTAACTTTGATCTCATTTATCTTGAACAAAAGTTAACTTTAAAGGTTCAAGAACATGTAAGTAAGCTTTCTTTAATTATAACTTTGTACACTTATGTTAGATCTAGACTTTTGAGTCTTGGATCTTCAAGATCAAATTAAGAACTATGTTCTACATCTTAAGATCTTGTTTAGTTAGTTTACTTTCAAGTTTATAGTTCAATGTTACTTTTATAGTTCATGTATGTGTTAAATCTAAGACTTTGATGTAACTTTGGTTCATCAAAACACTTGCAACACTTAAGTGAGTTGTGCTTCATGTATTAGACTTACACTTGGGTTATGATGGTCAAAACTTGGTGAAAATGATGCAAACACATCAACGAGTTGTACACTTGAAGCTATATGCATCAAGGATGAGAACCATGATAAGCATCGAGTACCAAGAACCACCGGAACCTACTGACCCTACTGTTTTACTATTTCTGTGTCTGACCTGTACGACTTGGGCTACTGTAATTATGATTTTCAGATAGATCTTTTCGAGTAGATAACTTTTCATATAGGACTCGTCTTAATCCGAGTTACGGTTTAGGATTTATGGCCCTCCGATCGTCACTATGTCCATTTAACGTTGTGCTGAAAATTCTGACCTACTTGCACTTAGACCGTTGTCACGGTCAAACGAAGACGAGTTTGCTTCTGTAATTTTTACCACAACTAAAGGACTCATATACGGAGCCATGGCCACTGGTCTCACCTTATTTCAGTAGGTTTAGAGGCCGTGGTGACTGACCGAACTCAGCCTTTGTTTTAAACTTCTTTCATGAACGAAACCTACTTTACACCTTTTGTTTGATGATGAATGATGATGACCCTTAAGACCTTATTTACATACTTTTAAACCTTTTGGGACGATTTACTGACTTAGTACTATTTGACTTAGGTTGAGGACTTCCCGGACCTACACACTTGCTTATTTCCCGAGTCATACTTTACCGCTACTTGATCATTGTGAGTTATAGCATTCCCTTTTTACTTTAACTTATTTTGGGAACTGAGAATACATGCGAATTTTATGTTTTACATACTAGGCACGAGTACTTAAACTTTATATATGTGTGGGTTATATAACGTCAGAAACATTCCCTTTAGCTCGGTAACGTTTAGTCATTGGTTTTTGAACCGGTGAACGCGAATCTTAGATATGGATCCATAGGGTTTGACATCCCCACTCGGGCTAGTAGCGCTAGCATTTAACGAGTGTTTAATACTTCGTAAACATACGCACTTGCCAAGTGTACTTTCAGGGGGTATAAACGTTAAGTTAGTTACCAAGTGCCCACGGTTAACATATACTTTATCATACTGTTTTGAAACGCTCGTTGTAGCACTGAAATCTCGTGGCCTACCTTACATACTGTTATACTTAAACTATAGCTCACCAACCTTTGTGTTGACGTTTTTAAGCATGTTTTTCTCAGGTGCTTAAGGTTATTTGCTTCCGCTGTCGTGCTAGTCTTGCCGTAGACACCCGCTGCTCTAGTGTTATCACCGCATGAACTGTTTATCCTACATTCATAACTTTAATACATTTGAAACTATGTTTTGTAACGACCTAAGGGTCACATACATTTATTCATGCTTGCTATTCATAGAAGCATACTGTTGGTGTAAAACATTTGATGTCGGTTATGACATCACCTTTTTATCGTGAATGCAACTTCTTTTATTACAGCATATAGTACTTAACCTTGTAATGATCCTGTTGTTGATGATTCGTACACGATGGTTTTGTACGGGGCATCACATCAGAACTTTCGTGTAAGGAACGTTTGATCTAGTTTTTATTAGTAACTAGCCAGGTTAGTGGTTTTACTAGTACCGCCCAACAAATTATTTCTTGCCAAGAATTGGTTTTATCATTCATTATACACAACAAACTAGAATATTGCAATAACCAGCTCTAGTCCAATTTTATGTATTACAATTGTCAAGTCCCACAACATACAAAACATAAAAAATTAAAACCCATAACAAATATGCGTACAATCAGAATACAACTAAATTGCGATGTATTTTTTTTAACAGCGATTGGGATCACCTGAGGGGGATCAAACCGCTGAACCACATCACAACTTCTAAATTGCAATGTATTATTAGTGGATTGTGGTTCGGCCCCCCATTAATGAACCGCCATTTTTGTATTTTTGTTTTGAGGCTTTAAGAAATTTGGGCTTTAATATATTGCGCCCATTATTTTTATTCGTATATTCTATTACACCAAATTTGGACTTTAATATATTTTTAGTCTTTTGAAATTAATAAGTTATTGTATTGTATTTAATGAATTTTTAAACTTTACTGATGCTTTATTTTGATTTCAATTGAAATAACAAGTAATTGCAAATATATTGATCGGTTTTATTGAGAGAAAAGAACTTGAATTGATACATTATGTGGTTACAAAGGACCCTTTATATACAAGATGTATTAAATGGTTCTATATTCTAAACAAGGAAATGATTTCCTAATTGTGGAAAGCTAGCTGTGAATATCTACTAGCCGTTGTAGCCTTGCTGTGAATTGCTATGCTTTGCTGTCAAATAAAAGGGAGATGATGAATGAGTTCTGATCCCCTTAACTTTAATTATTTTACTTTGATTCTTAACACTCCCCCGCAAGTTGAATAGTAGGATTTCCGATGTTCAACTTGGAGAGGATATCTTTGAAAAATATTCCGTTGACTGATTTTGTTAGGATATCTGCGAGTTGATCTTTAGATCTGACAAATGGAAGGGAGATCACTTCTGCTTCGAGTTTTTCTTTGATGAAGTGTCGGTCTATTTCAATGTGTTTGGTTCGGTCATGTTGGACTGGATTTTCTGAGATTGCGATTGCAGCTTCATTGTCACATAAGATTTTGATGGGGTCTTGAGGAGGAAAGCCGATCTCTGTTAGAAGTTTCTTGATCCATAATGCCTCAATTACACCTCTAGAGATTCCTCTAAATTCTGCTTCACCACTAGAGAGGGCAACTACCTTTTGCTTTTTACTTTTCCATGTGACTAAATTTCCTCCTACTAGGGCAAAGTATCCTGAGGTTGATCTTCTATCTCCTTTCTCTCCCTGTAACCTGCATCTGTAAATATTTAAGTTTTCAAGTGATCATTCTTTTTGAACAAAACTCCATCCCCTGCAGTTCCTTTTAGATATTTGATAATTCTCCATACTGCATCCATATGATGTTTTTGAGGTTGATGCATGAATTGACTGACAACTCCTACATCATGTGCTATATCAGGGTGAGTGTGAGCAAGGTAGATGAGTTTTCCCACGATTCTTTGATACTGGTTCCGGTCAGCTGGTTCAGCATCGTTTTCTATGTATAGCCTTTGATTTGGAATCATAGGAGTTTCAGCTGGTTTGCAATCTAGCATTCCTGTTTCAGCAAGGATATCAAGAATGTATTTTTGTTGACAAATAAAGATTCCCAGTTGGGATAGTACGACTTCAATCCCCAAGATCTTTCATTTCAAACTCTTTGAATAAATTAATTTTTAAGTTTGCAATTTCCTCTTGATCATTCCCGGTAATGATCATATCATCTACATCTACATATATAATAAGACAGGTAATCAAATTATTTCTTCGTTTTAAAAATAATGTGTGATCGGAGTTACTTTGTTTAAAACCATATTTTTTCATTGCTACGGTAAAGCACCCAAACCAAGCCCGAGGGGATTGTTTCAACCCATAAAGTGATTTTTTAAGATGACAAACTTCCCTTTCTTTAATGTCTGATGTGAAACCGGGAGGTCCTTCCATGTAAACTTCTTCTTTGAGTTCTCCATGAAGGAAAGCGTTTTTAACGTCAAATTGATGAAGTGGCCAATCTTTGTTTGCAGCAACTGAAAACAGAACCCTGATGGTGTCAATTTTTGCCACTGGTGAAAAAGTCTTAGAGTAGTCTATACCATGGATTTGAGTGTATCCTTTGGCAACTAGACGAGCTTTGTATCTCTCAATAGTCCCATCGGCTTTGTGTTTGATTGTGAAAATCCACCGACATCTCACATGTTTCTTTAATTCTGGAAGGATACATTTTTCCCATGTATTATTCGCCATGAGGGCTTTCATTTCATTTTCCATTGCTTCCCTCCAGACAGGTGATTTTAGGGCTTGTTCAACGGTTTTTGGAATTTCTTCAGAGTATATCGCGAAACTAAACTTCTTTGCTTCTTGTGATAGATTTCCTCTTGCAATGTTTGCCATTGGATATCTTGATCTTGAAGTTTCTCTTTCGGGAGAGTACCTTTTTGGTGGGACTCCCCGATTAATTCTTGGAGGAAGGATATATTGTTCTTGTGGTGGTTAAGGTTGAGGTTCAGGTTCAATTTGTTGACTATCTTGGTCAGATTGACTTTGTTGTTGACTCTGCTGATCAGTTTGATCCTCAGTTTGACCTGTTCTTTCCTGTACTTGAGTACTCACTTCAGGCTCAGGATTAGTAGTATTAGTTTCAAAAGACTCAGAAGTATTAGTTTCAAAAGACTCAGAACTAGTTTCAAAAGACTCAGAAGTATTAGTTTCAAAAGACTCAGAACTGACCTCAGGACGATCATTGTCGGTAGTACTAAAAGGTGGTTTATGGGCCACCTCTTCGGAAGATGGTAAATCTAGCCAACTCACAGTGTCACCAGATACAGACTCCCCCTGACTTGTGTGTTGGGTATAGAAATATTCAGTTTCCAAGAAATCACAATTCATAGAAGTGAACATGTGTTTTCTTTTTGGACTGTAGCACCTATAACCCTTTTGATTAACCCCATAGCCGATAAAGACACATTTTCAGCACACGGGTCGAGTTTAGTTCTTTTCCCTTTGGGAATGTGAACAAAGACAGTGCACCCGAATATTCGGGGTTTGAGAGTAAGGTTGGATGGGGGTTTATAAAATTTGGCAAGTGTTTCAAGAGGGTTTTTAAGTTCTAAGGCTCTGGTCGGAAGTCTGTTAACGAGATAAGTTGATGTGGCAAGGGCTTCGGGCCATAACGACCTTGGAACATTTGACTCTATCATTAAGGCCCGAGTTATGTCTAAAAGAATTCGATTTTTCCTTTCGAAGACACCATTTTGTTAAGGTGTATGTGGGCAAGTCGTTTGGTGAATAATCCCTTTTGTTTCACAAAAAAGTTTCATTTGGGAGTTGACAAATTCTCCGCCATTATCCGATCTTAGAATTTGTATTTTACTTTTGAACTGTGTTTCAACCATGGTATAAAAGTTGGTGAATTTATCGAAAACCTCACAATATTTTGTAAAAAAAATGTCCACGCCATACGTGTACAATCATCAATAAATAATACGAAATATCGAAGGTTATGTCCCCTATTAACCCTTGCAGGCCCCCATACATCAGAATGAATCAAAGCAAAAGGACGTTCAGATCTGGTATTACTAGCTTTAAAAGAACTTTGGTGACTTTTAGCCAAAATACATGTTTCACACTCAATAGCTTTATTTGAATAAAAAAGACTAAGAAATAAAATTTTTAAATATCCAGCAGATAGGTGACCAAGACGTCTATGCCACAACCATGCTTGTCTATTAGGAGTCCCGTGAGCTAGCATGATTGTACCATCTTGAGTGACTTCATCCACATAGTATAACCCATCCCGTTCAGTACCACGACCAATAATCTTCCCAGTTCTGATGTCCTGCAAGATGCAGAACATTGGGTGTAATAATACAGTACAATTAAGTTCTTTGGTAACGTGACTGACAGATAATAATTTGTGTGATAGAGCAGGAACATAGAGACAATTTTTTAGCTTTAGAGTAGGTGAAATTTCTATTGTTCCCCCTCCTTTAACTTGAACAGTTCCACCGTTAGCAGTTTTAATTTTTGTTTTATTTGGTTTTGAGTCCAAATAGATATCCTCTTTTTCGAAAGTCATGGTGTCGGTGGCACCACAATCGATAATCCATTCTTGATTTTTGGTTTTATTTGAAACAATATTCGTATACGAAAAATTATTTTTTGACAAGGACTTATTTTGTAAATCATTTTTTGGTTTAGTTTTAACCTTGTGGGACTGTTCATGATAATCTGTAACTTTTGAAGGTTGGTCTGGTAAATAATTATTTACCAGGGGTTTGACTCTAATATCGGGGTCAACATTGGTCCCATTATGTGAATTTAAATCATATGGGGGACCATTTTGTAAATATTGAAAGGGATTTGGGGTTAAAAACACTAACCCTTGAAATTGACCCGTATATTGATCGGGTTTAGGGGTAAACCCTAACCCTAAATTACCTCCACCTAGGGAAGAAGAAGGTTCAGCAGCCATGAGTCCGAATCCACCTTGGGCAGCAGTGGTGACGCCTGATTGGTCGATCTCTTGATTGCCTCCGGTAGTCGCCATGGCTGTTGCTATTGCTTTCTTCCCTTTCTTGTGACCATCGTTCCACCATTCTGGATATCCAACAATCTTGAAGCACTGTTCTTTGGTGTGTCGTTTCATCCCACATTCTGTGCATTTGAGGTTGTCTTTATCCTTCGATGTGTACTCTGAGCGACGATGGTTTCTGGATATGAGTCCATGACCGTCTGAGTTATTGTGTTTCGATGATGGAGCAAGTAGCCCAGATGCAATGCCAGAATTATGATTGGTAACCTCTGTCTTATTGTTAAATATGTTTTGATGGGCATTTTCTTTTCTGATTGCAGCATATGCTCCTTCAACGGTTGGTAAGGGTTCAATTCGGAGCAATTCCCTTTTGATGTTGTCGTGTTTATGATCAAGAGCATTTAGAAATTGAAAGAGTTTCTGCTCGGATCTAATATTGTTATATTTGACAATATCATTTGGGGTGTTCCATTGGATTTGGATCCCTCATTTCGATTTCGCCCCATATTCCTTGTAATTTTAACCACAGCTCTTCAATTGTTTTACCTTCTTGCTTAATATTGTTTGCCTTGACATGTAGGTCAAACGTTTGTAGTTTATCTTTGCCAGAGCTATACGTTGTAATATGAACATTCCAAAGTGATTTTGCTGTTGGGAATTGAGTAAGATTGCTTGCAATTTGTGGTTCGATATTTTGAATTATCCATGAGAATACCACCAGATCATCTTGGTTCCACTTCTGATTATTGCTCACTGGAGGGTCCTCTGTAAGATGATTAAGGAGGGTCTCGGATTTACCTCAGAAGGCAACCTTAATCGTTCTGGACCATAGGGAAAAATTGGAGTTATTGAGATTAACACTGATTTTTAGTGAATCAGGTAATCTTTGTGACTGGTTATCATTGTTGGTTTGAAGTAATCTAGCCAGCTGACTAGTTAATTCTGTGATGAGTTGGTTGTTCTGATTATGGCTGTTGTCTTCTCCAGACATGATGGCCAATCAGAGAGAAAAGAAGAAAAAAACTGGTAAATGATGAGGAAAAAACGTGTTTGCCAGGAACAGCAATCACTGCTCTGATACCATGATTTCAATTGAAATAACAAGTAATTGCAAATGTATTGATCGGTTTTATTGAGAGAAAAGAACTTGAATTGATACATTATGTGGTTACAAAGGACCCTTTATATACAAGATGTATTAAACGGTTCTATATTCTAAACAAGGAAACGATTTCCTAATTGAGGAAAGCTAGCTGTGAATATCTACTAGCCATTGTAGTCTTGCTGTGAATTACTGTGCTTTGCTGTCAAATAAGAGGGAGATGGTGAATGAGTTCTGATCCCGTTAACTTTAATTATTTTACTTTGATTCTTAACATATTTATATATCTGAAATTACATGTTCTTTTTTGTTTTTTTAGAACAGCTTGAAAATATGTGTTCTGGTTAATTTTGTTCGGCCCCCCTAATGTTAAATTTCAAGCTCCGTGCTTGGGTCCAAGTCTGAAGCTTCCAATGAGCTAATGCTGGTGTCACATCCAAATCCAAATGCATGTTCGAAAGACCCTAGAAATACATTAGAAGTGAGACCATGCATTATAAAGTATGTACCTTAAATTACTATATAAGCTTTTGCCTCTCGAATAAAAGAAAGAAAGAAACTATACAAGTGCACACAACACAGAAACAGAAAAGAAAAGGTTTAGCAGGTCTTTACGTGATTATACACATTGAGTTGTCCTAAGTTAGGTGAGCTACGTAGCAAACATAAAACACCTTGAAGTTGATTTAATCACCAAATTTGAAGTCGTGTATGCTGAGAGACTTTAAACTATCAGCTGAGTGTGGAAGCTGATATGAAAGAGAAGTTCTCAAACATAATGTAATGAAAAACAAAGATCAAATACTAGAATTAAAAATTCAAATCATACCTGGAGAAAATACCCATCAATAGTTAAATCCTGAAGACATGGCATCTTACTTAAAAAGTTGGCCAAATGAATTTTTTCAACCCCTTGAATGGGTTTTTGGAAAACTGTACCAACCAACTTAAGATGTTTACTATGCAGTAACTGAAGCAAAGTTGCATTGGGCAATTTATGACCATGATGATACACATCTCGCATCGGGTTAGTATTTGGACTTGTGCTTGAACCTGGTCTATTAGCACGCGGCCCGCTAGCCTTTTCCCCAGAAACTCTAATATTACCCTTATTACTAAAGGCGTAGACCCTCTACTCAAATCATCTCTTATGATCAAAAAACCTTTATGATCTACCATCACTTCCCTTGAGGGTTTTACCTACACCGCCGTGTAGGGTTTTCCCCTCACTGTCGATCGACCTTGTCTCATCGGTTGTCAAACAGCCATAACCACCCTACTGAGATCATCGTCTCGGCTAAGGTTATCACGGTAACCGGACTGGGGAGTTAACGCCGCTGGATAAAAAAACCCCTCTATTGCACTCAAGCGTGTTTCAAATGTTTATTGAGAGTTTATTTACTATTCAATGTGACAGTTCTTTCGAGTTACGTTTGGTGGCATATTAAAAGTTTGACATGATATAATTGTTATATATCATACCGAACTTGGGGGACTTGATGATACGCATAGCGCATCGGGCTATTATTTAGTCTTGTGCTTGGGCATGGTCCGTTAGCGGCCCACTAGCCTTTGCCCCAAAAACCATAATATCACCCTTATAAATAAAAGGGTGGACCCTCTACTCAAATCATCTCTATGATCATTAAACCTTTATGATCTACCATCACTTCCCTTAAGGGTTTTACCTACATCGACGTGTGGGGTTTCCCATCGCCGCCGATCGATACCGTCTCATCGGCCAACCAACATACATAACCAGCCTACCGAGATCATCATCTCGGCTATGGTTGTCATGGTAACCAGACCGGAGAGTTAACGTGATCCAAAAAACTCCCTCTATTGCACTCAAGTGCGTTTCCAGCCTTCGGTGGAAATATGCTTGATCATAAATAACTTTGTAGACTTGTTCTTGAAATTGTTAACATTGGTGCATGCAGACAGTTTCAAATCCTTAAGTTGTGGTAATTTGATGATAGTTCCATGCAAATTAACCCCAAGTTCAATACTAAACAAGGAAACAACTTAAAGAGCAAGAAAACGCGTTTTTCCTCGTTAGGCTCCTGGATAAGCTTAAGCCGCGCCGTCTGTTAACAGTACCTTAGAATATCTAAGATTGCACATCTGTTAATGTTAAGGCATAGCGCAGTATTAAGTGGAGGAATATTGCTTTAGTTAGACTAACTAGGATTAAGAAAAGCTGAGACTTTCCTTTAGGGATATACCACTTTGTTCATGTACCTAGGATTCTATCCATAAGGTCGTTTAAACCCTTTAAGGTTAACGTTGGGAGTAGGCATATCCGTCTTAGCCAGAATCTTCAAAGCCTAAACTCTTAGTGACAAATCAGTTAGGTTCATAGCCCAATTGATTGAGGTTTAGTGTTTATTCTAGGAAGTTAAACTCTTGTGATAGTTCCCCATCAGAATTCTTTTCTCCATACCTATCTATCTTTATCTTTACAGTTAAATTACCGTATTATTAGTTAATCTTAATCTATCACCTCTTTTCACTAGGGTTAACTATATGGGCACTTTTTGTCCCACGTTACTGAGCAAACATACAAAAATACGAACATGAGTTATATTTACCACTTACTCGTTAAAAGGAAGACAAGTAGGTGAGTTATAGCTAGGAAACTGCAGCTAAATATAAATAATAAAACCATTACTCTCTTTTGGTAGCTAATTCTGACGTGTTGTGACCTAACGACATCGCACAAATAAAGACGTCTGTTTTGGCCATATCATAAGTAGAAGTAAAGTTTTTGGCGCCGCTGCCGGGGACTTATTTTCTGTCTGTTAAGGTAAACGTTGATGCTGTCAAAAATATTTGAGACTCTTGAGTGGTGTCTAAGAAAGACAATTATATACGGACTTGGTTGTTGGATTTTCTGAACAGTCTCCAATTATATTGGAACCAAAAGGATCCTGCCTCTCTTTGTTGGCCTGGCCACTTGTTTGAAAGATAAATTGATAAGAAACATACATGCTTAACAAAAGGGGAGTTTGTCGGTATAGGATTTAAAGTCGCCATTATAGTAAAACCTTTTTAAAACTATAAAAACAAAATATTAATTATGGTATTAATTTCTGTAGATTCCAGTTCAAACTTAACCGACTCCGAAGAAAGTGTGAAAGGCAGTTGCTCTCCCACGACTTCGAAAACCGGAGAAGTTTTCCTCTATAAAACCAAAACAAATCTAAACCTTGATGAATCTCATCAAGAATTAGTTCTTGATCCTTGTAGTCCAAGAAGCCGGATAATTTCATCTGACTTAGAGATTTCATTGCTTTTGGATAAGTTTTACTCAAATGAACCAGGATTCGACCCTCTTCATGATCCAAAAGGGAGGCCCAGTCTTAACGAACTCCTGATTATGGAAGATGAAATACGAGAAGAATATCCAACTATTTTCAATTATCCAGACTTGTTTGAATTTAATCCCAAAGAGAAACGACCCATTGATAAAATAAAAGCTCCGTTTACTGGAAATCTGTTAAATCCTAGTAGAAGGTTAGACTACTATAGAGAATTCATTAGGCACCTCTATTCCTCAGACTTCCTGTTCTCAACATTCCAAATCAATATGTTAAAAGAGCTGCGTTCTCAAGTTTGTTCTCTTCACAAACTGTTAAAAGAATGTGGGGATGATATTTTTGTCAAGTATCGGGATGCAGAAATTGATTTCAAATTTGATTTAGAGTCATTCATCAGTTTTCTCCCTCACTTCAGTGATAAGGAAGTTTCTCCAATTTATATAAACCGTTATGTCGCCGCAATGATTTCTGAATTAGAATTTTGGATTGAAAGCAAGAAACCTAACCATATTTCAAAATATGAAAACCGAGATTTCTTTTACTTTGATCCAACCTCATTTCTCATTAAAAGATTAATTGAAGTTTTTGTGGAATCCACCGAGGAAAGAATACATCAGAATTTCTTCGCAAAAAGAAAGGAAATATATTCTGAACTCGTACAAATCCTCACTATGTCAAAATTTCCATTTACAACTCCGCAAAGAAAGGTCATTCGAGAAATATCTGAAAATTTCAAATTTACTATCGGTGATCCAGACTGCGTGAAAGATCTTTTGTTTCAAGACACAGTGTCAAAACTTCTTTTTGAGCTTAATTATCGAGATACTAGACCTAGAGATGGAATTTCGAACATTAAAAATGTTAGAAGGGCTTTGGTTAAACTTATGGACGATATCAGAGATTTACAAAAAAGTGAGCGCAAAATGCTAAGTGATTTTGAAATATTTTCAGTACACTCCGCTGATTTACTCTGGTTAGTCAAAGAATCTTTAAACTTGTCTTTCTTTCCGCGTCATTTCTGGAACTTAGTTGTGGAACCTGTGTAATTTGTGTTTTTAAAATAAAATATTTTAATTTTACTCCGTCCATTTGTCTTTTCCTTTTAAATTTTAGTTTAATTAATAAAAATAACCGGATGAAGATCCGAAGGAAAATTTTATTTATCTTCTATTAATCTAGTTAAAATTTTAAATTTTTTTTTAAAAAAAAAAAGTTAAAAATTTGTGAGTCGGATATGGGAAATAAGTCCGTGAGCCACACGGGCCCATCTTTTTCTTCTTCTTTTCTCTCATCCTCTCATTTTCTTCTCCCTTTTTCTTTTTTCTTCTCACTCCCTTCCGTGACCTTCGACCGACGGCTCCATCACCACACCCCAACCTCAAATCTTGACCAAATTAATTGATTCAAAGCTCAAATCCGACTCTCTATTGCCTCCTTAACGCGTTTCCATTATCAATTTGGCATAAAAGATGGCAAATTATTTACCGGAAGAATATGAGTTACCCCACTACCTCCTCGGGCAAGATAATCCAGCGGATAATGAACTGTTTATGAGAAATTGGATTAATCGGCAAAAAGGGGCCAACAAATATATCAACTGGGTAATAATGGAACAGTGTGGATGAGCCGATGAGCTTAGAGGAATTTTGAACTTTACAGTACACGAAAAAATCAACAGCACCTGGCAAAAGCTGTTTGAGATTCATGAAAAGGTGTATCAGGAGCCATACGCAGAATTCATGGCAACTTGGAGATTCAAGTCAAACATTGACCAGGAGGATTACAATGACCACGAGTGCATCCATTTTTGACATCAGAATTAGATGTATCACCTAACTCTTATGCAGTTCGCAAAGCATCAAGAACTGTACAAGACGTCACACCTTAACCGTTATGTATTCAAGAGAGGGTACACCACCCTGAACAACATAAATCATTTACCTTTCTCGCGCGCCTACACCTCCGATAATGAACCATGGAGGTAGAGTAAAAAGGCTTCAAAATTCACTAATCCTGTACATCGAATTCTTCACCACCTCATCGCCAAAACCCTTCACCCGAAAACCCAACATGGTGGTGCCGTTACCATTAATGATATGCGCTTGATGCAAGCGATGATCCACAACCAAAATATGCAAGTTGCACACCTTCTAGCCCAGGTATTCACCAATGAAAGGAATGCTGCAAGAACAGTTGTGCCAGTTTTGGTAACCGTTGTCACTAAGCTCCTTCGCAGGATGCGTGTTTTGGGGAGTGTTGAGAGATTTGGGTATAGAGTCGGAGCCGAGTCGGAAGAGAGAGGGTATAAGCTACTGAACACTTGGGAGTACATTCGTATTGAGGGTGAACAGTTAATAGTTGTAGCTAATCCGGCAATAACTGACTCAGAGGACCGGACAGTGCCAGGGGTAAGAATTACAGGTTTTAGGCCTGATACGAGGACGAGAGATGGTCGGAGACGGTGAGGTTCTCAGAAACAACGGGATGAGGATAATCCCACCACACAGGGACGGCCCACAGACACTCGCCGACACTCATCAGTAGGGGAAGTGGATAGGTCGCGCTTTCTGTCGTACCATTATCACATGGGAGATCTACCTGGACATGAGAGTTGGTTTGCTTAGCATGCGATCTTTCAGAATCTGGATCACTTTACACATTATGCAGACAGACAACTCAATGTCCCGCCATATCCTCATGAGTATCCGGTACTAGTATCCCACAGGGACCCCAGAGGCGCAGGCGCGAGCCATCAGTATACAGGACCCCCATCTCCACCTCGACATCATTACACGCAGCATACAGTCATCCCATCTCCTCCTAGGGAACAGAGCACAGGGGCCGCTGGTTTCGTCGACAACCTGTTTGACACATCCCACATGAGTACTCATAGAGATACATCCACTGACGCTCAGGATTCCGTATGGGATCAGGCTGCAAGCCAATATATGACTGAGGGAGTCACGCATGGTATAGAAGGTATGGGTGTGAACCTACATTGGGGTAGAGATCTACAGGACGGTATGGGTTGGCGTACAGGGCCTATGATTCACACGAGCACCTCATCGCTCACAGGACTGATCGCACGATCAGATGAGATCTAGTTCAGGATATCCTCGGGAATGAACACGGCAGAATTGGCACAACAACTCACTACAGACGAGGAGATGACTGATGAGGGACAGTCCACCTTGAGGAACCCAACGAGGCCGTGCATGAGTGTATCTTACTCCCTTCCGTACCATCCACCTAAGCCATAACTGTCCTTATTTCTGAACTATTTTGATGATTACTTATGATACTTTATTGCATAATTAAACTATGTTTGTACGCCCGATATCGGGCATAACTACTTTATGTTTTTGAGTATGTATGATATTTAGAATAAAATTGCATGAATAAAAAATCACGACGATCGATATCATACGAGATGGAAGCACGACTTGGAGCAAGGACGCACTGAACGCGGATGACGCTGGCACGAAAATTGAAGAAACCATCATTGGCACACCATCCGACTGCACACCTTGTAACCATAGGGGAGTACTACGTCTTCACCACTTTTTCAATAGAATATACGCAAACTACTATACCACTTTAAAAACTAAGTGTGGGATTGGCAACCCCATCAACATAAACTTTTAATAACAAAACGCCTCTTTCAAAAACTAAAGTGTGGGATACTTCGTATCCTTAACATTGAGGACAATGTTATTTTAAAGTGTGGGATATCAAATGTTGCACATAACGATTCTTGTAAAACCCTCGAGTGTTGTTAAACTAAATTTATTACAAAATTTAAAACTTTCCGAACTATAAAACACTAAGGATTATAAATTCTATAAAAGATCAAAAGTTTTTGCTACAAAATAGACTAAAGAGTAAAACAAGGTTAAAAACTTTTTGAGAAAATCAAACCAAATTTTCCAAAAGAGCATTGCATAACGAAAGGCGCGACTCAACCCATTATAATTGTTGTGAGGCACCCCCAAATAAGGCTTTATAAGCACTCATTTTTAGTGCTTCACTATACTTCTGTTGAGCGCGCCGATGTTAACATATCGGAATCAGAACTTGCTCTTGATCTACATTTCGGAATCACACATTTTGACAAGGATGACTAAGTGAGAACCTCAGCTATTCGTGAAGACAAAAACATCCCCCATTACACACCTTCATTTCCATCCTCATTCCACAATTCCATCCACCACTACATATCTACTCTATTCGCTTCATAAATAAAGAAATAAATCCCGACAAAATCATTCCTTTCGAGAAACCCTCTATACAACCGCATTAGAAAATGCGAGCATCCGAAGCCAACTATCAAAAAAGACTGCCAATGAAAGGAGACCTCGAAGAGAAAAGCAAAAGATGCTTGCCAAAAAAAAGAGAAGAGAAATGAATAAAGGTTCTGAAAAAGGAGCAGAACCAGAAAAGATTCGAAAAAAGAACTCCTGGTAGTAAAAAAGAAAAGAAGGATGCTCACCTTGAAATTCCTGGCAAAAAGCTGAAAGGATCACTGAAAGTCAATATTTCAAAAGAAACTCCTATCTATCAAAACCCTTCGCACCCCTGAAACCTCCAAATCACCATCTCTTCACAATCCAAGCTGAGTCCATAACTGAAAGTCCTCTCAAATAAGTGATGGAGATTTGAGTCTTGATCAAGCCTATGACGAAGAATGTGAGCATGACTGGCTAAGAGCGATTTCATTTCTTAGAACTCTAGGATACCCTAAACACTTTAGTGAAATGAGTGAACCGAGTGAGATAGCCTCAGTTATGTAACCTCCTCTCATGCTTGCGGAAAAGGGTTTGAGAATAACAAAAAGAATAAAACTAAGTTTTCACTCCTCCGTCTTGCGGAACAAAAACCACTTGATCACTACGAATAAAAGTCCTCGGTGTTTAAAGTTCAAAAGTTTTCTTGAGGACAAGCAAAGTCTAAGTGTGGGATATCTGACATCGGCTAAAAAGTCATGTTTTTACCCCCGATATTGAGTCCCAAAAGCATAAATTTCAACACTTTGTCGGCAAAATAATAGCTTTTTTGGTTAGATTTGTAGATAAAGTAATTACGAAGACGATGCAAGAAGAATCGAGAGAATCGGATCTAAAACTAAGATTCTAGAGCGAAAACGGTGAAAGACAAGAAATCAAGTTACGATCCAAGGAACCATGCAAGCCAAACGGCCTGCCTGGCTCATAGACGGCCTGCCAAACAGCTCAGATAAACGGCCCCTGCAAACGGGCTGGCCTGGCAAACGGCCTCTGCAAACGGCCTGCCAGCCATGTGCAGGGAAAATCCAAGTCTATTTAAAGGCTTTTTGTCATCTAATTTCAACACACCTCTCAACACTCTCTCACTACAATATAATTTCTCTCACTAGAGCTTTCAAGGCCTTCTCACCTCCGAGCGGGAAATTAAGTACCCGGAGGCGAACGCCGAAGATTGTAATCGTAACGACCCTGGTTTTTCCACTTTTAATTAATAATGATTATTATTAATACGTGTGATTAAACGAATGTATGTTATTACATTTAAACTTGACTTTAAATGCCCGAAACGTCTTTGTGACACATGAAACTTTCACGAATAATATTTTTAGAATATTATTTACATTCATGATTAAGTTTTATTAATCATTTTAATTAACTAAGATTTCTAGTTAATTACTTGGCTTTGTTGGACTTAATTTGTTAATCACTTGAACTTGGGCTTTCATTAGTGTTAGTGGACTTAAGAGCCCACCCTACTTCTTAAATGGACTTATTAGCCCATTACACTTGTAAGTATTACCTTAGAACTTAACTAAATGGATTAAGTTACATAAGGAATCTAGTTACCACCTTATCCCCATAAAACCACCTCTAATAACCAACTTTTGAAGGCTTTACATGCTTGTGACTAGTGAGAAAATCCCCTCCCCCTTTTTTTTCTTCCCAACCGTCGGTTTTGGAATATACATGGGAGAGTTCAAATTTTTTTTTTCATTACTTACACACTTGCATTTTACTTGCTTCCATTTTCTCTCAAACTTTTCTCTCTTTTTCTCTCATATTGTAAGTAACTTGAACATTTCTTCTTCCCTTTTCTTTTCTTCAAAACTGTGACCTACAACACCCATAATCATCATCATCACTTGTTTCATGTTGTTGTTTAATTACTTGTTCATTATTGTTGTTTGTTACATGTCTTTGTTAGTTGTTACTATTAGTACAAGAATCAAACTTTCTAGTTAGATTCTTCATATTATCTTGTTTTTACAAGAACACACAAGAACTAAACTTCCTAGTTTATGTTCTACACTTGATGTCTTAAAGATTAAAGTTCATGAGTTGTAAAAACAATACTTGTAATTCATGTTTGTAAACTTAAAGTTTACATTCTTAAAGATCAAACTTTGGTTTGAATCTTTAAAGTATGAAAAACCATGACTTGTTACTTGTATATTTAGTTTATTACTTCATTTTTTGTACATTTAAATTCATGTTTGTTGTTAAATGATCAAGTATTACAAGTTAGTCTTGATCTCATACTTCTTGGAACTAAAAGTTAACTTGAAAGTTCAAGAACATGGAAGTGTAACTCTTTAGTTATAACTTCATACACTTGTGTTAGATTTAACTTAATAACTTTAGATCTAGACCTTTGGGTCTTGGATCTTCAAGATCTAACTAAGAACTATGTTCTACATCTTAAGATCTTGATTAGTTAGTTTACTTTCAAAATTATAGTTCAATATTACTTTTATATTTCATGTATGTGTTAAATCTAAGACTTTGATGTAACTTTGGTTCATCAAAACACTTGCAACACTTAATTGAGTTGTGCTACTTATCTTAGACTTACACTTGGGTTATGATGGTCAAAACTTGGTAAAGATGATGTAAACACATCAACGAGTTGTACACTTGAAGCTATAAGCATCAAGGATGAGAACCGTGATAAGCATCAATTACCAAGAAACCCCGGAACCTACTGTTTACTGTTACTGGGTCTGATCAGTATGACCTGGGATACTGTAAAGATGATTTTCAGTTAGTTCTGTTCGAGTAGATAACTTTTCATAGGACTCGTCTTAATCCGAGTTACGGTTTAGAATTTATGGCCCTCCGAGTGTCACTATGTCTTTTAACGTTGTGCTAAAAATTCTGACCTACTCGCACTTAGACCGTCGCCACGGTCAAACGAAGACGAGTTTGCTTCTGGAATTTTTACCACAACTAAAGGACTTATATACGAAGCCATGTCCACTGGTCTCACCTTATTTCAGTAGGTATAGAGGCCGTGGTGACTGATCCAAGTCAGCCTTTGTTTTAAACTCATTTCTAGAACGAAACTTACTTTACACCTTTTGTTTGATGATGAATGATGATGACCTTTAAGACCTTATTTACTTACTCTTAAACCTATTGGGACAATTTACTGACTTAGTACTATTTGACTTAGGTTGAGGACTTTCCGGACCTACGTACTTGCTTATTTCCCGACTCGACTTTACCACTACTTTACCACTGTGAGTTATAGCATTCCCTTTTTACTTTAACTATTTTGGGAACTGAGAATACATGCGTGTTTTACGTTTTATATACTAGGCACAAGTACTTAAACTTATATATGTGAGGGTTATACAACGGCATAAACATTCCCTTTAACTCGGTAACGTTTAGTCATTGGTTTTTGAACCGGTGAACGCGAATCTTAGATATGGATCCATAGGGTTTGACATCCCCACTCGGGCTAGTCGCGCTAGCATTTAACGAGTGTTTAATACTTCGTATACATACGCGCTTTCCAAGTGTACTTTCAGGTGGTATAAACATTAAGTTAGTTACCAAGTGCCCACGGTTAAATATATACTTTATCATACTGTTTTGAAACGCTCTTTGTAGCACTGAAATCTCGTGGCCTACCTTACATTACTGTTATACTTAAACTATAACTCACCAACCTTTGTGTTGACGTTTTTAAGCATGTTTTTCTCAGTTGCTTAAGGTTAGCTGCTTCCGCTGTGTACTAGTCTTGCTGTAGACACCCGCTGCTTTAGAGATGTCACTGCATGAATGTTTATCTTGCATTCATAAATATTATTACTTTTGAACTATGATTTGTAACGACCCGAGGGTCACGTAGTACTATCCATGCTTCTATTCGTTAAAGCATACTTTTGATGTAAAACATTCGATGTTGGTTATGACGTCACCTTTTATCATGAATGCAAACGTATTTTGAAATAGCATATAGTGTTTGACCTTGTAATGATCCTGTTGTTGATGATTCGTACACGATGGTTTTGTATGGGGCATCACATTTGGTATCAGAGCCTTGGTTGTAGGGAATTAGGTTGCATTAGTGAGTCTAAGACCGACCCGAGTAGGATTCACTAATAGGACTAATCTACAACTTGCTAGTTTACTTGTTTCCGCTGAACTTACTGCATGCTGCTGCTTACTTTTACTGCTATATGCCGTAAGCTATTACATGATTTCACTACTGCATGCTATTATCTGCTTTCGATTGCATGATACTTGTCTTTATTGCCATGCTACTTACTGTTACACATGATTTAGACTGTTGTAGTTACTTGGCCTAATACGTGCTTGCTTTATGACTTACTGACATGGAAAATTTATTTTTCCTTGTTCAGATGTCGGATACTCCACCTGCTATCATTTTGGGCAGTTCAGACACTTCAGCCACCTCACCTGCCACTGTTGCCGATCCCCCGATCCCGTCAGCGACACACTCTAGTTGTAGTGACCCGAACTTTTCCATGTTTATATATATTAATTGAGATTGATATTTACATGATTAAATGTTTCCAACATGTTAAGCAATCAAACTTGTTAAGAATTGATTAATTGAAATATGTTTCATATAGACAATTGACCACCCAAGTTGACCGGTGATTCACGAACGTTAAAACTTGTAAAAACTATATGATGACATATATATGGATATATATATATATATAGTTAACATGATACTATGATAAGTAAACATATCATTAAGTATATTAACAATGAACTACATATGTAAAAACAAGACTACTAACTTAATGATTTTTAAACGAGACATATATGTTACGATTATCGTTGTAAAGACATTTAATGTATATATATCATATTAAGAGATATTCATACATGATAATATCATGATAATATAATAATTTAAAATCTCATTTGATATTATAAACATTGGGTTAACAACATTTAAAAAGATCATTAACCTAAAGGTTTCAAAACAACACTTACATGTAACGACTAACGATGACTTAACGACTCAGTTAAAATGTATATACATGTGTTGTTTTAATATGTATTTATACACTTTTGAAAGACTTCAATACACTTATCAAAATACTTCTACTTAACAAAAATGCTTACAATTACATCCTCGTTCAGTTTCATCAACAATTCTACTCGTATGCACCCGTATTCGTACTCGTACAATACACAGCTTTTAGATGTATGTACTATTGGTATATACACTCCAATGATCAGCTCTTAGCAGCCCATGTGAGTCACCTAACACATGTGGGAACCATCATTTGGCAACTAGCATGAAATATCTCATAAAATTACAAAAATATGAGTAATCATTCATGACTTATTTACATGAAAACAAAATTACATATCCTTTATATCTAATCCATACACCAACGACCAAAAACACCTACAAACACTTTAATTCTTCAATTTTCTTCATCTAATTGATCTCTCTCAAGTTCTATCTTCAAGTTCTAAGTGTTCTTCATAAATTCTACAAGTTCTAGTTACATAAAATCAAGAATACTTTCAAGTTTGCTAGCTCACTTCCAATCTTGTAAGGTGATCATCCAACCTCAAGAAATCTTTATTTCTTACAGTAGGTTATCATTCTAATACAAGGTAATAATCATATTCAAATTTTGGTTCAATTTCTATAACTATAACAATCTTATTTCAAGTGATGATCTTACTTGAACTTGTTTTCGTGTCATGATTCTACTTCAAGAACTTCGAGCCATCCAAGGATCCGTTGAAGCTAGATCCATTTTTCTCTTTTCCAATAGGTTTATCCAAGGAACTTAAGGTAGTAATGATATTCATAACATCATTCGATTCATACATATAAAGCTATCTTATTCGAAGGTTTAAACTTGTAATCACTAGAACATAGTTTAGTTAATTCTAAACTTGTTCGCAAACAAAAGTTAATCCTTATAACTTGACTTTTAAAATCAACTAAACACATGTTCTATATCTATATGATATGCTAACTTAATGATTTAAAACCTGGAAACACGAAAAACACCGTAAAACCGGATTTACGCCGTCGTAGTAACACCGCGGGCTGTTTTGGGTTAGTTAATTAAATACTATGATAAACTTTGATTTAAAAGTTGTTATTCTGGGAAAATGATTTTTATTATGAACATGAAACTATATCCAAAAATTATGGTTAAACTCAAAGTGGAAGTATGTTTTCTAAAATGGTCATCTAGACGTCGTTCTTTCGACTGAAATGACTACCTTTACAAAAACGACTTGTAACTTATTTTTCCGACTATAAACCTATACTTTTTCTGTTTAGATTCATAAAATAGAGTTTAATATGAAACCATAGCAATTTGATTCACTCAAAACGGATTTAAAATGAAGAAGTTATGGGTAAAACAAGATTGGATAATTTTTCTCATTTTAGCTACGTGAAAATTGGTAACAAATCTATTCCAACCATAACTTAATCAACTTGTATTGTATATTATGTAATCTTGAGATACCATAGACACGTATACAATGTTTCGACCTATCATGTCGACACATCTATATATATTTCGGAACAACCATAGACACTCTATATGTGAATGTTGGAGTTAGCTATACAGGGTTGAGGTTGATTCCAAAATATATATAGTTTGAGTTGTGATCAATACTGAGATACGTATACACTGGGTCGTGGATTGATTTAAGATAATATTTATCTATTTATTTCTGTACATCTAACTGTGGACAACTAGTTGTAGGTTACTAACGAGGACAGCTGACTTAATAAACTTAAAACATCAAAATATATTAAAAGTGTTGTAAATATATTTTGAACATACTTTGATATATATGTATATATTGTTATAGGTTCGTGAATCAACCAGTGGCCAAGTCTTACTTCCCGACGAAGTAAAAATCTGTGAAAGTGAGTTATAGTCCCACTTTTAAAATCTAATATTTTTGGGATGAGAATACATGCAGGTTTTATAAATGATTTAGAAAATAGACACAAGTACGTGAAACTACATTCTATGGTTGAATTATCGAAATCGAATATGCCCCTTTTTATTAAGTCTGGTAATCTAAGAATTAGGGAACAGACACCCTAATTGACGCGAATCCTAAAGATAGATCTATTGGGCCTAACAAACCCCATCCAAAGTACCGGATGCTTTAGTACTTCGAAATTTATATCATATCCGAAGGGTGTCCCGGAATGATGGGGATATTCTTATATATGCATCTTGTTAATGTCGGTTACCAGGTGTTCACCATATGAATGATTTTTATCTCTATGTATGGAATGTGTATTGAAATATGAAATCTTGTGGTCTATTGTTACGATTTGATATATATAGGTTAAACCTATAACTCACCAACATTTTTGTTGACGTTTAAAGCATGTTTATTCTCAGGTGAATACTAAGAGATTCCGCTGTTGCATACTAAAATAAGGACAAGATTTGGAGTCCATGTTTGTATGATATTGTGTAAAAACTGCATTCAAGAAACTGATTTCGATGTAACATATTTGTATTGTAAACCATTATGTAATGGTCGTGTGTAAACAGGATATTTTAGATTATCATTATTTGATAATCTACGTAAAGCTTTTTAAACCTTTATTTATGAAATAAAGGTTATGGTTTGTTTTAAAAATGAATGCAGTCTTTGAAAAATGTCTCATATAGAGGTCAAAACCTCGCAACGAAATCAATTAATATGGAACGTTTTTAATCAATAAGAACGGGACATTTCAGTTGGTATCCGAGTGTTGATCTTAGAGAACCAGAATTTTGCATTAGTGTGTCTTATCGAGTTTGTTAGGATGCATTAGTGAGTCTGGACTTCGACCGTGTTTACTTGAAAAATGATTGCTTAACAAATTTTGTTGGAAACTATATATTTTTAACATGTGAATATTATGTGATATATTAATCTCTTAACGCGTTTGATATTATGTGATAGATGTCTACCTCTAGAACAAGTCCCATTGACTCACCTAATAATAATGAAGAGTCAAATGTAAATTGGAATGATTCGTGGACTGATTCACAAGTTCCCGAAGAGGAACCGGAAGAAGAGTCGGAACCGGAAGAAGAATCGGAACCGGAAGAAGAATCGGAACCGGATGAAGAAATAGAACCGGTGGGGGAAATAATAAAACGGTTAAGTAAAAGAAAATCCTCAACCAACCAACCAAGGTTAATTATGGTCAATGATGTTTCCGCTAAGGAAGCAAAATATTGGGAGGATTACCAATTCTCCGATTAATCGGATTCCGACGAGAATTCCGATGATGTTATAGAAATTACCCCAACTGAATTTAAAAAGGCAAAAGAAAATAATAAGGGAAAGGGCATAAAAATAGAGAAATCTAATTCCAACCCCGATGAACTTTATATGTATCGTCAACCCCCGAAGCCCTTAAGTTGTAACAATGACCCGGGAACCTCTAAACCACCAGGTTTTTCTAAACCAATGTGGAAAACGACGGCTCGTATTAGGGGAACATCATATATCCCTAGAAACTTGGCAAAACTAACCAAAACCGAAGAAGAAGAAACAAGAGAGTCGGAATAAGATAGTTGTATTCGTGTGGTGTAATATATGTAATATAGTGTGCTTATGCTTTATGATATATGTAAAAATTGCTTGTATTAATAAGTATTTTTTTTATGAATCTAACTCTTGTCTATTTTACAGTATAAAAACATAAAATGGATAGACAACCCAATATTTTAAGAGACCTACCCGGAGACATGATTGATGAAATCTTGTCTAGAGTCGGTCAGAATTCTTCGGCACAACTATTTAAGGCGAGATCAGTTTGTAAGACATTCGAAGAACGTTCCAAGAATGCCTTGGTTTATAAAAGGCTTTCGTTCGAAAGATGGGGGATATCACATTGGGAAATCCGTAAGTTACGATGTGTTTACTTTGACGCATATATTGCGGGGAACCCAAATGCTATTTTACGTAATGGGTTAAGAAATTATTTTGACTCAATATATCCGAATATTGGACTTCGTGATTTAGAAAAAGCGGCTAACATGCAACATAAAGAAGCATGTTATGCTTACGGATTAGTAATGTTCGCTTCTCACCAAAGTGAGAACAAGAACATCGGGCTACAACTATTAAACAAAACGTTCCCACAAGTGACGGAGTCGGTAATTGGGGTAAGAAATGAGGTTTTTAGATTGTTACGGGACTGTTGGACATTACGTAACCCTCGTCCCTTTGACGACGTTACAACACGCTGTATTATCAACGGCCATAACGGTTATGTTCCACAAGACCAAGGATGGAAAGTAGTCCTAGTAAAACCAGAATGCATGACTTGTTTCTAGACGTATGAATTACGTGTCTTTATTGCCTTTGCTGAACGACTTGTGTACTAGCTAGAATTATCTTCACAACTATCTTGTATCAAAGTTATTGTGTGCTATATTTCATGCTATATGTAAAATAAGCGGTATTGTAAGTTTGTAAAATATTGTATAAAAGTTTGAACGCGAAATATTATTATAATCAGTTTTTCATATAGAATTGTAGTTGTTGAATTGTATATTAGCTACTAAGTATGAACTTAACGGGTAGGTACTACCCGAATTTAAACTTATAAAACGCTAATATGAAGAAAAAGCTTTTATAAATGAGTTCATATTATGCTACGAAATACTATTAACTACTCTTAATATTCTGTATGATTAACTTGTTCCATTTGACTATTTTGAAGGAAATGGCACCGACTACTCGACACACCGTGAATATGAATGAAGAGGAATTTCGTACTTTTCTAGCTTCAAACATAGCCGTAGTACAGGCTGCGCTACATACCAACAATAACCTTGGATCTAGCAGTACAGGAAATCGTGTAGGATGCACCTACAAAGAATTCACTGCCTGCAAACCTTTGGAATTTGATGGAACCGAAGGACCGATCGGATTGAAACGGTGGACCGAGAAGGTCGAATCGGTGTTTGCCATAAGTAAGTGTACTGAAGAGGACAAAGTGAAGTACGCTACGCATACCTTCACAGGTTCTGCGTTAACATGGTGGAATACCTATCTAGAGCAAGTGGGACAAGACGATGCGTACGCACTACCGTGGTCAGCATTCAAGCACTTGATGAACGAGAAGTACCATCCCAGAACTGAGGTCAATAAGCTCAAGACAGAACTTAGAGGGTTACGAACCCAAGGATTTGATATTACCACGTACGAAAGACGATTCACAGAATTGTGCCTATTGTGTCCGGGAGCATTCGAAGATGAGGAAGAGAAGATCGACGCGTTTGTGAAAGGATTACCGGAAAGAATCCAAGAAGATATAAGTTCACACGAGCCCGCCTCCATACAACAGGCATGTAGAATGGCTCACAAACTAGTGAACCAGATTGAAGAAAGAATTAAAGAACAGACTGCTGAAGAGGCTAATGTGAAGCAAGTCAAAAGAAAGTGGGAGGAAAACGGTGATAAGAATCACCAATACAACAACAACAGCAATTACAACAATAATCGCAACAATTATCCCAACAATCGCAACATCAATCGCAACTACAACAAACGGCCCAACAACAACAACAACAACAACAACAGCAACTACAACAATCATCCCAATAACAATAATAACCGCAACAACAACAACAATCAGAAGCAGCTATGCCAAAGGTTTGAAAAGTATCACTCGGGGTTCTGCACCAAATTTTGCAACAAGTGTAAAAGAAATGGTCATAGCGCGGCGAAGTATGAGGTCTACGGACCAGGGGTTAATAGAACGAAAGGAACAAATGGTGTCGGAACGAGTAATGGCGGAGCAAGTAGTGTCAGAGCAAGTTATGCCAATGTAGTTTGTTATAAATGTGGAAAACCGGGCCACATTATTAGAAATTGCCCGAACCAGGAGAACACGAATGGACACGGCCACGGAAGAGTTTTCAATATTAATGCGGCAGAGGCACAGGAAGACCCGGAGCTTGTTACGGGTACGTTTCTTATTGATAATAAATCTGCTTACGTTTTATTTGATTTGGGTGCGGATAGAAGCTATATGAGTAGAGATTTTTGTGCTAAATTAAGTTGTCCATTGACGCCTTTGGATAGTAAATTTTTACTCGAATTAGCAAACGGTAAATTAATTTCAGCAGATAATATATGCCGGAATTGAGAAATTAAACTGGGTAGCGAAATATTTAAGATTGATTTGATACCAGTAGAGTTAGGGAGTTTTGATGTAATAGTTGGCATGGACTGGCTGAAGAAGGTGAAAGCAGAGATCGTATGTTATAAAAATGCAATTCGCATTGTACGAGAAGAAGGAGAACCCTTAATGGTGTACGGAGAAAAGGGCAACATGAAGCTACATCTTATTAGTAATTTGAAGGCACAAAAACTAATAAGAAAAGGTTGCTATGCTGTTCTACCACACGTCGAGAAAGTACAAACCGAAGAAAAGAGCATCAATGATGTTCCCGTCGCAAAAGAATTTCCCGATGTATTTCCGAAAGAATTACCGGGACTACCTCCACATCGATCTGTTGAATTTCAAATAGATCTTGTACCAGGAGCTGCACCAATAGCTCGTGCTCCTTATAGACTCGCACCCAGCGAGATGAAAGAACTGCAAAGCCAACTGCAAGAACTATTAGAACGTGGTTTCATTCGACCAAGCACATCACCATGGGGAGCTCCTGTTTTGTTTGTCAAGAAGAAGGATGGTACATTTAGGTTGTGTATTGACTACAGAGAGTTGAACAAACTTACCATCAAAAACCGTTATCCACTGCCGAGAATTGACGACTTATTTGATCAACTACAAGGCTCGTCAGTTTATTCGAAGATTGATTTACGTTATGGATATCATCAAATGCGAGTAAAGGAGGATGATATTCCAAAAACTGCTTTTAGGACGCGTTATGGTCATTACGAGTTTATGGTTATGCCGTTTGGATTGACTAACGCACCAGCTGTGTTCATGGACCTTATGAACTGAGTGTGTGGGCCATATCTTGACAAGTTTGTCATTGTTTTCATCGATGACATACTTATTTACTCAAAGAATGATCAAGAGCAAGAAGAACATTTGAGAAAAGTGCTAGAAGTACTGAGGAAAGAAAAACTGTACGCTAAGTTTTCAAAGTGTGCATTTTGGTTGGAAGAAGTTCAATTCCTCGGTCACATAGTGAACACAGAAGGTATCCAGGTGGACCCGCCAAAGATTGAAACCGTTGAAAAGTGGGAAACCCCAAAAACTCCGAAGCATATACGTCAATTTTTAGGATTGGCTGGTTACTACAGAAGATTCATCCAAGATTTCTCCAAAATAGCAAAACCCTTGACTGCATCAACGCATAAAGGGAAGAAATTTGAATGGAAGGATGAACAAGAAAAGGCGTTTCAATTATTGAAGAAAAAGCTAACTACGGCACCTATATTGTCATTGCCTGAAGGGAATGATGATTTTGTGATTTATTGTGACGCATCAAAGCAAGGTCTCGGTTGTGTATTAATGCAACGGACGAAGGTGATTGCTTATGCGTCTAGACAATTGAAGATTCACGAGCAAAATTATACGACGCATGATTTGGAATTAGGCGCGGTTGTTTTTGCATTAAAGACTTGGAGGCACTACTTATATGGGGTCAAAAGTATTATATATACCGACCACAAAAGTCTTCAACACATATTTAATCAGAAACAACTGAATATGAGGCAGTGTAGGTGGATTGAATTGTTGAATGATTACGACTTTGAGATTCGTTACCACACGGGGAAGGCAAATGTGGTAGCCGATGCCTTGAGCAAAAAGGACAGAGAACCCATTCGAGTAAAATCTATGAATATAATGATTCACACTAACCTTACTACTCAAATAAAGGAGGCGCAACAAGGAGTTTTAAAAGAGGGAAATTTAAAGGATGAAATACCCAAAGGATCGGAGAAGCATCTTAATATTCGGGAAGACGGAACCCGGTATAGGGTTGAAAGAATTTGGGTACCAAAATTTGGAGATATGAGAGAAATGGTACTTAGAGAAGCTCATAAAACCAGATACTCAATACATCCTGGAACGGGGAAGATGTACAAGGATCTTAAGAAATAATTTTGGTGGCCAGGTATGAAAGCCGATATTGCTAAATATGTAGGAGAATGTTTGACATGTTCTAAGGTCAAAGCTGAACATCAGAAACCATCAGGTCTACTACAACAACCTAAAATCCCGGAATGGAAATGGGAAAACATTACCATGGATTTCATTACTAAATTGCCAAGGACTGCAAGTGGTTATGATACTATTTGGGTAATAGTTGATCGTCTCACCAAGTCAGCACACTTCCTGCCAATAAGAAAAGATGACAAGATGGAGAAGTTAGCACGACTGTATTTGAAGGAAGTCATCTCCAGACATGGAATACCAATCTCTATTATCTCTGATAGGGATGGCAGATTTATTTCAAGATTCTGGCAGACATTACAGCAAGCATTGGGAACTCGTCTAGACATGAGTACTGCCTATCATCCACAAACTGATGGGCAAAGCGAAAGGATGATACAAACGCTTGAAGATATGCTACGAGCTTGTGTTATTGATTTTGGAAACAGTTGGGATCGACATCTACCATTAGCAGAATTTTCCTACAACAACAGCTACCATTCAAGCATTGAGATGGCACCGTTTGAAGCACTTTATGGTAGAAAGTGCAGGTCTCTGATTTGTTGGAGTGAAGTAGGGGATAGACAGATTACGGGTCCGGAGATTATACAAGAAACTACCGAGAAGATCATCCAAATTCAACAACGGTTGAAAACCGCCCAAAGTCGACAAAAGAGCTACGCTGACATTAAAAGAAAAGATATAGAATTTGAAATTGGAGAGATGGTCATGCTTAAAGTTGCACCTTGGAAAGGCGTTGTTCGATTTGGTAAACGAGGGAAATTAAATCCAAGGTATATTGGACCATTCAAGATTATTGATCGTGTCGGACCAGTAGCTTACCGACTTGAGTTACCTCAACAACTCGCGGCTGTACATAACACTTTCCACGTCTCAAATTTGAAGAAATGTTTTGCTAAAGAAGATCTCACTATTCCGTTAGATGAAATCCAAATCAACGAAAAACTTCAATTCATCGAAGAACCCGTCGAAATAATGGATCGTGAGGTTAAAAGACTTAAGCAAAACAAGATACCAATTGTTAAGGTTCGATGGAATGCTCGTAGAGGACCCGAGTTCACCTGGGAGCATGAAGATCAGATGAAGAAGAAATACCCGCATCTATTTCCAGAAGATTCGTCAACACCTTCAACAACTTAAAATTTCGGGACGAAATTTATTTAACGGGTAGGTACTGTAGTGACCCGAACTTTTCCATGTTTATATATATTAATTGAGATTGATATTTACATGATTAAATGTTTCCAACATGTTAAGCAATCAAACTTGTTAAGACTTGATTAATTGAAATATGTTTCATATAGACAATTGACCACCCAAGTTGACCGGTGATTCACGAACGTTAAAACTTGTAAAAACTATATGATGACATATATATGGATATATATATATATATATATATATATATATATATATATATATATATATATATATATATATATATAGTTAACATGATACTATGATAAGTAAACATATCATTAAGTATATTAACAATGAACTACATATGTAAAAACAAGACTACTAACTTAATGATTTTTAAACGAGACATATATGTAACGATTATCGTTGTAAAGACATTTAATGTATATATATCATATTAAGAGATATTCATACATGATAATATCATGATAATATAATAATTTAAAATCTCATTTGATATTATAAACATTGGGTTAACAACATTTAAAAAGATCATTAACCTAAAGGTTTCAAAACAACACTTACATGTAACGACTAACGATGACTTAACGACTCAGTTAAAATGTATATACATGTGTTGTTTTAATATGTATTTATACACTTTTGAAAGACTTCAATACACTTATCAAAATACTTCTACTTAACAAAAATGCTTACAATTACATCCTCGTTCAGTTTCATCAACAATTCTACTCGTATGCACCCGTATTCGTACTCGTACAATACACAGCTTTTAGATGTATGTACTATTGGTATATACACTCCAATGATCAGCTCTTAGCAGCCCATGTGAGTCACCTAACACATGTGGGAATCATCATTTGGCAACTAGCATGAAATATCTCATAAAATTACAAAAATATGAGTAATCATTCATGACTTATTTACATGAAAACAAAATTACATATCCTTTATATCTAATCCATACACCAACGACCAAAAACACCTACAAACACTTTCATTCTTCAATTTTCTTCATCTAATTGATCTCTCTCAAGTTCTATCTTCAAGTTCTAAGTGTTCTTCATAAATTCTACAAGTTCTAGTTACATAAAATCAAGAATACTTTCAAGTTTGCTAGCTCACTTCCAATCTTGTAAGGTGATCATACAACCTCAAGAAATCTTTGTTTCTTACAGTAGGTTATCATTCTAATACAAGGTAATAATCATATTCAAACTTTGGTTCAATTTCTATAACTATAACAATCTTATTTCAAGTGATGATCTTACTTGAACTTGTTTTCGTGTCATGATTCTACTTCAAGAACTTCGAGCCATCCAAGGATCCGTTGAAGCTAGATCCATTTTTCTCTTTTCCAATAGGTTTATCCAAGGAACTTAAGGTAGTAATGATGTTCATAACATCATTCGATTCATACATATAAAGCTATCTTATTCGAAGGTTTAAACTTGTAATCACTAGAACATAGTTTAGTTAATTCTAAACTTGTTCGCAAACAAAAGTTAATCCTTATAACTTGACTTTTAAAATCAACTAAACACATGTTCTATATCTATATGATATGCTAACTTAATGATTTAAAACCTGGAAACACGAAAAACACCGTAAAACGGATTTACGCCGTCGTAGTAACACCGCGGGCTGTTTTGGGTTAGTTAATTAAATACTATGATAAACTTTGATTTAAAAGTTGTTATTCTGGGAAAATGATTTTTATTATGAATATGAAACTATATCCAAAAATTATGGTTAAACTCAAAGTGGAAGTATGTTTTCTAAAATGGTCATCTAGACGTCGTTCTTTCGACTAAAATGACTACCTTTACAAAAACGACTTGTAACTTATTTTTCCGACTATAAACCTATACTTTTTCTGTTTAGATTCATAAAATAGAGTTTAATATGAAACCATAGCAATTTGATTCACTCAAAACGGATTTAAAATGAAGAAGTTATGGGTAAAACAAGATTGGATAATTTTTCTCATTTTAGCTACGTGAAAATTGGTAACAAATCTATTCCAACCATAACTTAATCAACTTGTATTGTATATTATGTAATCTTGAGATACCATAGACACGTATACAATGTTTCGACCTATCATGTCGACACATCTATATATATTTCGGAACAACCATAGACACTCTATTTGTGAATGTTGGAGTTAGCTATACAGGGTTGAGGTTGATTCCAAAATATATATAGTTTGAGTTGTGATCAATACTGAGATACGTATACACTGGGTCGTGGATTGATTCAAGATAATATTTATCTATTTATTTCTGTACATCTAACTGTGGACAACTAGTTGTAGGTTACTAACGAGGACAGCTGACTTAATAAACTTAAAACATCAAAATATATTAAAAGTGTTGTAAATATATTTTGAGCATACTTTGATATATATGTATATATTGTTATAGGTTCGTGAATCAACCAGTGGCCAAGTCTTACTTCCCGACGAAGTAAAAATCTGTGAAAGTGAGTTATAGTCCCACTTTTAAAATCTAATATTTTTGGGATGAGAATACATGCAGGTTTTATAAATGATTTAGAAAATAGACACAAGTACGTGAAACTACATTCTATGGTTGAATTATTGAAATCGAATATGCCCCTTTTTATTAAGTCTGGTAATCTAAGAATTAGGGAACAGACACCCTAATTGACGCGAATCCTAAAGATAGATCTATTGGGCCTAACAAACCCCATCCAAAGTACCGGATGCTTTAGTACTTCGAAATTTATATCATATCCGAAGGGTGTCCCGGAATGATGGGGATATTCTTATATATGCATCTTGTTAATGTCGGTTACCAGGTGTTCACCATATGAATGATTTTTATCTCTATGTATGGGATGTATATTGAAATATGAAATCTTGTGGTCTATTGTTACGATTTGATATATATAGGTTAAACCTATAACTCACCAACATTTTTGTTGACGTTTAAAGCATGTTTATTCTCAGGTGAATACTAAGAGATTCCGCTGTTGCATACTAAAATAAGGACAAGATTTGGAGTCCATGTTTGTATGATATTGTGTAAAAACTGCATTCAAGAAACTGATTTCGATGTAACATATTTGTATTGTAAACCATTATGTAATGGTCGTGTGTAAACAGGATATTTTAGATTATCATTATTTGATAATCTACGTAAAGCTTTTTAAACCTTTATTTATGAAATAAAGGTTATGGTTTGTTTTAAAAATGAATGCAGTCTTTGAAAAATGTCTCATATAAAGGTCAAAACCTCGCAACGAAATCAATTAATATGGAACGTTTTTAATCAATAAGAATGGGACATTTCACTAGTGGCCCAGGCGCTTCGACCTTCGGAACTAGCAGCCATACTCCCACCCCAGTGGTTACTGTAGACGGAGCCCAGGACCTCCCGGAGATTCCAGCTCTATCTGCCCCAGGACCCTCGGGGTTACAGCCTCGCTCCGGTGATGTTGTGATTCGCGCGGAATTTGGGGAGGGTCCATTCCGTAACCAGTATCGCCATTGGTGCTGACGCGCTCCTGACGGACGTCTCGTGCCTATCCCGCCTTTTAGATACAGACAGATGATGGCCGCTCGAGGAGAGCCAGTACAGCCACCCGTGCAGCCACCTCCACATGATTCAGATGACCCGTCATCCGACGACTCATCCACAGAAGACTCTAGTGACGATGACTCCGACGAGGAGGACCTTGATGACGCACCTGTTCAGCCACCCTCCACCCCGCCGAAAAAGCGGTACCGTTTCGAAGGCACCATTATTCCGGGGATCAACGGAGGTCGAGCATTCACTGACGCATTTGGTCAGCGTCGTAGGGTTACCGCCCGTAAGCGGCTAGTGCCGTATCCTGCCGATCCCTTCATCCGTAAGCCTTACCGCCTCGTAGCCTCTACTTCTGGAGTTGGACCGTCAGCACCACCAGCCTCACCAGCACCACCCGTACCGACTGCACTGCCTGCCCCACCCACTCCCTCTGTCGAGGCACTGATGAGGGAGGTGGAGATCCTCCACCAGCACCACCCCCACCTTCACCATAGGACTTTTGTAGTAGATTTCATTATGTAATCTAGTTGTAGTTTTATGTTTCACTTATGTATTGTACGAACTTATACAGATGTATGCAACTTATTATTATTAATGAATGGAACTCTGCGTTATTTAATTCTTGCACCATGTTCTATATACGTTACTGTATGATGATTCTGTGGTATTTGTACCTGGATTGCATTACTTAATAAACATGTGATGTGTTGATTCCATGTTGGTTACCATATACTGTATTATTACTATTTGAATACTGGATTTTGACTTGAGTCAAAATTTTTGTTAGAACACCATGGCCAATGGACGATCAACATCAACACCTACCACAGCCCAAATCGAGGAGATGATTGCTGAAAGGGTAGCCGCCGCCATTGCGGAAATGCAACCCAAGCTCCACCACCACCGCCACCGGTTATTCAACCCATTCGTAATGGGTGCACGTACAAAGAGTTCCAAAGCTGCAAACCTCATAACTTCAGTGGAATAGAGGGGCCGGTTGGTCTCACTAGATGGTTCGAGAAGTTAGAATCTGTGTTTCGAGTTAGTAGCTGTTCAGAGGAGAATAAAACCAAGTTTGCTTCATGCACGCTGTCTGATGGCGCACTAACATGGTGGAACATGTTGGCTCAAGCAAAAGGTATCGATGAGGCGTTTGCTACCCCATGGGAGGAATTCAAAGGGGCCCTGATTGAGGAATATTGCCCTAGGACCGAGATCCAGAGGATGGAGATTGAGTTTATGCAATTAAAGGCTGTTGGGAACGACCTTGATAGTTACAACCGGAGATTTTTGGAATTAGCCCTGATGTGTCCGACCATGGTTACACCGGAGTTTAAGCGAATGGAAAGGTACTTCTGGGGACTTGCTAAGAGCATTAAGGGAAACGTCACCTTGTCCAAGCCACCTAATGTCCCGGAGGCAATGCGCATGGCGCATACTTTAATGAACCAAATTATCATCGATGAACCGGAGAAGGCCAAGTCTGAAGCGGGTAGTAGTAAGAAGTGCAAATGGGATAACAACAGGGGAAAGACCTATGATCAAAACCCGGCGAAACGACATGAGGGTTTCAGAGGAAACAACAACGGTGGAAACCCCAATCTGAACACCAACTCAAACCCGAACTACAAGGGAACCTTACCACAATGCAAGAGGTGCTACAAGCACCATACTAGGTATTGCAATGTTGTTTGTGAAAAGTGCCAACGGATTGGACATATCGGTAAAGACTGCAAGGTCACCACTTTGAATGGGAAGCCGAACACCAATGGACCGAAAAAGTTCTACGAATGCGGACAGACGAGCCATTTCATAAATGCGTGCCCCAACAAAAGAAAAGACGGCGGACCACCCCGTGGTAGAGCTTTCAACGTTAATGCAAGAGATGCACGCGAGAATCCCGACTTGGTGACAGGTATATTCACTATCAACAATCTATTAGCTTCTGTCTTATTTGATACTGGTACCGATAGAAGTTATGTATGTAGACATTTTTGCGATAAGATTAATTGGTCGTTAGTCCCGTTAAAGGAAAGTATGCTTGTAGAGGTAGCTAATGGAAAACTTGAAAAAGTTGACCACATTAGTCGAGGAGCTATTATCAACATAACTGGTGTGGATTTAGAAATTGATTTGATACCTATCAAATTGGGAAGTTTTGACGTGATCATCGGTATGGATTGGTTGACCAAGATAAGGGCCATTATTATCTGCGGAGATAAAGCTCTTCGTATACCACAAGGAGATGGTGAGCCACTGATCATTTACGGAGAGAGATGTACCTCGAAGCTGAACCTCATTAGTTGCGTGAAAGCACAAAAGATTATGAAGAAGGGACGTCTTGCTGTCCTAGCGCATGTGAAAACGGTAGAAATCGAGATGAAGAATGTAAACGACGTTCGAATTGTGAATGAATTTTCGGATGTCTTCCCTGAAGAATTGCCTGGATTACCGCCGCCGAGAACAGTAGAGTTTCAGATCGACTTAGTGCCAGGAGCTGCACCTGTAGTTCGCGCACCTTATAGACTCGCACATTCTGAGATGCAAGAATTACAGAGTCAACTACAAGAGCTGTTACACCGTGGATTTATCCAACCAAGTTTCTCGCCTTGGGGCGCACCTGTGTTGTTTGTGAAGAAGAAGGATGGATCTTTCCGTATGTGTATCGACTACCGTGAACTCAAAAAATTGATGATCAAGAATCGGTATCCTCTTCCACGAATTGACGATCTTTTTGATCAACTACAAGGATCGAGCGTTTACTCCAAGATCGATTTGTGGTCCGGTTATCACCAGTTGAGGGTGAAGGAAAGCGATGTGATGAAGACTGCATTCAGAACTCGTTATGGTCATTATGAGTTTCTCGTGATGCCATTCGGATTAACCAATGCACCTGCCGTGTTCATGGACCTCATGAATCATGTCTGCAAGCCATACTTGGATAAGTTTGTTATCGTCTTCATAGATGATATCCTCATCTACTCTAAGAGCGAAGAAGAACATGAGCAACACCTCCGATTAGTACTTGAACTCTTGAGACAAGAGAAACTTTACGCCAAATTCTTCAAGTGTGAATTTTGGTTGAAGGAAGTCCAATTTCTGGGTCATGTTGTGAGCGACCAGGGTATCAAAGTTGACCCCGCCAAGATTGAAGCTATCAGCAAGCGGGAGACTCCCACTACTCCAACTCACATTCGCCAATTCCTAGGTCTTGTCGGTTACTACCGAATGTTTATTGAAGGATTTTCTCTGATTGCGCGTCCTTTGACCGCACTGACTCATAAAGGGAAGAAGTTCATTTGGGAACCCGCGCACGAATCAGCATTCCAAACTTTGAAGAAGAAGTTAACCACCGCACCTATCTTATCACTTCCTGAAGGCAGTGACGATTTTGTCGTTTATTGCGATGCATCGAAAAGTGGTTTTGGTTGTATACTGATGCAACGATCAAAGGTTATTGCCTATGCTTCTCGTTAACTGAAGATTCACGAACGGAAATACACTACTCATGATCTCGAACTCGGAGCCGTTGTCTTTGCGCTCAAATTGTGGATACACTATTTGTATGGAACGAAAAGTACTATCTTCACCGATCACAAGAGTCTCCAACACATCTTCGATCAGAAGCAACTAAATATGAGACAGCGTCGATGGATCGAGATGCTAAACGACTACGATTGTGAACTTCGTTATCATCCTGCCAAGGCCAATGTTGTAGCTGACGCTTTAAGATGAAAGGAGAGGACGGCACCTCTTCGTGTTAGGACTCTGAACATCACCATCCATTCGAACCTCAACAGTCAAATCCGAGTAGCCCAAGATGAGGCTCTCTGTAGTGACCCGAACTTTTCCATGTTTATATATATATTAAATGAAATTGTTATTTACATGATTAAGTGTTTCCAACATGTTAAGTAATCAAACTTGTTAAGACTTGATTAATTGAAATAGGTTTCATATAGACAATTGACCACCCAAGTTGACCGGTGATTCACGAACGTTAAAACTTGTAAAAACTATATGATGACATATATATGGATATATATATAGTTAACATGATATTATGATAAGTAAACATATCATTAAGTATATTAACAATGAACTACATATGTAAAAACAAGACTACTAACTTAATGATTTTTAAACGAGACATATATGTAACGATTATCGTTGTAAAGACATTTAATGTATATATATATATATATATATCATATTAAGAGATATTCATACATGATAATATCATGATAATATAATAATTTAAAATCTCATTTGATATTATAAACATTGGGTTAACAACATTTAATAAGATCGTTAACCTAAAGGTTTCAAAACAACACTTACATGTAACGACTAACGATGACTTAACGACTCAGTTAAAATGTATATACATGTAGTGTTTTAATATGTATTTATACACTTTTGAAAGACTTCAATACACTTATCAAAATACTTCTACTTAACAAAAATGCTTACAATTACATCCTCGTTCAGTTTCATCAATAATTCTACTCGTATGCACCCGTATTCGTACTCGTACAATACACAGCTTTTAGACGTATGTACTATTGGTATATACACTCCAATGATCAGCTCTTAGCAGCCCATGTGAGTCACCTAACACATGTGGGAACCATCATTTGGAAACTAGCATGAAATATCTCATAAAATTACAAAAATATGAGTAATCATTCATGACTTATTTACATGAAAACAAAATTACATATCCTTTATATTTAATCCATACACCAACGACCAAAAACACCTACAAACGCTTTCATTCTTCAATTTTCTTCATCTAATTGATCTCTCTCAAGTTCTATCTTCAAGTTCTAAGTGTTCTTCATAAATTCCAAAAGTTCTAGTTTCATAAAATCAAGAATACTTCCAAGATTGTAAGTTTACTTCCAAGTTTTCTAAATCCATTCCAAGTAATCATCAAAGATCAAGAAACCTTTGTTACTTATAGTAGGTTATCTTTCTAATACAAGGTAATAATCATATTCAAACTTTAATTCAATTTCTATAACTATAACAATCTTATTTCGAGTGGAAATCTTACTTGAAATTGTTTTCGTGTCATGATTCTGCTTCAAGAACTTTCAAGCCATCCAAGGATCCTTTGAAGCTAGATCTATTTTTCTCATTTCCAGTAGGTTTATCCAAGGAACTTGAGGTAGTAATGATGTTCATAACATCATTCGATTCATACATATAATGCTATATTATTCGAAGGTTTAAACTTGTAATCACTAGAACATAGTTTAGTTAATTCTAAACTTGTTCGCAAATAAAAGTTAATCCTTCTAACTTGACTTTTAAAATCAACTAAACACATGTTCTAACTTGACACCCTAATTGACGCGAATCCTAAAGATAGATCTATCGGGCCCAACAAGCCCCATCCAAAGTACCGGATGCTTTAGTACTTCGAAATTTATATCATGTCCGATGGAGGATCCCGGAATGATGGGGATATTCTTATATATGCATCTTGTTAATGTCAGTTACCAGGTGTTCACCATATGAATGATTCTTATCTCTATGTATGGGATGTGTATTGAAATATGAAATCTTGTGGTCTATTGTTACGATTTGATATATATAGGTTAAACCTATAACTCACCAACATTTTTGTTGACGTTTAAAGCATGTTTATTCTCAGGTGAATACTAAGAGCTTCCGCTGTTGCATACTAAAATAAGGACAAGATTTGGAGTCCATGTTTGTATGATATTGTGTAAAAACTGCATCCAAGAAACTGATTTCGATGTAACATATTTGTATTGTAAACCATTATGTAATGGTCGTGTGTAAACAGGATATTTTAGATTATCAATATTTGATAATCTACGTAAAGCTTTTTAAACCTTTATTTATGAAATAAAGGTTATGGTTTGTTTTAAAAATGAATGCAGTCTTTGAAAAATGTCTCATATAGAGGTCAAAACCTCGCAACAAAATCAAGTAATATGGAACGTTTTTAATCAATAAGAACGGGACATTTCAGTTGGTATCCGAGCGTTGGTCTTAGAGAACCAGAAATTTGCATTAGTGTGTCTTATCGAGTTTGTTAGGATGCATTAGTGAGTCTGGACTTCGACCGTGTTTTCTTTAAAAATGATTGCTTAACATTTTTGTTGGAAACTATATATTATTAACATGTATATATTATGTGATATATTAATCTCTTAACATGTTTGATATTGTGTGATAGATGTCTACCTCTAGCACAAATCCCATTGACTCACCTAATAATAACGAAGAGTCGAATATATATTGGACTGATTCACAAGTTCCCAAAGAAGAACCGGAAGAAGAATCAGAACCGGAAGAAGAATCAGAAACGGAAGAGGAGGAACCGGGGGAGGAAATAGAACCGGTGGGGGAAATAATAAAACGGTTAAGTAAAAGAAAATCCTCAACCAACCGACCAAGGTTAATTATGGTCAATGGTGTTTCCGCCAAGGAAGCAAAATATTGGGAGGATTACCAATTCTCCGATGAATCGGATTCCGACGAGAATTCCGATGATGTTATAGAAATTACCCCAACCGAATTTAAAAAGGCAAAAGAAAATAATAAAGGAAAGGACATAAAAATAGAGAAATCTAATTCCAACCCCGATGAACTTTATATGTATCGTCAACCCCCGAATCCCTTAAGTTGTAACAATGACCCGGGAACCTCTAAACCACCAGGTTTTTCTAAACCGTTGTGGAAAACGACAGCTCGTATTAGGGGAACATCATATATCCCTAGAAACTTGGCAAAACGAACCAAAACCGAAGAAGAAGAAACGAGCGAGTCGGAATAAGATAGTTGTATTCGTGTGGTGTAATATATGTAATATAGTGTGCTTATGTTTTATGATATATGTAAAAATTGCTTGTATTAATAAGTATTTTTTTTATGAATCTAACTCTTATCTATTTTACAGTATAAAAACACAAAATGGATAGACAACCCAATATTTTAAGAGACCTACCCGGAGACATGATTGATGAAATCTTGTCTAGAGTCGGTCAGAATTCTTCGGCACAACTATTTACGGCGAAATCAGTTTGTAAGACATTCGAAGAACGTTCCAAAAATGTCTTGGTTTATAAGAGACTTTCGTTTGAAAGATGGGGAATATCACATTGGGAAACCCATAAGTTACGATGTGTTTACTTTGACGCATATATTATGAGGAACCCAAATGCTATTTTACGCAACGGGTTAAGAAATTATTTTGACTCAATGTATCCGAATATAGGACTTCATGATTTAGAAAAAGCAGCTAACATGCAACATAAAGAAGCATGCTATGCTTACGGGTTAGTAATGTTCGCTTCTCACCAAAGTGAGAAAAAGAACATCGGGCTACAACTATTAAACAAAACGTTCCCACAAGTGACGGAGTCGGTAATTGGGGTAAGAAATGAGATTTTTAGGTTATTACGAGACTGTTGGTCATTACGTAACCCTCGTCCCTTTAATGACGTTACAACACGCTGTCTTATCAACGGCCATAACGGTTATGTTCCACAAGACCAAGGATGGGAAGTAGTCCTAGTAAAACCAGAATGCATGACTTGTTTCTGGACGTATGAATTACGTGTCTTTATTGCCTTTGCTGAACGACTTGTGTACTAGCTAGAATTATCTTCACAACTATCTTGTATCAAAGTTATTGTGTGCTATATTTCATGCTTTATGTAAAATAAGCGGTATTGTAAGTTTGTAAAATATTGTATAAAAGTTTGAACGCGAAATATTATTATAATCAGTTTTTCATATAGAAGTGTAGTAGTTGAATTGTATATTAGCTACTAAGTATGAACTTAACGGGTAGGTACTACCCAAATTTAAACTTATAAAACGCTAATATGAAGAAAAAGCTTTTATAAATGAGTTCATATTATGCTACGAAATACTATTAACTACTCTTAACATTCTGTATGATTAACTTGTTCCATTTGACTATTTCGAAGGAAATGGCACCGACTACTCGACACACCGTGAATATGAATGAAGAGGAATTCCGTACTTTTCTAGCTTCAAACATAGCCGCAGTACAGGCTGCGCTACATACCAACAATAACCTTGGATCTAGCAGTACAGGAAATCGTGTAGGATGCACCTACAAAGAATTCACTGCTTGCAAACCTTTAGAATTTAATGGAACCGAAGGACTGATCGGATTGAAACGGTGGACCGAGAAGGTCGAATCGGTGTTTGCCATAAGTAAGTGTACTGAAGAGGACAAAGTGAAGTACGCTACGCATACCTTCACAGGTTCTGCGTTAACATGGTGGAATACCTATCTAGAGCAAGTGGGACAAGATGATGCGTACGCACTACCGTGGTCAGCATTCAAGCACTTGATGAACGAGAAGTACCGTCCCAGAACCGAGGTCAATAAGCTCAAGACAGAACTTAGAGGGTTACGAACCCAAGGATTTGATATTACCACGTACGAAAGACGATTCACAGAATTGTGCCTATTGTGTCCGGGAGCGTTCGAAGATGAGGAAGAGAAGATCGACGCGTTTGTGAAAGGATTACCGGAAAGAATCCAAGAAGATATAAGTTCACATGAGCCCGCCTCCATACAACAGGCATGTGGAATGGCTCACAAACTAGTGAACCAGATTGAGGAAAGAATTAAAGAACAGACGGCTGAAGAGGCCAATGTGAAGCAAGTCAAATGAAAGTGGGAGGAAAACGGTGATAAGAATCACCAATACAACAACAACAGCAATTACAATAATAATCACAACAATTATCCCAACAATCGCAACATCAACCGCAACTACAACAAACGGCCCAACAACAACAATAACAACAACAACAACAACAGCAACTACAACAATCATCCCAACAACAATAACAACCGCAACAACAACAACAACAACAACAACAACAACAACAATCAGAAGCAGCTATGCCAAAGGTGTGAAAAGTATCACTCGGGGTTCTGCACCAAATTTTGCAACAAGTGTAAAAGAAATGGTCATAGCGCGGCGAAGTGTGAGGTCTACGGACCAGGGGTTAATAGAACGAAAGGAACAAATGGTGTCGGAATGAGTAATGGTGGAGCAAGTAGTGTCGGAGCAAGATATGCCAATGTAGTTTGTTATAAATGTGGAAAACCGGGCCACATTATTAGAAATTGCCCGAACCAGGAGAACACGAATGGACAAGGCCGCGGAAGAGTTTTCAATATTAATGCGGCAGAGGCACAGGAAGACCCGGAGCTTGTTACGGGTACGTTTCTTATTGACAATAAATCTGCTTACGTTTTATTTGATTCGGGTGCGGATAGAAGCTATATGAGTAGAGATTTTTGTGCTAAATTAAGTTGTCCATTGACGCCGTTAGATAGTAAATTTTTACTCGAATTAGCAAACGGTAAATTAATTTCAGCAGATAATATATGCCAGAATCGAGAAATTAAACTGGGTAGCGAAATATTTAAGATTGATTTGATACCAGTAGAGTTAAGGAGTTTTGATGTAATAGTTGGCATGGACTGGCTGAAGAAGGTGAAAGCAGAGATCGTATGTTATAAAAATGCAATTTGCATTGTACGAGAAGAAGGAGAACCCTTAATGGTGTACGGAGAAAAGGGCAACATGAAGCTACATCTTATTAGTAATTTGAAGGCACAAAAACTAATAAAAAATGGTTGCTATGCTGTTCTAGCACACGTCGAGAAAGTACAAACTGAAGAAAAGAGCATCAATGATGTTCCCATCGCAAAAGAATTTCCCGATGTATTTCCGAAAGAATTACCGGGACTACCTCCACATCGATCTGTTGAATTTCAAATAGATCTTGTACCAGGAGCTGCACCAATAGCTCATGCTCCTTATAGACTTGCACCCAGCGAGATGAAAGAACTGCAAAGTCAACTGCAAGAACTATTAGAACGTGGTTTCATTCGACCAAGCACATCACCATGGGGAGCTCCTGTTTTGTTTGTCAAGAAGAAGGATGGTACATTTAGGTTGTGTATTGACTACAGAGAGTTGAACAAACTTACCATCAAAAACCGTTATCCACTGCCGAGAATTGACGACTTATTTGATCAACTACAAGGCTCGTCGGTTTATTCGAAGATCGATTTACGTTCTGGATATCATCAAATGCGAGTAAAGGAGGATGATATTCCTAAAACTGCTTTTAGGACGTGTTATGGTCATTACGAGTTTATGGTTATGCCGTTTGGATTGACTAACGCACCAGCTGTGTTCATGGACCTTATGAACCGAGTGTGTGGGCCATATCTTGACAAGTTCGTCATTGTTTTCATCGATGACATACTTATTTACTCAAAGAATGATCAAGAGCACGAGGAACATTTGAGAAAAGTGCTAGAAGTATTGAGGAAAGAAAAATTGTACGCTAAGTTTTCAAAGTGTGCATTTTGGTTAGAAGAAGTTCAATTCCTCGGTCACATAGTGAACAAAGAAGGTATCCAGGTGGACCCGGCAAAGATCGAAACCGTTGAAAAGTGGGAAACCCCAAAAACTCCGAAGCATATACGTCAATTTTTAGGATTGACTGGTTACTACAGAAGATTCATCCAAGATTTCTCCAAAATAGCAAAACCCTTGACTGCATTAACGCATAAAGGGAAGAAATTTGAATGGAAGGATGAACAAGAGAAGGCGTTTCAATTATTGAAGAAAAATCTAACTACGGCACCTATATTGTCATTGCCTGAAGGGAATGATGATTTTGTGATTTATTGTGACGCATTAAAGCAAGGTCTCGGTTGTGTATTAATGCAACGGACGAAGGTGATTGCTTATGCGTCTAGAAAATTGAAGAGTCACGAGCAAAATTATACGACGCATGATTTGGAATTAGGCGCGGTTGTTTTTGCATTAAAGACTTGGAGGCACTACTTATATGGGGTCAAAAGTATTATATATACCGACCACAAAAGTCTTCAACACATATTTAATCAGAAACAACTGAATATGAGGCAGCGTAGGTGGATTGAATTGTTGAATGATTACGACTTTGAGATTCGTTACCACCCGGGGAAGGCAAATGTGGTAGCCGACACCTTGAGCAGGAAGGACAGAGAACCTATTCGAGTAAAATCTATGAATATAATGATTCACACTAACCTTACTACTCAAATAAAGGAGGCGCAACAAGGAGTTTTAAAAGAGGGAAATTTAAAGGATGAAATACCCAAAGGATCGGAGAAGCATCTTAATATTCGGGAAGATGGAACCCGGTATAGGGCTGAAAGAATTTAGGTACCAAAATTTGGAGATATGAGAGAAATGGTACTTAGAGAAGCTCATAAAACCAGATACTCAATACATCCTGGAACGGGAAAGATGTACAAGGATCTTAAGAAACATTTTTGGTGGCCAGGTATGAAAGCCAATATTGCTAAATATGTAGGAGAATGTTTGAGGTGTTCTAAGGTCAAAGCTGAACATCAGAAACCATCAGATCTACTACAACAACCTGAAATCCCGGAATGGAAATGGGAAAACATTACCATGGATTTCATTACTAAATTGCCAAGGACTGTAAGTGGTTATGATACTATTTGGGTAATAGTTGATTGTCTCACCAAGTCAGCACACTTCCTGCCAATAAGAGAAGATGACAAGATGGAGAAGTTAGCACGACTGTATTTGAAGGAATTCGTCTCCAGACATGGAATACCAATCTCTATTATCTCTGATAGGGATGACAGATTTATTTCAAGATTCTGGCAGACATTACAGCAAGCATTGGGAACTCGTCTAGACATGAGTACTGCCTATCATCCACAAACTGATGGGCAGAGCGAAAGGACGATACAAACGCTTGAAGACATGCTACGAGCTTGTGTTATTGATTTCGGAAACAGTTGGGATCGACATCTACCGTTAGCAGAATTTTCCTACAACAACAGCTACCATTCAAGCATTGAGATGGCGCCGTTTGAAGCACTTTATGGTAGAAAGTGCAGGTCTCCGATTTGTTGGAGTGAAGTGGGGGATAGACAGATTACGGGTCCGGAGAAAAAACAAGAAACTACCGAGAAAATCATCCAAATTCAACAAAGATTGAAAACCGCCCAGAGTCGACAAAAGAGCTACGCGGACAGTAAAAGAAAAGATATAGAGTTTGAAATTGGAGAAATGGTCATGCTTAAGGTTTCACCTTGGAAAGGCGTTGTTCGATTTGGTAAACGGGGGAAACTAAATCCAAGGTACATTGGACCATTCAAGATTATTGATCGTGTCAGACCAGTAGCTTACCAACTGGATCTACCTCAACAAATCGCGGCTGTACATAACACTTTCCACGTCTCAAATTTGAAGAAATGTTTTGCTAAAGAAGATCTCACTATTCCGTTGGACGAAATCCAAATCAATGAAAAACTTCAATTCATTGAAGAACCCGTCGAAATAATGGATCGTGAGGTTAAGAGACTTAAACAAAACAAGATACCGATTGTTAAGGTTCGATGGAATGCTCATAGAGGACCCGAGTTCACCTGGGAGCATGAAGATCAGATGAAGAAGAAATACCCGCATTTATTTCCAGAAGATACGTCAACACCTCCAACTGCTTAAAATTTCGGGACGAAATTTATTTAACGGGTAGGTACTGTAGTGACCCGAACTTTTCCATGTTTATATATATATTAAATGAAATTGTTATTTACATGATTAAGTGTTTCCAACATGTTAAGCAATCAAACTTGTTAAGACTTGATTAATTGAAATAGGTTTCATATAGACAATTGACCACCCAAGTTGACCGGTGATTCACGAACGTTAAAACTTGTAAAAACTATATGATGACATATATATGGATATATATATAGTTAACATGATATTATGATAAGTAAACATATCATTAAGTATATTAACAATGAACTACATATGTAAAAACAAGACTACTAACTTAATGATTTTTAAACGAGACATATATGTAACGATTATCGTTGTAAAGACATTTAATGTATATATATATATCATATTAAGAGATATTAATACATGATAATATCATGATAATATAATAATTTAAAATCTCATTTGATATTATAAACATTAGGTTAACAACATTTAATAAGATCGTTAACCTAAAGGTTTCAAAACAACACTTACATGTAACGACTAACGATGACTTAACGACTCAGTTAAAATGTATATACATGTAGTGTTTTAATATGTATTTATACACTTTTGAAAGACTTCAATACACTTATCAAAATACTTCTACTTAACAAAAATGCTTACAATTACATCCTCGTTCAGTTTCATCAACAATTCTACTCGTATGCACCCGTATTCGTACTCGTACAATACACAGCTTTTAGACGTATGTACTATTGGTATATACACTCCAATGATCAGCTCTTAGCAGCCCATGTGAGTCGCCTAACACATGTGGGAACCATCATTTGGAAACTAGCATGAAATATCTCATAAAATTACAAAAATATGAGTAATCATTCATGACTTATTTACATGAAAACAAAATTACATATCCTTTATATCTAATCCATACACCAACGACCAAAAACACCTATAAACACTTTCATTCTTCAATTTTCTTCATCTAATTGATCTCTCTCAAGTTCTATCTTCAAGTTCTAAGTGTTCTTCATAAATTCCAAAAGTTCTAGTTTCATAAAATCAAGAATACTTCCAAGATTGCAAGTTTACTTCCAAGTTTTCTAAATCCATTCCAAGTAATCATCAAAGATCAAGAAACCTTTGTTACTTACAGTAGGTTATCTTTCTAATACAAGGTAATAATCATATTCAAAGTTTAATTCAATTTCTATAACTATAACAATCTTATTTCGAGTGGAAATTTTACTTGAAATTGTTTTCGTGTCATGATTCTGCTTCAAGAACTTTCAAGCCATCCAAGGATCCTTTGAAGCTAGATCTATTTTTCTCATTTTCAATAGGTTTATCCAAGGAACTTGAGGTAGTAATGATGTTCATAACATCATTCTATTCATACATATAAAGCTATCTTATTCGAAGGTTTAAACTTGTAATCACTAGAACATAGTTTAGTTAATTCTAAACTTGTTCACAAATAAAAGTTAATCCTTCTAACTTGACTTTTAAAATCAACTAAACACATGTTCTATATCTATATGATATGCTAACTTAATGATTTAAAACCTGGAAACACGAAAAACACCGTAAAACCGGATTTACGCCGTCGTAGTAACACCGCGGGCTGTTTTGGGTTAGTTAATTAAAAACTATGATAAATTTTGATTTAAAAGTTGTTATTCTGGGAAAATGATTTTTATTATGAACATGAAACTATATCCAAAAATTATGGTTAAACTCAAAGTGGAAGTATGTTTTCTAAAATGGTCTTCTAGACGTCGTTCTTTCGACTGAAATGACTACCTTTACAAAAATGACTTGTAACTTATTTTTCCGACTATAAACCTATAATTTTTCTGTTTAGATTCATAAAATAGAGTTCAATATGAAACCATAGCAATTTGATTCACTCAAAATGGATTTAAAATGAAGAAGTTATGGGTAAAACAAGATTGAATAATTTTTCTCATTTTAGCTACGTGAAAATTGGTAACAAATCTATTCCAACCATAACTTAATCAACTTGTATTGTATATTATGTAATCTTGAGATACCATAGACACGTATACAATGTTTCGACCTATCATGTCGACACATCTATATATATTTCGGAACAACCATAGACACTCTATATGTGAATGTTGGAGTTAGCTATACAGGGTTGAGGTTGATTCTAAAATATATATAGTTTGAGTTGTGATCAATACTGAGATACGTATACACTAGGTCGTGGATTGATTCAAGATAATATTTATCGATTTATTTCTGTACATCTAACTGTGGACAACTAGTTGTAGGTTACTAACGAGGACAGCTGACTTAATAAACTTAAAACATCAAAATATATTAAAAGTGTTGTAAATATATTTTGAACATACTTTGATATATATGTATATATTGTTATAGGTTCATGAATCAACCAGTGGCCAAGTCTTACTTCCCGACGAAGTAAAAATCTGTGAAAGAGAGTTATAGTCCCACTTTTAAAATCTAATATTTTTGGGATGAGAATACATGCAGGTTTTATAAATGATTTACAAAATAGACACAAGTACGTGAAACTACATTCTATGGTTGAATTATCGAAATCGAATATGCCCCTTTTTATTAAGTCTGGTAATCTAAGAATTAGGGAACAGACACCCTAATTGACGCGAATCCTAAAGATAGATCTATTGGGCCTAATAAACCCCATCCAAAGTACCGGATGCTTTAGTACTTCGAAATTTATATCATATCCGAAGGGTGTCCCGGAATGATGGGGATATTCTTATATATGCATCTTGTTAATGTCAGTTACCAGGTGTTCACCATATGAATGATTTTTATCTCTATGTATGGGATGTGTATTGATATATGAAATCTTGTGGTCTATTGTTACGATTTGATATATATAGGTTAAACCTATTACTCACCAACATTTTTGTTGACGTTTAAAGCATGTTTATTCTCAGGTGAATACTAAGAGCTTCCGTTGTTGCATACTAAAATAAGGACAAGATTTGGAGTCCATGTTTGTATGATATTGTGTAAAAACTGCATTCAAGAAACTGATTTCGATGTAACATATTTGTTTTGTAAACCATTATGTAATGGTCGTGTGTAAACAGGATATTTTAGATTATCATTATTTGATAATCTACGTAAAGCTTTTTAAACCTTTATTTATGAAATAAAGGTTATGGTTTGTTTTAAAAATGAATGCAGTCTTTGAAAAATGTCTCATATAGAGGTCAAAACCTCTCAACGAAATCAAGTAATATGGAACATTTTTAATCAATAAGAACGGGACATTTCACTCTCAAGGAGGAGAATATATCTCATGAACATTTGAACATTCTTGTCTCTCGATTCGAGGTTAGGGAGTCTGGACTCCGATGTTATGCCGGAAGAATTTGGGTACCCCTTTATGGAGATCTACGGAACCTTATACTTGATGAAGCCCACAAGTCGAGGTATTCGATTCATCCCGGAGCGGGAAAAATGTACCACAATCTTAAAGAACAGTATTGGTGGCCGAACCTTAAGAAAGACGTTGCAACTTATGTTGGTAAGTGTTTGACTTGTTCGAAAGTTAAGGCCGAGCATCAGAGACCTTCTGGGTTACTTCAACAACCGGAAATCCCACAATGGAAGTGGGAATGGATCACAATGGATTTCATTACTAAGCTACCAAAGACGGTGGGCGGATAAGATACCATTTGGGTTATTGTTGACCGTCTTACCAAATCTGCACACTTCCTAGCTATGAAGGAAACAGATACAATGGAAAGACTTGCTCAATTATACATCAAAGAGGTTGTATCTCATCATGGTGTACCTTTATCGATCATCTCAGATCGCGATCCCCGTTTTGCTTCCAGATTTTGGCGTTCCTTACAAGAAGCCATGGGAACCCGTCTCGACATGAGTACTGCTTATCATCCACAGACTGACGGGCAAAGTGAACGTACGATTCAGACCTTGGAAGACATGTTGTGTGCATGTGTCATTGATTTCGGAAAGGCCTGGGAAAGGCATTTGCCACTCGTCGAATTTTCTTACAACAACAGTTATCACTCGAGCATTAATGCCGCACCTTTCGAAGCATTGTATGGTCGCAAGTGTCGATCTCCTATTTGTTGGGCCGAAGTAGGCGAAAAGCAAATCACCGGACCCGAGGTAGTCCATGAAACCACGGAGAAGATTGCTCAGATTCAAGCGAGACTTAAAACTGCCCGCGATCGTCGAAAGAGTTATGCCGATCTTAAACGTAAAGACTTTGAATTCAATGTTGGTGATCGTGTAATGTTGAAGGTTGCACCTTGGAAATGTGTGATTCGTTTTGGAAAACGTGGAAAGTTGAACCCACGATACATTGGTCCTTTTGAAATCTTGGAACGTGTTGGACCTGTTGCTTACCGTTTGGATCTACCAGCACAATTGAGCTCAGTTCATCCTACCTTCCACGTGTCAAACTTGAAGAAGTGTCTTGCTGCACCAGAACTTATCATACCACTGGAAGAACTTACTATTGACGACAAACTCCGCTTCATGGAAGAGCCTGTTGAAATTATGGATCGTGAGATCAAAACTTTGAAACGCAACAAGATTCCGATCGTCCGAGTATGATGGAATGCCAAACGAGGACCCGAGTTTACTTGGGAGCGAGAGGATCAAATGATGCAGAAGTATCCTCACCTTTTCCCAGCTCCTCCATCTCCCCCAGCTTAAAATTTCGGGACGAAATTTTCTTTAACAGGTGGGTAATGTAATGACCCTGGTTTTTCCACTTTTAATTAATAATGATTATTATTAATACGTGTGATTAAACGAATGTATGTTATTACATTTACATGTTGCCATGATTTCCCGTACTTGACTTTAAATGCCCGAAACGTCTTTGTGACACACGAAACTTTCACGAATAATATTTTTAGAATATTATTTACATTCATGATTAAGTTTTATTAATCATTTTAATTAACTAAGGTTTCTAGTTAATTACTTGGGCTTTGTTGGACTTAATTTGTTAATCACTTGAACTTGGGCTTTCATTAGTGTTAGTGGACTTAAGAGCCCACCCTACTTCTTAAATGGACTTATTAGCCCATTACACTTGTAAGTATTACCTTAGAACTTAACTAAATGGATTAAGTTACATAAGGAATCTAGTTACCACCTTATCCCCATAAAACCACCTCTAATAACCAACTTTTGAAGGCTTTACATGCTTGTGACTAGTGAGCAAATCCCCTCCCCCTTTTTTTTCTTCCCAACCGTCGGTTTTGGAGTATACATGGGAGAGTTCAAAATTTTTTTTTCATTACTTACACACTTGCATTTTACTTGCTTCCATTTTCTCTCAAACTTTTCTCTCTTTTTCTCTCATTTTGTAAGTAACTTGAACATTTCTTCTTCCCTTTTCTTGTCTTCAAAACCGTGACCTACAACACCCATAATCATCATCATCACTTGTTTCATGTTGTTGTTTAATTACTTGTTCATTATTGTTGTTTGTTACATGTCTTTGTTAGTTGTTACTATTAGTACAAGAATCAAACTTTCTAGTTAGATTCTTCATATTATCTTGTTTTTACAAGAACACACAAGAACTAAACTTCCTAGTTTATGTTCTACACTTGATGTCTTAAAGATTAAAGTTCATGAGTTGTAAAAACAATACTTGTAATTCATGTTTGTAAACTTAAAGTTTACATTCTTAAAGATCAAACTTTGGTTTGAATCTTTAAAGTATGAACAACCATGACTTGTTACTTGTATATTTAGTTTATTACTTCATTTCTTGTACATTTAAATTCATGTTTGTTGTTAAATGGTCAAGTATTACAAGTTAGTCTTGATCTCATACTTCTTGGAACTAAAAGTTAACTTGAAAGTTCAAGAACATGGAAGTGTAACTCTTTAGTTATAACTTCATACACTTGTGTTAGATTTAACTTAATAACTTTAGATCTAGACATTTGGATCTTGGATCTTCAAGATCTAACTAAGAACTATGTTCTACATCTTAAGATCTTGATTAGTTAGTTTACTTTCAAGTTTGTAGTTCAATATTACTTTTATAGTTCATGTATGTGTCGGATCTAAGCTTTTGATGTAACTTTGGTTCATCAAGCTACTTGCAACACTTAAATGAGTTGTGCTACATGTCTTAGACTTACACTTGGGTTATGATGGTCAAAACTTGGTAAAGATGATGTAAACACATCAACGAGTTGTACACTTGAAGCTATAAGCATCAAGGATGAGAACCGTGATAAGCATCGATTACCAAGAAACCCCGGAACCTACTGTTTACTGTTACTGGGTCTGATAAGTACGACCTGGGCTACTGTAAAGATGATTTTAAGTTAGCTCTGTTCGAGTAGATAACTTTTCATTTAGGACTCGTCTTAATCCGAGTTACGGTTTAGAATTTATGGCCCTCCGAGTGTCACTATGTCTTTTAACGTTGTGCTGAAAATTCTGACCTACTCGCACTTAGACCGTAGCCACGGTCAAACGAAGATGAGTTTGCTTCTGGAATTTTTACCACAACTAAAGGACTCATATACGGAGCCATGGCCACTGGTCTCACCTTATTTCAGTAGGTATAGAGGCCGTGGTGACTGATCCAAATCAGCCTTTGTTTTAAACTCTTTTCTAGAACGAAACTTACTTTACACCTTTTGTTTGATGATGAATGATGATGACCTTTAAGACCTTATTTATGTACTCTTAAACCTATTGGGACGATTTACTGACTTAGTACTATTTGACTTAGGTTGAGGACTTTCCGGACCTACGTACTTGCTTATTTCCCGACTCGACTTTACCACTACTTTACCACTGCGAGTTATTGCATTCCCTTTTTACTTTAACTATTTTGGGAACTGAGAATACATGCGTGTTTTACGTTTTACATACTAGGCACGAGTACTTAAACTTATATATGTGTGGGTTATACAACGGCATAAACATTGCCTTTAGCTCGGTAACGTTTAGTCATTGGTTTTTGAACCGGTGAATGCGAATCTTAGATATGGATCCATAGGGTTTGACATCCCCACTCGGGCTAGTCGCGCTAGCATTTAACGAGTGTTTAATACTTCGTATAGATACGCACTTGCCAAGTGTACTTTCAGGGGGTATAAACGTTAAGTTAGTTACCAAGTGCCCACGGTTAAACATATACTTTATCATACTGTTTTGAAACGCTCTTTGTAGCACTGAAATCTCGTGGCCTACCTTACATTACTGTTATACTTAAACTATAGCTCACCAACCTTTGTGTTGACGTTTTTAAGCATGTTTTTCTCAGGTGCTTAAGGTTAGCCGCTTCCGCTGTGTACTAGTCTTGCTGTAGACACCCGCTGCTTTAGAGATGTCACTGCATGAACGTTTATCTTGCATTCATAAACATTATTACTTTTGAACTATGATTTGTAACGACCTGAGGGTCACGTACTACTATCAATGCTTCTATTCGTTAGAGCATACTTTTGATGTAAAACATTCGACGTTGGTTATGACGTCACCTTTTATCATGAATGCAAACGTATTTTGAAATAGCATATAGTGTTTGATCTTGCATTGATCCTGTTGTTGATGATTCGTACACGATGGTTTTGTAGGGGGCATCACAGTAATAGGAGTGGTCTAGAGGATGTCAGCACTTGTAATAGTCCAGATCTCGTCTGTAAACGGTGAACGCTTTCCTTAATTTAATAAAGTTATCTTGTTATCTTAAGTTGCTTTCATCTTGCATGCCAATCTATCTGTTACAAATGTTTATTATATGTTGAATACTTTATCTGAAACTTATCCTACTGTTATGCTGAAACCTTGACGGTTTAGAAGTTTAATTTACGGATCACCATTCCGCTTATTCACGTGGCTATAACCTAGTATTAGGACCAGATCAACCCTAGGATACAAGATAAGTAGTTATGTGTGTTTAACGTCACAACAGGGATATAGTACATACGTACGAATAACTATTTATTCGTCAAAGAAGAGCTGCCCACTTAGGTTGTGATGAGTAGGCAATATAGAGTTCAGTGAACACTGGCTTGCTCAAAAGCACGATTCGCGTCAAAAGCAATGTTCTTGAGATGTTGTAAGATGATCCGGGGTTGGATAAGTGATCGCAAAGGAGAGATCTCTAATCCAATTAACAGTACCTTAGAATATCTAAAATTGCACACCTGTTAATGTTAAGGCATAGCGTAGTATTAAATGGAGGAATATTGTTTTAGTTAGACTAACTAGGATTAAGAAAGGCTGAGACTTTCCTTTAGGGATATACCACTTTGTTCATGTACCTAGGATTCTATCCATAAGGTCGTTTAAACCCTTTAAGGTTAATGTTGGGAGTAGGGATATCCGTCTTAGCCAGAATCTTCAAAGCCTAAACTCTTAGTGACAAATCAGTTAGGTTCATAGCCCAATTGATTGAGGTTTAGTGTTTATTCTAGGAAGTTAAACTCTTGTGATAATTCCTCATCAGAATTCTATTCTCCATACCTATCTATCTTTATCTTTACAGTTAAATTACCGTATTATTAGTTAATCTTAATCTACCACCTCTTGTCACTAGAGTTAACTATATGGGCACTTTTGTCCCACGTTACTGAGCAAACATATAAAAATACGAACCTGAGTTATATTTACCACTTACTTGTTAAAAGGAAGACAAGTAGTTGAGTTATAGCTAGGAAACCCCAGCTAAATACAAATAATAAAACCATTACTCTCTTTTGGTAGCTAATTCTGACGTGTTGCAATCTAACAACAACGCACAAATAAAATCATCCATTTTGGCCATATCACTCATCCATGTGTTGAGCCACGACGTGCCTTAACACCAAAACATACTTTTTGTTGTTGTTTTGATATCCTTCATACATCCAACATTTACAACATCAGTTCAAACACACAATTAACATTATTTAAACTTTACACGATATTGTTCAACTAGCTGTATATAATATGAAAGAAGACATTTGAAGAAGTCTTTGTAATTGAACATTTGAATAAGTCCAGATAATATTTTAATTCAACTGCATTATATTAAAATGAATTATATCAACTATCGAAGCTTTAAGTAGAACGTACATTTGAATAGCATTATTTAATCCAATTGCATTATAATATGAAAGAAGACTTTTGAAAAAGTCAACTTACTCTCTCAATTCTTGCATTCATAAATCATAAATGTACAAGTGACTTCATTTCATAATGCTTTTTGTATCAATCATTATGGTTAAGATCAATGCAATTTCACAAAAATCTTCATCAAGTTATGTTTACGACGTGTTTATAAGTTTTAGAGGTGCTGATACTCGTTATAGTTTTACTGATCACCTCCACAACGCTTTAGTTGATGCCTCTATCGATACGTTTTTGGATGATGCTGAGATTCAAAGTGGAGAAGAATTAAAACCAGAGTTGGAGAGTGCGATCAAAGCATCGAGAGCTTCGGTTATCGTGTTGTCCAAGGATTACGCTTCTTCCACATGGTGCCTTGATGAACTTGTATTAATCTTGGAGCAACATAGGAACTACAATCACATTGTTATCCCCATCTTCTATCATGTTGAACCCACCGATGTCAGGAAGCAACAAAACAGATTTGGAAACTCGATGGCAAAGCATAAACAGAGGATGGAGACCGAATCAAATGCAGAGAAGAAAAGTCAATGGGCTCAAAAGATTGGTCAATGGGAGAAAGCACTTACTGAAGTTGCTGATTTAAAAGGGAAGGATGCACAGGGAAGGTATTAAAAAACTTGCATATGCTCATTTTTTTCTAATTAGTGGTTGTAAACTATTCTGTAAATAATATACAAAATTCCGTATAAGTTTTTAACACGTTGCATAATTCTGTTAAATAAGACCAAAATTTCATAGAAGACTGCCTTTGGCCTAGAGTTGGCATTGTGGCCCACTAATCAAAACATAAGGTAATCATCTCCAAAATTGGGAAAGATAACAAAGATCAATCATTTCTTCGACAATGAACTCACAATGCTATTTTGCTGATCTAGAAGGGTAGGATGCACATGAAAGGTAACTAACTTCTTCTAATGGAGAGTAAACTATTTAGTGAATAATATTTAGAGTTCATACCAGCTTTTAATATTTTGGAAATACTATCAGACCAGAGAAAACATCATTTATTTACTCGTTTGGTTTTTAAAATGTTGCATAATTCTGTTGATTAAGACTAAAACTTTCATTTAAGATAACGATTGGCGTATTTCTACTCTATTGCTGCCTACTAACCATAACATTATGGATTCATGTCCCAAAAGGGCAAGGGAATATCACCAAAATGTTCATTTTTTTGAAGCTTGTTGACTGACAGCCCTTAAAAAAAAGTTTGACAATTTGCCCTCGCAAGGCGCAAGAGGCCTTGCTTCCTTGCGACCTTGCGTCCTTGCGTTTAGGCCTAAACGCAACAAACAGCCTTGCGTCCTTGCGTATTTCGTATTGCGTCTTGCGCCTTGCGTCCTTGCGTCTTGCTTCTTATCCCGATAAGATTTCATTGATTTCTTGGATAAGATTTTGCTAGATTGTTGTACTTTTACGGTAACATTTCATTTCTATATAATCATTTAACCTGGAACAACAGTTCATTTCACTACATTTCCACATAAATCATATCATTTCTAGCATCATTAAGGTAACTTTCCACCTTTTTTTCACTTGTTTTTTAAATAATGAGTTGTAGTGATAATGAAACCTGTGTTATTCATATATGTTGTGGTGGTTCTTTTCAATTTATTAATAACTTATCTATGTATTTGCCTCTAGATTGTTTTAGAACTCGATTTAAACTCCCAGTTGCTCCACAAAAACCAATTACTCGAAGAATATTGTTAAAAAATGTTCTTAGAAAAATTAATTTGCCACCTAATGCTCCTATTTCAATGAGATATGTTGTCGATAATCTTGTTTTTGATATTACTGATGATTATGAAGACTTTCATGATTTTCTACAACATGCAATATCAAATGCTCCTATTGATATTTATATTGTCGACAAAGTTACAATGCATCAACTACCAGAAAACTTACAGTCATTGCAAATCCTACCAACACAGAATGTTCATCAAAACCTACCATCACACGATGTCCAACAAAACCTACCAACACACGAGTCTCAAACAAACCTTCAGACACCAAATCTGGAAGAAGCACGACCTGAAATACCACCTCCAAACACAGAAGACTTTGATTTCTTCAACTATGGAGTTGAGAACGTATGTAAAATTAAAAAAAATAGATCACCCTTTTGAATCAGTTGTCGCGTCTAGTGATTCGGAGGAAGAAAATGACAGAGAAGATGAAGATGAAGATGAAGAAGATGAAGAAAAAAAAGATGTATTCTGGAATATGCCACTTTTATTGAGTGAGCATGACCAAGAGACTGAATCTACGAGCCAAATACCAACCAGTTATAGAGTATCTGATTTGATTAAAGTTCGACAAACTTTTTTAAACAAGGATGATTTTGTAAACCGTCTATACACAAAATGTCTTGAAGAAAACTTCCAAATTAAGCCTGTAAAGTCAGATAAATCTCAATTCACAGCTAAATGCATGTTGCCAAATTGTGAGTGGAAATGTAGTGCATACAAAATACGCCACACTGACAACTTCATCGTAAAGAAATTGCATGACGTACACACATGCTCACGTACCCAAATTATGGGAAATAATAAACATGCAACCAAAAAGGTGTTAGGAAGTATTCTGATGGAATTGTTCAAAGCTGCTAATCGAGACTATAAACTAAAAGATATACGTGATGATGTTGGCAACCGTTTTCGGGTGAACATTTCTTACAATCAAGCATGGAGAGTCAAGTGTCATGCAATGGAGATGCTCCGTGGCAGTATGGATGACTCGTTCCGAATGCTTCCCATTTATCTTCATAACATTAAGATTCATAACCCAGGAAGCATGACAAATGTGGTGACTGACAATGAAAATAGATTCGTGATGTGTTACATGTCTTTTGGCGCAGTTGTAAGTATCATTCATCCTAAAATTGTTTATTAACGAGACCCCCATGGGTACGCGTTCACCTTATTGAAATCTTCAACCAACCATAGAAACTGTTTATTAACTACATGTATCCCCTACTTCCCCATAAACACTCTCTCTACGATCAAAATTATAGCCAATCGAACGATATCATCATCACTAACCTTTACATCACCTTGTTTTTTGATAAGGATGTTTTATATATCATTAACCAAAATGTTGCTGGCATCGGCATGCTTTGGAAAACAACGCCATCTAATGGGTGCGGTCTTAGATTCATAATTGTGAGGGATGTAATGGACCATGTCTGTCCGGGATCCAAACAAAAAACCGGTGACTAAACAAAATTCACGCCGACCAAATCTAATCATAAAATTAGGAGAAAAAGTAAACCAAATATCTTGTTGCTCTTCCGGGTACTTAGTAGCATCTAATTTTGATGAACGCTCACATTTCTGTTAGAGCATGGCATGTACTAGTCCAGGATCATTACCCGTGTATGAAAGATCTAACCAGGGACCAAAGCATGTACTTCGAAATAATTTTTCTTGATTTTCAGTCAAAATTTTCTTGACCTGAGGTATCACGGTCAACATATTCTTCATGGTCAATTTACCTTCAACATAGCCCTGTAAAAGTGAGAAGAACATCAGCAGACAAATCACTCATACGCAAAGACGCAAAACAAAGTTTGCGTGCCAATAATGACGGACGCAAGGATGCAAGGTTAACCTTGCGTGCATCATGCAATCTAGACGCAAAGACGCAAGAGACACCTTGCGTAACCTAGAACAAAGACGCAAGTACGCAAACAAAACTTTGCGTCCACATGAAAGAATAACCATATGCCATACGCAAAGACGCAAACAAAACCTTGCGTACAACCACATGTCCTACGCAAATACGCAAGGTTAACCTTGCGTCTAAATATCAACCGATTTTTACAACTTAAAACTAGCAAAAAGTCCTGGGTATCGTACGCAATCTCAATAATATACAAACAAAATCACAAAATACAAACAAATTTCATTGACACATTTTATCGAACAGTTGGCGTGCAAAAACTTTGTTTACGCACAAAGAACGAAGAAAACTAACATAGATTGAATAATATAACATAGATCTAAGAAAATCTAACCTGTTCTTGAGAAATAATGAACGATGATGGTGATTCGATGATGTAGGTGGCGTATTAGCTCGCTTGTACTTTCGAAGATCGAAGATGGAATGATTAAGGTTGCGGCTTAGTGACGATGAAGATGGAAGGATGAACACGATGAAGATGTGAGGATGATGATGAAGATTTTGCGAGTGATTTGTGAGTGTTTGCGAGAATCTAAGGAAGCTTGATGACGATTTTGCGAGTGACGAGCGAATGGGCATTAGAGAGAAGCTTGCGTATGAGTGTGTTTTGTGAGGTGAACAGTGAACGCAAAGTGATTATTTAACCAGCTCTTTTTGGGAAAGACGCAAGGTCGCAAGTATGCAAGGTCGCAAGGACGCAAGGTCGCAAGGACGCAAGGCATCTTGCGCCTTGCGAGGGCAAATTGTCAAACTTTTTTTAAGGGCTGTCAGTCAACAAGCTTTAAAGAAATGAGCATTTTGGTTATATTCCCAAAGGGCAAAGGTAATAAAACATTTCTTTAACATTTTTTCCAAAATAGATTTATTTTCTAACTATAATACAGAAATAGAAATTTAAACAAATTTTTTATAAAAATAGGTAAATCACGTTTACCCTCCAGTTACATTTTATAATATATTTAAGCCACGTTTGCCCTAACAGATTAAAACGGCTTTCAAAATGCCGGATTGTAATTTATTTTTTGATATATTATGTTATGTTTGTATTATTTAATATTTATTATGATTTTTATAAAATTATTTATTAGTTTATTAATAATGAGTTTTTTTTTATTTTTCATATTATGTTATGTTTTTATTATTTAATTATAATAATTTTTAGTTTATTAATTTGATTGTAAAACGAGTTTTCAATTATTAAATTATTCATTATAATAAAATATAATAAAAATACATTCATTATAATAAAAGATAATATAGAGTTCTCATTAAAAAAAACCAAACTATTACAATCATTAATAATACGCTCAATCAATGTCCACGTCTATGCCCATGTTTATGTCCACCGGTACCACATCGTGGTGGATTTGAAACCCGGTCACTCCTCCGGAGTTGTTGTGGTTGTGGGTTGGGCTCATCATCTCCTAAATCCGCCGCATCGTGTACATTCTGATGAACTTGTGATGTATCTCCCATATCCGGGAATGCCAAGGGAGAGTTTCGACGAACACTGTAGCGACCCCGACAAATCGTCAAGTGACGGCGTCGACTACGTGGGTCCCATTACCTGGTCATAAGTCTTTATGACAATGTTTGACCAAAATATGTCACCCTCATTTCAAAATAAAGATTGTTTTCAAAGTTTACAAGAATTGTTCAACCAAAAGTTAAGTTACAAGGTTATAAGTACATTTGAAATCTAGGCGACACGGTTTAAAGTAAAGTCAAAAGACGCTCCAAGTAATGCATGTATACTCGACATCCAATGCAAGTATCAAATAGTGAGCGGAAGCATGTATCACATATCGTGCAAGACCTGAGAAAAACATAGAAATCTGTCAACGAAAAACGTTGGTGAAATCATAGGTTTAGTAAGTATTAAACGTTGTTTTTGAACCACAAGATTTTGTATGTCCATAACGTAGATTATTCAAATCATTTGCATTCCAAAAGTGTTGTTATACGCGAGCACTCAATTATCAAAACTTAACCAACGTTACCCCATCACACAGTGCTAGAACCCGCACTAAAACACAAAAATATATTTCATCCGCATAACGGTAGCGAACCGTCCGAATGAGGGTTTGTTAAACCCGTATGGCCACACAATATAAGTTCTCGCTTACACCCTGCAAGTGTAACTAATGATAATCGAATTGAGGCATTTTTGTTCTAACTCGCACGTGGAATGTTTGTTTTCACACTTGTGTTCAAAACATAAAAGTAAGTAGTACAAGATGTAACAAAGTATATGTTTTCTCAGTCCACGATTTAAAAGTATAAAAGTTGTTGAAAAGGTGGGACTATGATCTCACCTCGAGTGCACGAGTATAAAGTACTTCACAAAGTAAATGTGTGCATGAAAGTTGCTTAGCCTTGACCTAAACAAGTAAGTTATATCAATTAACCGGTTACGACACAAGGTCGGGTGAAATGTGTTCAATTAGTCCTATGGCTCGTTACGACTCGATTAAGTATAGCATGTGAATCACGTTGTCAAGTTTCATACAAGAAACAAGTATAAAAGCATGTTAGAATGATTGTATAAAAGTTTGGTTAAGTTTGACTAAAAGTCAAACTTGGTCAAAGTCAACGAAAAAGTCAACATGTTCGGGTCGGGTCCCGAACTATTTTTCTATGCTAAATATTCATATACAAGTATATTAAAACAAGTTTCATGTGAATCGGAGGTCGATAGCTAGTCAAACATTTCGCGTGAAATGCGCCAAACAAAGCAGAATCTGGCCAGGCCAATCCGCGCGCCGCGCGGGGATGGGGCGCGCCGCGCCACCATCTGGGCAGAGATTTCTGGTCAGTTTTTCAAAGTATGCACGAACCAAACATCAAACATTCACCATTTATGATCCGCAAACAACCAAAACATGTATCTTATATCCTCGGAAAGGTATTTTGACGAGCAATACAACTAACCACATATCATCAAACAAAAACATCATTTACAATAGCCGAAATCTCATCAAGTGATCAATAAAAGTCCATTTTCAAAGTTTCAAGTTCGTAAAACGTATTTTATGATTCGGGAATCCAATTTACACATACGATATGCCGTTTCGAAGGTAATTAAGTATACATTGCATCTAAACATTTACTAACAACATTAACAAGCATTCAACGCATCAAAAGATCATTTCAAAGTCTATCAAACCCTAGTCAAACATCACAAAATCCTTAATCGGGTTTTTGAAGTTTTCTTAATCAACCTACACATCAAAATGTAGCTAATGATACTAGTAACACAATTAAAACATGAACTTTAACAATTAAACAACTTTAACTCATCCAAAATTAAGGATTTAGCACACCCATTTCAAATGTTCAAACTAGTTACTCAAAACAACGAATCGAGCAAACAAAGCATATATTCATGTTATACACGAGCCATAGACACTAACTAACACCATTTCAAGTCAAAAACACGAATTTAGAGAAATCTAGAGTTTTAGAATTGTTACCCAAAATCGATGAAGTTAGTATCAAATCGTAGAGAATGAAGAGAGGATCACGAAAATGTAATTTGTTTTGTTGTAAGCCTCCTAGATCGAATTTAGATGATGATTTTATGAAGTTGGGGTTTGTGTGTGTGTTCTTGCTAGAGAGAAAGAGAGAGAGAGGGAGATGGTTGAATGGTGGTGATTGGGGTGGACTAGTTGACCTAGTCAACTAGTTTGCCCCGTGTCAATTTTAGTCCCTCGAGTTTAGAAGCGGGTGCGGGATTTAACCGATCGAATGTTTTTAAAACGCAAGTTAACGAGAGATGTTATAATTAAATAACGAGAATATTATGAACGTTCGTCAACGGAGTCGACGAATTTAAATACGAAAGATATTATTTTTAAAAAAAAAGACGGTGTTAAAAATAAATTTAACGGAAAAACGCGGGATGTTACATTATCCACACCTCAAAAGAAATTTCGTCCCGAAATTTAGTTGGAAGTAGTAGTCGATATCTCTTACTCGAGACTTTACGTTGTTCATAATATGAATAAGTGTAGGTACGTCCTTGAGCGTTCTCATGAATTTGGATAGTCAGGGTTTTACGTTGTATTAAAGTTTGGTTTTACGATCCCCGATTTCAACTGGTTTTCCTATGAAGAGAAGTTTGTCATCGATAGTTGATGTACCTAGCAGGATTGCACGTTCCTGTTCCACAGGACACGTTTCTAAGTTTGTTACACGAAATGTAGGGTAAACGGAAACTTAATTGAGTCTGAAGTTCTAAACGATAGGAAGCGGTTCCAATACGCCCCAAGGTTTCAAAAGGTTCGATATTGCGGATATAGCCTTTCTCGATTTCCCAAATTGGATTACACCTTTCCAAGGTGCGGTTTCTCAATATTACGCGGTTACACACTGGGATTTGTGAGGTTTTCATCTAAGTTTGGTATGACTCTTTTGGGCGACTACGGGTCGTCTCGAGCCCTTCTCGGACTTGGATTATCTCAATTGTTGTTTCTTGGATGAGTTAAGATTCGGTGTTTTGTTTGCCACATGCTTTGGTCCAACGAATAGGGGTATGACATTAGCGGTCATATAGGGTTTCGGAAAGTGCGTGTGAACACACGAGTGGTAACTACTGTTGTAAGAGGGATCTACTAAAAGCGACCATGCAAGTTTGAAACATGTCTTTTGAAGACGTAAATCGTTCGTTTGTTCGGTTCGTCTGTTTGTGGGTGGTACGCGGTACTCATGTCTAAGCGGGTCTCCAAGGGTTCTTGTAAAACTAGAGGCGAAACGAGTATTTCGATACGGGATATTTGACAAAGATACTCCGTGTTGGAATAGAATCTCTTAAGATATGTTTGAACAAGTCAGTTAGGGTTCGAAAAATGTTCGTTAGGACTATTCACCCTCGTGGCGAATACTAATATAATATGAGGAATTTCTCTATCCATGGAGAAATGTCACAAGGAGTTTCCTTAAACGGAAATGCGAGCGATAAAGATAGGAGTGAAATGAGGACTGAGAATAGGATGAGCTTACATCTCGAGGTTACCATAACGCGCCTCTAGTTGTCGAAAATTGAAGTCTGGAAGAGAAACAAGATAGTACACGTAGTTGTATAGTTTGGGGTTGAATAATAGTTGGCCGATTATCAGAAACACAAGGACGTTAAGTCAAAGAAGAGTGAAGTATCGTTGGATTGTGTGTTATCTTAAATTCCAGTAATATCAGACAGTAACGGTGAAATAACAGAGGTATGTGTGTGGTACGTGATGACGAGAAAGTTGATCGGATCTACAGTTTAATATTCGAATTCTTCGTGCAAAATAACGAATTTTAGTTACGTTAATTTTGAGTCGAGAGAGTATGCCTTTCGGCGTTCATGTAGAAATATTTCCATGTTTGAGTTCCATCTGTTGCTATACGATTTTAACTAGAAATGTTGGTGTGAAGAATCACGCTCAAGGTTCGAACACGGAGAGGTTTAAAGTTTTCCCTTAGTGAGTTAACGAGTGTAAAAGTCGGGTAACACGAGAAAAGTCAGAAATGAATCTTCGGTGATAACAGGCGAGATCTAAGATTTTACGAATACAAGTCTGAGTTGGGAGAGTTTCCTGATTACATGTGGCTTGATTTCGAGATTGATTGTAATGCCTTGACCATTAACATCATGGTCTAGAAAATTGGACTTCGTTCAACAGAAATTCTCACTCGGAGAATTTGGTATAAAGTTGCTCTTTTCTCAAAAGTTCGAGCGTAAGATGGTGATGTTGTTCGTTTTCCTTCTTTACTTAAATAAGTTAAGATGTCATCTATAAATACGATAACATATTAGTCTATATGAATTTGTATACGCGGTTCAAGAGGTTTATGGATACGGGCGAGCCCTAAATAAATCAAACGGTACTAAGAGAGTTTTACAACTAACGTTGCGAGTTCGGAAAGTGGCTTAGGAGACATCGTCTCACTTAACCCCCAATTGATGATAACCGGAACGGAGGTCGATTTGGAACATACGGGATTCGTGCAAATAATCATGAGGTCATGGATGCGAGGGAGAGGGTATCGGTTTCCAACCGAAAATTACTCAGTTCACAATAATCTATACAAGATGATGGGGAAACAATTTTTTTTTTTTTTTTTTTTTTTTTTTTTTTACGAATAGGTTCCGAGCTCCCTAGTTCTATAGGTGTCAAGTCAAAAGTCTTAACGTATATCATCCAATAAAATTTATAGGCACACAATATTTTCCGTCGGTCACTTAAATCGTCTAAGTAGTATCTGGGGGAAAGAGGTGGAATATAAAGAGCACGAGTCAAATCCTTGGTTATAAAACGTCTAACGGTACTCGAATCGAATAAGTATGAAATATACGGTTTGTTGTGAGGAAACGTACCCGTGACTAGTCCATCATCGTCTCGGGCATCCTAGGTGTCGATGTCGTAAGTTCAACGGCGCGCGTTGGTTTTTGCTTTATTCTTTGGGCATTCATTCCTAAAATGACCCGATTGACCGCATTTGTAGCAAATACTCGGCTTTGGTGCGTCGGGCCCCTTTTGAGTGACGGGGGCGGTACTTCCACAATACTTGGCAATATGACCACTACCTTGGCACCGATGGCAAATTAGCTTGCCACATTCGCCAAAATGATGCTTGTGGCATTTGTTGCAAAAAGGTCGTGTCCCGGCATAACTTTTCTTGCCGACGGGGGTGAGAGGTTCCTTGGAAAAGTTGTTGTTGTAGTTACTCGATTGGGGGGCTTCCCATTTTCTTTTGTTGTCACCCGACTCATCCTCGGCTTTAGGTGCCGGCACTTCAATCTCGTCTACCGTTTCGATCAATTGACGGGCCATATTCAGGGCCTCTTGGTGATTACTGGGTTTGGATGACATTACTCCTTGTTTGATGCTCTTGGGAAGACCATCCATGTAAAGTTCAACCCTTAGAGGTTCGGGGGTCACGAGGGTTGGGCACATCAAGGATAGCTCAGAAAATCGTTGATTATATGCCTTTAGGTCATTCCCGACCGCTTTTAAAGTTCTTAGTTCGTGTTCGAGCTTACGGGTCTCTTCGCGCGGGAAGTATTCGGTGATCATCTTTTTCTTTAAGTCGGCCCATGAGAGTGTGTGGGCTTCATCGATACCCACCGACAGCACATACGTATTCCACCATGTGAGGGCGATACCGGCAAAAGTGTGGGTGGAATATTTGACTTTGTCTTGGTCCCGACAACCGCTTATGCTAAAAACGGCTTCTGTTTGCTCAAACCATCGGGTGAGCACAACCGGTCCTCCGGTCCCATCGAAGGTGTGAGGTTTGCACCCCATGAAAGTTTTGTAGGAGCAACCCTCGTTTGAATTACCGGCTCCATGGTTGTTGTGGTTGTGGTTGTTATTGATGTCGGAGGAGATACTAGCCATAGCCGCACCTATGGCGGCGGCTATCATGCGTTGAAAAGCTTGTTCGGAAGTTTCATTACGTGGCCCGCGACGGGGAGGCATTGTTCCTTCAAGACACAAGAATATCGTTGATTAGTATTCTCAATAATACTAATCATGATATGGAATGATGATGTAGAGAAAATTTTCCTTGACTTGCCTTAAATTCTTTATGTCATAATGTCGGAATGTCCATATGAATCACCGTAATATAATCCCGGAAATTATATTACCCTGATTCTCATGTGCATTTAACATTACTTCATAAAGTCAAGGTGGCGCGTCAACAAAATTTATCAACGTAAGATCAAGATCGAATACGAGTTAGATATGATAGAAGAGTTCGAGTATAAATGCACAAATAGTCAAGTAATTCCTACTTCTGTCTATATGCCGGTTGTAGTCTAGATTCACCTATGTACCCTATGACTCGGGGTGGACACAAATGAACTCTAAATCCCTACAACCAAGGCTCTGATACCACTTGTAGCGACCCCGACAAATCGTCAAGTGACGGCGTCGACTACGTGGGTCCCATTACCTGGTCATAAGTCTTTATGACAATGTTTGACCAAAATATGTCACCCTCATTTCAAAATAAAGATTGTTTTCAAAGTTTACAAGAATTGTTCAACCAAAAGTTAAGTTACAAGGTTATAAGTACATTTGAAATCTAGGCGACACGGTTTAAAGTAAAGTCAAAAGACGCTCCAAGTAATACATGTATACTCGACATCCAATGCAAGTATCAAATAGTGAGCGGAAGCATGTATCACATATCGTGCAAGACCTGAGAAAAACATAGAAATCTGTCAACGAAAAACGTTGGTGAAATCATAGGTTTAGTAAGTATTAAACGTTGTTTTTGAACCACAAGATTTTGTATGTCCATAACGTAGATTATTCAAATCATTTGCATTCCAAAAGTGTTGTTATACGCGAGCACTCAATTATCAAAACTTAACCAACGTTACCCCATCACACAGTGCTAGAACCCGCACTAAAACACAAAAATATATTTCATCCGCATAACGGTAGCGAACCGTCCGAATGAGGGTTTGTTAAACCCGTATGGCCACACAATATAAGTTCTCGCTTACACCCTGCAAGTGTAACTAATGATAATCGAATTGAGGCATTTTTGTTCTAACTCGCACGTGGAATGTTTGTTTTCACACTTGTGTTCAAAACATAAAAGTAAGTAGTACAAGATGTAACAAAGTATATGTTTTCTCAGTCCACGATTTAAAAGTATAAAAGTTGTTGAAAAGGTGGGACTATGATCTCACCTCGAGTGCACGAGTATAAAGTACTTCACAAAGTAAACGTGTGCATGAAAGTTGCTTAGCCTTGACCTAAACAAGTAAGTTATATCAATTAACCGGTTACGACACAAGGTCGGGTGAAATGTGTTCAATTAGTCCTATGGCTCGTTACGACTCGATTAAGTATAGCATGTGAATCACGTTGTCAAGTTTCATACAAGAAACAAGTATAAAAGCATGTTAGAATGATTGTATAAAAGTTTGGTTAAGTTTGACTAAAAGTCAAACTTGGTCAAAGTCAACGAAAAAGTCAACATGTTCGGGTCGGGTCCCGAACTATTTTTCTATGCTAAATATTCATATACAAGTATATTAAAACAAGTTTCATGTGAATCGGAGGTCGATAGCTAGTCAAACATTTCGCGTGAAATGCGCCAAACAAAGCAGAATCTGGCCAGGCCAATCCGCGCGCCGCGCGGGGATGGGGCGCGCCGCGCCACCATCTGGGCAGAGATTTCTGGTCAGTTTTTCAAAGTATGCACGAACCAAACATCAAACATTCACCATTTATGATCCGCAAACAACCAAAACATGTATCTTATATCCTCGGAAAGGTATTTTGACGAGCAATACAACTAACCACATATCATCAAACAAAAACATCATTTACAATAGCCGAAATCTCATCAAGTGATCAATAAAAGTCCATTTTCAAAGTTTCAAGTTCGTAAAACGTATTTTATGATTCGGGAATCCAATTTACACATACGATATGCCGTTTCGAAGGTAATTAAGTATACATTGCATCTAAACATTTACTAACAACATTAACAAGCATTCAACGCATCAAAAGATCATTTCAAAGTCTATCAAACCCTAGTCAAACATCACAAAATCCTTAATCGGGTTTTTGAAGTTTTCTTAATCAACCTACACATCAAAATGTAGCTAATGATACTAGTAACACAATTAAAACATGAACTTTAACAATTAAACAACTTTAACTCATCCAAAATTAAGGATTTAGCACACCCATTTCAAATGTTCAAACTAGTTACTCAAAACAACGAATCGAGCAAACAAAGCATATATTCATGTTATACACGAGCCATAGACACTAACTAACACCATTTCAAGTCAAAAACACGAATTTAGAGAAATCTAGAGTTTTAGAATTGTTACCCAAAATCGATGAAGTTAGTATCAAATCGTAGAGAATGAAGAGAGGATCACGAAAATGTAATTTGTTTTGTTGTAAGCCTCCTAGATCGAATTTAGATGATGATTTTATGAAGTTGGGGTTTGTGTGTGTGTTCTTGCTAGAGAGAAAGAGAGAGAGAGGGAGATGGTTGAATGGTGGTGATTGGGGTGGACTAGTTGACCTAGTCAACTAGTTTGCCCCGTGTCAATTTTAGTCCCTCGAGTTTAGAAGCGGGTGCGGGATTTAACCGATCGAATGTTTTTAAAACGCAAGTTAACGAGAGATGTTATAATTAAATAACGAGAATATTATGAACGTTCGTCAACGGAGTCGACGAATTTAAATACGAAAGATATTATTTTTAAAAAAAAAGACGGTGTTAAAAATAAATTTAACGAAAAAACGCGGGATGTTACAAACACATGATTGAGTTCGTTGAGATCGCAAATCAAACACAGAGTTCCTTGGAGTTTGATGTCCATATGGTGGACTTCCCATATCAAACGTAGAGTCCTTGGTGTTTGATGAGGGGTACTACCATAACCATAATCCCCTATAGACACGTTCTGGTTCGGGGTGGCCCTGGATGATTGACCCTGATTTGTATATTGAGGGAAACCATAATCTGGTCATTGGTAGTTTTGTGTACCATAGAACTGGAAACCTGGATCATGATGAGTTTGATGCGTGACGCCCATCAAATGACGCGAAAAGTCAACAAAAGCCTGCAGGTTTGGTTGACTGTTTGGTTGCATTTGAGATGTAGCCATTGCGCTTATCCTTGCTAAACCCTCCTCCTGCACAATAGGTAAATGTAAACAAATATTAAAACTAATTCATTTCACACAAATGCTATAAAATAATTATTTTACTTACATAAAGTTTCTCTTCGGTTGCCCAATCACGATATTGGTTGACGAGTAGTGGTCTCATAATATCACGTATAGTAACTATTGTACGCGCGTAGTACCACGAAAAGTAACGAGCAATCGTGCCCGTGTCCACCCCGACGTAGGAATATAGACCCTCTGAGCTCGTTCGTACCACTGGCTTATGTAGTCAACTTGCGAGTTCGTTAGCCTTATATCCACGTTTTCTCTTGACCGTAGGGTTGTGCCATGTATGGCATGATGCTGATTGCAAAAATAATAGTGATTCATCGAGCGGAGTTACTCGAGGTTGGGCGGGTTCCATTGCAAAATCGTGTGTGTGTTTTAAAAAAAGTGTATGAAATTGAAGGAGTGATGCAAACCGATGAAGCAAAGGTCGGATTATATAATGATACAAACCGGCTTTTCATTTGCCGGTTTGTACACGTGGCATCTTTTGGTTCGCAACATTTATGTCACGGATTGAGGGAATAAATGATAAGGCGGTTGGTGCGAAAACTGTTCCAGTCAAAGAGTCAAACCAGCATTTCATTTGCCGGTTTGACAGAGAATCAAACACATCGCCAAACCGGCATTTGAAACATCGGTTTGGCCCCAAAACATTCAAACATGCAATTGAATCACCGTTTTACCTATTTTGTAAAAATTTTATTTGAATTTATATTTTTGTAAAGAGCTACAAAATAAATCTCTTTCGAAAAAAATTCAATTATTAGTTGGTCAACCCTATAGATTTAGTAATGATCATTGCAATGCTTGAACCTTAGGCTAGATTTCTGTAGGCTTAAGTAATGTTTGAAACTAGGTGCTTTTACAAGTTATTTTTTTAGAACAATGAAATATTATCCATTTCTCCTTTAAATTACATCCATTCACAGATTTCATTTGAAGGTCACAAAACTTTTCTTAAAGTAAGTGCCAACTATAGCTCCAAGTAAAAACACCAGCTAAATACTTATATCAAAGGTATCTAAAGCCCCACACACAAGTTAATTTTGCCTAACATAGCCTTAACATTACATGTAGTTTTAGATGAAACCAAACTTTTTTTTATTATATTAATTTAAAAATATCCCAGGTTGGAGACGATACTTATTGAAGAAATTGTTAAAGAGATCAGCAACAGATTAGATCTACACAAACGGAGTAATATTCCACACATGATTGGGATGGAGTCTGTCATTAATATTGTTAAAGATTTCTTGAAAGATAATTCATTAGATAACACCCAAGTTGTCACACTATGGGGGATGGCCGGGATTGGAAAGACTTACTTAGCTGACTATATCTTTAAGTTGCATTATTTCGAATTTGAAAGAAGCTGCTTTCTTGAAGATATCGAAAGGAGATGTGGTACATCATCAAATGGATTGCTTGATTTACAAAAACAGATCCTTAAAGACTTTCAAGATAGAAGTTGGATGGACGTACAAGATACTAATGCGGGCACGTATAAGATTGAAAAAATACTTCATAGGAAAAGAACTCTTCTTGTTCTAGACGGTATCAGTAAAATTGAGCAGTTGGAAGCGTTAATCGGGACGAAAGGTCTTCATCCTGGAAGTAAAATAATAATAACATCCAAAGATGGATCAATAACAATTAAATGTAGGTTGTTTGAAACAGAAGTTCCACCAAAGTATATGTGGCTCTTGCTTGAAGGGTTGGGTCAGAAAGATTCAATGCAGCTTTTAAGTTGGCATGCCTTCGGGCACAATGAACGCAAAGAAGGCGACATAAAAGACCTAAAGAAGGTTGCAGAGTATTGTAATGGGCATCCACTAGCTCTTAAAGTTTTGGGAAGTTCTGTTCGTCATGAAGACGCTACATGGGATGATATCTTAGAATCGCTAGGTAAGATTAATCATGATGTTCAGAAGGTGCTGCAAATAAGTTTAGACTCATTGCCACATGAAAAGGACAAGGAACTCTTCAAGTTCATTGCTTGTTTTTTCGTTGGAGAAGATAAAAAATTTTGTGAAGAAATATTAAAAGCATGTGGTATATGCAGATCATCTGGGATCAAGAATCTCACAAACAGATGCCTTCTCACAGTTTGTCCATTAACTAATCAGTTAAATATGCATCAGCTTCTTCAAGATTTGGGGAGATACGTAGTCCATCAAGAATCCCCTGAAAAGCCGTGGAAACGAAGTCTGTTATGGCATCATGAGGAGTCTGCAACAGTGTTGCAACAGAAAAAGGTAATAATCTGTCACGACCTGGAAAATTTCGACTAATTTTGAACCAAACTCTCGATACGATTTAATATTCTTGACACGATAAGAGAAATCTGTTAGGATGAGTCTCAAAATTTTTGAACTGTTTCATATATTCAATTGACATTCGACTGTTCTCGACGATTCACACTCATCAAGGTTTGTAACTTTATCTAAATGTTTTTTTTTTAGTCTAGTCGTTAAAGTAATGCTATGTTGATTTTTTTATAGATGTAGGAAAAAAAGATATATCACGGATGAAAAAAAGATATATCACGGATCAAAACTAGCTAGTGGGACAAAGTGGCAATTTTGTTTTCTTCTTTATTTTCATATAATGTTGTTTTATTTTATTCAAATGGGACCGGATTAGAGATAGAGATAGATACATATATGAACTATATTTTTAGCTATAATAAATCACAGCACACACACACATATACGTGTGCCTATATACTCCACAAATATTTATATATTACTCCTTTCCTTATTATTTTGACACATTCATTTGTTTATTTCTTGAAAGCACATACATGCATTGAATTAAGACTTATATTACTGTTTTCTTTTCTTTTCATTTACATATTATATATGCATACACATTCACACATTTAGAAAACCCACTTAAAATTTTCCTGATTTTATTTCCTTTATGCTTATGTATTTGATGGCCATCACACCCAACCCACCACCATCGCCACCTATTATGAACACTCTCTTTGCGCTCTCCTCATTCTTTCTTGTTATCTTCTTCATGAACCCACTTCCATCTTTTGAATTAATCTTCAAATGAATACTACTTTGATTTCCATTCTAACCGGCCATCACTTTACTCCTCCATCAACCACCACTTCTTCTTGTTTCCTGTTTCGATATTACTGCTACAGTCCCATTTATCTAAGCTTGAAGAGCAGCTGCTACTGCAGCTTATACTCACTATTTTGGGTCGAAAAAGCTCATCAAAACAACCTACAGCTGTTACGTTACCATCCCTGTTCGAGCTTCTATATACGCATATATATATATATATATATATATATATATATATATATATATATATATATATATATATATATATATATATATATATATATATTTTTTTTTTTTTTTTTTTTGCCATTCGAAAGACAACCAACACCACTCGTATCCTACGGTTTACGCTACTACTGCATCTGCAATTTCAGTTTGTTCCTGAAACAGTGAATGCGAAGATAATTGATGATGATTGAGAAGAATAACGAACAGTGACGATGAAGAATGACGATGATTAAACGAAACCGATAATAGTGATTTGTTTGATGATGATAACGAAGATGATGATGAATAGTTAACGAATGATGATGATGATATTTTAAGCACGATGATGACGAGGAAGCTATGATAATCACGATGATATCGATGATAATATTTGGAGGATTATGATATGATTATAATTATGTTACGATTATGATTATGTATAATTATAATTATGATATGATTGTGATTATGTTATGATTATGAAAATGATTAAGTGATGATGATTAATATGTTTATGAAGAAGAAGACAGACCAAAACTGGTTAAAAGGATTTAACCCAAGAAACAAAACACAAAGATACAAGCAGAGCAATGGTTCCTAGTGTGCTTGTTTGAACAGGAGGTCTTGAGTTCAATCCTAGCTTGCAGCAGTTTTATTTTTTTTATTTTATATAAGTCTGTTGGGCTTAATATAGAAATTGGGCCAAGAACTAAGTTAACTCTTGGGCTGAGAGCAATACAAGTCTGTTGGGCCGAGTCATATGGGGCCTTAAAGGAATTGTTATTTGCTGTTATGATTTTCGAATATGAAACTGATAATTAAAACGGGTTATATAGACAGAGGTCGAGTATTAAAACAGAAATGAAAGGGCAGTGGAGTGGTTTAGTGGTATATTGGTTTAATCAAGAGGTTATGGGTTCAAGCCTTGTCGCGGGCATCTTGATTTTTGGAAAGGCTTTTTAAGGTAGTATTTCATTTATTATTATTAATTATTAATTATTATTATTACACTAATATAAATACTATACTATCATTATTACTATCATTAAAATGAGCATTAGAATTATTATTATTATTATTATTATTATTATTATTATTATTATTATTATTATTATTATTATTATTATTATTATTATTATTATTATTATCATTATTATTAATAATATTTTTATTAGTATTATCCTTAAAATTATAATTTTTGGAATTATTATTATTAACAAAAGTATTTTTATTAAAATTATCATTTTCATTATCACTATAAGTATTATTATTTTTATTATCATTACTAACATTATTATTATGATCACATTTATTAATATTATTATCATCATTAACATAAAACCTTTTACCATTTCATTAAAAGTATTATCATTATTATAAAAAAAATATTATCATTTTTATTATTAATATTACTATTTTGGTATTATTATAATTATTATTAACAAACAAATGTATCTATATAAAAATATGTTACAAGTCAACTAATATTACATACTAAAATATTTTTAACTAATATAATATTATTTTTATAGTAATTAAATTATATATAATGTACATACTATAAAAGATTATAAGTATCAATATGAAAATATATAAGGACATTAGTCTTATTACGATATAAACTTAGTTGATTAATATTATATGTGTTAATATACATACTTGATATAGGTTCGTGAATCCGAGACCAACCCTACTTGTTTAATGTCGTCATATGTATTTTACTACAAAATACAGTAGGTGAGTTTCATTTGCTCCCTTTTTAATTGCTTTTGCAATATATATTTTTGGGCTGAGAATACATGCGCTGTTTTTATAAATGTTTACGAAATAGACACAAGTACTTACAATACATTCTACGTTGAGTTGTACCACTGGCATATTTCCCTGTAGCTTGGTAACTAATATTTACATGGGTATTGTAAACGTGAATCCTGTTGATAGATCTATCGGGCCTGACAACCCCAACCGGACTGGACGACCAGTATTCAACGGTTGCACAGTACTTCGTTTTGTTACTACACTTGGTACAGTGTAGGGAGATTTCATAATAAAGGGAATATGCGACGTTGATTAAATGTTAAGTATGGTTACCAAGTGCTCAACCACTTAGAATGCTTTACATACACTTGCGAGTGTATTATGTTTATGATTATGAAATCTTGTGGTCTATTAACATATTGAAATGATTATTACAATAAACCTATGAACTCACCAACCTTTTGGTTGACACTTTAAAACATGTTTATTCTCAGGTACGAATTAAGTCTTCCGCTGTGCATTTGCTCATTTTAAGGACATTACTTGGAGTCGATCATCGCAATGGGACCAAATGTTGATGACTTCGTCCAGGAGGATTAGGACGGGTCCTTTCAGTTGGTATCAGAGCGGTGGTCGTAGCGAACCAGGTCTTGCATTAGTGTGTCTAACTGATAGTTGTTAGGATGCCTTAGCAAGTCTGAACTTTGACCTTAGCTGCATATTATAAGTATTGTAATATCATTCCTAGTGGAAAATTTCCTGCTAATCATTCCTAAGTCTAGACACGACTTCATGCACTTATTTGATAGATAGTTTACAGATAAATTTATATCTTAGCGCATCTGCTAATTCATATTTTAGCGTATCTGTTACTGTAGACTTTATCTGACATGTTTCTTTAAATCCCTTCGTAATCTACGGGATCTTCTGTACTATATATAGATATTCTATGTAATTAGAATATCATTCGATATCCGAAATTCATTTCATACCAAAAACCCTTTATCTAACCGTATCAAATGAAACTCACCACTAGTTCAAGTCCCTCGGATTCCGATATGGAGTTTCACTCCAGCTCCAGAAGCAGCGTCACCAGAATGAATTGTAAGACCCGAATATTCGTAGTGTACATAGGTGTATATGAGTTACTCAAGTTTGGGGTTTTTGTTGCACATAATTAAAAAGACAAAAGATGCTGAACTGGGAGGGTCGCGCGCCGCGCGGCTAGGTGGCGCGCCGCGCCATCTGTCTGCGACAGATTCCCCTTTTCTTTTTAATTAGATATTTTGAGGGCATTTTGGTAAAATCACCTTAGGGTCCGAATTTAATGCCTTAGGATCAGTTTGGTGAGCTCATTACTCCATTTCTCAACCACCAAACATCATCCATTCATTCTAGAGAGAGAGGGGGTGGTTAAGTGTGAGAAAGCTTAAATCGGGGAAGAAGAAGCTCATTTCGGGTTAGAACTCGGGAGTTAAAGTTGTTCATCTCCTCCTTAGCTACGTTTTGATTGTTGTGGTAAGCCCTAAACTTGATTACCTTAGTTTAATGTGTTTAAGGGTTAGGGTTTGGGTTAGTGATGCACACAAAACCCACTTGCTAGTAATTTGGAGGTTTTGGGTGAATTTGGGTCATGTAGACTCAAAGGTAACTAATTAGGGTTTCAAAGTGTTAATTTATGTTTATGAACCTAATTAGTTAGTGAAAGTACTAGAACACTTCAATGATATGTAAATGGGTGTTAATTGGGCATGGATGACCCAAATGGGTGTGTTGACCTTGAAATGGGTCAAATGGGTCTTTAATGACCTAAGTGGCCTAGCAATTATGAAAACGAGTTAGCCTTGTGACCTAAATGTGTTTTAAACCCATCTTGACGAATGATTAGGGTTTTGGTGTGTGTTGACCCAATTTAGGGTTAAGGGTGCAAATGGGTTGAAATTGCACCTTGGGTCAAAATGGCTTAGAATGGTGAAAGGGATGGTTGACCGACTTGAGTTTGCGTTTGATAATATGTATAATGTGATAGGTACATTACTTTGAGGTTTTGCAAGCTCGGGTATCTTTTCACAAGACTTTGAGGTGAGTGGAATAATTATATGCGTATGTATATAATGTATCTATTTGTTGTAACGTGAAAGGTGTAGTGTCGAGGTGTTAAGACACCACATTTCACGTGAAGAGTGTAGCATCGAGGTGTTAAGATGCCACTCGGGTGTAGTATCGAGGTGTTAAGATGCCACCTAGGAGTGTAGTGTCGAGGTGTTAAGACACCACTCCGTAAAATAATGAGTGAAGCATCGAGGTGTTAAGATGCCACTCGGGGTGAAGTGTCGAGGTGTTAAGGTGCCACCCTAGGGGTTAGTGGTGCGAGGTGTTAAGTGCCCTAACGGATGTTATGAACACCGATGGCGTTTTCGCGAGCGCCGTTCCCTTGTACTATTGGTTAACCATGGTTATTTGTGTTGAAAGCATATTACATTATTCGAGTTATATTTATATGCGGATGTTATGCTAGCTTGGGGGTATTGGTGATTTATAGCTTGTTATTGCGACAATAAGCTAATGTTGTTTGCTAGCATGTTTGCGGTTGTGTAAGTGTATGCAAGTAGGTATAATTATATATGTATTCGTATAATTATTGCATTCACTAAGCTTTGCTTACCCTCTCGTTGTTTACCATTTTATAGGTTCGGTTTTGGACAAGGGTAAGGGCATCGTTTTGGACTAGAGATCCCGCTTGATGCTAAGGGACGCTTTTGGCTTTAGTAGCTCTTGGAGTTTGACCGATAGTTGGGTAGTTTAATCCCAAACGCCATGCTCATTGTGTAGTTTGGAACTTAAACTTTTTGGTGGTCGAAACTCGTAAATAGTATTAAACTCGTAAAACGGCCGATGTGGGCCCCGCCTGTAAAACATTGATTTTATATTTGAAACAAGTTAGTTTTACATATTTGGATGTATGGTAAAAACGGTTCGTCTAAAAGTGTCGGGAACTAGTCAATCTTTTTCGCATTATGAGACTTCCCGGACAGTCCACTTTGGCGCGCCGCGCCCCTATATGGCGCGCCGCGCGGGTATGCTGCACAGGAAATTTTTTTTTTATTTTGTATTTTCGCGTGGTTTGGTCGAGGGTTGGTTTGGGTTGTTACAAGTGGTATCAGAGCATGGTCTAAGGGATTTAGGTGACTTGAGATAGGCGCGTAGACTTAGACTTTTTGTGTGCGCGTTTATGCGGGACTTGTAGGACTTTGGGTCGGATCGGAATTGGTTTGTGCATAGGTTTATGTAAACTAATCATGTGCTATTTATTATGTATGTTTAGCGAGCATCGAGCGAGATGGACGTTGTACTAGCAAGTTAATGCGACGTGCTCGCGTAACAATGATTAGCTACCATTGTTACGGGTGCAAATCGTGTCAAACAAGTAATGTACGACGATTGTTGAGCGAGATGGAGTAGTGTGGCGTATATGTATGTATATATGTAATCTGTCCTTCCGTTTTGTGGTTTAACCTAATTCGTTTTATAGAATGAAGACGAGAAACGGTCCCGATCATGATAACGGAAGTACAAGTGAGGACGCCGAGTTTTCGGCCAAGGTTGAGGCCGTCTTTAAAAAGTTAAAAGCGGATTTTCTTACGGACGTCCGAAAGGTCTTCCAAGATTCGGTCGATGGGCAAGTGACCGATTTGATAAATGAACGAATGAAGGCCACTATCGAAGAGGCCCTTGATGCTAGAAACATTTATCCTCGTGGTGAAGGAGGTGAAGGAAGGCGGGACTTCCACTACAAGAATTTCAAGGACGCTCAACCCCCGATGTTTAATGGGGTACGAGATCCTTTAAAAAGTACATGTTGGATCTCCGACATCGAGGGAGCTTTCCGTACCTCGGAATGTCCTCCCGAGAAGAAGGCGAGGTATGGCTCTAGCATGCTACGAGAAGAGGCTAAGTTATGGTGGGATGATAAAATCAACTTGTATGGTGAGGAACAATGTATGGGCTTGACGTGGGAAGAGTTTAAGAAGGAGTTTTTCAAGGAATACCGAACTTCATCCGACCTCGATAGAATCCGGGACGAGTTGCACCATTTGCAACAAGGCTCAATGGACTTAGTTACACTTAAGTCTACATTCTTGGCAAAGACTCGTTTTTGCCCGGAGTATGTTGGTGATGATCATAAGCTCATGAAGGATTTCTACCGTACTTTGAATGATGAGTACAAGGGGAAGATTAGTCAGGGTATGGCTAAGTCTTTTGATGAATTGTTCGAGTTGGCTCGGGGTTTTGAGCCGGAGGTTCCAAGAAAGAGTGATTTCATGTTTTCCAAAAGAAAATTTGAAGGTTTTAGTTACTCTAACGCCTCAAGCAAGAAGAGCAAGAGCAAGAAGGGGGCCGAAAGTGTCAATAGTGCAAAGAAGGGCACTACCGGCGGGTTTTCTTATACGTGCTACAATTGTGGGCAACCGGGTCATATGGCTCGTGAGTGTCCGAAACCACGTTCCAGGAACAAAGTCACTTGTTTTAATTGCGGCAAAGAAGGGCATAAGAAGCCGGAGTGTCCCGATTTGCGAAATGATAATGTGAAGCGGTTAGAGAAGGCGGCGGGTACGGCTAGGGGTCGCAACTATTTGATGACCAATGATGAAGCCAAACAATCGCACGAAGTTGTCTCAGGTACTTACATGGTTAATTCTAATCCGGCAAGGATTCTTTTCGATAGCGGTGCAAATTTGTCGTTTGTGTCTCCTAAATTTGTGCCTAAACTTAATAGACCGTTAGCTAAGTTAAGTCGTCCGATAGAAGTCGAAATAGCGGACGGCAAGACGGTGCTAGTGGTTGATGTGTGTGAAAATTGTGATGTTGTTTTTGGTGTCGAAACCTTTAAAATTGATCTTATTCCAATGACCTTGGGCGACTTTGATATTGTCATTGGTATGGATTGGCTCGATCGTTATAGAGCCGATATTGCATGCCATGATAAGTTTATTCGTGTGAAGACCCTAATTGGGGGAGAGTTAATTATTCATGGTGATAAGCGAAGGAGACCGGTGCCGATATGCACTTTTGCACGGGCACGTCGTTTTGTTGTTACCGGTGGCATGGCTTTCCTTGCTCATGTTGTTGATACTCGCAATGAGCCACCACCTATTCGTGAAATTCCGGTTGTTAGTGAATTCGAAGACGTTTTTTCGGACGAATTACCGGGTGTTCCGGCGGAAAGACAAGTTGAGTTTCGTATTGAGTTGCTTCCGGGAGCTACTCCCATTGCTAAAACTCCTTATCGTTTAGCACCAACAGAAATGCAAGAGTTGTTAAATCAAACCCAAGAGTTGCTCGAGAAGGGTTTTATTCGACCGAGTGCTTCGCCATGGGGCGCTCCGGTGTTATTTGTGAAGAAGAAAGATGGTAGTATGCGTATGTGCATTGATTACGGTGAGTTGAATAAAGTGACGATCAAGAATCGTTATCCATTACCTAGGATTGACGATTTATTTGATCAACTTCAAGGTGCAACGTATTTCTCTAAGATCGACCTACGGTCCGGCTATCACCAAATGCGGGTCCGTGAGGAAGACATAGAGAAAACGGCTTTTCGAACGCGTTACGGGCATTATGAGTTTGTAGTTATGCCCTTTGGTCTTACGAATGCACCGGCGGCATTCATGGATCTTATGAACCGAGTGTGCCAACCTATGTTGGACAAGTCGGTAATAGTGTTCATTGACGACATACTAGTCTACTCGAAAGGTATGAACGAACATGAACATCAATTGCGTGAAGTATTGAAGACGCTACGAAAGGAGAAGTTGTATGCAAAGTTCTCCAAATGTGAATTTTGGCTAAGGGAAGTTCAATTCCTTGGTCATATCGTGAACGAAAACGGTATTCAAGTAGATCCGGGGAAGATCGAAACGGTGAAGAGTTGGGGACGACCGACTACGCCTACGGAAATCCGAAGTTTTCTCGGATTGGTCGGTTATCGTCGGTTTATCCAAGACTTTTCCAATATTGCTTCTCCATTAACGAAGTTGACGAGAAAGAATGCTAAGTTTAATTGGGAGAACGAGCAAGAAATTGCTTTTCAATTGTTAAAAGAGAAGTTGTGTCAAGCTCCGGTGTTAGTATTACCGGAAGGTGTCGAAGATATGACGGTTTATTGTGATGCTTCCTTAAATGGTCTCGGGTGTGTTCTAATGCAAAGAGGTAAGGTTATCGCTTATGCCTCTCGACAATTAAAGGAACATGAAACGAGGTATCCGACTCATGATCTTGAGTTGGCGGCGGTAGTGCATGCGTTGAAAATTTGGCGCCATTACTTGTATGGTGTCAAGTGTACGATTTATTCGGATCATAAGAGTTTGAAACATCTCTTTAATCAACGAGATTTGAATTATCGCCAACGTAGGTGGATGGATGTGGTGAAAGACTACGATTGTGAAATACTTTATCATCCGGGTAAGGCGAATGTGGTCGCGGATGCGTTGAGTCGAAAGAGTCAACATCCGGCGATAAAAGTGGGGTCGTTACGTTTGATTATTACCAATGATTTTCTTGAAAAGCTTGGTGAGATCCAAATAGAGGCTTATGTTCACAACAAGCATACGGAGCGAATCGTGGGCCAATCGGAGTTTATTACTATGGGTCCGCGTGGGTTGTTGTCCTTTCAAGGAAGGGTGTGGGTGCCTAAGATGGGTGATTACCGACGAGTGCTACTTGATGAAGCACATAAGTCAAAATACTCCATTCATCCGGGCGCGACGAAAATGTACCTTGACTTGAAGAAAGATTATTGGTGGCCGGGCATGAAACGTGAGGTTGTGAAGTATGTTGAGCAATGTGTCACGTGTTTACAAGTAAAAGCCGAACACCAAAAGCCGTATGGTAAGTTGCAACCATTAGAAATCCCGAAATGGAAATGGGAGCACATTACCATGGATTTCATTACAAAGTTACCTAAAACGGCGAGAACCCAATTCGATTCGATTTGGGTTATAGTTGACCGATTGACAAAAAGCACTTTGTTTCTTCCCATTAAAGAAGCGATATCGTCGGAGACCTTGGCTAAGTTGTTTATCAAGGAAGTGGTCTCGCGACATGGGGTTCCTATATCTATTATTTCGGATCGAGATACCCGTTTTACATCTCGGTTTTGGGAAAAGTTTCATGAAGATATGGGTACGCAATTGAAGTTGAGCACGGCGTATCATCCTCAAACGGACGGTCAAACCGAACGTACGAATCAAACTTTGGAAGATATGCTACGAGCGTGCATCATTGACTTCGGTGGTAGTTGGGATGAGCATTTGCCTTTGGTGGAATTCTCGTACAATAATAGTTATCATACTAGTATCGGGATGCCACCTTACGAAATGCTTTATGGGCGTAGGTATCGAACTCCCGTTTGTTGGGGAGAAGTGGGTCAAAGAGAGATCGGGAGTACCGATTTGGTTTTAGAGACCAATAGCAAGATCGATTTGATTCGGGAACATTTGAAGAAGGCTCAAGATAGGCAAAAGTCGTATGCCGATAGACGTAGGCGATCGATTGAGTTCCAAGAAGGCGATATGGTGATGCTTAAGGTTTCGCCATGGAAGGGTATTATCCGATTTCGAAAATGGGGAAAGTTAGCTCCTCGGTTTATTGGGCCATTCAAGGTTTTAGCTCGTGTTGGTGAAGTTGCATATCGATTGGAATTACCCGAAGAGCTTGCGGGGATCCATAATACATTTCATGTTTCCCATCTCCGTAAGTGTCTTGCGGATGATTCCTCATGGATGCCTTTAGACGAGATCGAGCTAAACAACAAGTTAGAATATGTCGAGGAACCAATTGCTATCCTTGACGAGAAGGTGAAATTGTTGAGAAATAAAGAGGTGAGAACTTTCAAGGTTCAATGGCGACGAAGTAAAGGTTCCGAATTCACTTGGGAACCCGAAGAGTTCGTGTTGGTTTATCTTCCCTCGCGTCATGCGGCTTGGATTGCGAGGACGCAATCCGAATAAGTGGGGGAGAGTTGTAAGACCCGAATATTCGTAGTGTACATAGGTGTATATGAGTTACTCAAGTTTGGGGTTTTTGTTGCACATAATTAAAAAGACAAAAGATGCTGAACTGGGAGGGTCGCGCGCCACGCGGCTAGGTGGCGCGCCGCGCCATCTGTCTGCGACAGATTCCCCTTTTCTTTTTAATTAGATATTTTGAGGGCATTTTGGTAAAATCACCTTAGGGTCCGAATTTAATGCCTTAGGATCAGTTTGGTGAGCTCATTACTCCATTTCTCAACCACCAAACATCATCCATTCATTCTAGAGAGAGAGGGGGTGGTTAAGTGTGAGAAAGCTTAAATCGGGGAAGAAGAAGCTCATTTCGGGTTAGAACTCGGGAGTTAAAGTTGTTCATCTCCTCCTTAGCTACGTTTTGATTGTTGTGGTAAGCCCTAAACTTGATTACCTTAGTTTAATGTGTTTAAGGGTTAGGGTTTGGGTTAGTGATGCACACAAAACCCACTTGCTAGTAATTTGGAGGTTTTGGGTGAATTTGGGTCATGTAGACTCAAAGTTAACTAATTAGGGTTTCAAAGTGTTAATTTATGTTTATGAACCTAATTAGTTAGTGAAAGTACTAGAACACTTCAATGATATGTAAATGGGTGTTAATTGGGCATGGATGACCCAAATGGGTGTGTTGACCTTGAAATGGGTCAAATGGGTCTTTAATGACCTAAGTGGCCTAGAAATTATGAAAACGAGTTAGCCTTGTGACCTAAATGTGTTTTAAACCCATCTTGACGAATGGTTAGGGTTTTGGTGTGTGTTGACCCAATTTAGAGTTAAGGGTGCAAATGGGTTGAAATTGCACCTTGGGTCAAAATGGCTTAGAATGGTGAAAGGGATGGTTGACCGACTTGAGTTTGCGTTTGATAATATGTATAATGTGATAGGTACGTTACTTTGAGGTTTTGCAAGCTCGGGTATCTTTTCACAAGACTTTGAGGTGAGTGGAATAATTATATGCGTATGTATATAATGTATCTATTTGTTGTAGCGTGAAAGGTGTAGTGTCGAGGTGTTAAGACACCACGTTTCACGTGAAGAGTGTAGCATCGAGGTGTTAAGATGCCACTCGGGTGTAGCATCGAGGTGTTAAGATGCCACCTAGGAGTGTAGTGTCGAGGTGTTAAGACACCACTCCGTAAAATAATGAGTGAAGCATCGAGGTGTTAAGATGCCACTCGGGGTGAAGTGCCGAGGTGTTAAGGTGCCACCCTAGGGGTTAGTGGTGCGAGGTGTTAAGTGCCCTAACGGATGTTATGAACACCGATGGCGTTTTCGCGAGCGCCGTTCCCTTGTACTATTGGTTAACCATGGTTATTTGTGTTGAAAGCATATTACATTATTCGAGTTATATTTATATGCGGATGTTATGCTAGCTTGGGGGTATTGGTGATTTATAGCTTGTTATTGCGACGATAAGCTAATGTTGTTTGCTAGCATGTTTGCGGTTGTGTAAGTGTATGCAAGTAGGTATAATTATATATGTATTCGTATAATTATTGCATTCACTAAGCTTTGCTTACCCTCTCGTTGTTTACCATTTTATAGGTTCGGTTTTGGACAAGGGTAAGGGCATCGTTTTGGACTAGAGATCCCGCTTGATGCTAAGGGACGCTTTTGGCTTTAGTAGCTCTTGGAGTTTGACCGATAGTTGGGTAGTTTAATCCCAAACGCCATGCTCATTGTGTAGTTTGGAACTTAAACTTTTTGGTGGTCGAAACTCGTAAATAGTATTAAACTCGTAAAACGGCCGATGTGGGCCCCGCCTGTAAAACATTGATTTTATATTTGAAACAAGTTAGTTTTACATATTTGGATGTATGGTAAAAAGCGTTTCGTCTAAAAGTGTCGGGAACTAGTCAATCTTTTTCGCATTATGAGACTTCCCAGACAGTCCACTTTGGCGCGCCGCGCCCCTATATGGCGCGCCGCGCGGGTATGCTGCACAGGAATTTTTTTTTTTATTTTGTATTTTCGCGTGGTTTGGTCGAGGGTTGGTTTGGGTTGTTACATCAATCACCCAGTCATCCATCCCCAATTCATCTGATGTGTTTGTAGTTGACTTAATCAATGTAGACGAGAAGAAGGTGATCCTTTCCATCAACCGAATTCACCCCTTGACGAAGAACCTGAAACACTTACCAGCAAACCTATCCGAAACACCATTTTTAGCCTCATCTCCAGGGTAGCTCGTCACGATTATCTTCTATCTAAAATTCTAAACCTTATTTATCCGCTCGTCCGAACCGACAGTCACCCCGGTGTAATAGAAGAAGTCAACGAGCTTCGCTCTCAAGTAATGGCTTTGGAACGTATGATGCAAAGATTATAAGAACCATCAGCAACACCAGTACCGCCAGTAACATCCACATCGCAAGCCTCAACACCATAAGCACCAGCAGCATCACCGGCAGCAACGGTACCACCATCAACAACATCAACAGTACCATCACCACTACCAACAATAACATCCGCATTCCACACCACCAACATAGACACCAGTACCACCAACAACCCAAGTTTCAACATCACATGCCTCAACATCTCATTCTGTACCTCGAGCATAATCATCGTTCTACGTATCATTCTATCTACTTTATCTTCGATCTACATATCGTTCTACATCGATTATCTTCGCTCGACATGGCGATTATGTAATTTCTAAAGTTTTAGAGATTATGTAATCTAGTATTAACGATAAATCAAATGAGTTTAATATCTTATTGACTCATTAAATCCATGATTACATCTGAAGAAAATATATATGTAAGTATATTTTCATAAAGATTATAATTGAAAATTCTTTCGTACAAACTGTTAATGGTAAAAATATTTTAATGGGTAGGTAATACCCGGGGAAATATTTAATTTTCATATTAACATGTTATACTGTACATTCTTCGAATCTGATTCAACAGTCATTTACTATCCTACTTACATCCACAGAGATACGAATCCGTTCACCGCAGAATAACCATTTTCATTCAATTTCATATTTGGATTTTGACCTATCAAAATTCAACAAGTGGCATAATGAAGAAAACATCGGATAAAGTAAAATTTGTTAGAAACAAACGAACTAACTAATTGAAATATTGTTAAGAATCCACGCTAACTGTTCCTACCTAACTGTTCCTACCTAACTGGTTACATTTTATTTATCGCAATTTAATTTTCGCAATTTACATTCTCGCAATTTTATGTATCTTCATTTATTTTCTGTTATTTACTTTTACGCACTTTAAATCGGGACACATGTACACAATACGTCGGATTAATTCTGAGACAATACGTTGTACACGGGTCATGATATATATTTATTTATTTTACGCACTTTAAATAACGGGACACGTATACAAGGTTTCGACCTATCATATCGACCCATCTATATATATATTTCAGAACAACCATAGACACTCTATATGTGAATGTTGGAGTTGGCTATACAGGGTTGAGGTTGATTCCAAAATATATATATAGTTTGAGTTGTGATCAATACTGAGACCGGTACACGGGTCACGATACATATTAATTAATTCGAATATTAAATATTAGATTATATATGAATTTATTGGACTATTGGACTGCTAACCTTGGACAATTAAAATGAATTAAAATATTGATTATAACATATGAAACTAAACAATTCTTCAAGTTTGCCACTTGATTTCATCTTAAGACCTCATTTGTATCTTGACGATTCCAATCTGCGTTCAAACCTTTCATGATTCTTGAAAACACCTCAATCGAGAAGATGAACCAACCGCACTTCATCTACGGAAGAAAAGATTTATGCATATAGTTATGCACCTGAAAAACTCTCAGAACCTGAGTAAACGTTTAACACGTATCTGTGCTAGCTCCTCTGGCGTTGTTATTACCGAAAATAACTTTGTAATTCCTTCTTAAATTAGCCAAATTTTGTCACAGCTCCAGCAAGTTGATTTCGACTTTTCGTTCAAAACACCGTATTATAACCTCGGAATATATACGTGCTTATTTATTGATACCAGAGAACCTTCCATATTCCACCATATTACCATCAGCGTTTAATTATCTAAAAACACAATTCTCCTAAAACCACCTCGGTTGGTAACCGATGACCCAGATCCGTTAACTTTGAAAATGTTGACGAAGCAGCACGTTGTAGGTGGTCTTAATGGCCAAAAGTTGATGATAAAGAAGGAAGTGTTAGGAACGCTCGATAGAACATTTGGTACTGAAAAACGAATTGAGCACACCATGAAGGAGTCTGTAGACAAATCACCAGGATTAAACCTGTACTTAACGAATCCAGACGATTCAGTATCTGACGAAATCTCTAGCGAATATCTTGCTCCTTAATTAGTCTAAATCCTTGCGGACAAATTTCTTCACCATCTTCTAATCTTAAATAATTTTAGAAATTTTAGGATATCATCGTATCTTCCGTTATAAATATATTCGATATTTCTGAGGATACCTTCACAGCTATTCTTGTCAGAAATTATCTATCTCTTCGTGCTACCTGTATTATATCCTAAAAGAAACTGTTTTAGTTTCTATATTCTTTAAAATTCAAGTTAAATTATGAATGATTTCTTAGAGAAGTGTTGGGAATTGAAGCATGAGTTAGTATAATATAATGACATCAGGCCAACGTGATTATATTACAGTAAGTCATGCTAAGTTTCTAATGGAAAGTGATGATTCACAGAATATAATGTCATCATGTGCCATGTTACATAACTCTTTCATTCTACTTAATCTCTAAGCATATCACGGAATTATTCCTTGATATTTCTGTTCTTCCGTAATTTCAACAGTTGCTAATAGATCGTGCTATTACATTTTCTTTCTGATTAGAAGATTTCTTTAAATTCCTTGAATTCTGAAAATCAACCGTGACTACGTCAGAAGTTAAGACGAACCTCTAATCACTTCATTTCACTATTTTGTGATAGCTTCATTCGTACGCTTCGAGTAATTGAATCGTTTTATCTATAATGATAAAACACTATTAATCAACTCATATTCATCATGAAAACACTCTTAACGTTAGCCATGACAACCTCGATCAAATTTCGGGACGAAATTTCTTTAACGGGTGGGTACTGTCACGACCCGGAAAATTTCGACTAATTTTGAACCAAACTCTCGATACGATTTAATATTCTTGACACGATAAGAGAAATCTGTTAGGATGAGTCTCAAAATTTTTGAACTGTTTCATATATTCAATTGACCTTCGACTGTTCTCGACGATTCACACTCATCAAGGTTTGTAACTTTATCTAAATGTTTTTTTTATTCTAGTCGTTAAAGTAATGCTATGTTGATTTTTTTATAGATGTAGGAAAAAAAGATATATCACGGATCAAAACTAGCTAGTGGGACAAAGTGGCGATTTTGTTTTCTTCTTTATTTTCATATAATGTTGTTTTATTTTATTCAAATGGGACCGGATTAGAGATAGAGATAGATACATATATGAACTATATTTTTAGCTATAATAAATCACAGCACACACACACATATACGTGTGCCTATATACTCCACAAATATTTATATATTACTCCTTTCCTTATTATTTTGACACATTCATTTGTTTATTTCTTGAAAGCACATACATGCATTGAATGAAGACTCATATTACTGTTTTCTTTTCTTTTCATTTACATATTATATATGCATACACATTCACACATTTAGAAAACCCACTTAAAATTTTCCTGATTTTATTTCCTTTATGCTTATGTATTTGATGGCCATCACACCCAACCCACCACCATCGCCACCTATTACGAACACTCTCTTTGCGCTCTCCTCATTCTTTCTTGTTATCTTCTTCATGAACCCACTTCCATCTTTCGAATTAATCTTCAAATGAATACTACTTTGATTTCCATTCTAACCGGCCATCACTTTACTCCTCCATCAACCACCACTGCTTCTTGTTTCCTGTTCGATATTACTGCTACAGTCCCATTTATCTAAGCTTGAAGAGCAGCTGCTACTACAGCTTATACTCACTATTTTGGGTCGAAAAAGCTCATCAAAACAACCTACAGCTGTTACGTTACCATCCCTGTTCGAGCTTCTATATACGTATATATATATATATATATATATATATATATATATATTTTTTGCCATTCGAAAGACAACCAACACCACTCGTATCCTACGGTTTACGCTACTACTGCAGCTGCAATTTCAGTTTGTTCCTGAAACAGTGAACGCGAAGATAATTGATGATGATTGAGAAGAATAACGAACAGTGACGATGAAGAATGACGATGATTAAACGAAACCGATAATAGTGATTTGTTTGATGATGATAACGAAGATGATGATGAATAGTTAACGAATGATGATGATGATAGTTTAAGCACGATGATGACGAGGAAGCTATGATAATCACGATGATATCGATGATAATATTTGGAGGATTATGATATGATTATAATTATGTTACGATTATGATTATGTATAATTATAATTATTATATGATTGTGATTATGTTATGATTATGAAAATGATTAAGTGATGATGATTAATATGTTGATGAAGAAGAAGACAGACCAAAACTGGTTAAAAGGATTTAACCCAAGAAACAAAACACAAAGATACAAGCAGAGCAATGGTTCCTAGTGTGCTTGTTTGAACAGGAGGTCTTGAGTTCAATCCTAGCTTGCAGCAGTTTTATTTTTTTTATTTTATATAAGTCTGTTGGGCTTAATATAGAAATTGGGCCAAGAACTAAGTTAACTCTTGGGCCGAGAGCAATACAAGTCTGTTGGGCCGAGTCATATGGGGCCTTAAAGGAATTGTTATTTGCTGTTATGATTTTCGAATATGAAACTGATAATTAAAACGGGTTATATAGACAGAGGTCGAGTATTAAAACAGAAATGAAAGGGCAGTGGAGTGGTTTAGTGGTATATTGGTTTAATCAAGAGGTTATGGGTTCGAGCCTTGTCGCGGACATCTTGATTTTTGGAAAGGCTTTTTAAGGTAGTATTTCATTTATTATTATTAATTTGGTAGTATTTCATTTATTATTATTAATTATTAATTATTATTATTACACTAATATAAATACTATACTATCATTATTACTATCATTAAAATGAGCATTAGAATTATTATTATTATTATTATTATTATTATTATTATTATTATTATTATTATTATTATCATTATTATTATTATTATTATCATTATTATTAATAATATTATTATTAGTATTATCCTTAAAATTATAATTTTTGGAATTATTATTATTAACAAAAGTATTTTTATTAAAATTATCATTTTCATTATCACTATAAGTATTATTATTTTAATTATCATTACTAACATTATTATTATGATCACATTTATTAATATTATTATCATCATTAACATAAAACCTTTTTCCATTTCATTAAAAGTATTATCATTATTATAAAAAAAAATTATTATCATTTTTATTATTAATATTACTATTTTGGTATTATTATAATTATTATTAACAAACAAATGTATCTATATAAAAATATGTTACAAGTCAACTAATATTACATACTAAAATATTTTTAACTAATATAATATTATTTTTATAGTAATTAAATTATATATCATGTACATACTATAAAAGATTATAAGTATTAATATGAAAATATATAAGGACATTAGTCTTATTACGATATAAACTTAGTTGATTAATATTACATGTGTTAATATATATACTTGATATAGGTTCGTGAATCCGAGACCAACCCTACTTGTTTAATGTCGTCATATGTATTTTACTACAAAATACAGTAGGTGAGTTTCATTTGCTCCCTTTTTAATTGCTTTTGCAATATATATTTTTGGGCTGAGAATACATGCGCTGTTTTTATAAATGTTTATGAAATAGACACAAGTACTTAAAATACATTCTACGTTGAGTTGTACCACTGGCATATTTCTCTGTAGCTTGGTAACTAATATTTACATGGGTATTGTAAACGCGAATCCTGTTGATAGATCTATCGGGCCTGACAACCCCAACCGGACTGGATGACCAGTATTCAACGGTTGCACAGTACTTCGTTTTGTTACTACACTTGGTACAGTGTAGGGAGATTTCATAATAAAGGGAATATGCGACGTTGATTAAATGTTAAGTATGGTTACCAAGTGCTCAACCACTTAGAATGCTTTACATACACTTGCGAGTGTATTATGTTTATGATTATGAAATCTTGTGGTCTATTAACATATTGAAATGATTATTACAATAAACCTATGAACTCACCAACCTTTTGGTTGACACTTTAAAGCATGTTTATTCTCAGGTACGAATTAAGTCTTCCGCTGTGCATTTGCTCATTTTAAGGACATTACTTGGAGTCGATCATCGCAATGGGACCAAATGTTGATGACTTCGTCCAGGAGGATTAGGACGGGTCCTTTCATAATCAATTCTGTTAAGAGTGCATTCATTAACGATTTTGTTTGATGTATATAACAATAACATTAATTAACTTCTAATTTAATATCTTGCTATTCCTTTATTTGTAGGGAACATAAAAAATTCAAGATCTTGTCCTTGACATGCTAGCATTTGAGGATGAGACTTCACGCGACTCAAGTAACGTCGATGACTACGATAACTTCAGATCATTTCCCTTCATCAGTTGGGCAAGAAGGTTTAAAAGGTTGCTAAGGGTAAGAATGAGGGTAATGGAATCTTAAATGGATGTAATAGTGTCCATCCTAAATTAATATTACCATCCAAAAGCAAGCTGCAGGCCAGGATACTTGAAACCAAGTACAGAATGGGGAATTAATGTTGACCAATAACAGGATCCTTTTACTTATACCTACAGACGTATAACTAGTGCCAACAATTAATTTTACTATTTTGTTTTATCAGAATGGGGAAATACAGATGAATTCATCGGAGTACCGATTCAAGTTTAGCGACCAAATTGGAGTGCCTAGTTTTTCAGAGTTTAAGGTTTTTTGGATTTAGGTCGATGAAGTTTTTAATAAGTTAAAGTAAACATCCCTCAACTTTTGTTATATGTGTATGCTTCAGAACCAAAAGTTTTATTTGCAGAATGGGTCCCTTGTTCAGTTAAAATTAATAAAATATTCTTTATTTAAATTAAAATTTTAGTTATTTTCTTTGATTGAAATCGATGAAGATTTCCACATGCAAGATGGTCAAAATGAGATAGAGTTCATAAGAAAGCTAGAAAAATCTACTGCACGCCTGAATGAACTAGTCTTGCTGGATATGACCAATTGTGTAAACGTACGAGAATTTCCACACTTGCGTCCCTTGTATATGTTGAAATATGTGCTTGCCGAAACCTTGAAGTTGTTGGAAGTTTATGATGCTTGAATTCACACTCCCATTTGTTTAACGATTCTTTCCCTAATGACTTGTCAGTAGAGTAATCTAGTTTCAATAGAGAGATTGATTCTAGAAGGAAACAATATAACAAGCTTACCAAAATGTATTCAAATTCTACCTACATTTATATATCTCAGCGCTAACCACTTTTCAAAGATCCAGTCAATTCGAGGATCTCCAGCTATGCTTTTGGAAATAAACGAATGCCCAAATTTATGGGAGGTGGAGGGTTTTTTCAAGTGGAATTCAATAGAAAATGTGGAGAAGAAAATAATAGAAAAAATGGGGTTGGGATCATTAATAGAGCTGGGTAGTCTTGATTATTCTAAACCAATGGTGGTATGTTCGACTTTGTTCTGTTTTGTGCTATGCTTTTTAACTAGTTTAGTTTCGTTGGCTTATATATCATTAATAAATGTTACTGAGAATCAAAATGAAAATGAATGATAGAGGATGGTGTATATGCAGGTATTGTATGAATATGGTATATTCGGCACATGGGTTACAGGGAACCTAATCCCTTGTTGCAGCAGCTACATGCAATGTATCATAAAAAGGGACCACAAATATCATTTAGAGTTCCAGAGAATGATTCAACACCAATAACTAGCTTCAACTTGTGTCTAGTATATTCGGGCATATAAGATTTGAAGATTCAAGTATATAACAAGACTAAGGATTTGTTATTGAATTACACATTTGAAAAAACGGATGAAAATGGTATGACAAAAAAGAAAGGGTGGGTAAGCCTTTGAAGGTGTGGCAATCTATTAGAACATGGAGATGAAGTTTTTGTACGTATCATTTTAGTAGATGATTCTAGAGTGTTGTTCAATGATATAGAAGAATGTGGTATAAACATTATATACAAAGAAGAATATGATGGCGATGATACAGAAAGAAAGGAGGGCAACAATAAACTAATGATGAGTGAAAGTGATGGAATTGCATGGAGCGATAGAATGGTTACAGAAATATCGTATTGTGTTCTTAACGGGATGACTTGTAATTTGGAAATTAATAATTTTATGGGATACTGATGTCGAACGAGGTGTATATAAAATAGCTTATATTTTACTAGGAAAAACTATTAAATACGATACAATTTTACACAAGATATTTATTTATTTATAGAATGGATATACTTAAACCTTGCTACAACACTTAGAGGCAGTGTACCTAATCGTACAGTAGTGTAGTTTTTAGTAAGTCCGGTTCGTTCCACAGGGAAATCTTTGAACAAAGCTCAACGCTATATTAGTTTACTTTTATAAAAATACAAATATATATATAAGTAATATTATTGTTATAAAGGGGGGGGTTTTTACCGTTTAATGACCGGTTTGTCGATTTTTAAAACTTTAGTCGCAGTTAAAACCTAATGTAAAATATAAAATAAATACAAGACTTAAATTAAAGCGTAAAGTAAATAACGATAATGAAATTGCGAATAATAAAAATGCGATAAAATTAAATTGCGATAATTAAAAGTACGATAATTAAAAGTGCGATTAAATAAAATAACAATAAATAAAAGTGCGATAATTAGAAGTGCAATTAAATATAAAATAAAGGAAATTAAATATGAAATAAAAGAATTATGCTTATTTAAACTTCCGTAATCATGATGTTTGACGTGTTGATTTTAGTTTTATGCCCTTGGGTTAATTGTCCTTTGTCCTGGATTATTCAATATGTCCGTCTGGTTTTTGTCCATAACAGTCCATCAGTCATAAATATAAATTGCAAGTGTCCTTGTCAAATTATTATTATACCCGAAGATAAATATTCCAACTAATTGGGGATTCGAATTGTAACAAGGTTTTAATACTTTGTTTAATGAATACACCAGGTTATCGACTGCGTGTAAACCAATGTTTTATTACTTTGTTAACAATTACACCAATTACCCTTGAATGTAATTTCACCCCTGTTTTAATTATTCTAGTGGCTATTAATCCATTCCCGTGTCCGGTTAAATGAACGATTATTCGTACATATAAATACCCCGCCCATCGTGTCCGATCGAGTGTATATGGTAATTTATAGGGACGCCCAATTGTAAATCTTTATATTAACATTAACAAACTTTCATTTAGTTAAACAAATATAAAGCCCATTAATAGCCCATAGTCTAGTTTCCACAAGTGTCGTTCTTTTGTCCAAACCCCAATTATGGTACAAAGCCCAATTACCCAATTTTAGTAATTAGCCCAACATCATGATTACTTCGTTTTAAATAAGCATAATAATAACTTAGCTACGAGACATTAATGTAAAAAGGTTGAACATAACTTACAATGATTAAAAATAGCGTAGCGTTACACGGACAGAATTTCGACTTACACCCTTACAACATTCGCTAACATACCCTTATTATTAGAATTATAATTAAAATTAAAATATAAATTATAAATATAAATATATTTACGTATGAAGAGGAAGAGAAAAAAGATGATTAAAACTCGGCACAAAACTGGCTTTATATAGGACCTGACCAGCAATCTCACTCCATGCGACTCGCATGGATTTGTGCCTTTGGCCATGCGAGTCGCATGGCCACCCTGGATCCAGCCAAATGACTTTGTTTTCTTCTTGCCGACGTAATATAATAATAATAATATATATAATATATAATTATATATAATTATATATATATTATATTATATTCTTGTGCATAGTAGACTAGATATTTTTGGTCCGTTGCGTCGGGCGTTTCTTCTTGGCTCAGGTCCCGGTTCCGGATTTTCGGACGTCCTCGCGTATTATTTTAAATCGCGTACTTTGCGTTTTGTAACTTGTACTCTTGTCATTTTGAGACGTTCCTCATCAATATTTTGAACCTTTTTAGTTGTATCTTGTACTTTTTAGTTCTTTGGACCTTTTTGTCTTCAATTTGTCGAATCTGCCTTTTGTCTTCACTTTTTAATATTTAAACGAATATTGCTTGTAAATCGAACAATACCAACTAAAATCTTGTCTTTCTTGAGGAATAATGCTATGAAATATATGTTCGTTTTTAGCATTATCAGATACTGTTTATTTTCTCGACTTTCAACATGTGTAGGACAAAGGGAGGGAGAACGTGTATTTTGGGTCGGTGATAGTGAGGTATAGATGAACTATGTGATTGAATTGGCTAGGATTCATCAATGAAGCTAGGTACACATAATTATTGTAAACTAAAGGTACGATCTTCTTTTTAATTATTACAATTTTGTAAACTAAAGTTACAAATGGTTTAATTATCAATACGTGGAGTCCGTTATTACCGGATCTAATTGACTAATTGGTTTAACGTCTCTCTGTTTAAAGGTTGTGTTTTTTGGTAATAATGTGCCTAAAGAAAGAGCGATTGTAGCTATGGAAGTTGCTGTTGGGTGTGACGCTTTCCTTGTTCGTGTTCACCGGTTATGACAATGTCCGCTTTCCGGCTTGTCAAGTACAAATGTTCATTTGATATTTTTTTGTGGTTTGTTTTTGATTAATTGAGAAATCGACATGAATTTTACAGAGCATCTTATGATGAGGCTGGTGCTGCTACAGCAATTATAAATATAGGCAAAACTGGAGCTGATGATGATATGGCAGATTTGAAAATTAACGCAAGACTAGGAGAGGTCTGTTGTACCCGAAAACCATTTGAATGCGAGTTCAACAATTACCTGAATCCTGGATCACTTGGTGTTCCTGTATTTTAAGACTTCAAACAAGACTAACTGTTTGTTGTGGGGTTAGAGCCTAAAATTAATCGATTCGCGTGATGTTGACTTCACCAACTTCTTTTAATGGGTTACCGCAAATATTGAGATCCTACTGTTGGCATGATGTTATGGTACAAGCTTTTTGTTCACATGTTCATGTTTTTGCTCTTTTTTGTTGATACTGGTATATGTGTGTCGTCAAGTCATTTGGCATTCAAAAATAAATTTGTGTTTGTATAAGCATTATATGGAAATGTAATATGTATATTGTGGACAAGAGGATTTAGTGGATGTCAGAATTGGGGATCAGATTTTACCTCCACAAGAGTCCTTTAGATATTTAGGCTCGATGCTTCACAAATCGGGAAGGATAGATGAGGACGTGACGCATCGTATACTAGTAGGATGGTTGAAGTGGAGGGCAGCGAAAGGGGTGTTGTGCGACAAGAAGGTACCCACTAAATTGAAAGGGAAATTTTTTAAGGTCGCAATCAGACCGGCCATGTTGTACGGCTCAGAGTGTTGGCCAATGACGAAAGCCCAAGAGAGGAGGATGGAGGTGGCAGAAATGAGGATGCTTAGGTGGACGTGTGGCAAGACCATGCTAGATATGATACCAAATGGAGTTTTTAGGGAGAACTTGAAAGTTGGGAACATAACCAACAAGTTGAGGGAAGGACGACTTAGATGGTTCGGGCATGTTATGAGGCGCCCACTTCTAGCCCCGGTTAGGAGAGTCGAGACTCTCGTTGTTGGGGGCGTAAGGAGAAGGGGTAGACCCAAACGTAGGTTGGAGGATAGATTGAAGCTTAACATGAAGGAGCTCTTATTGACCGAGGACATGACTTCTGATAGGAATTTGTGGAGGAGTAGAATTAGAATAGATGACTAGGTTCTACATGGTGTTTATTTATCTTATTTATTTATATTATATTTCTTGCCTACTTGCTTGTGTGCACTTCATATATATCTTTATTATGTATTTTTTTTTCGTGGGACTTTACGTATTGGCTGGACATGTTTTATGGATATATAATATATCTATACTTATTGTAGCATATTCACATGCTTTATTGCACTATATGGTTACATGTTTGTATTACATTATATAGCAATTAATTTATACGTACTTACATATCAAATGTTTTTATGCTAACATAGCATACTTATTTGTCTATGCCTACATAGTATACCATCTATTTTATACTGCATATTATACCTACATGCTTCTTACCAACATGTTTACGTATACTTATTGTACTTACATGACTTGTTATACTTGCATATTTGACACTCACATATTTTACTTATATGTTATATTACTCAATATTGTTATATGCTTTATTTACCTATATATATAGTATTGGAGTATACATTATTCATGGTAAAGCTTCTATTTTGTCAACTTTACTTGTATATTTTTACTTCACATATCGAATTTCATGGTTCTTTCTGGTCGGAGGTCCCTAGGAAGCAGCCTCTCTGCTCTACAGAATAGGGAGGGACGACTTCCTCTACCTGGGGACCGATAGGTATCCTGGGTAGAAGAATGACTTCCCTTTTACTTTAGGGTAAAGGAAAGGACTGCCTACATCTAACCTCCCCCATACTCTACTTTAATGGAATTGGGTATTGTTGTTGTTGTTGTTGTAATATGTATATTGTATTCAACCAAATCAGTGTATGAAATATTTCCTTCATGGATGTTTGTTACTAAAGTATCATGCAGTGTTTGTTTGATATCATTCTCTTGATCTTAAATTCACCAGCCATTTATTTTGAGGACTTGTCTCCATAATAAGAACATATGAAGTATGTGTTTCAAACATTCTTGCAAGTAGTTTGATTAGTTCGAATCAACCAGTAGTTACACACAGCTCTCAAAATATAAAAAAAGAAAAAGCTATTAAAGAACTATATCATGCAAGGAGTGTTTGAGCTCATTTTGTATCAAATCAAACTGACTAGCAAGCTGTTCAAACGCTTAAAGCATAAACCAATCAGGTTTAACATTATATAGTATATACAGAGAACATAACATAAGCGATGGTCAACGATAACTAGTACGCATATAAAATGCAATGTAATATAAACTTAACGGATTGTGGTTAAGGATCCAAGTAGAAAAGCTCTGCTTTTGCGGAAGCTCGTGGGAACTATATAACATCCTTAGCGAAGTTGTACTTTTCAAGAGCATCAACGGTTACACTGGGTCGAATTGATACTTTTTCAAGAATGGGCGAATGATTAAGTAAAAGCTTTATAAAGACCAACACAGGCCTTGATCTTTCTACATGCATAATATTTATAGTTTTCAATCGGTTCAAATTCTGGTCCAAACAGTCAGAAGCTTCCAAATAAGTTGATGCTGGATTCACATCCAGTTGCTCGTTTTGAAGACCCTAGAAAATACAATAAAAGTGAGATTGTATATTAAAACACCTATCTTAAATTACTATGTAAGCACACACAACACAAAAATACAAGAGAAAACGTTTGGCACTCTTTACCTGATTATCGAAATCAAGTCGTTCTAAGTTAGGCGAGTTACGAAGCATACATAAAACACCTTGAAGTTGATTTAAATCACCAAATTTAAAGTTGTGTAAGCTGAGATACTCTAAACAATTAGCCGGGTGTGGAAGCCACTTGGGAATCTTTTCTGCAATACAAAACTGGGAGGGTGAAAGTGAGATTTTAAGTTACCAAAGAAGATATGGAAGACGATATGAAAAAAACATATGAGAACTAACTATACGCCGGAGTGGAATGGTAAAGTTCACTTGCTCAAAGGCAATATGATGAAGAACAAAAATTAAATATTAGAATTAAAAATTCAAATCATACCTGTAGAAAATACCCGTCGATAATTAAATCCCCAAGACATGGCATATTACTTAACAAGCTAGCCAAATTAACTCTTTCAACTCCTTGAATGGGTTTACCTATAGCTATACAAAGCGCACCAAGACATTTACTATGCACTAACTGATGCAAAGTTGCATCACGGCAATTTAAGACCACTAACCAAAACAACTTTGTAGACTTGATCTTGAAATTGTAAACATTGGTGCATGCAACCAGTTTCAACATCTTAAGTTGTGGTAAGTTCATGATAGCTCCATGCAAGTTAGTCCCAAATTCAATATTCCTGAGACATAGATTTTCGAGATAGAAAAATCCTTGAAAATTGAGTGGTGGCTTAATCATACAGTTTTCAAGTTCTAGCATTCTCAATTCTAGACAACGAAAAAAATAACATGGAAGTTGATAACGTCTATTTGAATTAATAAGGACAAGTTCCCTAACACCGGCTTTTGACAAGGATAAAATCCACTGATCGACTTCTTGGAAGCTATCAAGAGCCATGTTTGGTATGTGGAGATGTAACTTTAAGATAGGACCCTTGATAAAGTTAAAGATTTGGTTTGAGATGGTAATAAACCCATTAAGACCAAAAGCTTCATTTTTGGCAAACTTTTCTGAGAAATTGTAAGATCCTGAAATTTTATGCATCAGAAAGTGTTCCTGAAGGCGTCAGTAAATGTGTGCACCAGAAAGCGCCACTAAAAGTCTACCTACCACTTATGCATTTTCAGAATTTACATCAGAATCAGGATTTTTCAGAATCAGTCCCTGAAGCTCAGAATCTGTCCAGACCAGGGTGCGCTCAGCGCACACTTAAGGGTGCGCGTGGTGCACTGTCCCAGCGACAGATTCCTGCCTTTTTTCTGTTTTGAGCTAAATGAGGGGCTTTTTGGCCTTTTCACCTGAGGACGGATCTGTGGACATATTGGCAGTTTTAGATCCACTTTTGGATCACTTTCACATCCACAAACACACTCATCAATCTTAGAGAGAGAGAGAGAGAGAGAGAGAGAGAGAGAGAGTTTTAGAGAGAGATTTGGGGTTTTGGAGAAGAAGAAGCTTGAATCGATCAAAAGCTCGAGTGTTAAAGTTGTTCATCTCGTTCTTAGCTACGTTTTGATTGTGTTGGTAAGCTCTAACTCCGAATTTAATTGTTATGTTCTTGTTCATGTTTAGGGTTTCAGCTTGTTGGGTTTCTAAACCACATTTCTCATGAAATTGGGGGTTTTGTTGTATGTTTTGTGTGAGTGAACCCGATTATTGTGGGTTTAGGGTTAGATGACAAATTTGGAAGTATTTGCCATTGGTTTGGGTGTTAATTCACTAGATTGTAAATGTGTTAGTGTTTAGATGTTCATAAGAACATGTTTGTTGGTCAAATGGGTGTTAACCTTGATTTGGTGTCAAACTAAGTTATGGGTCAAGAAATGATGAATCGAGTATATAAACATTTGATTCAAGTGTTAAATGATATTTTGGAAAGTTAATCACTAGCCGTTAGTGATTAAAGATGTTTTCGGGACTTATGTCAAAATGGGTGAAATGAATTGGGTCAAATTTGGTAATGACACTAAGTTTGGCTTAAGTGGATGATAAGCACTTTAGTTAAGTGTTAAACGGCGTTTGATATGATTACTACCTAAGTAGTAATTTAGTGTATTAGTAATTTAGTGTTAAGACCTAGGTTGGTTTAAATGGCGTCAAGTATAATTTAGGTTAAATTGTACTTATTTGAATGGGTCGAAATTACCTCCCGTAGTGGTAATTGGTGAAGCCCACTTTAGGTGTCTAAATGGGCGGATTTTGGAACTAGGAATAAACCCTTGGTTAAGGGTGTTGGAGTCGAATTCTCTTGTAGAGAATGTATGTTGATTGTGTATATCTATATGCGTATTATTGGTAAAAGGTTTTCTCGGTTGCGTTTGGAGGCGACTTACATACATGACTTGTGCGGGCATTTCGAGGTGAGTGGGATATTTACGCATGTATGTATATAGTATATTTAATTGTATTCTATGGTATGACCCACGGAGCCGGGAGTGCCATAGTGTGTGCGAGTGTGCTATGATGTGAACCACAGAGCCGGTAGCATCATGGTACGTGTGTTTTATTGTGAACCACGGAGCCGGTAGCACTATAGCACGAGTCGTCAAAGTGTGAACCACGGAGCCGGTAGCACTATAAATTTAGGTGTGAACCACGGAGCCGGTAGCACCGAAGTGTGAACCACGGAGCAGGTAGCACTATAAAAAAGTATGACTCGATTTGTGATGTGAACCACGGAGCCGGTAGCATCAAAGTGTGAACCACGGAGCCGGTAGCACTATAAAATTAGGTGTGAACCACGGAGCCGGTAGCACCGAAGTGTGAACCATGGAGCAGGTAGCACTATAAAAGAGTATGACTCGAATGCATAGTGACGTGAACCTCGGAGCCGGTTGTGTCATAGCATTACGTATGGTGTGAACCACTGAGCCGGTAGCGCCATGACGTGTGTATGGTTAACCATATAGTTTGTATATGTATTGTAGTGTAGCATATTATATTTTGGAGTATATGCTGTTGTTTATGCTATTTGTGGTAATGGAGGTTATTAGATTTATACTCGGAGTTCGTATGCTAATACTATATTGCTAGCATGTTTGCGGTATGTGTGTAGGCGGTTGCAAGTAGGTATATTATATATGCATGTGTATACTTATTGCACTCACTAAGCGTTAGCTTACCCCTCTCGTTGTTTATCTTTTTTTACAGGTATCGTGTTATGAAGCTAGCTAGTCGTTAGACTAGATGTGCAGGAGCGTTTGGGCTCGAATGGGTAACTATTGGATATTTGGACGCGGATTGGGGATTTGGTAGTCCTCGGGATTATACTCTTGGTATCGGGTTGGGTTATAGAGTCCTAACTCGTCTAAATGTAGATTGGGTTGAACTTGTATTTTTGTACTTAATGGTAATTTGGGCATATGTGGGCCCGGTGTCGTAAAACTCCTTTTATTATTGGAACGTGTTAGTTTTACTTATTGTAATATGTTGTGAAAGCCGTTTTGTCAAATAGTGTCGGGAAGTGGTAGATCTTTTTGTGTAATATGAACATTTTGATCAGAACTGTCCAGGCCTATGTGCGCGCCGTGCACATAGGGGGTTGCGCGCCGCGCACTCCACTGTTGTAAAAAAAATTCTTTTGCTGCGTATTCGGTTGGATAACGGGTTGAGTCTTTACAAGTGGTATCAGAGCATAGTCTAAGGGAATTAGGTGACCTTGGAATAGGTGCCTAGTCTTAGACTTATTGACTGTTGTGCGTTATTTGCGGGACTTGTAGGAATACGGGCCAGACTGAGATTTGAAGTTGCCTATTGTAAGTAGGTGAATCTGGACATTGTTTTAATGATAGTCACCAAGGTTGTAGGTTGACTTGTTATTGCGTTGTACTTGCGTACATTTATTATTATATTGTATACAGGTGCATATATACAGGTATCTAATTGGTGCAGTGTCCTAGGGATGAATCTATTGGGGAGATTCGAATGTTTGACGTGTTTGAACTATCAAGTTCACGGTAAGGACTTTGGTCATTTGGGTACTAGGAGTTATCGCGTGTTATCTTGTGTGAATGTTGCGTCAGTCCGGGTAAAGTACTTTGTGTGACCATGTGAAAATGGTAAGGTACTCATTTGTAATAGTGACCGATCACCATTATTACGAAAGTGTATCTTGACATCAAGCATGACATGACAAGTACCGAGCGGAGGAAACATGGCATGGTTGGGGTAGATTCGGGATAAATAAGGAATCTTTTATTGGTTCCTAGGATATAGTTGTGTCGAGTGATGTGCTTGTTGCAACATCGGGTTCATTGCGAGTCGGGAAGTGTTATGATGGATTCGGTTAGTTAAGTGAGTGAGCCAACTCACGAGTTCGGCGCGTACTTAGTCAACCTAAGTAGCAGGTGCATTATTGAGATTGTCATTGATTGTAGTTACCCATTGTAACTAGGATAACCGATTAGTAAATGTGTGTACGACGAGGACTTAAATCCCGTAATGGGACGTAACAAGTCTAATGATTGTAAAGTTGGGTTACACTCCGTATAGTGTGTGTTTAGGGAATCGCGTAAGGATTCTAGTTGTGAGTCGCCTTGGAATTGGCGAATCGAGGAGTCTTCGGCTCGTTAAACTCATGGGAGTGAGACCCATATGACGATAATTGCGTTAGTGTGTTAGCGTGTTATGGATTATAGGGTAACATTCCTAACGGAATACCCCTCGTTGTAGTAGTTGTGTCGGTACTTAGAAGGGTGTAAGACTCGGTGTTCCCGAGCATCTCCTTAGTGTTGGGTAAGAGGTTTCGTTAGGTTATATCGTTTGGCCTTGTGGAAATTGCGGGTAGTGTGTGATCAGTAGAAACTTTCAATAAGACAATAAACCGTAAGGTTTTTCAGGAAGTATGACTTCAGGTCATTATTATGGAGAGATAGGTGACATCAGGTGTATGGGACCTAAAGACCGAGTTTCTAGGATTCGGCAGTTTTTGGAGGGAGTTTTGCATGACACGGTGTCAGGTGCCTTCTTATACCTTCTAGTGTAATATTCAACTCCGGTGATGGTGTGATCGTTTTGTGCTTAGAGTTCCCGGGAGATACCCTGGAAAGCAGCGGAGATTGTAATAGTAATTTGACGATTGCGAAAGTCGAGGTTTAAGGACATTGCGGTAAATACTTCTTATGAAGTGAAGGATGAGCGCATCCTATTACTCTTAAGTGATAGATGGGTAAAGATTACCGGTGATGGACTTAATGGTCGGTTAGGCCAAAGGTTATGATGAAGTGTTGATATTGCGGTCGATATAATTAATGTGTCGGATTGGTCACTCTTCTCCATGAGAGTGAACAATTATTGATAAAGGTTCGTTGAGTGAAGGGTCGGGTGATCTCGACTGAGATGCACGACTGATTAAGCGGAGTGGCGTATGCCTAGGCTTATAGGCGTACATAGGATTTTGGTGGAGTTCGCTTTGCGAACGATGAAGGGCTGTCAGTTGTTAATCGTGCTACAAAGGTGCGATGTCGTCGCCTGTACGACATCTCTAGTGATTGTGCATGACGGCTCTGAGAGCCTAAAGTGAATTTACTGTGGTTTGGTGTGGATGACCAACGATGAGGGCGGTCATGTGTTTTGTGAAATGGTAACTCCGCAGGATGTTATCATCTTGGCGGTGAGATATGGAGCTAAATCCTAAGTAGGGAAGTTTTTACTGATGTATGAGGAAGCTTCGGTGGTGTTAGATCAAGTGAAGGGTAAGACTTCTTAGGTAAGGTGGTCGTGTAGCACCAAAGTGCAGTATGAGACTAAGTGCGAAGTTAGAAATCACGGAGGTGAGAGAATGAAGTTGTTGTTGTAGGTGCTCTTGTAATGTAGAATCTGGGTTGCTATGAAACTCTGATAGTATTATTGAATGGGTATAAGTTCGATGTTGTAGTGGATACTGTATTTTTCCTGTCGGGAAACGTGATTGTGAAAATTGTCAAGTGGATTATTCCACTTAACGGACAATTGTGAGGCAATAGTGTCAGTTCTGATTGTCTCGCATAGAGACACGCGGTTGTTGTTTGTTTGCAAGAGTGTGTACCCTAGTGATGTGACCCGTTGGTTGCATCGAAATGTCGAGACCATCCCTAACGGACGGTCTAAGTAGAAAGGTTCACCCGGATTTGGTGACTATTTTGTGAGTCGCGTGGCGAATTACGGAAATTTTGTGATGATGATTCGTGGCTGAAGGAATTTTAGTATACTGATAAGGCTAAAAAGGAACATATATTTCATAGCAATATCCCTCCTAAATAATAGGTTTTCATATGTAATTGTATTATATTTTCATTGTAATTGTTTAAATAAATAAGTGCGAAGACAAAAGGCGAAAACGAAGATTTGAAGACACAAACGTCCAAAAAGCTCAAATGTACAAGATACAATTCAAAAGGTTCAATTTATTGATAAGAAACGTCTAAAAATGACAAAAGTACAAGTTGCGGAACGCAAAGTACAAGATATTAAATTGTACGCAAGGACGTTCGAAAATCCGGAACCGGGACATGAGTCAACTATCTACGCCCGACGCAACGGACCAAAAATTACAAGTCAGTTATGCACAAGAATATAATATAATATATAAATAATTATATTAATTATTTATATTTTATATTTATATATTTATTATGTCGACAAGCTATGAGACAAAGGATCCTGAGCTGGATTTTCAAACTCCACGACTCGCGGAGTTTGAAGGCCAAAAACTCCACGACTCGCGGAGCTGTCAGAAATCAAAACGCCTATAAAAGACCATGCATTCGTTCGATAAAAAATATATAAATAATAATAATAATACTAAATAATAAATAAATAAATAATATATATATATATATATATATATATATAGTATAGGGTAGTTTTATATTAGATTAGTTCGGGTTATGTAAAGGTTATTTTACGGGTTTTGAAGTCGAAATTCTGTCCGTGTACCACTACGCGATAAATAATCAATGTAAGCTATGTTCTCCTTTTTAAATTAATGTCTCGTACTTAAGTTATTATTATGCTTATTTAAGACGAAGTAATCATGATGTTGGGCTAAAATACTAAAATTGGGTAATTGGGCTTTGTACCATAATTGGGGTTTGGACAAAAGAACGACACTTGTGGAAATTAGACTACGGGCTATTAATGGGCTTTATATTTGTTTAACTAAATGATAGTTTGTTAATTTTAATATAAAGATTTACAATTGGACGTCCCTATAAATAACCATATACACTCGATCGGACACGATGGGCGGGGTATTTATATGTACGAATAATCGTTCATTTAACCGGACACGGGAATGGATTAATAGTCTATGGAATTATTAAAACAGGGGTAAAATTATGTACAAGGACACTTGGCGTAATTGTTAACAAAGTATTAAAACATTGGGTTACACGCAGTCGATATCCTGGTGTAATTATTAAAGAAAGTATTAAAACCTTGTTACAGTTTAAGTCCCCAATTAGTTGGAATATTTAACTTCGGGTATAAGGATAATTTGACGAGGATACTCGCACTTTATATTTATGACTGATGGACTGTTATGGACAAAAACCAGACGGACATATTAAATAATCCAGGACAAAGGACAATTAACCCATGGGCATAAAATTAAAATCAACACGTCAAATATCATGATTACGGAAGTTTAAATAAGCATAATTATTTTATTTTATATTTCATCGCACCTTTAATTATTCGTCATTTATATTTTTTGTTATTTATTTTATTTTGTTAATTAAATTTACTTTACGCTTCGCTTAAAATATAAAATCGACAAACCGATCATTAAACGGTAAACCCCCCTTTTATATATTATTATATATATATTTATATATTTTTGTACAAATATAGTTGTTTAAAAATATAGTGTAACCGTCTCCCTGTAGAACGAACCGGACTTACTAAAAACTATACTACTCTACGATTAGGTACACTGCCTATAGTGTTGTAGCAAGGTTTAGGTATATCCCATTTGTAAATAAATAATTAAAACTTGTGTAATTTGTAACGTATTTCGTAGTAAAATATAGTACTATCACGTACCCCCACGCTACGACATCATATACGAATGGCTTCTATGCTAGTACTAGGAAGCCGTAATGTATGGTTCAGAGGAGAAACCCTATGACGATGTGTTGATGTTTTGTCTAACTCACGGTGTATTATTGTCGTTATGGATTAATCAAGTGACGGATAGTGGTGTGCGGATTGATCAGTGGGAAAGTGGTGCTTCTAAAGTGTTATGTTGGGATTTTCGAAAATTCTTCGTTGAAGGAATGATTCGGTGTGGAGCCGGAGGAAGTTGGTTCTTGTTGAATAGTACGTTTATGAACCAATGAAGTACGTAGTTTTAAGAAAGCATGAATCCTTCTCGATTTGGATTAATGCAAGACTTGGTTCGCGGCGTAGTGAATTTAGAAGATCGCATTGGGCGATATAGTTATGGATGAAGCTTGTTGTGAGTTGTAGCCGAGAGAACTTGAAGGAAAATGTGGTGTTTATCGTAACTCCTAAATGGAAATTTCAGACGTTGAGTGTATGAGACATCGCTTGTTGCGGTAATGCACGCTAGTGATAATTAGCGTGTGGTGAGATCTTAGAATTTACGGAGGATGTTATGGACGTCGGGCATGATTGTGTTCGTAGGAACGTGAGGAGTGACGACGATGTTTGTCGGTGAATTATTATAATTTTGGGTTGATTGTGAAATGTATTGTACGAGTTGGATACTCAGTGTAGGAGAAAATGGTTGCGATTATTTTGTCTCGAGGGGCAATTACCCTTCTTTGTTGTAATATGTGATGCGTTGGTGTACGAGGTGAAGGTTCGGATGCGTGATTACTACTTGTGTGACTCCGCGTAGGAAGCGGAAATGTTCGAGGGAGAAGTGCTTAACTTTTAGTTTTGGTGCGGATCACGAGGACGTGATCCAATTTAAGTGGGGGAGAGTTGTAAGATCCTGAAATTTTATGCATCAGAAAGTGTTCCTGAAGACGTCAGTAAATGTGTGCACCAGAAAGCGCCACTAAAATTCTACCTAACACTTATGCATTTTCAGAATTTGCATCAGAATCAGGATTTGTCAGAATCAGTCCCTGAAGCTCATAATCTGTCCAGATCAGGGTGCGCTCAGCGCACACTTAAGGGTGCGCGTGGCGCACTGTCCCAGCGACAGATTCCTGCCTTTTTTCTGTTTTGAGCTAAATGAGGGGCTTTTTGGTCTTTTCACTTGAGGACGGATCTGTGGACATATTGGCAATTTTAGATCCACTTTTGGATCACTTTCACATCCACAAACACTCTCATCAATCTTAGAGAGAGAGAGAGAGAGTTCTAGAGAGAGATTTGGGGTTTTGGAGAAGAAGAAGCTTGAATCGATCAAAAGCTCAAGTGTTAAAGTTTTTCATCTCGTTCTTAGCTACGTTTTGGTTGTGTTGGTAAGCTCTAACTCCGAATTTAATTGTTATGTTCTTGTTCATGTTTAGGGTTTGAGCTTGTTGGGGTTCTAAACCACATTTCTCTTGAAATTGGGGGTTTTGTTGTATGTGTTGTGTGAGTGAACCCGATTATTGTGGGTTTAGGGTTAGATGACAAATTTGGAAGTATTTGCCATTGGTTTGGATGTTAATTCACTAGATTGTAAATGTGTTAGTGTTTAGATGTTCATAAGAACATATTTGTTGGTCAAATGGGTGTTAACCTTGATTTGGTGTCAAACTAAGTTATGGGTCAAGAATTGATGAATCGAGTATATAAACGTTTGATTCAAGTGTTAAATGATGTTTTGAAAAGTTAATCACTAGGCGTTAGTGATTAAAGATGTTTTCGGGACTTATGTCAAAATGGGTGAAATGAATTGGGTCAAATTTGGTAATGACACTAAGTTTGGGTTAATTGGATGATAAGCACTTTAGTTAAGTGTTAAACGGCGTTTGATATGATTACTACCTAAGTAGTAATTTAGTGTTAAGACCTAGGTTGGTTTAAATGGCGTCAAGTATAATTTAGGTTAAATTGTACTTGTTTGAATGGGTCGAAATTACCACCCGTAGTGGTAATTGGTGAAGTCCACTTTAGGTATCTAAATGGGCGGATTGTGGAAGTAGGAATAAACCCTTGGTTAAGGGTGTTGGAGTCGAATTCTCTTGCAGAGAATGTATGTTGATTGTGTATATCTATATGCGTATTATAGGTAAAAGGTTTGCTCGGTTGCGTTTAGTGGCGACTTACATACATGACTTGTGCGGGCATTTCGAGGTGAGTGGGATATTTATGCATGTATGTATATAGTATATTTAATTGTATGCTATGGTATGACCCACGGAGCCGGGAGTGCCATAGTGTGTGCGAGTGTGTATTGATGTGAACCACGGAGCCAGTAGCATCATGGTACGTGTGTTGTAGTGTGAACCACGGAGCCGGTAGCACTATAGCACGAGTCGTCAAAGTGTGAACCACGGAGCCGGTATCACTATAAAGTTAGGTGTGAACCACGGAGCCGGTAGCACCGAAGTGTGAACCACGGAGCAGGTAGCACTATAAAAGAGTATGACTCGAGTTGTGATGTGAACCACGGGGCCGGTAGCATCAAAGTGTGAACCACGAAGCCGGTAGCACTATAAAATTAGGTGTGAACATTGGAGCCGGTAGCACCGAAGTGTGAACCACGGAGCAGGTAGCACTATAAAAGAGTATGACTCGAATGCGTAGTGACGTGAACCACGGAGCCGGTAGCATCATAGCATTACGTATGGTGTGAACCACGGAGACGGCAGCGCCATGACGTGTGTATGGTTAACCATATAGTTTGTGTATGTATTGTAGTGTAACATATTATATTTTGGAGTATATGCTGTTGTTTATGCTATTTGTGGTAATGGAGGTTATTAGATTTATACTCGGAGTTCGTATGCTAATATTATATTGCTAGCATGTTTACGGTATGTGTGTAGGCGGTTGCAAGTAGGTATATTATATATGCATGTGTATACTTATTGCACTCACTAAGCGTTAGCTTACCCCTCTCGTTGTTTATCTTTTTTTACAGGTATCGTGTTATGAAGCTAGCTAGTCATTAGACTAGATGTGTATGAGCGTTTAGGCTCGACGGGGTAGCTATTGGATATTTGGACGCGGATTGGGGATTTGGTAGTCCTCGGGATTATGCTCTTGGTATCGGGTTGGGTTATAGAGTCCTAACTCGTCTAAATGTAGATTGGGTTGAACTTGTATTTTTGTACTTAATGGTAATTTGGGCATATGTGGGCCAGGTGTCGTAAAACTCGTTTTATTATTGGAATGTGTTAGTTTTACTTACTATAATATGTTGTGAAAGCCGTTTTGTCAAATAGTGTCGGGAAGTGGTAGATCTTTTTGCGTAAAATGAACATTTTGATCAGAACTGTCCAGGCCTATGTGCGCGCCGCGCACATAGGGGGTTGCGCGTCGCGCACTCCACTGTTGTAAAAAAAATATATATTCTTTTGCTGCGTATTCGGTTGGATAACGGGTTGAGTCTTTACAGAAATGTTTATCAAGAGCTAGCGAGCTCAATGAGGTCCATTTGTACGCCCATTTTTTTGATAAAGCATGTGTCCTCACAGCATCTTGAACGGGGAGCTTCTCTAAAATCAAGTCTATCAAATTCTCTGGCAAGCAACTGATTTTATCCACTTCAGTATTGTTAAAACGTTTGTCCTCAATATTGTTACCTGTCATTACATTCAAGAAAACACAGAATGATTTATTCAAAAGGAAAACAAGTTGACATATAGCTAATAGCTAATACTCTTAATTTATGTGTTATTGTAAATGAACTTTTCAATAACACGACACCTGACAAAAACAATATTTTTCTACTACAATTATTATTGATGGTTAAAAGCATTTTTCTTAACTTTCTTATTAGTATGGCCCATTTTGCATCAATCATCAAAATTGAACATTCTCCTTGCAACATACAATGGAATGTTAGTCAAAATATAAGCATTCAAAAATATGGAAGGGAAATGTAGAGATATCAACACACATCTCAAAGATAGAAAACGTGGCAACTGCAGAAATAAACAGAGGGCATCAAGACTTATAAAGTTGAGTATTTGAGCAAGAAGGTTTAAAAGGTTGTTAAGGGTAAGAAATAAACAAAGTGCACATCTTAAATGGTTGTAATAATGTCCATCGTAAAGCAACATTACTATCGAAAAGCAAGCTGCGGGCCAAACAAACTTAAAACTAAGTAGAGAGTGAAAATGGGGAATTAATAACAACAACATCTACTTATACCTACAGAGTTATAACTTATAACTAGCGCCAACGATTAATTTTTACTGTCTTATCAGTTCTTCAATAAAAAATAAGAAAAAAAAAACTGGTTCTATCTCTATCTTTTATCATTTTTCAACGCATTACATTTTCGCTTTCACTATGTCACATCTTTTATTCCTGGACCAGTTTAATTGATGCAAATATCATTATATACAAACCTGCTGCTTTACTTTAAGGCTTGTAACAATTTCGGTTACTTGAATATTTTATGAATAAATCTCTAGCTAAGGTATAGCAAAAATAATTAATCGAATTGTTAAACCAGGATTTACGAATTCAGCTGGAATAAAGAATGTGTGAATTACATAATAAAATTAAAGAAGATAAAAAGTCGAATAGAAATTACAACATGAATCAATTCTTTTAAAACATATAAGTACGTTTATATGAAAGAATCAAACCAAATTATGAGGTAGAAATTAACTTACAGGTATTCGGAATTACAGATGATGAATCCATCGGAGTACCGATTAGAGTTTAGCGCCCAAATTGCAGTGCCTTTAAGTTTAAGTTCTTCAGAGTTTTTAGGGTTTAGGTCGCTGTAGTTTCTGATAAGTTAAAGTAAACATCCCTCAACTTCTCAACTTTTGTTTTGTGTGTACGCTTCAAAACCAAAAATTTTATTTGCAGAATAGGTCCCTTGTTCAATTAAAATTAATAAAATATTCTTTATTTGAATTTAAGTTTTAGGCTGTATTCTCGAGATTTATTTAGGATGGAAAGGAGAGGAAGCTTGATAAATCTATTGCATGCCTGAATGAACTAGTATTGCTGGATATGACCATTTGTGTAAACGTATGAGAATTTTCACACTTACCTGTGTCCCTTGTATATCTTAATGTCTGGTTGCCCAAAGGTTTGACTATTCTTTCCCAAACGACTAGAGATTGATTTTAGAAGGAAAATATATATAACATGCTTACCAAAATGTATTCAAAGCCTACCTACATCTATATATCTAGGAACTAACCACTGTTCAAAGATCTAGTCAATTCGAGAATCTCCAGCAATGCTTTCGGAGATGAACGAATGCCTAAATTTGTGTGAGGTGGAGAGTTTTCTTTTTTAAGTGGGATTCACTGGACAAACTGGATAAGAAAATAAAAGAAAAAATGGGGTTGGGATCATCAATGGGGATGGGTATAGTCTTGATTATTCTAAGCCAATGATATGTTCGGCTTCGTTCTGTTCCGTGTCGTGCTATGTTTTTTAATTAGTTTAGTTTCATAGGATTATAATATCATCAATGAATTTTGTTGAGAATCAAAAACAAAATGAATGATAGAGGATGGTGTATATGCAGGTATTGTATGAGTGTGGTATTTTCAGCACATGGGTTACAGGGAACTAGTCCCAAGTTGCAGCAGCTACATGTATCATAAAAAAGGACCACAAATATCATTTAGAGTTTCCCATAATGATTCAAGAGCAATAACTAGCTTCACCTACAAGTTTCATTTTTGAAGGTTGTGTTTTTTGGTGATAATGTTCCAAAAGATAGAGCGGTTGTAGCTATGGAAGCTGCTGTAGGGTGTGATGCTTTCCTTGTTTTTGGTTCATCAGTAATGAGAATGTTCTCATGACTGCTTTTCAACTTGTCAGATGTGACGCCTCGTACAAAATCATCGAATACGGTTCATCAATAACAGGATCATTACAAGGTCAAACACTATATGCTGTTTGAAAACCAATTTTGCATTCATAAAAAGATAGCGTTTTACAAAAGATAACGTGCTTCCTACAGCAATCGATGCAAACCTGCTGCTTTATTTTTAGGGCTTGTAACAATTTCAGTTACTTGATTATTTTTCGAATAAATCTCTAAGGTATAGAAACAATAATTAATCGAATTGTTAAACAAGGATTTACGAATTCAACTGGAATAAAGAATCTGTGATTTACATATTTGAATTAAAGAAGATAAAAAGTCTGATAGAAATTATGTAACGACCCGACTTTTTCGACTTGCTTTTGTGCCTTGTGTTTTTGCGAAACTGCGTATTTGTGCGTACTGTGCTATTTTATACTCTGAAATCTTACTACATATGGATTACTTTCATTTATATATTGATACGTGCCTTTAAGTACGTAGGTTACTTAACTTGATCACCGGATGCCTTTATGACCGTTAGTGTCACTTGACGCTTCGAACAAACTGCATACTGCGTACACGTTTAACTTTTGTCGTAATTGGAATATTATGACTACGAAATATTAATTGTTATTTTATAATAACAATTACTTGGGTTTTTAGATGCTTAATTACGCTTAGTAATTTACTTATGCTTACTAGTTAGTCTTGTTGGACTTTCTACCTTGTTGGACTTTAGCCCACCCTACACTAGTTAGTGGACTATTTAATTAGCCCAATTTAAATGAGTTAGTAACCCATATTAATGAAAGACAAATGCCCATTTATTAGAGGGAACATACTAGCATTTTTGTCAGGTATTATCCTTAATGTTGCATGGGATCCTAACATAAGCACCAACTTTAGACAACCATTAACCAAAAAGTAAAAAGTTGTCCCCCTTGTCCCCCACCATATCCCACGTCCACCATCACCCACCCACACCCTCACCACCTATAAATACAAGCCTTATTCCATTCATTTTACACTTGCTCTCATTTGCATTTTACACACACTTACTCTCTAATTCTCTCTCTAGTCTTTCTCACTCTAAAAAGTGTAAGTATTTGATTTTTCTTCTTCTTCTTCTCTTCTCTTTCACGAATTCATCATCATCATCATGGGTCCATCTTTTTAGCTTTTGATCTTGATTACATCTTGTAGATTCAAACATGGATTTGAATCCTTCAAGAACATGGAAGATTCAAGCTTTCTAGCTTTGAATCTTCACCTACTTTGTAGATCTAAATCTTTTAACTTTAATCTTGTTATTTTGTTATAAAGATTCAAACTTGTGTTTGTAATCTTCATGTAACTTAAAGATCCAAGCTTTATGCTTCAAGATCTTCAAGAACAACCAAGATGCAAGCTTTCTAGCTTGAATCTTCATATATTTTGTTGGATCTAAGTTTTCTAACTTATGATCTCATTACTTTGTTATAAAGATCAAAACTTGTGTTTATGGTCTTCATGTAACTTAAAGATCTAAGCTTTATGCTTCAAGGTCTTCAAGAACACCAAAGGTTTAAGCTTTCTAGCTTTGTAATCTTATAACTTGTGTGAAAAGGATCCAAGCTCTCTAGCTTAGGGTTCCATCACCTTATTTGATTTAGATTATGTTCATACTTATTTGATTGAAGTAAAGTTTGTAGCTTTAGTTGCAAATGGAACTTGTAATTGTGTTAAGACTAAGGATATGATGTAACCTTGGTTCATCATCCATCTAAGACTCTTAAATGAGTTGTGTTCTTACTTGGTCTTAACATATTATGTTTTGATGGTAGAATCTTGGTCAAGGTGATGCTAACCCATCAACGAGTTGTACACTTGAAGCTACAAGCATCAAGGATGAGAACCGTGATGAGCATCAAGTACTAAGAACCCCACCGGAGCACATTGCTTACTGTTTTCGGGATTTGATCAGACCACCTGGGCTACTGGAAAGTTGATTTTCAGTTAGTTCGGTTCGAGTAGATGATTTTCCATTTAGACCTCGTCTTAATCCGAGTTACGGTTTAGGATTTATGGCCTTCCGAAAGTCACTATGCCTTTGTAACGTTGTGCTGAAATTTCTGACCTACTCGCACTTAAACCGTCGCCACGGTCAAACGAAGACGATTTAGGTTCTGACAACTGGTCAGAGGTTAGAGGACTCATATACGGAGCCATAGCCACTGACTACGCGTCTTTTCGTTTTGTATAGAGGTCGTAGCAGCTGACCGAAGTCAGCCTATTGTTTGGATCTCCATTCTTGTCAAACATACTTAGCTTTTATGATGATGATGATGACACTTAAACTTAATTTATTCACTTTTAAACTTATTGGGACAACATACTGACCTAGTAACCTTTGACTTAAGTTGACGACCTTTCGGACCAACTTACTACTTGCATACTTTCATTATCGACTTTACCGCTCTTATCACTGTGAGTTATAGCATCCCTTTTTACTTTAACTATTTTGGGACTGAGAATACATGCGCTTTTTACGTTTTACATACTAGGCACGAGTACTTAAAATTTATATATGTGTGGGTTATACAACGGCATAAACTTTCCCCTTAGCTCGGTAATGTTTAGTCATTGGTTTTTGAACCGGTGAACGCGAATCTTAGATATGGATCCATAGGGTTTGACATCCCCACTCGGGCTAGTCGCGCTAGCATTTAACGGGTGTTTAATACTTCGTAAACATACGCACTCGCCAAGTGTACTTTTAGGGAGTTACAAACGTTAAGTTAGTTACCAAGTTCTCACGGTTAAACATATACTTTTCATACTGTTTTGAAACGCTGTTTGAAGCACTGAAATCTCGTGGTCTACCTTAGATTACTGTTACAACTTAAACTATAACTCACCAACATTATTGTTGACGTTTTTAAGCATGTTTTCTCAGGTGTTTAGAGGTTTGTTGCTTCCGCTGTTTAAACTTGCTGTTAAGGACCTGCTGTGCTAGAATTCCGCTGCATTACTTAGAGATGTCTCAATCATGGAACTTTTCTTTTGCATTCGTAATTTATGTTATTTTCAAATAATGACTTTGTAACGACCTTTGTGTCACGTTATCTTTTGTAAACGCTATCTTTTATGAATGCAAAACTGGTTTTCAAACAGCATATAGTGTTTGACCTTGTAATGATCCTGTTGTTGATGATCCGTACACGATGGTTTTGTACGGGGCGTCACAAATTACAACAGCAATCAATTTTTTCAAACATAGTATGTTTATAAGAAAGAATCAAACCAAATTAGAAATCAACTTACCGATATTCAGAAATACACATGAATCCATCGGAGTACCGATTAGGGTTTAGGGCCCAAATTGCAGTTCTTGTAGTTCTTTAGAGTTTAAGGTTTGTAATGTTCTAGGTCGCTGTAGTTTTTCGCAAGCTAAAAAGTAAACATCCCTCAACTTTTGTTTTGTAAGTTTTATTTGCAGAATAAGTCCCTTGTTCATTTAAAATTACTAAAATATGTTTTACTAGTTTCAAGACCGGTGAAATCACGGGATTTGTTAAAAAAAAAATTGAAATGATAACATAAAATTATTTTCAACACAATTATAACATACATTACTGTTTAAAATATTAAACGACCAATAAATGCCCACTCCTACTTCGATTCAGCCCCTTATATTACTCTATTTTTTTTATTTTTTTTTTTGAAAGCATTGACCCTTCAACACTAATCCCATGTTAGATTGTCAGCTCCTCAAATGTTGTGTGTGATGCAATTTTCTGCTTGCATCCATGATCCTGATGGCATCCAGTCGCTATTACTCAAGTAGATATAAGATCTAATAACAAAAGTGAAGAAATTCATAGTAGGACTGTGACACTAATTAAAAACGCAATAAAAAAACATTGAAGGCAACTTTGATAACTCCTAGCCTTAGTATCAATTAAATAAGGACTATCAAGTCATAGTCTATTGTTGAGTAATTGCCTTCTTATAAATAAGAAATATCATTGCACTTACTGTTTAAGTTCAACAACAAATTATGCAATTTTCAAATTACACATTCAGAACTGTTGGCTTCTTCGCATATATAAAGGATCAACTGTTTTGTCATATGTAACCATAAGTCGCTCCAAGATTAAGTTTTTATCGCATAACTCAGCGATTTCCTGTACAAAAATGAAATGTCAACCCTAATGATTTTGTATAACTAATTATAGTAGTGGTAAAGCATGAGTTATTACTACATAATACACTTCAAGCTTGACCTCAGTATCAACATGAAGCATCATAGATTTATGACCTGTATCAACATAGTTTTTCAACTCATTTTCTTGCAGTGAAGTAGTGACATAGGCACTAATATAATGTCTGTATTTAAGTAGCTCTCTGAAGTCTAAATATGGATTGCTTATGCTCTTTTCTAAACGATTCACACGTATACGTTAAACTAAATGAAAATTGCAATTGCATTATTTGTGTTTTAGAATCAAGACCAACCTAATTAAGTTGAATTAACCCCTGGGTCACATACATCATCCATTGTTTCACAAATATAAACTTTTAGGTCATTTTATGTCGATTAGTAAACAATCAGCATTTGCGGAACACTTTCAAGAACATTATCCAAGCTACCAAGGCATAAATTATCCATGATACAACCTGCCATTTCAAGCCTTCACACAATATTTGTTATCTTTTGACTTTTAAGCCTACATTCATACTATCACACATATATCATATATGTTATTTCGCAAGGGTACATTTATAGACGTGATTTAAGAAGTGATTAACTGAAATATTCAGATTCATTCTTTTGTTAATTTGAATGTTGTGATATAAACAGAAAGAGCGCAAGGGGTGGAAATGCAGACCCACCCATTATGTAACTAAATATATATACATACATCTGCAACCAAAAAATTCAGTTAAAAATACCCATAAGGTTTGTAAAACTCAAAAAAAATACCAAAAAATTAGTTGAGGAACCAAGTAACACGAAGTTTGTAATCTGTCCTTCTATTCAAGTAAGCAAAACTAAATCTACGAATGGAACATGTTCATGCAAGTTTATTAGATTATCAAAATACAAATCTATTAAAAACTACATATTATGGTGTAAAAAATTAGAGCTAGAAAAAATATACTACCTCATCAAGAGTCTCTTATTCATCTCACAATCAACTTCATCAAATTGAAGACTCGCGTGCTTTAACATATTATAAACTCCTTATACCGACCATCTAAAGTTACTTTTTATAGTATATATGCTTTGTAACCAAAGAACTTGAAAAATAACATAATTATGGAATCAAATACAGAGACATAAATTCCAGTTTTTTGTAAAGAGCATATAAATCCAAGTGAGAAAAACAAAATAAAAATCTTCATGTAGGCATTTCACCAAACACTCGGTATTCACATAAATTTACAAACTACAATAACCAATAGATCAGCCAATAACCAAAGTTTAGTAAAACAATATACCAAACTACAATAAAAATACATAAAGTAACTGATGAAATATGGTTATTATGATCAAGTAATAAATACCTCCACTGAATTAAGCTCACCATCATCCCAAAACACTTGTGCCAACTTGCTGACGTAATATCATTTATTTATTTGAGACATTTCATCAAACACCTTTCATGCAAACACTTCAACTTTATCAAGTAATTTGAACAAATAAAACTAACAACTATAGAACATAAAGCTTTGTAGGTACAAAATATTAATCAAACTACATTAAAAATACATAAAGTAAATGCTACTTTCAAAACAAATCTAAAAAATTTCAAAGCCAATAATGATGCAAAAATTATTGTATGAGTAAACTTACAAAGGGATAGTTCATATAAGTTGTTCTGATTCGTAGTATAACTGCTCCAAAATCAAACAAAACAACAAAAAACAAACATGAGATAATATTCATGCTGCAAAATCAATGAAACCCACGTTGTCAAAATCCTAAATTGAACCAATTACTAATAATATCTATATAACATACATCAACAAAATAAAATTACATATCAGTTACTCGAAAAAAGGATCCACATCTGTACCATTCTTTATCGTTCGTCCTCTGCAACAAATAAAAAAAATTAGATTATATAACAAAAAAATTAAGGATAATACTGAGTAATTTAGGATAATAAATAGCAGCCAAGGTACATTCATTCATGGAATTGGAACAATTACGGAAGAAATACGAATGAAGTGCAGATGAAAGGGGAGCAAATAAATTGCATATGCAAGTTAGGGTTAAAAAGGAAATGAAGTGTAATTAACTGAACACAGTACCAGTACACTCTTGAACTATGATTTTATAAATTCAATTGTAGCATATAAAAATTACACGATTTTACAATGTTTTTTTTTCAAATTCAAATTTTACTTAAAGGTTGTAGCTGGGTAAGCATGCTTTTACATTGGAAGTTGTAGTTCAATACTCCCTCCTTCCCATATTAATAGTACACAGACAAAAAACAACCAGTTTAAGAAAATGTCATAAAAGTACTGTACTTTCTGTTTACTTTCTAGTTTTACCCTTACCATTTCTTTCTCCTTTAATCCTATCTAGGGATGGCAATGGCCACCCGATCCGGTGGATATCCACCCGATCCACCCGCTTCGTGATGGATATGGACGAACCTAAATGGATATGGATACGGATATGGATGAACCTAAATGGATATGGATATGGATATGGATGAAAAGTTTCATCCATGGATATATCCATTACCACCCGAAATAAATATACAAATACATAAATATAGATATATGCTTACATATTTACTATTACAAGTTCATTTACCGTTAGATTTATATTTTGCTTTCAATTTTATAATGAAATAACTATAATATATTACAATAAAACATACATATCTAATAAAATAAACTTACAAATTTCATATTTAATTTATCATAATTCATGTTTTATAGTAAAATTTAACAAATTTTGTTATATCTTCGACAAAGATTACACATTCTTATGGATATATTTAAATATGTCATGTTATATTTATTTCTGCTACACTACATTTTTATTTTAATCGCATATTAGAAAATATCATAACATTTTTTTTAATATCCATTGGATATCCATTAACCCGTTTAATCCATTGGATATGGATATGGATGGATGACCTGAAACTAAACGGATGTGAATATGAATATGGATGAACAAAAACTAGATGGATATGGATGTGGATACGGCATCACCCGCTCCATATCCGATCCATTGTCATCCCTAAATCCTATCCACATACATTAAGGGCATAATAGAACTTAAGCTTCTTATTCTTTTCTATTTATGAACGTGGACTATTAATTTGGGACATCCCAAAATGGAATATCGGACTATTAATATGGGACGGGTAAGCATGCTTCAAGAAACAAATGGGCTTTTTCAAGGAATGAGAGATTTAAATTTCTTAACATTTTTAAATGTAATTAGTATCTTTAATGACATCATCAAGATGTCTTAGATTTTTTTCTATTTTTTTTTTTGAATTTCTTTAAAGCTTAAGAAAGACATATTAATGACATCATGCAATTAGCATTTTATAAGATAACTAGTTTAAAGACCCGTGAATTCACGGGATTGTTAAATAAACAAAAAAAAAAGAAGGCTAAATAATGTTATTACTTTTTTCTTTTTAATAGGAAGTCCCAAAGTCTAGCTAGTAAGGATTCAACATCGGTCTCCTTTAAAGATTTTAATAAATAATGTTACTAAAATCATATGTTGTCAATAAAACTTTATAAGTGACATTCTATTCTATTCTTTAGCATAAAAGAATGTAGATGTGTTGCATGATAGTAGTAGTGATTGTCTATATATTGTACGTTTGATGTAAAATCTATTTTTGGTGCAACAAATAAACATATCGATTCGGGATGAATGCCTACTGTTAGAATCATCAAAAATAATGACCATGTTGAATAGTTTACATTATAATTATAAACAATACTATGAATGTCATACAAAGAGGACTCAAAATGACTAATGAGAAAACAGACTCAAATGAAACAGAAGTAATTAAAATAGTCTTATTTTACATACAAACAACTTAAAATGCTCCAATCACTTACTATCAGCGTAAATCTACATATCAATCCAGCATGTGTACACACTAACAACTTCGATTCAATCAAAAATAGTTTCAGCCCCCTTTCATCACTATCTATCTTGAACTTGTCACAATGTTATAACTACAACTCCAATCAATCAGACAAACCAAAACACGATGTTATAACTACTTCAATCAATCAAATTACGTAAAAAAATAAACATCAATAAACACATTTACATACTACATAGAAGTTACAGGACTGTTCAAAACACTTACACTTTGAACATTACCAAACAAAAGTAGCATGACTTAAGACTTCAAGGTTAACCGAAACAAACATCTTTTATAATTAGAAAAAATAGCTGACCACATTGCAATCTCGATCTACAACATGACCGTAATAAGAAGTCAATTACCCATTCGTCCATAACTCAATATGAAAAGATCAATATCCAAACATTTGTGTTACGTGAATGCTTAGGTCGTGTCAATATCTTCATCAAAATCATACTCATCGTTCAACATTGCTAGATATAAATTTGCAAGTCGGTAAGAAATTGTAAGTTTACATAAATATGTAAAACTGAACCAAACAACAACAACTTTTTTTCCAGCCCCAATCTCATTATCTATTGGTTTTATTTTTGGGGGTCATGAACCATGGCATCTTATGAGAAGCAGTCTATATATGTAAATTAGGCCGACTAATATTCATACTTCATGCCCTGTCAATACATGAGAGAAATACTCTTTTTAATGGAAATGAATCAACACATACTGTGATTAACATCTTAAAGATGGTTACCTTCTTTTCAATTTTTTTCTTAAATTACCTGAAAGATAGCATGAAATATAGCAGAGTTCATAAATAATGCGTTCATGTCTCTCAAGCATTCTATCATACACCTTTTGTGCACTTTTATACTCACTATTTATCTTTAACTTGCTGCACCTGTATTAATCCAGATAAAAAGAATAAGAAAATGGATCTTAAAATCCTCTAAAAATGAAATCATAAAATGAGATATATGCCTTTGGAAAAGTCATTTGAGTACAATAATCATCCGGTTAGATGACGGTGTATGCATAAAATAAAACTCCACTTTAAATGAGCCCATAAAATACCATATAACCCATTAAAAATTACACAATGAAGATTTTTGCATTCCGAAACCAACAAAAATAACCAAAAGAATTGGATGGTATTTCTTAGACAATTTGTTGCTTCTATAAAAAAGAAATGAACGGAGAGTTTTTTAATCATTACCTGAAATCCTCCAATATTATACCTAGTACCCACTTAGTTTTAAACCTGGAAAAAAAAAAAATCCTCTTTTCATTTCCCTTTACAATCACAAAGAACATAAAAACTAAAAAATACTACCTTTTTTGTTTGAAATTGTGAAAACATTAATGAGTGAAGATAACAAAAGATACTACCTTTTTTCTTGAGTCATTTGTTTGAAATTCTTCTTTAGTAGATTGGTACGGAGAAGAAAGAAGGTTATGAGAATTCTGAGTTGACATGAGCTGAAGAAGACACAACTAATAAATTATAAATCATTACTATTTAAACTTTGGACGGTGGCACTGATTATATTACAGTACGCATGCATCTTGAAAGTTGGAAACTGTAGCAAAAGTTTAATGGTATAAGAACTTTTTCAATAACCGATTTAAAAATAAACCCAGCTACTCGATAAGTAAATTACTCAAGTGTATGACATCAGCAAAATTTTCTTAAGAAGACATTAGGCATTCAAAGTGCACCAGGATTTGCCACATTGGATATAATGACTTCAGCATACTCGATAAGTAAATTACTCAAGTGTATGACATCAGCAAAATTTTCTTAAGAAGACATTAGGCATTCAAAGTGCACCAGGATTTGCCACATTGGATATAATGACTTCAGCATTATACAAATTTAATAGATTATATAGATATAGATATAGATATAGATATAGATATAGATAGATATAGATATAGATATAGATATAGAAGATATAGATATAGATAGATAGATATAGATTTAAATTTTAGTTATTTCCTTCTATTGAAATATTGAAAAGCTATGAACCATTGAGTTCACTGAATATCTTTGGGTATATTATTTTATGTTCGGTTCCTTTTCAGCTGTCAATCATTTTCGGTTCTACCCAAAAAATGTAGGTCCCCATAATTTCGTGCCGCATTCATTTACCAAACATTCATATTACAGAGCAAGAAGATTATATTAAGAAGCTTGATGTTACTGTTGGAGTATGATACAAATTCAAAGCGAGCGGAAGCATTTTTAAAACTTTACAAAATCATACTCTTCCACGGATCATTGTACAGAACTTTAGCAAACAAAACAAAATTAACGAAATTAAACAAGAGAAGATTAGAACACAACCTTTGTAGCCTTTTGAAGATCGAATCTGAAAAACCCAAAGAAGAGTTCCTCTAAACGATAGACACCCAAAGTTCCAACCTTGTTTCAATCTATACCTTCTACTTAACGGATCTTTTCTCTTTCCTTATTTTCACCAAAACCGAACCCAATTATAGATCTTAAGTATTTTGGTTACTTGAAAAAGAGAAATAGAAATATCATTTTGTATGTGTGTTTTTGTATCTCAAGTTTCTATCTATTTTCAATACCAAGACTTGGTATTATATAGAATAAAATTGATACATATAATACAAATATAAAGATTTTAAAAGATTTGCAAAATCAAATCTTTATATAAAATAAGATTTACAAATCAAATCAAATCTTATTTATATCAAATCAAATCTTATATATTATATAAAATATGATTATAGTACAAATCTTTATATAAAATAAGATTTACAAATCAAATCAAATCTTATTTATATCAAATCAAATCTTATATATTTAGATTTGTAAGTATATGTACACACATAAAAAAAACTTACTTAATTTATTAAACCATTAACTAATGATTAATAAATTAATTTCCGATTAGAAGGTATATCAAACAATTTACGATTGGCCTTTGTGTGTGACCGAATAGGATAAATGGACTTTTATTATTTAATGTCATGGGCATATCTTCGGAATATATGTACCACGGTCAAACCACGATCGAACCGTAGCCAACCCGAGAACATATTTCTAACAGACTCCCACTTGCACTGACATTAATAATATTGGCCTGTCTTAAAAGACACACCGTATGTAACAACTAGTCTGGTACGTTACACTCCTATATTTTGATTTATATCAGTCATCCTTTTGTTCAAGATATCTATATGAATGTGTGACATGGTTAAGTGTCAATCATCATCATTCAAGATTATGTTTCCCGATAGAGATTTGTGGTGATCAAATAGATTGCTATTGCATCAATTCAGTCGTAGCATGGCCATGCATTTAATGCAGCACAAATCAACGAGGGGCCCAGATATATCGCTTCAACTTGCTATGAGAAGAAGGAACAAATTGCTTCAACTGTATAGACATCCACCACATCCCATATTGTACCTGATCTGCACCCTTATGACTGGCATTTACGCACAGCGTTAAATACAGGTCAAAGTAGAATATAGTTTGTGTCAGGATTCCTCATACATATCCACTCTAGGATAAATGATATTGCCATCTTAGAGCTTACTTGTGACTTAAAACCATGAAGTAATGTCTAAGTGTGGTCATTCCAGAACCTTGAATCAACTATCAAGTTCCTCATGAATGTAGTTTCATATAAGCCTATATTACTACACTTCATAGCAGCCTTAATTCAATTCTCTCTTCCTTAGAGAATGATCGGTTATGGAAGTTTATGAAATAATATTCATTGGAAGTTAAAACATGCAAAATGAAACATGGAAATATACAATGAAATGATCGCATCGTGCGTATAATATAATCTCAATATATTAATCATCAGATCAATTGCAACATATATTATTGCCCAATGTTTAAAGTTTCAAACTTAACATAATAAATACAATCAAACTTTATCATCGATGACACGAATGCCAATAGACATGCTATGAGCATCATGCTTAGTCTGTGGCAAAGGGTTGGTGAAAGGATCAGCCAAGTTCTTAGTCGTGTCTACTCTACTTAATAATATGTCATTTTCTGCTACAAGTTGACGGATGTAATGGTACTTTCTGAGTATGTGCCGTGTGCGCTTTTGTGACCTCGGTTCTTGAGCCAAGACAACCGCACTCACATTGTCGCATAAAATCTCAACAGGATCATGGATTGTAGGAACCACTCCTAGATCCCCGATGAATTTCTTTATCCACATGGCCTCTTTAGCAGCTTCATTTACCGCTATATACTCGGCTTCTGTCGTAGAATCAGCAATAGTACTTTGCTTGCCACTTCTCCATGTAACGGCTCCACCGTTCAACATAAATACAAATCCTGATTGTGAAGAGCAATCATCTCTATCTGATTGGAAACTAGCGTCTGAGTATCCTTTGACGCTCAGCTCGTCATTCCCACCATAGACCAAGAATATCTCTTTAGTCCTCCTAAGATACTTTAGAATGTTCTTGACTGCTATCCAATGAGCTTCACCAGGATTGGCCTGATAACGACTAGTCATGCTTAGTGCATACGACACGTCAGGCCTAGTGCATATCATCGCATACATGATCGATCCTATAGCTGAAGCATATGGAGTCCGACTCATGGTAGCCGATTCCAAGTCAGAATTAGGACATTGAGACTTGCTCAATATCATTCCAGGGTTTATAGGAACGCACCCTTTCTTGGAGTTATGCATACCGAATTTCTTCAGTATCTTATCTATATATGCACTTTGGTTTAGCCCAATTAATCTCCTTGACCTATCTCGATAGATCTTTATACCCAAAATATATGATGCATCTCCTATGTCTTTCATGGAGAAACATTTCCCTAGCCAAGCTTTGACATCTTTCAATGTCGGGATATCGTTTCCCATGAGTAATATGTCATCGACATATAGTACAAGGAAGACTACAACACTCCCACTAGACCTAACATACACACATGGCTCATCTTCGCCTCTAATAAAACCAAATTCTTTGATCTTCTCATTAAAGCAAAGATTCCAGGTACGAGAAGCTTGTTTAAGTCCATAAATGGACCTTTGAAGCTTGCACACACTATTAGGATACTTAGGATGTACATAACCCTCAGGTTATGTCATAAACACATCCTCTGTTAGTTTACCATTAAGGAAAGCTGTTTTTACATCCATTTTCCATATCTCATAGTCATAAAATGCAGCTATGGCAAGAAGTATTCTAATAGATTTCAACATAGCTGCTGGTGAAAAAGTTTCATCATAGTCTACACCATATTGTTGCGTGTAACCCTTAGCCACCAGTCTGGCTTTGAATGTGTGTGCATTTCCATCCATATCGGTCTTCTTCTTGAAGACTCACTTACACCCAATGGTTTTAATACCTGGTATATGATCAATCAAGGTCCAGACTTGATTATCATGCATGGATTGGATCTCGTTGTCCATAGCCTCCTTCCATTTGGCAGACTCAGGGCCTGTTATCGCTTCCTGATAGGTAATAGGTTCATCAGAATCTATATTTTCATCATCACCCTCAAATATGTGTAAACTATATTTCTTTGGTGTTTGACGAACTCTATCAGATCTATGTATGGGTGGTGGCTGTAGGTCAGTTTCTCTCTCAACAGCAGGTTCGTCGACCTCTTGAGGAGAATCGGTTCCAATATCGGTTTCCATGTCGGTTGATTCTTGAATTTCTTCAAGGTCTATTTTGCTCCCACTGGTTTCTTTTGATATGAAATCCTTTTCAAGGAAGACTCCCTTTCGAGACACAAAGACTTTGTTCTCAGTAGAGTTGTAAAACAAATATCCAAAAGAATCAGTCGGGTAACCAACAAATAAACACTTTTCAGATCTGGGTTCAAGTTTATCTTGAGCTTCACGATGTACGTAAGCCTCACAACCCCAGATTCTTAGATATGAGAGAGACACAGTTTTACCCTGCCATATCTCATAAGGTGTTTTGGAAACTTTCTTGGTTGGGATGAGGTTAAGGATCTTTGCGGCAGTTTGTAGGGCGTAACCCCATCAAGTAATGTTCGATTCCTCCTTTCAGCCACACCATTATGTTGTGGTGTTCTAGGAGGAGCTAATTGTGAGATTATCCCACAACCCCGTAGATGATCACGAAATTCATCATTAAGATATTCACCACCTCTATCAGATCGGAGAATCTTAATTCTTTTGTTCAGTTGATTTTCTACTTCGTTTTGGTATGCCTTGAACACTCCAAAAGTTTCAGACTTTTGTTTAATTAAATAAACATAGCCATATCTACTGAAGTTATCAGTAAATGTAACGAAGTATCGTTCCTTGTGTCTAGTAGGCGATCTGAACGGACCGCACACATCAGTGTGTACCAACCCCAACAGATCCTTTGCCCGTTCACAGCTTCCTGTGAAAGGTGCCTTTGTCATTTTTCCTGATAAGCAAGATTCGCATTCATCATACGATATTATATCAAATGATTCTAGAATTCCATCTGACTGGAGTTTGGCTCTGCGTTTTTTGTTTATGTAGCCTAAACGACAATGCCATAGATACGTTTTATCCAAAACATCTTTGGATGAATCAGCATTATAGATTGAACTATCATTTAGATTTGATGTGGTTTCTAAGATGCCTTTACAAGGACTAGCCTTGAAATAAAACATCCCATTTTTGTGAACAAGTATTGATCCATTATCAAAACTAAAATTAAAACCATCATTAAATAAAGCATCAAAAGATATAATGTTTCTTGCCATTTCGGCACTGTAGCAAACATTAGATAAAACAATACATAAACCAGAATCAAAAGAAAGCTTGTATTCTCCAATCATGTCAACAGAGGCAACATTCTTATTCCTCATGATTAGATTAAGCTCCCCGGTCTTCAGCTTCCTACTTCTTGTGAGTCCCTGCAAATTTGTACAAATGTGAGTACCACATCCCGTGTCCAATACCCAGGAATTAGAAATAGTAGTATTGTTTAGTTCAATCATGAACAAACCTGAAGGTACGGCGACTCCCTTAGCCCGTAGTTCATTAAGTTCCTTCAAGTACTTAGTACAATTGCGCCTCCAATGTCCTTTATCCCCACAATGAAAGCATATTGCTTCTTCAGGAGACTTGGTTTGCGGGATCTTTGAAGTAGAAGAGTTAGCAATGCCCTTAGGTTTAGGTTTGAAGTTGGACGTGCCAACCTTACCCTTGCCCTTGTTCTTGCCCTTTGCTTTGTTTTTCTTCTTCTTAATCCCACCTTCACAAATGGCTAGAACGGTAGTTGCGGGTTTAGCTTTGGCCATGTTAGCCTCATTGGTTTTCAACATGCCATGGAGCTCTATGATTGTTTTCTCCATATTGTTCATATTATAGTTCATAATGAATCCTTCATATGCACTAGTCAGCGAGTTCAGGATAAAATCCGTTGCAAGCTCCTGACTTATGGAAAAACCAAGGCGCTCCAACCGGTCTATGTACCCTTTCATTTGTAGTACATGGACACTAACGCTACTTCCCGTTGCCATTTTGCAAGATACGAGAGCTTTCACGGTGTCAAACCTTTCTTGCTTTGCTTGTTGTTGGAACATGTCCTTGAGTTGGTTAAGCATGTCATACGACCCTAAGCTCTCCATGCCCTTTTGGAGCTCTGGAGACATGGTCGCCAACATCAAGCATGCTACCTCATTAGACTCGGAACGCCGTTTTTCAAACTCGTCCCTTGCCGCTTGAGTAGCTCTCGATCCGGGTTCTGCCGGTAAGGGTTCCTCAATAGCCCTGATCTTTCCTTCCATCCTAAGAGCAATTCTTAGGTTGCGAAGCCAGTCCATGTAGTTCAAGCCCGTAAGCTTGTCCTTTTCGAGGAGCCCTTTAAGGCAGAAATTAGTGATTGATGACGGAGTAGGATTTGTGTTTGTTGCAGACATCTGTCATATTTTTATTTTTAAAGTAAGTTGTATTAGTTAGTTTGATATGTTTAAACCTTGTTAAGATAATTACCCAAGTGTGTTTAATATTCAAAAAATTATAATTAACAAGGCTAAGATCCATATTTCACTTATGTTAACGACGGGTTCGCCACGGATCGCCAACCATAAGCTATTTAGGTAGGTAACTATATTACCAATTTCATCCATTATGAAATTCTTAGGTTCTGCGGGATTTAGTGATAATCAATTATTTCACTTGGCATGTTTAATCCCTTCTACGCTAATCCTTCCTCGTGGCGGGTTTGCCGCGAACCACAATTTCAGATTGTAAACTTTCCATGATAGATACACGTGAAATCCTGCCCAAGACTCTCGGGTATCGCGAAATTCACCTCACCCTTCCCAACACCCAATTAAAGTCCGGTCCAAGACTCTCGGGTATCGCGAACTCTAACAGGTAGAAGGTTCGGATGTGTGTGTACTATTCATGGATAGCGTAAAGTTTACATTTAAAACGGGTTTTTGTTTTCTTTTAGCAAAAGTAGTTTACGCCATTTTAAAACATTTGCTAATTATGTATTGCGTGTTGCGTTTGTTAAACTAATTTTAACCAAACCATTTTAAGTGATTATTGTCTTTTGTTTCTATACTAATTTTCTAGCTAGCATGGCATAGACAAATAAGAACACAATAATAATCATGACACGCAATTATCGGTAGTATGCCTCGAGTCCTATGCGTTTTTCCGGTGAGCCAACACACGAAAAAATATGGTCAACTAGGGACATAACCTTGTGTGAGAATTGGCTCCCACTAAAACCGCCATCTCTATTATATGCTCGGATGGACCGCCTTGTGAACATCGTCTTCTTGATTTCAATCTTGGTTGCATTATCTTACAAAATAACTATTCTATTTTCTATACTATTACAAATACAATATAAATAGAAAGACGACATGCAAGTCGTTTAATAAATTATTACATTCATCCCGAATAAATAATAAATTAAATCATACAACCAAACATCCACACAAGGGTCTTATTGAGGCAAATACTACCGATTTCATACAACAATCGCATACATAACAAATGGAGTGCCAACCGTCCATTTTCATATAACATGTTTCGATAAGGATTGATTTAAACAACACTTAATGGCACTTATAATATTCAATCCTTGTTTACATAACATATGTATGTAAACCCACTTCATATTTTGTAAGTATGGTTTTCATGCCAAAACCATCCAAATAAACATATTAAATGAATCAAAACATGTTGGAGATTTATTCACTTTACCAAAGCATAAAGTCTAAAATTAATAATTTTAATTTTCTCATTTCATGTAAAACATGAAAAGAATTTATGTACTTTATTTTCCTAAATATTGAATCTTTAATAGTCAACATGCAAGTTACCATTAAAATTTTCGGATTTTGGCAGATTCATACATGTAACTTTAAATGGTCATATCTTACTCATTTCTAATCCGTTTTCGATGAATTTTTTTTTCAAATTTAAGTTCTTTCAGTTAGCTTTCAAATGCAATTGGTCTCATACAATAATATTGAGTTTAAAGCCCCGAAACAGTCCATCAAATACGGACTGTCCTGGCTGAAAAAAATTTCTTAAATGAAAAAAAAAATGAATTTAACCCATTTTACATTTTGCCAAAATCCAAGATTCAAATTAGTATTTAGGAAACATAAAACATAAATCATGATACTTGTTTTGCATGTTTGTTATGCATGATCATCTCCAAGAATCATGCACAACGCATCCATCAAAACTAAATATCATAAGAAAAGTTTGCTAAAACTTGTACAAGATGGCTCGGATACCACTGTTGGAGTATGATACAAATTCAAAGCGAGCGGAAGCATTTTTAAAACTTTACAAAATCATACTCTTCCACGGATCATTGTACAGAACTTTAGCAAACAAAACAAAATTAACGAAATTAAACAAGAGAAGATTAGAATACAACCTTTGTAGCCTTTTGAAGATCGAATCTGAAAAACCCAAAGAAGAGTTCCTCTAAACGGTAGACACCCAAAGTTCCAACCTTGTTTCAATCTATACCTTCTACTTAACGGATCTTTTCTTTTTCCTTATTTCCACCAAAACCGAACCCAATTATAGATCTCAAGTATTTTGGTTACTTGAAAAAGAGAAAGAGAAATATCATTTAGTATGTGTGTTTTTGTATCTCAAGTTTCTATCTATTTTCAATACCAAGACTTGGTATTATATAGAATAAAATTGATACATATAATACAAATATAAAGATTTGGAAAGATTTTAAAAGATTTGCAAAATCAAATCTTTATATAAAATAAGATTTACAAATCAAATCAAATCTTATTTATATCAAATCAAATCTTATATATTATATAAAATATGATTATAGTACAAATCTTTATATAAAATAAGATTTACAAATCAAATCAAATCTTATATATTTAGATTTGTAAGTATATGTACACACATAAAAAAAACTTACTTAATTTATTAAACCATTAACTAATGATTAATAAATTAATTTCCGATTAGAAGGTATATCAAACAATTTACGATTGGCTTTTGTGTGTGACCGAATAGGATAAATGGACTTTTATTATTTAATGTCATGGGCATATCTTCGGAATATATGTACCACGGTCAAACCACGATCGAACCGTAGCCAACCCGAGAACATATTTCTAACAGTTACAGCATAAAATGTAAGTCCCAAGTTCATTAGGTTGTATGTGGTTGTTTACGAGTTTGTATGGATAATACAATGTCTGGTTATTGAATTGTACGTTTATTATATTATGTTTAGCCAAATGTATATCTGTATATCCATTTGTACTGATACAGAATGCATCCGTACGGATACAAGGAATTGGTATGGATACAGTTGCATCCATACGGATCAAGAGTGGATCCGTACAGATTGGTCGATAGCAACTATAAATATAGGGTTTCGGTTTCCAAGTCAAGGTTACACATTGTGACATTCCACACAACCCTAGCCGTATCCCTATTCTCCCAATCGTCTAGGATCTGTATTTAGTCGATTTGCAACCCTAACAAGTTAATTTTAACGTGAATCGATAAAGATTTTAAGTGTTTTTGATATAAAACACAATATCGAGGATGACGCACTCAATGTTGTTGAATTCGATTGATTAATATTGTTTAACCGATCCTATTGTGTTTGTTTGCCTCTTAATGGAATGGTCAGCGCTGAATGCTGAACCGTTCAGCATTCAGCGTGTTTGTAGCGTGTTTGTTTCTAACCTCTGAATGACATATGATGCTGAATGATTCAGAATTCAGTGCTGAACCATTCAGAGTTGAAATGTTCTCTTAACCATTAAGAGCGTATTTTTTTTTTGTAATATTTTCCTCAAATCATATCACGAACACTTAATCAACAACTATATTGAATTTTTTATTCATATTACACCTTAATAAGGTAATTTTACTTGGTTCATATCGTTCATTCTAAATGATTATCAAACAACTTATTTTCATTCAGAACAAATCTTATTCAGAGACTTTGAATCATTCAGATTCTGAACTATTCAGCACTAAATCATTCAGTTTTATCAAACGCACCCTCAGTATATCATTAATGAATGGTAGCTATTCTGTATTATATGTGAGACAATCTCCTAACAAATGAAAATCAATTACAAATGATTGACAACTATCAATTGTACATTAAACAATTATTCTTCATATTTTATCATCCTAATATGATCACAGGTCCAAGAATGTTATGGTTTTTCCATTGACTTACATCCATTACGAGGCTGTAGGTCATAACATTTTAACATCATGTAAGAAATTAAGAAATATGATTATTCAAACTATTCATGCTATTTATGAGATAAATATTTGGGTGTCGAAAAGCATACCTCATGCTCTCCATTAGGTATGTTAGACTTCCTTCCGGAAAAAGCTCTAAAGGACATTCTTTTCTGATGTAAAAGAAACAAGAGTAAACGTAATACATAAATTAATAGGTGTGGTTTCAACCGGTTATGAATGTTTTCTCAGGATACTTTCTCCCTGTTTTTTGGAAACTAGTTCGAAATTGATAAAAAGTAAATACATGAAAAAACAAGTATCTATTTTGACAAGAAGCGTTTTACCTTTATAACAACTTCCTGATGGAATGCTAAGACGATACGATGTTATGATTTCTCTGGTATTGCGATTATTATTTTCAGAGTATAGGATGTATTCTCCAGTGGTGGTTGGGAAACAAGAGAGATCTCCACCAATTATGTGATTCCATGACTTGTAATAACCCAACACTTTCTCTATTTCTTCTTCCTCCTCAATGCTTTCATCATCATCATACACAAAGCTAACCCCACACTCTGTTGTTATACTAGTATTATATCCGTATTCTTTTACAGTAATAGTAACTTGGTCACCGCCTACCATCTCATTTATTCCGAACATCCAATGGCTTAAGTGAAGGTATTTCATATGCCCGAGAGACATATTAAATTAATGTGGCTAATGTGTTATGATCCAAGTCGGGTCATACCCAATAACAAACTTACCAACACTTTATATGTATTTAATCTTAACGACTGGATCGTTAAATAAATACGCGACACTTGAACTTTAGAAAATCGGTTTTCTGAAATGTTATTACTTGAAATAAATTATTTGGATAATTTGTATTTAATTATTTATAGGTTTAAATAATTATGTTGTGTTATATTTTATAAAATTGGTTTATAAAATAAGTGACTTAACAAATGCATACTTTATATAACAAGTTTTATAAAATTACATGGTATTTTATAACAAGTTTTATAAAATATAAACCTTGTTATATAATTAATATGTGCAGATTTTGGGGTCTCCAAGGAGACACCCCATGCCTTGTTTTGTCACTTTTAAGACAACACAACTCCTTAGGTACATGCTTATTAAGTTTACCAAGGTCTTGACTAAAGTAATACATGCAAATACATCAATATACTTGGAAAAAAAACTGAAAAAACTCTCCCATCAGCTGCTGTTTGGCCGTGGCTGTTTTGGGACCAAAAGAGGGTTCTAAGTTTGTTTTTGCAAGTTCATTTTAAGGGTCAATCAAATCCTAACTAAAGGAAAAGGTGTTGGGGTTATTGCTTGGGGTATTATTTGCTTGAGGCTTCAAGTTAGAGACTTTATTCTTCATCATCTTGCTTACTTGATAACAACCCTCAACTAGCTTGAGGAGGAATACATCTTCTCTACTTTTTATTTGTAAGCATATGTTTCAAGACTTGATATTAACAAGGAATTTAACTAAATGGTTGAACATATAAACATATACTTTACATATTGCTTCTGCTTACTTTAACTACATTAAAATGGTTTAATGATCAAGTTAACTATATGAAAATGTTGTTTATCAAACTTGTTAAATTCCTTCAATGGTATCTAGAGCCGAAGTCTATGAAATATGCTTCTTATATATGGTCTTTAAAACCCACCAACTTTGTATTCTATTAACATGCATGAAAGTAGAATGTAAAAATGTTCGGGTTTGGGTGGGTTTGTAGTGTTGGCCGATTTCTAAGGGGTTCCAAATGTGGTTTTGGACTTGCCATTTGGTTCATAGTTGTTGATAAATTAGTGTTCACAATCATAGCCATGACCTTGTGTTTGAATGAATGCTTGTTTGGTTGATTTATTATTCAATTGATATGGTTGTAATATTCATTCAATTTGGTTTGTAAAATTAATTATTCATTTGGTATGTAATATTAATTTTGGTTATGTAATTTATTTTATATTTGGTATGTAAAATAGATTAGGTTGTATTTTCATTTTTTTTAGAAAAAATGTATTAAGATATATTTTGTAAAAATGAAGATACAAGATGATGACTTGAAGAACACAAGAAGGGGCATTTGGATGCAAGATTAAGTGGGAGATTTAAAATCTCCTACTTTGTGTTATAACCCCTTAACCGGTGACATTTGTTTTCGGCTAAACAAATGTCTACCAAAATGGCTTGATTGTGAACTCATTAGTTTTGCATGCATGGTTGTATATTGTGTTTGTATGTTTGGTTACTACAAGTTAATCACAAGTTAACAACAAGTAAAATGATAATTTAATTGGTTAAATTAAACATTATTTACGACATGCAAAACGACGATTTAATTGGTTAAATTAAAAGTGGCAAAAGGACATTAATAAATGGTTATTAAGAACACTAAAATGATTATAATAAATGGTTATTGAATCATATATATAAAATGGTTTATATCAAGTAATTGGCTAAATTGCAAGACATGAAAATGGTTTTTCATAAGTACCATACACTAAATGCATATTGGTGTATGGCATAAAAGTTTTCTTAAACTAGAAATAATGGAAACTTAAAATCCCTTTAATTAACAAAGTAAACAAGTTAAACGCCATCCTTTTATGCAACACTTAAAAATATTAGGGAACTCATAATGGGAAAAAGGTCACCTAACCGTTATGAGCAAACTAATATGATTGAGGTGAATTTCTCACACTTGTGGGATAAAGGTCACCTAACCACTTGTATGTTGAATTTACACGTTAGCACAAGTAGGACGACTTGATTTGGGAATCATGAACTTAGGGTCACCGAAGCATGAGGAACAAATATGCATTGATGGGATAAATATGTCATGCAAAAGGATTGCATGATCCCATAACTTAGAAGTTGCAAAAGGATTGCAATTGTCATATAATGACTACCTACCTAAATCAAATGACGGGATAAAGGTCACCTAACCAAAAATTGGTTTACCGTTGGATTTTAAAATTTAATAAATATCAATTGGATTTAAAGGGTATTGATTGTTAAATTAAAACTGATACTTAAACAACTTTGTTAAATTTTGTAGATGGCAGCCAATAACAACAACATTCCAAACGCACCAATAAACTTTAACAACCTATCGTTGAGGTCAATCCTCGAAAAAGAAAAACTCAACCATACGAACTTCATGGATTGGTTCCGCAATCTAAGAATTGTCCTCAAACTAGAGGACAGGGCGTATGTGTTGGAAGACCCCATTCCCGATCAACTGGACGAGGATGATACGGAAGGCATGGCTTATTGGGAGAAATATTTCACCATTCGTTGCAAGTTTCTTGCCTCATGCTTGGGACTATGATACCCGAACTCCAAAAGGATTTTGAGCATCATAGTGCATATGACATGATCACACAGTTGAAGGAGATGTTCCTTCAACAAGCTCGTGTCGAGCGCTTTGAAACGGTCCGAGCGCTTCATGCATGTCAGATGGACGACTCCCAATCCGTTTCATCTTATGTCTTTAAGATGAAAAGCCTAATTGATCGAGCAAACCGTCTAAATTGCAACGTGTCTAATGAATTAGCCACAGACCTTATTCTCAACTCATTGTCAAAAAGGTTGACACATTTGTAATGAATTACAACATGAATGGTTGGGATAAAAGTATTGGCGAATTACATGCCATGCTTAAGACGGCAGAAGCAAGCATGGGTAAAAGGGCTTCACCCGTGTTTACGATCAATGAAGGCGGATCCAAAAACAATAACACTTCTAATGTCATAACCCGTCCTTAACCATAAGAACGCGTTAGATAACGTATGATTTCATTGCGAGGTATTGACCTCTATATGAGACATTTTTGAAAGAAAACTGCATATATTATACATTACAAACCATAACCATTATTTTTGTTACAAACTTAAGACAATAAAAAGAAGATTAACGTTTAGCGATAATCTTCGACTTACAAACTTTACAAATGATGACAACAACACGGTTTCTAGCATATTTTACAGTACAACATCTTGGATATGCAGTTTTATTTTTGACACAAACATGCGTACGCAAGATCCTGGTTAGATCCAACATGATGCAGCGGAAGCTTTAGAAATCACCTGAGAATAGACATGTTTAAAAAGGTCAACATAAAGTTGGTGAGATATAGGTTTAATGCCGGCTGCAATATATATATAGACCACAAGATTTCGTATATAATCAGTTTAATAAAAGTATTCTAAGTGGTTGAGCACTCGGTAACCATACTTAACATTTTCACGTCGCATATTCCCTTTAATATGAAATCTTACTACACCGTACCAAGTGTAGTTACAAAAACGAAGTACTGTGCAACCGTTGAATACTGGTCGTCCAGTCCGGTTGGGGTTGTCAGGCCCGATAGATCTATCAACAGGATTCGCGTTTACAATACCGCTGTAAATATTAGTTACCAAGCTACAGGGAAGTATGCCAGTGGTACAACTCAACGTAGAACATATTTTTCAGTTACTTGTGTCCATATCGTAAAACATAAAATACATGTATTCTCATCCCGAAATATTTAGAGTTTAAAAGTGGGACTATATACTCACACTTGTCTTGATGATATAAATAATTTGACTCGGTCTTCCGGTTGATATCACGAACCTATCCATATATAATATATCAATATGTTTTCATTTTAAAACAAACGTTATATATATATACTTGTTATACTTTTAATACTTTGAATATTTCCTTAGTCCGAAGTTAGCAGTCCGAGGTTAGCAATTCAATTTTAATGGTTCATTTTTAGATGTTTAATATACCCGAAATGAGTAAATACAATCCCCAACGAAATAAATAAAACTCCCGTAAAACCCCATCATAAATGTATTGGTCGAGATTAATCTTGACCCATGGTACCGGTGTTGTCAAATGACGTGTTGCGTACAATCATGGGATCTTATGATTAATCTTCTCGTGTTGCTTACGGGTGATCCTGAACCATATGAAATTGAATTATGAGTACATATATATAAAATATCATGTTATCTTAGAAGTATGTGATTTTATGTAAATTTTTCCAATGAATCCCGAAGTCATTTAAGCCTTGGATAACCAATTTTGTTTCGGTCATAGTTTCTTCGTTACAAGTCCGTTTTCGTTGATTCAACTTGCCATCTCCTTGGATCGAGTCCCTCTTTAAGACTATGAACTGTAAATACCTTAGTTTGTATTCAAAATCACACGGCATAGGTCAAACTTTAGTGAAACTTATGAAGTTAATCATTTTCGTTACAACAAAATCATTTAATGACCATTTTTCTAAAAATACTTATACTTTGAAAAACCAAGTTTTACCTTGTTAAATTAGCATATACATAAGTTATATTACAGGTCTTGAAGTATTTTAAAAGTTAAGTTAGAAGGATCTATTTAGTTTGCAAACAAGTTTGAAAACATTCAAACTATGTTCTTGTTGTTAAACTTGTATACCACAAAATATGATAGCTATATATATATGAATCGAATAAGGTTATGAACATATATTCTACCTCAAGTTCCTTGGATGAAGTTGCTGTAAAAGAGAAGTAAGAAGCTAGAATCAAAAGGGTGATAGAAGTGGATGAAAGATTGGTAGTAAGTTGGTGTTCTTGGAGGGTTTTCTTGAAGTGTTTTTGTATGGTTTTCTTATGGTGTTTTAGTATGGTTTTTGAAGCTAGATCTTCTTGGTAAGTTACTGAATTGTTATGGAGTTCTTAGGGCTTTCAAGTAAAAGAGTTAGAGAGTGATTTAGAAGTGAGAATGGTGATCAAAAATTGGTTATGGGGATGGCATATAAAACGTGGCCAAGGGGGGGGGACAAAACAAAATTCAAGCTTGTATTTTTGTATAATTATTGAAGTTAAATGTCAAAAAGAAGTTCCCTCTTGATGAGGGCAAGTATAGGAGCTGATTAGGTGGTGATTTGATGTGTATATACGAATAGTAAATACGTATAGAAGCTAGGTATGATACGAGTACAAATACTCTAAATATACGTATAGAAATTTTGTGAAAAATGGAATGAGGATTCAAATATAGCTATCTTTTGTGAATACACTTATATAATTTTATGTATTTAAGTTCTTAAAAGTGATTAAATACATTACTTATACAATATTTGTATAAACATTATAGTCTTAAGTATTTAAGTCAAATAACGTTACGTATTGTTATCGTTTTGAAAACTTAAGTTAGTAGTTTCAAAATACACATATAACTTGTTGTTATTAATACAAAATGAGATATTAAAACATTCATTAATCATGTTAAATATGTATATATACATATATATACACAAACGTATAATTATCATATATTGTATAGTTCGTGATATCATCGGTCAAACTAGACGGTCAAACGTTGTGTAAAACTCTTTTCGGAAATATAAGTCTCGACAATTTGGATTGCTTATCATGTTGGTAAGGTTTAATTTATGTAAATATTAATCTTATAAGTATAGTATGATCGAAAAAATGCGGGTCGTTACATTACCTCCCCGTTAAATAAATTTTGTCCCGAAATTTTAAAATTGTACCTATTTTGCGTCATCAAGAAACAAGTGTGGATACTTTTGCTTCATCTGATCCTCTCGTTCCCAAGTAAACTCGGGACCTCTTCTAGCATTCCAACGAACCTTAACAATCGGTATATTGCTCTGTTTGAGCTGTTTAACTTCACGGTCCATGATTTCGATTGGTTCTTCGACGAATTGTAGTTTCTCGTCGACATGGATTTCTTCGAGAGGAATGGTAAGGTCTTCCTTTGCAAGACACTTCTTAAGGTTTGAGACGTGAAAGGTATTATGTACTCCAGCGAGTTGTTGCGGTAACTCGAGTCGATAAGCTACCGGTCCAATGCGTTCGATGATCTTAAACGGGCCTACGTACCTTGGGTTCAGTTTACCCCTTTTGCCGAAACGTATTACACCTTTCCAAGGTGACACCTTTAGCATAACCATGTCCCCGACCTGAAACTCTAATGGTTTCCTTCGAACATCGGCGTAGCTCTTTTGGCGACTACGGGCTGTTTTCAATCTCTCCTTGATTTGCACTATCTTCTCAGTCGTTTCATGTATGATTTCGGGACCAGTTAAATGTCGATCTCCTACTTCATTCCAACAGATAGGAGATCTACACTTCCTTCCATACAATGCTTCGAATGGCGCAGCTCCAATGCTCGCATGATAACTATTATTATACGAGAATTCTGCTAACGGTAGATATTTATCCCATCCGTTTCCAAAATCAATCACACATGCCCTGAGCATGTCTTCAAGAGTCTGAATTGTTCTTTCACTCTGCCCGTCGGTCTGCGGATGATATGCGGTACTCATATCCAAACGAGTTCCTAGTGCCTCCTGTAGTGATTGCCAAAACTTTGAGGTAAATCTACTATCACGATCGGATATAATGGAAATAGGTATTCCATGCCTTGAAACAACTTCCTTTATATACAATCGTAATAGTTTCTCCATTCTATCCGTTTCCTTTATAGGCAAGAAATGTGCAGACTTGGTGAGACGATCAACAATCACCCAAATGGTGTCGTATCCCCAGGCAGTCTTTGGTAACTTCGTGATGAAATCCATGGTAATACCATCCCATTTCCATTCTGGGATTTCTGGTTGTTGAAGTAACCCTGACGGCTTTTGATGTTCTGCTTTGACTTTGGAACAAGTCAAACATTCCCCAACATATGTTGCAACGTCGGTCTTTAAGTTAGGCCACCAATAACGCGTCTTAAGATCTTGGTACATCTTTCCAACTCCAGGATGTATCGAATATCTTGTCTTATGTGCCTCGTTCAATATCAACTTCCTCAATCCACCCAACTTCGGTACCCAAATACGATTTGCAAAATATCGAATTCCATCTTCCCGCATAACGAGTTGCTTCGCATACTTCTTCATTATTTCATTTCCTATATTTTCTTTAGTAAGTGCTTCTCGTTGAACTTCTTTGATTTGTGAGTTGAGATTCATGCGAATTTTTATGTTCATCGCTCGTACTCGAATTGGTTCTCGTTCTTTTCTGCTTAAAGCATCAGCCACCACATTCGCCTTCCCGGGATGATAACGAATTTCACAATCATAGTCGTTTATTAACTCGACCCACCTACGTTGCCTCATGTTCAATTGTTTTTGATTGAAAATATGTTGAAGGCTTTTATGATCAGTAAACACAGTGAATTTAACCCCATACAAGTAGTGTCTCCACATCTTCAATGCAAACACGACTGCTCCCAATTCTAGATCATGCGTCGTATAATTCCGCTCGTGAATCTTCAATTGTCGGGATGCAAATGCAATTACTTTCTTTCGTTGCATAAGAACACAACCAAAACCTTGTCGCGAAGCGTCACAATATATTTCAAAATCATCGTTCCCTTCAGGTAACGATAAAATAGGCGCCGTAGTTAACTTCTTCTTCAGTAATTGAAATGCGTTCTCCTGCTCCGAGGTCCATTCGTATTTCTTCCCTTTTTGTGTTAATGCTGTCAACGGCTTAGCTATTCGGGAAAAATCTTGAATAAACCTTCTATAATAACCGGCTAAACCCAAAAATTGGCGTATCTGTGTTGGTGTCTTAGGAGTCTCCCATTTTTCAATAGCTTCAGTTTTTGCTGGATCAACCTGAATTCCTTCGCTATTAACAACGTGACCAAGAAATTGCACTTCTTTCAACCAGAAAGCACACTTAGAAAATTTAGCATAAAGTTGTTCTTTTCTCAACAACTCCAGTATCAACCTTAAATGCTCTTCATGCTCTTGCTCACTCTTGGAATAGATAAGAATATCATCAATGAAAACGATAACAAACTTATCTAAATACGGACTACAAACTCGATTCATGAGGTCCATGAATACAGCTGGCGCATTCGTCAATCCAAACGGCATAACCAAAAATTCGTAATGACCATAACGTGTCCGAAAAGCAGTTTTCGGAATATCCTCTTCTTTGACGCGTAGTTGATGATAGCCCGATCTTAAGTCGATTTTTGAATAAACACATGATCCTTGCAATTGATCAAATAAGTCATCAATTCTCGGTAGTGGATACCGATTCTTGATAGTTAACTTATTTAATTCACGATAGTCTATACACATCCTAAAAGATCCATCTTTCTTCTTAACAAACAAAATTGGAGCTCCCCACGGTGATGTACTTGGTCGTATGAATCCACGGTCCAATAATTCTTTTAACTGACTTTGAAGTTCTTTTAATTCGGACGGTGCAAGTCTATATGGCGCACGAGCCACTGGTGCAGCTCCTGGTACTAAATCTATTTGAAATTCTACCGATCTAAATGGAGGTAATCCCGGCAATTCTTCCGGAAAAACTTCAGGAAAATCTCTTGCCACAGGCACGTCGTTGATGCACTTTTCTTTCTTTTCGACTTTATTAACATGTGCTAAAATAGCGTAACATCCCTTTTCTAAACACTTCTTGGCTTTCAAACAGCTAATGAGTTTTAGCTTTGAATTACCCTTCTCTCCATAAATCATCACCGGTATTTTATCCTTACCAGGAATACGAATTGCCTTCTTGGCACAAACAACTTCCGCTCCTATTTTGGACATCCAGTCCATGCCGACTATTACATCAAAACCTCCTAATTCTACGGGTATTAAGTCGATTTTAAACGTTTCTCCGGCTAGATTTATTTCACAACCACGACAAATTTTATCGGCTTTAATTAGTTTACCATTAGCTAACTCAATCAAGTACTTAGCATCTAGAGGTAATGATGAACAATTCAACTTAGTGTAAAAATTTCTACACACGTAGCTTCTATCGGCGCCAGTATCAAATAAAATAGATGCTGATAAGTTATTAATGGTAAACGTACCCGTAACAAGCTCCGGGTCTTCTCGTGCCTCTCTAGCATTAATAACAAACGCTCTTCCACGTGCAGGTTCACCATTCTGATTCGGGCACTGGCTCTTATAGTGACCTTGTTTTCCACACCCAAAACAAGTAATGTTAGCCAAAGCAGTTCTATTTGCGTTGGTGGCAGGAGTCTTGTTACCATTTGCATTTGTAACGAGAGCCTTACAATCTTCGGCAAGATGTCCCTGTCTATTGCATTTGGTGCACAACACACTGCAGTAACCAAAATGATGTTTGTGACAACGGTTGCATAAAGGACTTTGTCCTTTGTAACCAAAGCCTGAACCGCTACCCGCACCTTTCGTGGTTTCTTGTTTCTTATAAGGTTGTTGTTGGTTACCTCGATCATAACCTCCATTCCACTTTTTCTTGTTCCCCAATACCTTCACCTCAGTATTGAATGCTTTCTTGTCCAAAATGACCTGATCCATTAGCTCGTTCGCCATGGTTATAGCTTCATGAATTGTCTTAGGTTTCGACGCCGTAACGTTTGCCTTGACCTTTTTGGGCAAACCACCTTTGTACATTTCAATCTTCCGTGCTTCGGTTGGGACCAATTCAGGACATAGTAAAACTAATTCCATGAATCGCTGGTTGTAGTTGGTGATTTCAGTACCAACCACCTTCAAACTTCGTAACTCATCTTCTAACTTAATAACCTCATTCCTTGGACAATACTCGGTGATTATCATTGCTTTGAATTCTTCCCATGGAGTATCATAAGCTACATCTCCTCCTACCGCCTTCACATAATTCTTCCACCATGTGAGTGCACTATCTTGTAAAGTGCACGATGCATACTTGGTCATGTCTTTTTCATCACAACCGCTGATTTTGAACACCGTCTCCATCTTTTCTATCCATCGAGTTAAACCGATAGGTCCTTCCGTTCCACTGAATGATGAAGGTTTGCAAGCTTGAAACGTCTTGTAGGAGCATCCTACACGAGGATTTGGATTAACTGCAGTAGCTCTTGCAGCTTCGACCCATAGCATTCTATCGTTGACTCGCTGGTTGATGAAGTTCTCGACTTCTTGTTCCGTCATTCGGTTCAATCGCGCCATTTCCTAATGAAAGAAAATAATTATTCACATGGATTATTATAGATGTAGTATGTATTTATAGTACATTTATAGCTTGTTAATAATATGAACCAGGTATTATTATAAAAGCCTTTTCTTCTTATTAGCGTTTTATAATTATATCTTGGGTAGTACCTACCCGTTAATGTTCATACTTAATAGCTTAGTACAGAATCAATTACTACAATCTAAATAATACTTAACCATGGAAAATTATTGCATTTCATACTTCGCTATTTTACATATGCTTACATCAAACTTTAAACAAACCACACTAATAATATTATACAAAACATTATGTGATTCCATGGCTTAATACGGCAGTGCATCGTTCGGTCTATTTTCTAGGGCGTTTAGTTCCAATGAATGGCCTAACGCTTATCCTAGCTGTCTGCCTACGTTTTGGCTGAGGAGCCGAAGAACTAGATGCGGGGATAGCACTAATAGGAATAGCGGGAATAGGGGTGGTAGTGTTGAGTGGAATTGGTGCTACGTCATTCTCACTAAGTTCGGGATTTGAATTTTCTAATTCATTCGCTTTTCGTTTCTTTCCTTGATCGAATTTTTCTTTCGTAATTTCTAGTATTTCTTCCTCGGGTTCACTTTCTTCTTCGGGTTCACTTTCCTCTTCGGGTTCACTTTCCTCCTCGGGTTCACTTTCCGATATTTCTATAGTTGGTTCATCTGGAAATTGTGAGTCTTCCCCAAAAATACCATTTTCGTCATCGGATATGTTAATGACTGAAACACAATCTGAAGATTCTGATTCGGAGTCGCTGAATGTGATAATAAGTTTCGAGCCCGACATCTATCACACAACAACTAACCCATTAGTACTTACATAATATTTACATATGAATTTTTAACCAACAGTGATAAGCAATGGTTTTTTTTTTTTTAAAATCAAACCCGGTCAAAGTCCAGACTTACTAATGTATCCTAACGACTTATCGGTTTAGACACACTAATGCAAACCTGGTTCGCTAAGACCACCGCTCTGATACCACATGTCATAACCCGTCCTTAACCATAAGAACGCGTTAGATAACGTATGATTTCATTGCGAGGTATTGACCTCTATATGAGACATTTTTGAAAGAAAACTGCATATATTATACATTACAAACCATAACCATTATTTTTGTTACAAACTTAAGACAATAAAAAGAAGATTAACGTTTAGCGATAATCTTCGACTTACAAACTTTACAAATGATGACAACAACACGGTTTCTAGCATATTTTACAGTACAACATCTTGGATATGCAGTTTTATTTTTGACACAAACATGCGTACGCAAGATCCTGGTTAGATCCAACATGATGCAGCGGAAGCTTTAGAAATCACCTGAGAATAGACATGTTTAAAAAGGTCAACATAAAGTTGGTGAGATATAGGTTTAATGCCGGCTGCAATATATATATAGACCACAAGATTTCGTATATAATCAGTTTAATAAAAGTATTCTAAGTGGTTGAGCACTCGGTAACCATACTTAACATTTTCACGTCGCATATTCCCTTTAATATGAAATCTTACTACACCGTACCAAGTGTAGTTACAAAAACGAAGTACTGTGCAACCGTTGAATACTGGTCGTCCAGTCCGGTTGGGGTTGTCAGGCCCGATAGATCTATCAACAGGATTCGCGTTTACAATACCGCTGTAAATATTAGTTACCAAGCTACAGGGAAGTATGCCAGTGGTACAACTCAACGTAGAACATATTTTTCAGTTACTTGTGTCCATATCGTAAAACATAAAATACATGTATTCTCATCCCGAAATATTTAGAGTTTAAAAGTGGGACTATATACTCACACTTGTCTTGATGATATAAATAATTTGACTCGGTCTTCCGGTTGATATCACGAACCTATCCATATATAATATATCAATATGTTTTCATTTTAAAACAAACGTTATATATATATACTTGTTATACTTTTAATACTTTGAATATTTCCTTAGTCCGAAGTTAGCAGTCCGAGGTTAGCAATTCAATTTTAATGGTTCATTTTTAGATGTTTAATATACCCGAAATGAGTAAATACAATCCCCAACGAAATAAATAAAACTCCCGTAAAACCCCATCATAAATGTATTGGTCGAGATTAATCTTGACCCATGGTACCGGTGTTGTCAAATGACGTGTTGCGTACAATCATGGGATCTTATGATTAATCTTCTCGTGTTGCTTACGGGTGATCCTGAACCATATGAAATTGAATTATGAGTACATATATATAAAATATCATGTTATCTTAGAAGTATGTGATTTTATGTAAATTTTTCCAATGAATCCCGAAGTCATTTAAGCCTTGGATAACCAATTTTGTTTCGGTCATAGTTTCTTCGTTACAAGTCCGTTTTCGTTGATTCAACTTGCCATCTCCTTGGATCGAGTCCCTCTTTAAGACTATGAACTGTAAATACCTTAGTTTGTATTCAAAATCACACGGCATAGGTCAAACTTTAGTGAAACTTATGAAGTTAATCATTTTCGTTACAACAAAATCATTTAATGACCATTTTTCTAAAAATACTTATACTTTGAAAAACCAAGTTTTACCTTGTTAAATTAGCATATACATAAGTTATATTACAGGTCTTGAAGTATTTTAAAAGTTAAGTTAGAAGGATCTATTTAGTTTGCAAACAAGTTTGAAAACATTCAAACTATGTTCTTGTTGTTAAACTTGTATACCACAAAATATGATAGCTATATATATATGAATCGAATAAGGTTATGAACATATATTCTACCTCAAGTTCCTTGGATGAAGTTGCTGTAAAAGAGAAGTAAGAAGCTAGAATCAAAAGGGTGATAGAAGTGGATGAAAGATTGGTAGTAAGTTGGTGTTCTTGGAGGGTTTTCTTGAAGTGTTTTTGTATGGTTTTCTTATGGTGTTTTAGTATGGTTTTTGAAGCTAGATCTTCTTGGTAAGTTACTGAATTGTTATGGAGTTCTTAGGGCTTTCAAGTAAAAGAGTTAGAGAGTGATTTAGAAGTGAGAATGGTGATCAAAAATTGGTTATGGGGATGGCATATAAAACGTGGCCAAGGGGGGGGGGACAAAACAAAATTCAAGCTTGTATTTTTGTATAATTATTGAAGTTAAATGTCAAAAAGAAGTTCCCTCTTGATGAGGGCAAGTATAGGAGCTGATTAGGTGGTGATTTGATGTGTATATACGAATAGTAAATACGTATAGAAGCTAGGTATGATACGAGTACAAATACTCTAAATATACGTATAGAAATTTTGTGAAAAATGGAATGAGGATTCAAATATAGCTATCTTTTGTGAATACACTTATATAATTTTATGTATTTAAGTTCTTAAAAGTGATTAAATACATTACTTATACAATATTTGTATAAACATTATAGTCTTAAGTATTTAAGTCAAATAACGTTACGTATTGTTATCGTTTTGAAAACTTAAGTTAGTAGTTTCAAAATACACATATAACTTGTTGTTATTAATACAAAATGAGATATTAAAACATTCATTAATCATGTTAAATATGTATATATACATATATATACACAAACGTATAATTATCATATATTGTATAGTTCGTGATATCATCGGTCAAACTAGACGGTCAAACGTTGTGTAAAACTCTTTTCGGAAATATAAGTCTCGACAATTTGGATTGCTTATCATGTTGGTAAGGTTTAATTTATGTAAATATTAATCTTATAAGTATAGTATGATCGAAAAAATGCGGGTCGTTACATCTAAGCCGAAGGTGGCTAAGAGGAAAGGACCCACCTACCAAGGCAAGGGCAAAGGAAAGGGGAAGATGGTTACCCCAATCAACAACAACAAGAATCAAAAGGTTGCTGGAAAGGTTAACCCCAAGGAAGATCCGTGCTTTGGTTGCGGTGAGATGGGTCACTGGAAACGCAACTGCCCGATCTACCTTAAGGAGTTGAAAGAAAAGAGGGATGCAGGGCAAACCTCAGGTAATGTATATATGGTATACATTGAGCTTAGTATTACTTCTTCTAATACATGGGTATTAGACACGGGATGTGGAACTCATATTTGCAATTCTTTGCAGGGGTTCAAAAGAAGTAGTCAAGATGCGAGAACAACAAGTCTCTTCATGGGAAATGGAGTAAGGGTGCAAGTGAAAGCTCATGGAGACTTTGTTTTAAAGCTTCCAAGTGGTTTGGAGCTTATTTTGAAAAATATTTTGTATGCACCCGATTTATCACGAAATATTATTTCTGTATCCCGTTTGAAACATTGTGGTTTTAATCTTAATTTCATTAATGATGATATCCATGTTTCTTTAGATAATGTGTTCTATTTCAAGGCTTCACCCGTGAATGGTATTTATGAATTGGTTCATGATGACACATCATACAATAGATCAATATTCCATGCAAACACCAAGAAACTCAAAAGGGATTTGAGTGATTCCTACTTATGGCATTGTCGCCTTGGTCACATAAACAAGAATTGAATGCATACACTTCAAAAGAATGGACTTTTGAAATCAAAAGAACTAGACTCGTTTGATGTATGCGAATCTTGTTTACAAGGCAAAATGACTAAAGCACCTTTCAAAGGGACCAATGAAAGGGCTAAAGACTTATTGGGATTAATACATTCGGATGTATGTGGACCCTTTAAGCCCATGACTAGGAAAGGTGAAAGATACTTCGTCACTTTCATTGATGACTTTAGTCGTTTCGGATATGTCTACTTGTTAAGACATAAGGACGAAACTTTTGAATCATTCAAGGAATATCAAAACGAAGTACAAAATCAACTCAATAAGACAATCAAGGTACTTTGTACCGATAGAGGAGGTGAATACCTAAGCGATGCTTTCCAAGATCATCTTAAAAGTTGTGGGATTATCTCGCAACTCACTCCTCCTGGAACACCCTAACTTAATGGAGTTTCTGAAAGGAGGAACCGAACCCTAATGGATATGGTTCGATCTATGATGGCTAGAAGCTCGTTACCTCTATCATTTTGGGGTTATTGTCTATGCTCCGCGGCTCGTATTTTAAATATGGCCCCAACCAAGAAAGTGGAACGAACTCCTCATGAGATGTGATTTGGAAAACCTCCATCTCTATCATACTTAAAGGTATGGGGATGTGAAGCTTATCCTAAGCGTTACGTTCCTAATAAATTGAATGCTCGATCCACGAAGTGTATCTTCATAGGATATCCCAAGGATGATATGGGATACTATTTCTATGATCCAACCGAGCAAAATGTATTTGTTGCTCGAAAGGCTGAATTCCTTGAAACTAAGTTCCTAATAGAAGGAAATAGTGAAAGGAAGATAGATCTTGAAGAGGTTCAAGATCAAGTAGATGATACACAATTGGTTGACACTAGCACTCAACATGAAAATGTTGAGAATGATCAAATGGATGATCAAAATACACAAGACGTTCGCAGATCTGGTAGGATTAGCAATCCTCCTGAGAGATATGGGTTTCTCATGGATAGTTGCTATGTGGTTAATTTGGATGAACCAACTAACTACCAAGATGCTTTATCAAGGATATAAATGGCAGGAAGCCATGAACGCTGAGATGCAATCCATGTATGACAACCAAGTTTGAAAACTTGTTGCGCAACCTCCTGGCTCTAGGATAGTTGATTGTAAATGGCTTTTCAAAATGAAAACCGATATACATGGAAACTTGGATACATATAAAGCTAGACTTGTAGCAAAAGGTTTCACTCAAACTCAAGGGGTTGACTATGATGAAACTTTTTTGCCAGTGGCAATGCTAAAGTCTATTAGGATATTACTTGCCATTGCTGCTCATTGTGATTATGAAATATGGCAAATGGATGTCAAGACCACTTTCCTAAATGGACATCTTGAGGAAGATGTCTATATGGTTCAGCCTGAAGGTTTTGTTGATCCGAAATATCCTAAAAAGGTATGCAAGTTAAAGAAGTCAATCTACGGATTGAAACAAGCATCTAGAATGTGGAATCATCGTTTTAATGAGGAGGCCAAGAAATTTGGCTTCATTAAAAATGGTGATGAAGCTTGTGTATACAAGAAAGCTAGTGGGAGCACAATCATGTTCCTTATACTATATGTGGATGATATATTGTTATTTGGAAATGATATTCCGGCAATGCAAGGTGTTAAAACTTGGCTAAGTAAATGCTTCTCCATTAAGGATCTTGGAGAAGCACAATACGTTTTGGGGATTGGGATCTACAGGGATAGATCCAAGAAACTGATAGGTTTGAATCAAAGTGCATACATTAAAAAGATCTTGAAAAGGTTCAAGATGGAGAACTCTAAGAAAGGGTTGGTACCTATTCAAAAGGGAACACTTCTCAGTTCATCTCAGTGCCCCACCACGAAAGATGAACATGAGAGAATGAAGAAAGTCCCATATGCGTCTGCCATTGGGTCAATCATGTATGCAATGATATGCACTAGACCGGATGTGTCATGCGCTCTTAGCCTGACAAGTAGATACCAGAATAACTCAGGAAACAGTCATTGGATTGCTGTCAAAAGTATATTGAAATACCTTAGAAGGACTAAGGATATGTTTCTAATATATGGGTCTGGTGAGGAGGAACTCGCTGTAAAAGGTTACGTGGACGCGAGTTTCCAAACTGATCGAGATGATTCTCGATCACAATCCGGTTATGTCTTCACGTTAAATGGAGGTGCGGTCTCTTGGAAGAGTTCAAAACAGGATGTTGTTGCATTATCCACTACAGAGTCGGAGTACATTGCCGCCTCATTGGCAGCTCAGGAAGCTGCATGGATGAATAAATTCATCGACGACTTAGGAGTAGTCCCTTCTATTCAGGACCCTCTTGAGATCTTTTGTGACAACGAGGGTGCGATTGCTCAAATCAAGGAACCTCGTGCTCACCAAAAGACCCATCACATTGAGAAGAGATTCAACTACGTAAGGGATGAAGTTGAAAAGGGAAAGATATGTATTCGCAAAGTTCACACAGATCTTAATATAGCGGATCCTCTCACGAAGCTCTTACATGGATCAAAACATGAAGGACATGTTTGTGCATTAGGGTTTCGATATTTTAGTGATTGGTCATGATCTATTTTAAGTATTGTAACGGAACGAAATTGTTCAAACTCATTAATATAATTATGGTATTAATTTATTTTGAGTTATGTTCCTATTTTGCATATTTTATCCATGAATAAGTAATTATTCTAAATTCCGTAGTCGATCACATTTGTAGGAGCAAATGTGAGGTTTAGACTATTATGAACTTGGATTGGTATACATTAACGGACTGAATGTGGGGCAAGGTTGCTACCAAGGTTCATAGATATTTGTGGGATACAAATATTGGAAGACCCGCCCTCAAGATTCACTAAATGGAGCCTTTGTGGTTGATCACATGTAATCTTGAGTAAAGGCAAATATCATTGTATCCTCTGACCTGAGATACATATTGGGTTCAGATATTTGCCAAGTATTGTGCCTTGATTCTTTCCTTCGCTATTCTGAAATATGGTAGTTCATAAGGAAGAGCTCAGTTATAATGCAAGGTATATATTTAGGACGTATGTAGTCAAGATGGAATTTGTCCCTCTTATTCTTTGAGAGTCAGATGTCTAAGGCCTAATAAAGTTAAATCTATAAGAGAGTGATCACTCTGTATCTCTTGAATTTAACATGACATCTAGGACGAAAGGATATAATGAAAAGATTCACCTACTCATATTCGAGATGGGAACTCGAAAAGGATGATGTTATTGAATGGCACAAAGTCATAACATATTGGGGGTGATGGACGGTCATTAGGTGGTATCCATCACTTGCATTAATTTCTTATGTTTCTCGTACAAGTGGGAGATTAAAGGTATTTCATATGCCCGAGAGACATATTAAATTAATGTGGCTAATGTGTTATGATCCAAGTCGGGTCATACCCAATAACAAGCTTACCAACACTTTATATGTATTTAATCTTAACGACTGGATCGTTAAATAAATACGCGACACTTGAACTTTAGAAAATCGGTTTTCTGAAATGTTATTACTTGAAATAAATTATTTGGATAATTTGTATTTAATTATTTATAGATTTAAATAATTATGTTGTGTTATATTTTATAAAATTAGTTTATAAAATAAGTGACTTAACAAATGCATACTTTATATAACAAGTTTTATAAAATTACATGGTATTTTATAACAAGTTTTACAAAATATAAACCTTGTTATATAATTAATATGTGCAGATTTTGGGGTCTCCAAGGAGACACCCCATGCCTTGTTTTGTCACTTTTAAGACAACACAACTCCTTAGGTACATGCTTATTAAGTTTACCAAGGTCTTGACTAAAGTAATACATGCAAATACATCAATATACTTGGAAAAAAAACTGAAAAAACTCTCCCATCAGCTGCTGTTTGGCCGTGGCTGTTTTGGGACCAAAAGAGGGTTCTAAGTTTGTTTTTACAAGTTCATTTTAAGGGTCAATCAAATCCTAACTAAAGGAAAAGGTGTTGGGGTTATTGCTTGGGGTATTATTTGCTTGGGCTTCAAGTTAGAGGCTTTATTCTTCATCATCTTGCTTACTTGATAACAACCCTCAACTAGCTTGAGGAGGTATACATCTTCTCTACTTTTTATTTGTAAGCATATGTTTCAAGACTTGATATTAACAAGGAATTTAACTAAATGGTTGAACATATAAACATATACTTTACATATTGCTTCCGCTTACTTTAACTACATTAAAATGGTTTAATGATCAAGTTAACTATATGAAAATGTTGTTTATCAAACTTGTTAAATTCCTTCATTAAGATCGTTAAATAGTCTTCATTTACAGAGACAGACGAATTATTAATACCATGAATGTATATCCATGTGTCGTTCTTTGTTGTATTGCTAATTTTTATCATCGGCAAAGAAAACATCTTACTACTTGAAGCTTTAATGTTTTTGGGAGTAAATTTATGAGATTTATTCTCCACACAACAAAAGTTTAATCCTCTTTGTTTTTTTGAAGATGACGGAATGATAAACGATATTGATTACCCCAGACTTGTGTTGGTAAGCCAGTTTGGCATATCTTTGCTCCCCCCGTAAAATGTGCTGAAGATCCCAAATTCATAATACATCTGCCATATAAAAATTAGATTAAATTTATATATATATATATATATATATATATATATATATATATATATATATATATATATATATATATATATATATATATATATATATATATATATATATATATATATATATAGGGTGAGGATCCATGGAGAACCAAGGGTAGGAGAGAACCCAAAGAAACACCTTCGATCTGCAGATTTTTCTTCAATCTGCATACAGATTGAAGTGAGAACCAGTGACTCACCTTTAAACTAACCTTCAATCTGCTTGCAGATTGAGTCAATCTGCTTGCAGATTGAGTCAATCTGCGTGCAGATTGAGTCAATCTGCTTGCAGATTGAGCTTATTTCATGTGCAGATTGATCGAACACATGGAATCAACATGCGACATTCAATCTGTTGCAGGTTAATCTTCAATCTGTAAGCAGATTGAACCCAATCGTCGTGCAGATTGTTCGTTTGAATATGAACATGAAAAATTGAGAACTCGATTCAATCACTTTCAGGCCTCGATTTCTTTATGAAACTTGTTGCAATGGAACTCATTAACACTCGTCTAACACCTCTTCAGTTTGAAGATCACTAAATCATTCCAATTTCAATTCTCACTTTTCAATCAAAAATCTTAGATCCGAAAATCCATCATTTAAATGATGTGTTTAATCAAAAAGGAGTGCTCAGAAGCTCAAATGATCATAGAGAAACTCGAATCTATGAACAATTTGATCCAAAAGTTACTGTAATGATCCAGAGAACTCGGTCTGTTGAATTTTTGTTTGACCGACGATGAACAAAATTTGCAAATCGTTGAATCTGATAGAAATCTTTGGAATTGTTGAGCATCGAGGCTTAGATTGAGGTTTAGGAATGAGAAATTGAAAAGAATCTATTGTAGTTGTAGTGACCTGAACTTTTCCATGTTTTTATATATTAAATGAAATTGATATTTACATGATTAAATGTTTCCAACATGTTAAGCAATCAAACTTGTTAAGACTTGATTAATTGAAATAGGTTTCATATAGACAATTGACCACCCAAGTTGACCGGCGATTCACGAACGTTAAAACTTTTAAAAACTATATGATGACATATATATATGGATATATATATATATAGTTAACATGATATTATGATAAATAAACATATCATTAAGTATATTAACAATGAACTACATATGTAAAAACAAGACTACTAACTTAATGATTTTGAAACGAGACATATATGGAACGATTATCGTTGTAACGACATTTAATGTATATATATCATATTAAGATATATTAATACATCATGATATCATGATAATGTAATAATTTAACATCTCATTTGATTTAATAAACAATAGGTTAACAACATTTAACAAGATCGTTAACCTAAAGGTTTCAAAACAACACTTACATGTAACGACTAACGATGACTTAACGACTCAGTTAAAATGTATATACATGTAGTGTTTTAATATGTATTCATACACTTTTGAAAGAATTCAATACACTTATCAAAATACTTCTACTTAACAAAAATGCTTACAATTACATCCTCGTTCAGTTTCATCAACAATTCTACTCGTATGCACCTGTATTCGTACTCGTACAATACACAGCTTTTAGATTTATGTACTATTGGTATATACACTCCAATGATCAGCTCTTAGCAGCCCATTTGAGTCACCTAACACATATGGGAACCCTTATTTGGAAACTAGCATGAAATATCTCATAAAATTACAAAAATATGAGTAATCATTCATGACTTATTTACATGTAAACAAAATTACACATCCTTTATATCTCTTCCATATACCAATGACCAAAAACACCTACAAACACTTTCATTCTTCAATTTTCTTCGTCTAATTAATCTCTCTCAAGTTCTATCTTCAAGTTCTAAGTGTTCTTCATAAATTCTACAAGTTCTAATTTCATAAAATCAAGAATACTTCCAAGTTTGCTAGCTTACTTCCAATCTTGTAGAGTGATCATCCAACCTCAAGAAATATTTATTATTTACAGTAAGATATCTTTCTAATACAAGGTAATACTCATATTCAAACTTTGATTCAATTTCTATAACTATAACAATCTTATTTCGAGTGGAAATCTTACTTGAACTTGTTTTCGTGTCATGATTCTGCTTCAAGAACTTTCAAGCCATCCAAGGATCCTTTGAAGCTAGATCCATTTTTTTTATTTCCAGTAGCTTTATCCAGAAAACTTGAGTTAGTAATGATGTTCATAACATCATTCGATTCATACATATAAAGCTATCTTATTCGAAGGTTTAAACTTGTAATCACTAGAACATAGTTTAGTTAATTCTAAACTTGTTCGCAAACAAAAGTTAATCCTTCTAACTTGACTTTTAAAATCAACTAAACACATGTTCTATATCTATATGATATGCTAACTTAATGATTTAAAACCTGGAAACACGAAGAACACTGTAAAACCGGACATACGCCGTCGTAGTAACACCGCGGGCTGTTTTGGGTTAGTTAATTAAAAACTATGATAAACTTTGATTTAAAAGTTGTTCTTATGGGAAAATGATTTTTCTTATGAACATGAAACTATATCCAAAAATCATGGTTAAACTCAAAGTGGAAGTATGTTTTCTAAAATGGTCATCTAGACGTCGTTCTTTCGACTGAAATGACTACCTTTACAAAAAAGACTTGTAACTTATATTTTTGACTATAAACCTATAATTTTTCTATTAAGATTCATAAAATAGAGTTTAATATGAAACCATAGCAATTTGATTCACTCAAAACGGATTTAAAATGAAGAAGTTATTGGTAAAACAAGATTGGATAATTTTTCTTGTTGTAGCAACGTGAAAATTGGTAACAAATCTATATTAATCATATTCTAGCTAACTTATATTGTATTATACATGTATTCTAATATATTATGTAATCTTGGGATACCATAGACACGTATGCAAATGTTTTGACATATCATATCGACCCATGTGTATATATTATTTGAAACAACCATAGACACTCTATATGCAGTAATGTGTGAGTTAGCTATACAGGGTTGAGGTTGATTCCAAAAATATATATACTTTGAGTTGTGATCTAGCCTGAGACGTGTATGCACTGGGTCGTGGATTGATTCAAGAAAATATATATCAATTTTTTTCTGTACATCTAACGTTGGACAACTAGTTGTAGGTTACTAACGAGGACAACTGACCTAATAAACTTAAAACATCAAAATGTATTAAAAGTATTGTAAATATATTTTGAATATACTTTGATATATATGTACATATTTGTTATAGGTTCGTGAATCGACCAGTGGCCAAGTCTTACTTCCCGATGAAATAAAAATCTGTGAAAGTGAGTTATAGTCCCACTTTTAAAATCTAATATTTTTAGGATGAGAATACATGGAGGTTTTATAAATGATTTACAAAATAGACACAAGTACGTGAAACTACATTCTATGGTTGAATTATCGAAATCGAATATGCCCCTTTTTATTAAGTCTGATAATCTAAGAATTAGGGAACAGACACCCTAATTGACGCGAATCCTAAAGATAGATCTATTGGGCCTAACAAACCCCATCCAAAGTACCGGATGCTTTAGTACTTCGAAATTTATATCATATCCGAAGGGTGTCCCGGAATGATGGGGATATTCTTATATATGTATCTTGTTAATGTCGGTTACCAGGTGTTCACCATATGAATGATTTTTATCTCTATGTATGGGATGTGTATTGAAATATGAAATCTTGTGGTCTATTGTTACGATTTGATATATATAGGTTAAACCTATAACTCACCAACATTTTTGTTAACGTTTAAAGCATGTTTATTCTCAGGTGAATACTAAGAGCTTCCGCTGTTGCATACTAAAATAAGGACAAGATTTGGAGTCCATGTTTGTATGATATTGAGTAAAAACTGCATTCAAGAAACATATGTCGATGTAATATATTTCTATTGTAAACCATTATGTAATGGTCGTGTGTAAATAGTATATTTTAGATTATCATTATTTGATAATCTACGTAATGTTTTTAAAACCTTTATTGATAATATAAAGGTTATGGTTGTTTTAAAAATGAATGCAGTCTTTGAAAAACGTCTCATATAGAGGTCAAAACCTCGCAACGAAATCAATTAATATGGAACGTTTATAATCAATATGAACGGGACATTTCAGTTGGTATCCGAGCGTTGGTCTTAGAGAACCAGAAAATTGCGTTAGTGTGTCTTACCGAGTTTGTTAGGATGCATTAGTGAGTCTGGACTTCGACCGTGTTTTTCTTCAAAAATGATTGCTTAACATGTTTTGTTGGAAACTATATATTATTAACATGTAAATATTATGTGATATATTAATCTCTTAACATGTTTGATATTGGGTGATAGATGTCTACCTCTAGCACAAATCTCATTGACTCACCTAATAATAACGAAAAGTCGAATATATATTGGCAAGATTCACAAGTTCCCGAAGAACCGGAAGAAGAGGAAACGGAACCGGAAGAAGAGGAACAAGAAGAAGAGGTTCCGGAGGGGGGACTAGTAGGAACCACAGAAAACCAGTCAAATAAAAGAAAATCCTCAACCAATGGCCCAAAGTTAATAATGGTCAATGGTGTTTCCGCTAAGGAAGCAAAATATTGGGAAAATTACCAATTTTCTAATGAATCGGATCCTAATGAGGATTCCGATGATGTTATAGAAATTACCCCGACCCAATTTAATGAGGCAAAAGAAAATAATAAAGGAAAAGGCATCAAAATAGAGAAATCTGATTCCGACCCCGATGAACTTTATATGTACCGTCAAAAATCGTGATAATAACCCGGGAACCTCTAAACCACCAGGTTTTTCTAAACCAATGTGAAAAATGACGACTCGTATTAGAGGAACATCATATATCCCTAGAAGATTAGGAAAAAGAAACAAGTCCGAAGAAGAAGAAACAGTGATTCAGATTAGAGGGGTGTGAGCATGTTGTGTAATAAATGTATTGTAGTGTGCTTGTACTTTTATGTTCTATGTAAAAATTGCTTGTATTGTTTGTTTTTACGAATCTAATCCTTGTCTCTTTTACAGTATAAAATCAAAATGGACGTTAAGGGTAGACAACCGAATATTTTAGAAGATCTACCAGAGGATATGATTGAGAAAATCTTGTCTAGAGTCGGTCAGAATTCATCAGTACATTTAGTTATGGCGAAATTAACTTGTCAAACATTTGAAAGACTTTCCAGAAATGCCTTAGTTTATAAAAGGCTTTCCTTTGATAGGTGGGGTATATCACATTGGGGAGACTTTAAGTTACACCGTGTTTTCTTTAAAGCATTAAATGCGGGGAACCCAAATGCAATTTTACGCTACGGGTTAAGAACCTATTTTGACTCAACATATCCCAACATAGGATTTCATGAATTAGAAAGAGCTTCTAACATACAACATAAAGAAGCATGTTATGCTTACGGGTTAGTGATGTTCACTTCTTACCAAAGTGAGAAAAAGAACATCGGATTGCAGCTTTTAAATAAAACTTTCCCACAAGTGACGGATTCAGTAGTTGGGGTGAGAAACAAGGTTTTTAGATTATTACGGGGCTGTTGGAAATTACGAAACCCTCATCCTTTTGACGACATTACAACATGCTGCCTAGCTAATGGTCATAACGGTTATTTTCCACAAGACCAAGGATGGGAAGTCATCTTAGTAAAACCAGAATGCATGACTTGTTTCTGAACTTATGAATTACGTGTCTTTATTTCCTTTGCTGAACAACTTGCGTATTAACTAGATTTATCTTCAAAACTGTCATGTATCATAGTGTACTATATTTCATGTTATATGTAATATATGCGAAGTTCTAAGTTTGAAGAATATTTGTATGTGATATATTATTATAATTAGTTTTTCATATGGAATTGTAGTAGTTGAATTGTATATTAGCTACTAAGTATGAACTTAACGGGTAGGTAGTACCCGAATTTAAAATTATAAAACGCTAATATGAAGAAAAAGCTTTTATAAATGAGTTCATATTATGCTACGAGATACTATTGACTACTCTTAATATTCTGTATGATTAAATTGTTTCATTAGACTATTTTAAAGGAAATGGCACCGACTACTCGACACACCTTGAATATGAGCGAAGAGGAATTTTGTGCCTTTCTTGCTTCAAACATAGCCGCAGTACAGGCCGCGCTACATACCAACAATAACTCTGAATCTAGCAATGCAGCTAACGGCACAAGAAATCGTGTAGAATGCTCCTACAAAGAATTCACTGCCTGCAAACCTTTAGAATTTGATGGAACCGAAGGACCAATTGGATTGAAACAGTGGACCGAGAAAGTCGAATCGGTGTTTGCCATAAGTAAGTGTACTGAAGGAGACAAAGTGAAGTACGCTATGCATACCTTCACAGGTATTGCGTTAACATGGTGGAATACCTATCTAGAGCAAGTGGGACAAGATGCTGCTTACGCGCTACCGTGGTCAGCATTCAAGCACTTGATGAACAAGAAGTACCGTCCCAGAACCGAGGTCAATAAGCTCAAGTCAGAACTTAGAGGGTTACGAACACAGGGATTCGATATTACTTCGTATGAAAGACGATTCACAGAATTGTGCCTATTGTGTCCGAGAGCATTCGAAGATAAGGAAGAGAAGATCGACGCGTTTGTGAAAGGGTTACCGGAGAGAATCCAAGAAGATATAAGTTCACACGAGCCTGCCTCCATACAAAAGGCATGTAGAATGGCTCACAAACTAGTGAACCAGATTGAGGGAATAATTAAAGAACAGGCGGCAGAAGAGGCCAATGTGAAGTTAGTCAAAAGAAAGTGGGAGGAAAACGGTGATAAGAGTCACCAAAACAACAACAACTATCCCAACAATCGCAACATTAATCGCAACTACAACAAACAGCACAACAACAACAACAACAACAACAACTACAACAATCATCCCAACAACAATAACAACCGCAACAACAACAACAATTAGAAGCAGCTATGCCAAAGGTGTGAAAAGTATCACTCGGGGTTTTGCACCAAATTTTGCAACAAGTGTAAAAGAAATGGTCATAGCGCGGCGAAGTGTGAGGTCTATGGACCAGGGGTTAACAGAACGAAAGGAACAAATGGTGTTGGAACGAGTAATGGCGGAGCAAGTAGTGTCGGAGCAAGTTATGCCAATGTAGTTTGTTATAAATGTGGAAAATCGGGCCACATTATTAGAAATTGCCCGAACCAGGAGAACACGAATGGACAAGGCCGCGGAAGAGTTTTCAATATTAATGCGGCAGAGGCACAGGAAGACCCGGAGCTTGTTACGGGTACGTTTCTTATTGACAATAAATCTGCTTACGTTTTATTTGATTCGGGTGCGGATAGAAGCTATATGAGTAGAGATTTTTGTGCTAAATTAAGTTATTCATTGACGCCGTTGGATAGTAAATTTTTACTCGAATTAGCAAACGGTAAATTAATTTCAGCAGATTATATATGCCGGAATCGAGAAATTAAACTGGCTAGTGAAATATTTAAGATTGATTTGATACCAGTAGAGTTAGGGAGTTTTGATATAATAGTTGGCATGGACTGGCTGAAGGAGATGAAAGCAGAGATCGTATGTTACAAAAATGCAATTCGCATTGTACGAGAAGAAGGAGAACCCTTAATGGTGTACGGAGAAAAGGGCAACTACATCTTATTAGTAATTTGAAGGCACAAAAACTAATAAGAAAAGGTTGCTATGCTGTTCTAGCACACGTCGAGAATGTACAAACTGAAGAAAAGAGCATCAATGATGTTCCCGTCGCAAAAGAATTTCTCGATGTATTTTTGAAAGAATTACCGGGACTACCTCCACATCGATCTGTTGAATTTCAAATAGATCTTGTACCAGGAGCTGCACCAATAGCTCGTGCTCCTTACAGACTCGCACCCAGCGAGATGAAAGAACTGCAAGAACTATTAGAACGTGGTTTCATTCGACCAAGCACATCACCATGGGGAGCTCCTGTTTTGTTTGTCAAAAAGAAGGATGGTACATTTAGGTTGTGTATTGACTACAGAGAGTTGAATAAACTTACCATCAAAAACCGTTATCCACTACCGAGAATCGACGACTTATTTGATCAACTACAAGGCTCGTCTATTTATTCGAAGATCAATTTACGTTCTGGATATCATCAAATGCGAGTAAAGGAGGATGATATTCCAAAAACTGCTTTTAGGACGCGTTATGGTCATTATGAGTTTATAGTTATGCCATTTGGATTGACTAACGCACCAGCTGTGTTCATGGACCTTATGAACCAAGTGTGTGGGCCATATCTTGACAAGTTTGTCATTGTTTTCATCGATAACATATTTATTTACTCAAAGAATGATCAAGAGCACGAAGAACATTTGAGAAAAGTGCTAGAAGTATTGAGGAAAGAAAAACTGTACGCTAAGTTTTCAAAGTGTGCATTTTGGTTGGAAGAAGTTCAATTCCTCGGTCACATAGTGAACAAAGAGAGTATCCAGGTGGACCCGGCAAAGATCGAAACCGTTGAAAAGTGGGAAACCCCAAAAACTCCGAAGCATATACGTCAATTTTTAGGATTGGCTGGTTACTACAGAAGATTCATCCAAGATTTCTCCAAAATAGCAAAACCCTTGACTGCATTAACGCATAAAGGGAAGAAATTTGAATGGAAGTATGAACAAGAGAAGGCGTTTCAATTATTGAAGAAAAAGCTAACTACGGCACCTATATTGTCATTGCCTGAAGGGAATGATGATTTTGTGATTTATTGTGACGCATCAAAGCAAGGTCTCGGTTGTGTATTAATGCAACGGACGAAGGTGATTGCTTATGCATCTAGACAATTGAAGATTCACGAGAAAATTATACGACGCATGATTTGGAATTAGGCGCGGTTATTTTTGCATTAAAGACTTGGAGGCACTACTTATATGGGGTCAAAAGTATTATATATACCGACCACAAAATTCTTCAACACATATTTAATCAGAAACAACTGAATATGAGGCAGCGTAGGTGGATTGAATTGTTGAATGATTACAACTTTGAGATTCGTTACCACCCGGGGAAGGAAAATGTGGTAGCCGACGCCTTGAGCCGAAAGGACAGAGAACCCATTCGAGTAAAATCTATGAATATAATGATTCACACTAACCTTACTACTCAAATAAAGGAGGCGCAACAAGGAGTTTTAAAAGAGGGAAATTTAAAGGATGAAATACCCAAAGGATCGGAGAAGCATCTTAATATTCGGGAAGACGGAACCCAGTATAGGGCTGAAAGAATTTGGGTACCAAAATTGGAGATATGAGAGAAATGGTACTTAGAGAAGCTCATAAAACCAGATACTCAATACATCCTGGAACGGAGAAGCTGTACAAGGATCTTAAGAAACATTTTTGGTAGTCAGGTATGAAAGCCGATATTGCTAAATATGTAGGAGAATGTTTGACGTGTTCTAAGGTCAAAGCTGAATATCATAAACCATCAGGTCTACTACAACAACCTGAAATCCCGGAATGGAAATGGGAAAACATTACCATGGATTTCATTACTAAATTGCCAAGGACTGCAAGTGGTTATGATACTATTTGGATAATAGTTGATCGTCTCACGAAGTCAGCACACTTTCTGCCAATAAGAGAAGATGACAAGATGGAGAAGTTAGCACGACTGTATTTAAAGGAAGTCGTCTCCAGACATGGAATACCAATCTCTATTATCTCTGATAGGGATGGCAGATTTATTTCAAGATTCTGGCAGACATTACAGCAAGCATTAGGAACTCGTCTAGACATGAGTACTGCCTATCATCCACAAACTGATGGGCAGAGCGAAAGGACGATACAAACGCTTGAAGACATGCTACGAGCATGTGTTATTGATTTCGGAAACAGTTGGGATCGACATCTACCGTTAGCAGAATTTTCCTACAACAACAGCTATCATTCAAGCATTGAGATGGCGCCGTTTGAAGCACTTTATGGTAGAAAGTGCAGGTCTCCAATTTGTTGGAGTGAAGTGGGGGATAGATAGATTACGGGTCCGGAGATAATACAAGAAACTACCGAGAAGATCATCCAAATTCAACAACGGTTGAAAACCGCCCAAAGTCGACAAAAGAGCTACGCCGACATTAAAAGAAAAGACATAGAATTTGAAATTTTGAGAAATGGTCATGCTTAAGATTGCACCTTGGAAAGGTGTTTTTCGATTTGGTAAACGGGGGAAATTAAATCCAAGGTATATTGGACCATTCAAGATTATTGATCGTGTCGGACCAGTAGCTTACCGATTTGAGTTACCTCAACAACTTGCGAATGTACATAACACTTTTCACGTCTCGAATTTGTAGAAATGTTTTGCTAAAGAAGATCTCACTATTCCGTTGGACGAAATTCAAATCAATGAAAAACTTCAATTCATTGAAGAACCCGTCAAAATAATGGATCGAGAGGTTAAGAGACTTAAACAAAACAAGATACCGATTGTTAAGGTTCGATGGAATGCTCGTAGAGGACCCAAGATCACCTGGGAGCGTGAAGATCAGATGAAGATGAAATATCCGCATCTATTTCCAGAAGATTCGTCAACACTTTCAATAACTTAAAATTTCGGGACGAAATTTATTAACGGGTAGGTACTGTAGTGACCAGAACTTTTCCATGTTTTTATATATTAAATGAAATTGATATTTACATGATTAAATGTTTCCAACATGTTAAGCAATCAAACTTTTTAAGACTTGATTAATTGAAATAGGTTTCATATAGACAATTGACCACCCAAGTTGATCGGCGATTCACGAACGTTAAAACTTGTAAAAACTATATGATGACATATATATATATATATATATATATATATATATATATATATATATATATATATATATATATATATATATATATATATATATATATATATATATATATATATATATATATATATATATATATATATATATATATAGTTAATATGATATTATGATAAGTAAACATATCATTAAGTATATTAACAATGAACTACATATGTAAAAACAAGACTACTAACTTAATGATTTTGAAACGAGACATATATGTAACGATTATCGTTGTAAGGACATTTAATGTATATATATCATATTAAGATATATTAATACATCATGATATCATGATAATGTAATAATTTAACATCTCATTTGATTTAATAAACAATGGGTTAACAACATTTAACAAGATCGTTAACCTAAAGGTTTCAAAACAACACTTACATGTAACGACTAACGATGACTTAACGACTCAGTTAAAATGTATATACATGTAGTGTTTTAATATGTATTCATACACTTTTGAAAGAATTCAATACACTTATCAAAATACTTCTACTTAACAAAAATGCTTACAATTACATTCTCGTTCAGTTTCATCAATAATTCTACTCGTATGCACCCGTATTCGTACTCGTACAATACACAGCTTTTAGATTTATGTACTATTGGTATATACACTCCAATGATCAGCTCTTAGCAGCCCATTTGAGTCACCTAACACATATGGGAACCCTTATTTGGAAACTAGCATGAAATATCTCATAAAATTACAAAAATATGAGTAATCATTCATGACTTATTTACATGTAAACAAAATTACACATCCTTTATATCTCTTCCATATACCAACGACCAAAAACACCTACAAACACTTTCATTCTTCAATTTTCTTCGTCTAATTAATCTCTCTCAAGTTCTATCTTCAAGTTCTAAGTGTTCTTCATAAATTCTACAAGTTCTAGTTTCATAAAATCAAGAATACTTCCAAGTTTGCTAGCTTACTTCCAATCTTGTAGAGTGATCATCCAACCTCAAGAAATATTTATTATTTACAGTAAGATATCTTTCTAATACAAGGTAATACTCATATTCAAACTTTGATTCAATTTCTATAACTATAACAATCTTATTTCGAGTGGAAATCTTACTTGAACTTGTTTTCGTGTCATGATTCTGCTTCAAGAACTTTCAAGCCATCCAAGGATCCTTTGAAGCTAGATCTATTTTTCTCATTTCCAGTAGCTTTATCTAGAAAAATTTAGGTAGTAATGATGTTCATAACATCATTCGATTCATACATATAAAGCTATCTTATTCGAAGGTTTAAACTTGTAATCACTAGAACATAGTTTAGTTAATTCTAAACTTGTTCGCAAACAAAAGTTAATCCTTCTAACTTGACTTTTAAAATCAACTAAACACATGTTCTATATCTATATGATATGCTAACTTAATGATTTAAAACCTGGGAACACGAAGAACACTGTAAATCGGACATACGCCGTCGTAGTAACACGCGGACTGTTTTGGGTTAGTTAATTAAAAACTATGATAAACTTTGATTTAAAAGTTATTCTTCTGAGAAAATGATTTTTCTTATGAACATGAAACTATATCCAAAAATCATGGTTAAACTCAAAGTGGAAGTATGTTTTCTAAAATGGTCATCTAGACGTCGTTCTTTCGACTGAAATGACTACCTTTATAAAAACGACTTGTAACTTATATTTCTGACAATAAATCTATACTTTTTCTGTTTAGATTCATAAAATAGAGTTCAATATGAAACCATAACAATTTGATTCACTCAAAACGGATTTAAAATGAAGAAGTTATGGGTAAAACAAGATTGGATAATTTTTCTTGTTGTAGCAACGTGAAAATTGGTAACAAATCTATATTAATCATATCCTAGATAACTTATATTGTATTATACATATATTCTAATATATTATGTAATCTTGGGATACTATAGACACGTATGCAACATATCGACCCATGTGTATATATTATTTGGAACAACCATAGACACTCTATGTGCAGTAATGTGGGAGTTAGCTATACAGGGTTGAGGTTGATTCCAAAAATATATATACTTTGAGTTGTGATCTAGCCTGAGACGTGTATACACTGGGTCGTGGATTGATTCAAGATAATATATATCAATTTTTTTCTGTACATCTAACGTTGGACAACTAGTTGTAGGTTACTAACAAGGACAGCTGACTTAATAAACTTAAACCATCAAAATGTATTAAAAGTGTTGTAAATATATTTTGAATATACTTTGATATATATGTACATATTTGTTATAGGTTCGTGAATCGACCAGTGGCCAAGTCTTACTTCCCGACGAAATAAAAATCTGTGAAAGTGAGTTATAGTCCCACTTTTAAAATCTAATATTTTTGGAATGAGAATAAATGCAGGTTTTATAAATGATTTACAAAATAGATACAAGTACGTGAAACTACATTCTATGGTTGAATTATCGAAATCGAATATGCCCCTTTTTATTAAGTCTTGTAATCTAAGAATTAGGGAACAGACACCCTAATTGACGCGAATCCTAAAGATAGATCTATTGGGCCTAACAAACCCCATCCAAAGTACCGGATGCTTTAGTACTTCGAAATTTATATCATATCCGAAGGGTGTCCCGGAATGATGGGGATATTCTTATATATGCATCTTGTTAATATCGGTTACCAGTTGTTCACCATATGAATGATTTTTATCTCTATGTATGGGATGTGTATTGAAATATGAAATCTTGTGGTCTATTGTTACGATTTGATATATATAGGTTAAACCTATAACTCACCAACATTTTTGTTGACGTTTAAAGCATGTTTATTCTCAGGTGAATACTAAGAGCTTCCGCTGTTGCATACTAAAATAAGGACAAGATTTGGAGTCCATATTTGTATGATATTGTGTAAAAACTGCATTCAAGAAACATATGTCGATGTAATATATTTCTATTGTAAACCATTATGTAATGGTCGTGTGTAAACAATATATTTTAGATTATCATTATTTGATAATCTACGTAATGTTTTTAAAACCTTTATTGATAAAATAAAGGTTATGGTTGTTTTAAAAATGAATGCAGTCTTTGAAAAACATCTCATATAGAGGTCAAAACCTCGCAACGAAATCAATTAATATGGAACGTTTATAATCAATATGAACGGGACATTTCAGTTGGTATCCGAGCGTTGGTCTTAGAGAACCAGAAAATTGCATTAGTGTGTCTTACCGAGTTTGTTAGGATGCATTAGTGAGTCTGGACTTCGACCGTGTTTTTCTTCAAAAACGATTGCTTAACATTTTTTATTGGAAACTATATATTATTAACATGTAAATATTATGTGATATATTAATCTCTTAACATGTTTGATATTGTGTGATAGATGTCTACCTCTAGCACAAATTCCATTGACTCACCTAATAATAACGAAGAGTCGAATATATATTGGCAAGATTCACAAGTTCCCGAAGAACCGGAAGAAGAGGAAATGGAACCGGAAGAAGAGGAACCAGAAGAAGAGGTTCCGGAGGGGGGAATTTCCTCAACCACAGAAAACTGGTCAAATAAAAGAAAATCCTCAACCAATGGCCCAAAGTTAATAATGGTCAATGGTGTTTCCGCTAAGGAAGCAAAATATTGGGAAAATTACAAATTTTTCGATTAATCGGATCCTAATGAGGATTTCGATGATGTTATAGAAATTACCCCGACCCAATTTAATGAGGCAAAAGAAAATAATAAGGGAAAAGGCATCAAAATAGAGAAATCTGATTCCGAGCCGATGAACTTTATATGTACCGTCAACACCCGTATTTTCAATATCGTGACAATAACCCGAGAACCTCTAAACCACCAAGTTTTTCTAAACCAATGTGGAAAATGACGACTCGTATTAGAGGAACATCATATATCCCTAGAAGATTAGGAAAAAGAACCAAGTCCGAAGAAGAAGAAACCAGTGATTCAGATTAGAGGGGTGTGAGCATGTTGTGTAATAAATGTATTGTAGTGTGCTTGTACTTTTATGTTCTATGTAAAAATTGCTTGTATTGTTTGTTTTTACGAATCTAATCCTTGTCTATTTTACAGTATAAAATCAAAATGGACGTTAAGGGTAGACAACCGAATATTTTAGAAGATCTATCAGAGGATATGATTGAGGAAATCTTGTCTAGAGTCGGTCAGAATTCATCCGCACATTTAGTTATGGCGAAATTAACTTGTCAAACATTTGAAAGACTTTCCAGAAATGCCTTAGTTTATAATAGGCTTTCCTTTGATAGGTGGGGTATATCACATTGGGGAGACTTTAAGTTACGCCGTGTTTTCTTTAAAGCGTTAAATGCGGGGAACCCAAATGCAATTTTACGCTACGGGTTAAGAACCTATTTTGACTCAACATTTTGTTTTTTTAAAGATGCAGATTGAAATACAATAGGGATGTAAGTGAAATAAATGGTGCTATGGGTTCTCTCCCTAGTCAAGTTCTCTCAGGATCCTTTATATATGTATATATATATATATATATATATATATATATATATATATATATATATATATATATATACATACATATATATATATATATATACACTAGGTTTTTGAGCACGTGCGTTGCACGGGTGTGTTAAAAACCGTGCAAAAACATATAATTTGCAGTTTATATTGGTATGTAAATAGTGATATTAAAAAAATAGAAAAAGTATAATAATTATTTAATGGCTTGTTGTGTTTTTTAAAAATTATTTTAAGTTTAAGATTCCGTGTTGTTGACAAATTTTAAAAGCTATGTTAGTAACTTAACGTCTACAATTTTTTTTCTCACAATTAATATTGTTTTAATTATTCATACGAGTGTAAGAGCCCATAGTGTTGGTTTCAGAGCCCGTACATTGGACATGGGTAATATATTTTACAATTATTATGTACAATTATTTTTTGAATAAAAATATAACTCGCGAGTTTAATTTTAAAAAGGTTGTTAGTCATTTCAGCAATATAAGGTACTCGGGGGAGTCGTCATGTATAATTAATATTATAATAGTTATATTTGTATGTTCATAAATATTTTAAGGACTTAAACTGTTAATTCAAATTACTTCCATATTTATTCTAAAAAGAAATGCTCCGTTGGTAATGCATCGAAGCTCCATGTCGAATACAATTCATTGCGTTTAGTTCGTAAAATTATTTCGAGTTGAATGGTGATGGCGGTGGAACCTAACTCGCGGCGAACAGAAAAATAAACCCGTTCAAAAATTTTGTTGTATTTTGTTTAATAAGTTTATATTAAAGTTGATTTAAATATAGAATATATATTTTACATCATCGACTGTAAAGTCGATACATGTACTCATGTTATTGCAATGATTATACATAATATTATATTATATATTAGGGGTGTGTAAAAAGCCGTGCAAAAATTGTAACATATTATATCATTCAATATGTAAATAACGAAAGTAAATAAAACGTTAGAGCCCGTGCGTTGCACGAGTGGGCAACATAATCTTACAAAATTAATTGAGTTTTACAAATAGTTATTCTTTTAAGTTTAAGAACCCATGATGTTGACAAATTTTAAAAAGTGCCTAACAATTATTAAAGTCTAAAAATTTAATTTTGCACCGGCAAATCATGTTAAAAACCGTTTGAGACAAAATTTACATTCATATACTAACCAATTAAATAATTTTAAAACTATATAATCAAAAATTATCAATTGGAACAGCCCAAATCAATATAATTTTGGATCAATCCCAATCACACGCATATGAGTTCAAAAAATTTACCATTTTTTAACAAAAGCTAATCTTCTATCCAAATGTAGTACTCCGTATTACTGTATCATGTTTCATAATTCCAATATCAAAATATAGTAACTGATATATGTTATAAAATAAAAATATATCAATTTTATTCATTTTATCCAAATGTTTTTGTTGCTCCGTGAATTATGTGTAGCAATATATATATATATATATACGGAGTATATTTTAAGCCTTCAGCTTTTTTAATTTGTAACTAATTTAATAATAATATATATAATATAATATAGATATAATATATAGATACAAACATCCCAAAATAACTTTCAACTACAATTCACAAAAGTTTTTTGGTTTATATATATATATATATATATATATATATATATATATATATATATATATATATATAGGTAGGATTAAGAGGGAAGTAACCAATCGGGGGGAAGCAAAAAAAAATTTTTTCTTCATTTTTTGAAAAAACATTGTTCACGAACATTATAGATGAGATGAAAATATGAACATTTAGTAGAGACACTTTGTAATAAATGTTTTTATTTTGGCGGGAAAACGCTCGAAGAAGTAATATATAACAATTATCGTGTTTTTCGAACGTATTTTGAGGTTTTAGCTATTGGGGTTTAAATATTAGGGTTTAGATATTAGGGTTTATAGGGTTTAGATATTAGGGTTTAGAAATTTAGGGTTTAGGGTTTAGATTTAGGGTTTAGATTTAGGATTTAGATTGAGTTTTTAACACGAACGGTTTAGAGTTTAGGGTTTAGGGTTTGGTGTTTTGGGCTTATGGAATAAACCCAAAACACCAAACCCTAAACCCTAAACCCTAAACTCTAAATCGGGCTAAATTTTACTTCACAAAACATGGAAAAAAAACTTTCATATTCTTCATGAACAATATTATCTTGAATGTTAATTTTGTCGATCGTTTTCCCGCCTAAATAATAACATTCATCACGAAATGTCTCTTCTAAATGTTCATATTTTCGTGTGATCTTGATGCCGGAAAAAAAAATTTCAAATAAAACGAAAAAAAAAAATTTGCTTCCCCCAGCTTCCCCCGATTGGTTACTTCCCCATTGATCATGCCCATATATATATATATATATATATATATATATATATATATATATATATATATATATATATATATATATATATATATATATATATATATATATATATATATATAGGGGTAGAATCAATGGGGAAGTAATCAATCGGGGGAAGTCAGAAACAGTGACATCAAAATATTAGGTAAAAAGGTAGATAAAGTTCTTTTTGTTATAATATGAACGTACAAAAGGTCATATGGAGATATGGATGATAAATTTTATAGTCGACTTTGTATAGCTTGTATAGTAATATTTTACACTATAAATAGGCATGTATGGTAGCCATTTAATTGCGTACCATTTCTCTTGAAATATCAATATCAATACTTCTTCTCTCTTTGTTTTTATATATTGTTACACATTTAAGTAGTTAATAAACTCCTAAATTATAACACGTTATCAGCACGAAGAGCTCGTATAATCATGGTGATTCTTCTAGTTGCTCAACCACCACTTCCACCTCTCAAGATTTCTGCCGGCCACCGTCCGCCGCTGAAACCGTCGGAAGATCCTGAAACCTCCGATGTGTCTTCTCATCAAGAAGTTATCAGCTTGAATTCTTCCATCACTAAGTTATACTCATCAGGTATTCCAAAAATTGTTGACGTTATTTAAATTAAATTACTTTGAATTAATTAATTAACAAGAAAACCAAGACTTTACAACGATCATAAAATGAACCTGTTTTGAGAGGGATAGTTAAAAAAAAAAAACAGAAATATTAAGATTACTTACACACATACATGAAAATGATATTGTTTCTTCTTCTTTAAATTTTTCTGTGAAACCACCGAACCCTCACCACTGCAACCACCTTCTGTTTCCCTTTCTCTCTCTCTCTCTCATATTCTCTCTCTCACTCCTATTTCACAAGTAAACCATCACGAACCCACCATTTTTTTTTTTTGCTATTACTTTTGTTGCGATCACTGCTACTGCTATCATACTGCTGTATACTTCTACTATTTCTGTTCAGCGAAAAAAAAAGGAAAAAAAAAAGGAAAACAAGAAAGAATGAAGTAATGAAATTGATTGTGTGGAGTTGCTTTACGAATAGAAGAAGAGGAGTGGGAGGTTATTATAATTCACACAAGCATCTATTCACCACCGCCAAATCTGTATATAATATTTTATAATGTATAATAATAATAATAAATAATTCAAAATCACAAGTATTTTTAGTCCAACTTATCATGGCCGAAATAGATCTGGCCTGAAGAGATCAAGCCCATCATTGCTCTTTCTCAAAAAAAATAAAAAAAAAAATTTAAAAAATTGAATACTGTTTGTGGGCAACATAGCGGTAGCATACAAATTTTGACATGACATTACCCACAAGTAATCCGGACCCATCTTACTAATCTCAAATTTTGATTTTGCTAAATAAAGGCGATATCTATCTTTAAAGATAAGAACTACCCCACCACTAAAAAATTTATGACTTTTATAGCCATTATCTATATATTCCTCTAAATTATGATCACCTAAGTTCTTGTTTATGTCCAAAACCACTACTACGTGTCTACCCTTTACTTGCTAATTTTGACAAACTTTATACCCACTAATATTCTGGACCTAACAATAAATGACCTCTTTTAAGAAAATTTACAAGGAAACAAAAAATGGAATTGCATTGGATTCTCAATCCCATGCCCACCATCTAAGTAATATTTGATTGGTTATTCCTTGCTTGATGCTACTTTTTAACCACCCCACTTATATAAAGAATCCAAACTCCGTTTTCTTTTGACCGAACATTTGTAAAGTGATAACCCACTTCTACAATTTGTTAATTTAATATGTGGCAACTTGTTAATCAAAGAAAAGCACTTACAGTCACTTTGACTGTTTTGTGCATGGATACCATGTAATTATATTAGCCATTCTTTTCCTCAAAAACAATTACACAACCGAGTTCTATGTTACGATGTTGGGCCGTGATTAAATTTTGCTTTTGGATCCTCTTCTTCTTCGTGGTAGGCCAAGGAAAACCCACCCAAAATATCAATACTACGTACAAAAGAAGAGCTAATCATGGCCGACCAAAGGAATTATGAAAGTGACGTATTGTTTGTTGTAATTAGATAAAACTCATAATTAGGGACGAACCCACCGGTTACTTCACGTTCCATTTTATGTCAAGGGTGATGATATTTTAATGCTAGTCATAACCCCACCCACTTGTTAAAAAAAATGATCAAGATATGGGACGGTAAAGGATTAATAGGGATGAGGTTATGATTAAAGATATTGATAATGCGTTACAAAATCCCACCTTCAGTAGTCCTCTCGATTAATTCCTTTTCTTAAATCAGTTCATAGGCCGAGTGTTTTTTTATTTTATGTTGGGCAGACAGGATCCAACCTGCTGTTGGGCCAAGATCTCACTAATATTATCTTCTTTCTGTTAAGGTCGATAGGTAGCTGAGACATACTTCCAAATTTATAGTTTTAAAACGCGAACTGTTAATAATAAGGAATAGGGAGGCTGTGATTGATGTAGTTGATGATATAATTAAATGATGATGAATTAGGTTGTTGATGACCGGGAGTGATTCATGATTTTGATTAGGATTCGTGATCTTGATTATGAATTATAATTATGATTATGATCACAGGAAATGATAATGAATCTTGTGAATAACCTTGATTAAATAGACACTGGGCTAAATTAAAACTTAAATCATCTGATTTTTCTAAGATGCCTAGCCTGTTATGTGTCACTCCTAAATAAATAATTTTAGACCATAACACATATATGTTTATTAAGTGTTATCTTTTATGTACTTCAGATTGTAACTTGTTTGCAGGTAATATAATTTGATTATCTTGCTGAAATATAACTCATTATTTGCTTATCTTATTTGAAGTTTTAGTATGAATCATGGTGGAATGCAACATCAATTAAATGGTAAAGACCTATGTATTGCAGATAGTGTTAACATACACACTATGATCAAATCTAAGAAATATTTCATTGATTTAAATCAAATGAAGGAATTATAAATATTATATCAGTTCTTGCAAACTTGATATAAGGAATGGAATCATATTACCAAATGGTACGAATTTTCTGATAAACAATTCTTTGTTTTCTCTCCTAAATCAAAGTAAAATTTGTTAAATTTCTCTGATATATATATCATAATGGATATGATTATCAGTAAATGATAACCGGAAATGAGAAATACATATAATGAAAAAGCACATATGGTGATTAATGAAAAAGCACATATGGTGATTAATGAAAAGCACATATGGTGATTAATGAAAAATCATGTGGACCATTTTGATATTTCATGGTTCTAATAGACGCATCTAGCGGATGGTCTCATGTTTGTGTGTTATCAAGTCGAAATGTGGCATGTGCCTATAGGGATTGTTGTTGAACATCTTGTTGCTCATGTGCATACAAAAATTGGTTTAGCTGAATCATTAATTAAATGATTGCAACTAATAGCTAGACCATTGATAATGAGTACACAACTCTCAGAATTTATATGGGGACATGCAAATTTGCATGCTGCGACATTATTTCATATTAGACAAAATGCAAGTCATAAAATATTCTCCCCTACAACTTGATTTTGGCCGAGAGCCAAATATTTTCCATTAGAACATTTGTTTGTATAATATATGTTCTAGTTGCACAACCACAACGCACTAAAATGGGTCCTCAAATGAGGATGGGGATATATATATTGAATATGAAACATCTTCAATTATAAGATATATTGAACCCATGACGGGTGATGTTTTTACAGCACGTTTTGCTGATTGTCATTTTAAAAATTATTCCCTATATTAGAGGGAGAAATGAAAAATAAAGAAAAAGATGCTTCATGATGTGAGCATCAATTAAGGTATATAGATCTCGCACAAAAGAATGCGAAACGAAAGTTAAAAATAATGCATATGCAAGAACTTGCAAATTAATTACTTTATGCATTTAAAGATACAAAAAGAGTGACTAAATAATATATAATAGCAGGAAATGCACCAGCTCGAATTGAAATTCCAAAAGCTGGCAATAATGTCACTCATGAGTATTTGCCACGTCTGAAACGTGAAAGACCAATTGGTTCCAAAGATAAAAATCCTCGAAAAGGAAAATCAGCTGATAATGAGGTAAAAGAAAGTGTTCAAGAAGAACCATAAATCAATATTCCTTCTGCAGAGGATATTGATAAATGTAAATACATAAATTGCGATAAATTATGCAATATTATGGAACCGAAATGAAATGAAAAATCTTGATAAGATATTTTCATATAATATTACAATGACATCATGAATAAAGATGATGATCTAGAACCAAAATCTATCATTGAATATCAAAATAGACATGATTGAGCTCAATGGAAAGGAGCAATACGAGCTGAATTAGAATCGCTAAATAAAAGAAAAGTTTTCGGATCAATCGTTATCACTTTTAAAGATGTGAAACGTATGAGATACAAATGAATTTTTATCCGAAAAAGAAATGTGCAAATTAAGTTACAGGGCAAAACTAGACTTGTAACTCAAGATTTCTCACAAAGACCGGAAATGAATTATGAGGAAAATTTAATCTCCTGTAATGGATACAATTACTTATTAGATACTTAATCAACCTTGTAGTTACTTAAATGCATCTCATGGATGTTGTAACTACTTATCTGTATGGATCACTTGATAGTGACATACATGAATATACCTAAAGGGTTTAAGGTATCATAAGCATCTAATGCAAAATCCAAGGGAATGTATTCTATTAAATCACAAAGATTTTTATATGGGTCTATACAATCGGGACGTATGTGGTATAACTGATTAAGTGATTACTTGATAAGAAAAGTGTATACATATAAACTTATTTGCACATGTGTTTTTATTATGAAAAACAATGATCGGATATATATCGTAGTTATTTATGTCAATGTTCTTAACATCATATGAACAAATAAAAAGATCTATGAAATCATTCAACTTCTAAAGAATTATTTTGAAATGAAAGATCTTGAAAAAATCAAGTATTACCTTGGATTGCAAATTGAGCATATGCCTAATGGTTTACTTGTACATCAAACAACTTATACCGAAAAGATTTTAAAACATTTTTTTTTTAAGACAAACTCATTGTTGTTAGATCACTCAATATTGACACTGATCTATTTCATCCCTGCGAAGATCATGAAAATCTTAACAGATCGGAAGTTCCATATTTTAGTGCAATTGAGGTTCTTATGTATCTTATAAATTGTACAAGACCTGACATTTACCTTGCAGTTAATTTGTTGGCAAGATTCAGCTCAACTTATACCAAATGACAATGGAACGGGATCAAACACATATTTTGATACCCTTGATGAACTGCCGATTTAAAATTATTTTATTCTAACGCTTCAAAACAAGATTTGGTTGATTATATATATGCAGGTCATTCATCAAATTCTCATAAAGATAAATCTCAAACTCGATATGTATTCCTAAATGGAGGTACCACAAAATCACGGCGTTCTCAAAAACAAACACTTGTTGCAACATCATCAAATTATGCCGAAGTGATTACATTACATGAAGCCACTCGGGAATGTTTTTGGTTAAGATCAATGACACAACTCATTATTGATTCTTGTGAACTAGAACGCGATAAAAGTTCAACAACTATCTATGAAGATAATACAGCTTGCATAGCACAGATGAAAGAAGGATATATCAAAAGTGACTGAACAAAATACATACCTCCTAGATTCTTCTTATATACTCAAGATCTTATAAAAGACAACCAGATTAAAATAAGATACGTTCAATCAACAACTATGCAGATCTTTATACCAAAACACTGTCAACTACTGTTTTCAGAACACATGTTCACAATATTGGCATGAGGCAAGATCAAAAGATGTGACGACTCAACGATGTCTACTTGAGGGGGAGTCAACTCTATGCTGCACTTTTTTTCCCTTGGCTAAAGTTTTTATCCCACTGGGTTTTTCTTTAGAAAGGTTTTTAACGAGGCAGTAACTTGTAGTTGATCTCTAGTGAAACAAAATTGATCATCCAAGGGGGAGTGTTATAATATGAACGTACAAAAAGTCATATGGAGATATGGATGATAAATTTTATAGTCAACTTTGTATAGCTTGTATAGTAATATTTTACACTATAAATAGGCATGTATGGTAGCCATTTAATTGCGTACCATTTCTCTTGAAATATCAATATCAATACTTCTTCTCTCTTTGTTTTTATATATTGTTACACATTTAAGTAGTTAATAAACTCCTAAATTATAACACTTTTATACCTCTAATTTTTTACATGTAAAACAAAAAAAATATGTAAGAAAATGAAGGGTAAACTTTAAAGTGAATAAAAAGTATAGTGATAATAACATTTAAAAAACTATGTGTCTTTTTATTTGATGACTATTAAATTGTGACCGAGAGAATATAATGTTTAAACTTACTAGGGAGTACTCCGTAATACTTATAATAGGTATTATTATTATAATAAATATTATAAATTATAAATATAATGTTCTTTTAACTATAAAAAACTGTATAAATTGTACTAGGAGGTTACTTGCACACATTTGAATAAACGGAGTACTAAAATTAATTAATAAAAGGAAATACATTAAATAAAAAGGTAATTTAGTGAGTGGACATAACAATAACAACAAAACCCAATACACATGAGTGATATATGATGGAGGTGAGATGTAGACAATCCTTCCACTATCCAAGAATAAAGACAAGTCATTTATCCACCCAGGGTGAAACACTCTAAGAGGAAGTCATCTCTCTCTCTATTCGACGGATAAAGAGATTGCTTCCGAGCGGACCTCCGGCCAATAAGTAGGAATTTTTTTTTTTAACGCCATGAAAATAGTAGAATCAAATTTCCATTGATTTTAAATCTTGTCTGAAATTCAATTTAGGCTCTCTATGGCAGTCAAGACGTTAAAAATCGACGCTTGCTGTTTACTCAAAAATAAAGCCGACGAGTGGACCCAACGAGTTCATATAATACTCCGTATATACTTCCTATTTTACTAGACTAGAAAAAGAAAATAAAGTATGGTGGGACCCATACATTGTCTTCCCCACCACCTCAGCCTCCAACTTTCAATTCATCCGTTAAACCCAAAATTTAAAACTCAATATTATTCAAAATATTTGATAAATTTGCCTTAAAAATCTTAATTTATTCATTTGATCACACGTCTCCCCCATAGGGCGGGTTTTCTTTTGGATCGTGGACTCTTGGGTTGGGGCAAAATAAAATAATCTAAGTTTTTAGGGCGCGCGCGCACGCACGTACGCGCACACACATATATAGGGGAGAGATCAAGGGATAAGCATTAATTTGGGATAAGGGGATAAGTGATTTTGTTTTTTTATATCTTTAGTTCTGCGGCTCCAAATTAAAAAATAACAAATTTTGGGAATAGTATTCATGTGTAGATTCTGAAAAACTTTTGTTTTATTTTTTTTTTTTTATTTTGAAAGCAGCTTCATGTATGTTAACCTGTTTTGAAGCTTTTTTAAAAATTTACCCCGAATTAGATTTTAGGGTTTTGAGTTTAGTCCCTAAACCCTAAACCCCATCCCCTAAACTCTAAACTGTTCGTATTAAAAACTCATTCTAAACTCTAAATTAAACCCTAAACTTAAACTCTAATTCCCTAAACCCTAATTAGTAAACCCTAAACACTGCTTTTCATTAACTAAAAGTCATTTTTTCTCTTTTTTAAATTATCAAACATCTGGTGTATGAACAACTCTTAACATACATCATATGTATGTTAACAAGGCAGTTAAAAAAAAATTTCTTTTCTGAATCTACACAATGAAAATTGATACCAAAATTTCTTTAAAAAAAATTAGAACTAAAGTTATAAAAATCACAAAATCACTTATCCCCAAGACCCGACCCCATCCCGCCCCCCCCCCCCCCCCCCCCCCCCCCCCCCCGCCCCCCCGAAAATTAGCTCTGGATCTTTTTCAATATATATGTATATATATATATATGTATATATATATATATATATATATATATATATAAGGGCATGTTCAAACGAGAACTGCGAGAACTTTTTAATTTTATATTTTTTATGCATTTAAATGCAACAAATTACATTCAAATGTTAATTAATGCTCATATCACTAACAAACATATGTCCAATACCACAAATGACATGTTATAATGTTAATTATACGAAGTTTTCACATGTTACACAAACAAATATGCGCCTGTGAACGGGAAACTATATATTTGATTATATATGTAAAATATTAGTTTTTTCAAACTATTTTATGTTCATTTTTAATCTCCATCAACATTTATGGGTGATTCAGTCTACTCACATGTAAAAATGTTCGTAAATCAAAAGTTCTCGCAGTTTTCACATTTTTTGTGATTTTCGTTTGAACTTTTGACTATATATATATATATATATATATATATATATATATATATATATATATATATATATATATATAGGGGCAGGATCAATGGAGAAGTAACCAATCGGAGGGAAGCGGGGGGGAAGCAAATTTTTTTTTTTCGTTTTTTGAAAAAACTTTATTCACGAACAGTATAGATTGGATGAAAATATGAACATTTAGAAAAGACACTTCGTGATGAATGTTATTATTTTGGAGGAAAAATGATCGACAAAAATAACATTCAAGATAATATTGTTCGTGAAGAATGTTAACGTTTTTTTTTTTTTTTTTCATATTTTGTGAAGTAAAATTTAACCCGATTTAGAGTTTAGGATTTAGGGTTTAGGGTTTGGTGTTTTGGGTTTATTCCATAAACCCAAAACACCAAACCCTAAACCCTAAACCCCAAACTCTAAACCGTTCGTGTTAAAAACTCAATCTAAATCCTAAATCTAAACCCTAAATTTAAACGCTAAACCCTAAATTTCTAAACCCTAATATCTAAACCCTATAAACCCTAATATCTAAACCCTACTATCTAAACCCCAATATCTAAAACCTCAACATACGCTCGAAAAACACGATAATTGTTATATATTACTTCTTTGAGCGTTTTCTCGCCAAAATAAAAACATTTATCACAAAGTGTCTTTATTAAATGTTCATATTTTCATCCAATCTATAATGTTCGTGAACAAAGATTTTTCAAAAAATGAAAAGAAAAAAAATTTGCTTCCCCCCGATTGGTTACTTCCCTCTTGATCCTACCACTATATATATATATATATATATATATATATATATATATATATATATATATATATATATATATATATATATGTATATATATATATATATATTAGTTTATGAGATTCTGATTCTACCTTAGGCCCCTCCCAAAGTTTTTGTAGATTGCTGTTAGACATGTCAAGAGCAACCATATTGTCCATTTGTATGTGTGAAGGTATGCTACTAAACCGTTGGGAAAATTCTCGTAAGATCCTTCAATTTGTACATAGTTGAGTTGGAGTAATCTTAGGTTACACAATTTACTAAATGCATCTGTCTCAAAACAACCTTTTTTAAGGAAGAACAAGAGAACACAAAAGGAGAATCGGATCAAAAACCATTTATTAATATAAAAACTAGTTGTGGAGCCCTCGTTTCGCGTCGGAGGATCCGTTTTGAATGCGAGTTAAAAAAAAATCTTGATCTATTTTGTAAAAAAAAATTTTTTTCGACATCTAACATTGAAGGGTTGTTCCTTTTGCGAAAGTTGCTTCTTTTAGGGTTCCTGTTTTTTTTTTTTTTAATTTTTTTTTTTAAGTTAGTTGATCTATTTTTGCAAAAAAGAATATTTTTCGACATCTTTTGGTAGCATTGAAGGGTTGTTCCTTTTATGAAAGTTGTCTCTTTTATCGCTGAGGGGGAAAAAAACGGTAGTTGAATTTTTGGTAAAAAAAATATTTTTTCGACATCTTTTGGTAAAATTGAAGGGTTGGTTCTTTTACGAAAGTTGTTTCTTTTATCGTTGAAGACAAAAAAAAAAAAGGTGAAATGATGGGAATACCCCTGGTTACTATTGATGAATAGTAAAATAGTGTTTTGTATTTTAGATAGTATATAAATATAAATATAAATATGTGAACCATATGAATGAGTAATAAGATAATCAAGACTTGCCAGAAAAAGCATCTTCGTATTTCCTCTTATTGGAACTACTTGAGCCGCATGATGTGTTAGCTCTCATGTCAAGAACAAGTCCTTGAATCTTTTCAGTTCCCTTCGCACGAAAAATACCAAAATATTAGAGATTGAAGTTGTGGAATTACACGATTCACATTAGGGCCAAATATCATGAAATGTAACATACTAAAATCTATTGTATATATGAACTTTTCAAAACCTTTTTGTGTGTATCTGATGTTCAATTTAGTGCAAACTCAATGCAATATTAATGTGGGACTTTGTATGGATGTAACATGATAGGTTACATGATCAATGAAACGATAATCAAGTTTTAAAAGTTCATACATGCAATAAATTTTCATTCATAATTTGTTACCTTTTAGGACACTTACCCCCTACATATTGATCAATGTCTACATAATAGGCATATACTTTACATTATTACCTTTTTATTCTTCAACACGTCGAAACACTCCCCATGATGCCATAATAGATTACTGGTGCATAATCCCGAGTTCTATCATGTAATAAGTTCTATTCGTATTGTGTTTACTATTTCAGTCGTGTAAGGATATCGTCATTAATACATTGTGTTTGGATTGTTTAATATAATGACGTGAAATGGTTCGAGCTGTTTGGTTGGCAGCTCAGACCATCGACCGATGGTAGAGACCATCGGTCGAGGGACTATCACTATCGGTCGTAGGTCAGAGACCACCGGCCGATGGTCGCTGTGACTATATATAAATACGGGTGTTGGGTTTCATTGAGAGGTTACACACCCTACACCCTCTAGCCATCGTTATTTGCTGTTACTATTGTCCCAGACCATACCCCAACCGAATACAATCATCTAGGCGTCGATTCTATCAATATTTCATTGGTTAGATTGATCCCAAAGTGAAACTCGTATTCGATTCTTCCTAGTTTATTGTTTTCCGCCTTTAATCTAGGTGTAACGTTTGATCTAAGGTCCTAGATCGTCTACAAAGTGGTATCAGAGCTTTAGGCTTGCTAATCTAAACGTTTTTGAGTCGAATTATCTGTTTTCAATTTTAGGGTTTTTGGTCAAAACGGGTTTTTGATTAAAAGTTGAAATTTTTACGTTTAAATCTCGTGTTTTTGTGTTTCTTTGTGTCTCTGGGTGTATTATCTAGGTTTCTACCGGTTTCGTTTAAGCCTAGAACGTCAAAAATCGATCAAATTGAAGTTTTAGCGAAAACCCTAGTTTTTCCTGCCCAGAATTCGTAAGAACTACCCTCGGCCGATCGTCATTGACCATCGACTGTTTGTCTCGCCCATCGATCTTTCGTCAGACTCATTCGACCGATAGTCTCATTTTGAACCGGAGGATAGTTTTTCATATCATAGAACCGTTTGTCTTTACCATCGGCCGTTCGTCTCTTGACCATCGACCGATTGTCCACTACCATCGACCGAAGGTCTCAATTCTAAGATTCAATTCCAAATATTACACCATCAGCCGTTAGTCATAGACCTTCGACCGATTGTCATAGACCTCCGGCCGATTGTCTTGTCCGTCCGCCGATCCTCTTTTGAGACAGAATCTTATAACTACATTTAATTTAATACTCAACCAGTTAAAATGTCTGACACAAACGAACAAGTGACAAATGAATACAGTGCGTTAGTTATTGCACCTGGACTACAAAAACTATTACTTAATGAAAGTGAATCTGGTTCATCAAATAAAGTACCTAGACTTGACAATCTTAAAGACTTCTTGGACTGGAAAGTTAGGTTTGTTATTTATTTAAACGGTGTCGATTCTAGGCTTTGGGAATGTATTGAGAATCCTTATGTATGGCCATGTGGAGCAGATGGTGAACCCAAAGAAACTACACAGTTTAGTCCTATAGAGCGTGAAGAGTACAATCTTGAGTGTAGATGTTATGCTCAGCTAACCCAAGCTTTGTCAAAGGAGATTTTTCAGCAATTTAAGAACAGAAAAAAAACCTCGTATACTATCTGGTTGGCTCTTCAATCTGCAACAGAGGGTACAGCTACTTATCGTGCGACTAAGGATAAGGTTTTGAAGGATGAATGGAGGGTGTTTGCAGCTCTTCCATCAGAATCTCTAGGACAAACTTTGGAGAGATATCGGTTATTGGTTGCAGAGATGGCAGATTATGGGATTGAGGTGCCTGATGATAAGGCAGTCAGGGGGTTGAAAGATGGTCTTCCAGAAAAATGGGATCATGAGATAGAAAAGATTCAGAACAGGTACAGTTCATCAGGTCGTACGTTAACACTGACAGCTTTTACTTCGAAGTTGATGGAGAAGGACATTCAGTTTGAAGCAAAGAGAAAGAGACTTAGTTCTGTAGCTGCTGTGGCATCCACTATTGGGACATCTTCTGGTACTCATGCTCCACTACAGACAGCATACATAACAGCCAATGCTTCACAAATGTCTGCACCATCGTCTCAGTCTGGCTACTTTAATGCTAAATTACAAGCTCAGAATTCTACAATTAAGATGATTGAGGCTTCTCCGATTCAACAGACTCAGACTCAGACTCAGACTCCTGTGTTTCAAACTGAGAATATCAAGAATAGATCTATCGAATCTATTCAGGAAGATATGGCTTTGGCAGCTATCGTTGTTAACTCATACAACGATATGATTAGTGGACAAGTGCTTAATAGTCATCTTGAAAATGAAGACTATGATCAGATTGATGAGGACGAGCTTGAGAGGATGGATATACTCTACTGTATGGGTAGCATTGTGAGACGTGCTAGAAAGTACTTGAAGAGAACATGACTAAGGTCGTTGAGTTTAAATCGCGATTCGAAGTTTGGTTTTGACATGTCAAAGGTTAGGTGCTACATTTCTGATGAATATGGTCACTTTAAGAAAACTTGCACGAGACCACCCAAACCTGGTTTTCATGATCCTTTTCACAATACAACCATCTCAGTAACTCCACAACATGTAATTGTAGAGAAAGAATCTTCGGGTTCTGTTCAATCTAAGGCTTTGACTACAACGTATGCTGATGAAGTATGTGACTGGTCCATCTTGGTAGATACACAGAAAGCTAACGTTGTGTTTGTAGGTAAAAGTGAAGCTGAAATTGAAGAAGAAAAAATTGTTCGGAAAAATGCAGGTTGTACTGGTAAGGATAATCCAAATTGCACATGCTATGTGTGTAAATGTTGTGACGCCCCGTACTAAATCATCATGTACGGACCATCATCAACAGGATCATTACAAGGTTAAGTACTATATGCGTTTTCAAAACAGAGTTTGCATTCATTAATAAAAGTGACGTCATAACATACGTCAATTGTTTTACAAATCAAAGTATGCTTCACTAAGTAGAAGCATTAAATAAGTGTACGTGACCATAATGGTCGTTACATAACATAAGTTCATAAGTAAAAAGTTGAATGCAACATAAGTAGTCATGCGATAACAACTCTAGGCAGCGGGTTCTACAGCACGACTAGTAAGATAGCGGAAGCGACTTCAAGCACCTGAGAAAATACATGCTTAAAAAGGTCAACACAAAGGTTGGTGAGCTATAGTTTAAGTATAACAGTAATGTAAGTAGGCCACGAGATTTCAGTGCTACAACGAGCGTTTCAAAAGTATGTAAAAGTATATGCTTAACCGTGGGCACCCGGTAACTAACTTAACGTTTAATGTACCCCCTTAAAGTGCACTTGGCAAGTGCGTATAACCTCGAAGTATTAAACACTCGTTAAATGCTAGCGCTACTAGCCCGAGTGGGGATGTCAAACCCTATGGATCCATATCTAAGATTCGCGTTCACCGGTTCATAAACCAATGATTAAACGTTACCGAGCTAAAGGGAATGTTTCTGCTGTTATATAACCCACACATATATAAAGTTTAAGTACTCGTGCCTAGTATGTAAAACATAAAATCCGCATGTATTCTCAGTTCCCAAAATAAGTTAAAGTAAAAAGGGAATGCTATAACTCACTAAGTCAATAAGTCGTCTCAAAAGGTTTACAAGTACGTAATTAAGGTCATAAGGGTCATCATCAATCATCATTAAACAAAAGGTAACAAGTAAGACTCGTTTATGAAAGTCGTTTAAAACAAAGGCTGACTTCGGTCAGTCACCACGGCCTCTACCCTTACTGAATTAAGGTGAGACCAGTGGTCATGGCTCCGTCTATGAGTCCCTTAAGTGTGGTAAAATTTACAGAAGCAAACTCGTCTTGGTTTGACCGTGGCGACGGTCTAAGTGCGAGTAGGTCAGAAATTTCTGCACAACGTTAAAGGACATGGTAACGATCGGAGGGCCGTAAATCCTAAACCGTAACTCGGATTAAGACGAGTCCTATATGAAAAGTTATCTACTCGAAAAGTTCTATCTAAAAATCAAGGTTAGAACAGCCCAGGTCTGCTGGTCTGTTCCAGAAGCAGTAGGTCAGAAACTTTTGGACAGAATGCAGTGGGTTTTGGAGAGTTCCGGTTGTCTCGGTGCTTGATGTTCATCACGGTTCTCATCCTTGATGCGTATAGCTTCAAGTGTACAACTCGTTGATGTGTTAACATCATTTTGACCAAGGTTTGTCCATCATAACTCAAGTGCAAGTGTTGTAAGTGTTTGATGAACCAAGGTTACATGTAAGTTTATGAACAAGTTCATGAACACTAAGAAAGATCACAACCAAGTGTTGGATCCATGATACTTGCACCAAAGTGTAAGCTCTTGTTGGTTTCATGTCCTTGTTCAAATATGTAGTAAGCAACTAACAATAAGAAATAAATAAAAATGAATGATAAGCCTAAACCAACCATGAAGGTGGTATTCTAGTAACATACAACAAACAAGAACACAAGTAACAATTATAAAGATTATAAACTTTAAATCTTTTGAAACAAAATAAAGTAGAAAACTAGCTAAATAAGAAAATGGTTCATAGTTGCTCATACTTTTAAAGATTCAACCCAAGTTGATCTTTAAGTGAAGTAACTTTAAAGTTACTTCAAGAACTACAAGTAATGAGTTTATACAACTATGAACTTTAATCTTTTGAAACAAAATATGTAGAACATAACTAGATAGATTATGTTCTTGGATGTTCTTGATAAATACAAGATATAAGATGAAGAAATCAAACTAGTAAGTTTGTTCTTGAAAGCTAGAAAGTAAGTAATAAATAACTAGTAATCAACACATGTAAACAAAGATTAAAAACAACAAAGCATGATGATGATTATGGTGCCTCATGGGTTCGGTTTTGTTAAGCAAGGAAGAGGAGAAAAAGTCTTCAAACTTACTTGCAAGAACAAAGAACTTTGAGAGGGAAAAAGAGAAAGATAATTGTAAGTAAAGTGTGTGTGTTTTGAGAGAAGACTACAAGTGAGTTGTAATGAGGAAATGAAGTCCAAAAACCACCTTATGGAGGCCCCTAGGCCGACGGCCTGCAGCTCCCAAGGGGGGGGGGTGTGTTGTTTGTTGGATAATTGTATGTAAAGAGGCTTAAAGTTGGATCTTAGATGGGTGTGCATGGGGATAGTGAGTAACAAGAGTCCTAATGAATAAAACTAGCTAGTTAACATGAAACTAATACTTACAAGTTGCAAGGGTTGGGCTAAATGCCCATTAATAAGTGTAGGGTGGGCTTGGGAGCCCAAGTCATGAGTCCATTTCATTAATTAAAGCCCAAGTTCAATAAATCCCAAGTTAAACCAAATAAAGCCCAAGTAATTAACCTATCACATTAGTTAATTAAAATGATTAGTAAAATTAATCATGAATGTAAATAATATCTTAAAATATTATTCGTGCAAGTTCCGGGTGTCACAAAGATGTTTCTGGCATTTAAAGTTCAAGTACGGGCAATCAAGGCAACATGTAAATGTAATAACATACATTCGTTTAATCAAGCGTTTTAATAATAATAATTATTAATAAATAACGTTGGAAAAACCAGGGTCGTTACATTACCCACCTGTTAAAGAAAATTTCGTCCCGAAATTTAAGCTGAAGTAGATGGAGGAGTCGGGAAAAGATGAGGATATTTCCGCATCATTTGATCCTCTCGTTCCCAAGTAAACTCAGGTCCTCGTTTGGCATTCCATCGTACTCGTACAATCGGAATCTTGTTGCGTTTCAAAGTTTTAATCTCACGATCCATAATCTCAACAGGTTCCTCCACAAAGTGGAGTTTGTCATCAATAGTAAGTTCTTCCAAAGGTATGATGAGTTCGGGTGCAGCAAGACACTTCTTCAAGTTTGACACATGGAAGGTAGGATGAACTGAGCTCAATTGTGCTGGTAGATCCAAACGGTAAGCAACTGGTCCAACACGTTCCAAGATTTCGAAAGGACCAATGTATCGTGGGTTCAACTTTCCACGTTTTCCAAAACGGATCACACCTTTCCAAGGTGCAACCTTCAACATTACACGATCACCAACATTAAATTCAAAGTCTTTCCGTTTAAGATCGGCATAGCTCTTTTGGCGATCACGGGCAGTCTTAAGTCTAGCTTGGATCTGAGCAATCTTCTCCGTGGTTTCGTGAACTACCTCGGGTCCGGTGATTTGCTTTTCGCCTACTTCGGCCCAACAAATAGGAGATCGGCACTTACGACCATACAATGCTTCAAAAGGTGCAGCATTAATGCTTGAGTGATAACTGTTGTTGTACGAGAATTCGGCGAGTGGCAAATGCCTTTCCCAGGCCTTTCCAAAATCAATGACACATGCACGCAGCATGTCCTCCAAGGTCTGAATCGTTCGTTCACTTTGCCCGTCAGTCTGAGGATGATAAGCAGTACTCATGTCAAGACGAGTTCCCATGGCTTCTTGCAAAGAACGCCAAAATCTGGAAGTAAAACGGGGATCGCGATCGGAGATGATTGATAAAGGTACACCATGACGAGATACAACCTCTTTGATGTACAGCTGAGCAAGTCTTTCCATTGTATCAGTTTCCTTCATCGCTAGGAAGTGTGCAGATTTGGTGAGGCGGTCAACAATAACCCAAATAGTATCGCATCCGCCCACCGTCTTCGGCAGCTTAGTAATGAAATCCATTGTGATCCTTTCCCACTTCCATTGTGGGATTTCCGGCTGTTGAAGTAACCCAGAAGGTCTCTGATGCTCGGCTTTAACCTTCGAGCAAGTCAAACACTTACCAACATAAGTCGCAACGTCCTTCTTAAGATTCGGCCACCAATACTGTTCTTTAAGGTCGTGGTACATCTTACCTGCACCGGGGTGAATCGAATATCTCGATTTGTGTGCTTCATCAAGTATCAGGCTTCGTAGATCTCCATAGTAAGGTACCCAAATTCTTCTGGCATAACATCGAAGTCCAGACTCTCTAACCTCGAATAAAGAGACAAGTATGTTCAAATGCTCGTGAGATATGTTCTCCTCCTTGAGAGCCTCAACTTGGGCTACTCTGATCTGGTTGTTGAGGTTCGAATGGATGGTGATGTTCAGAGCCCTAACACGGAGAGGTGCCGTCCTCTCCTTTCGGCTTAAAGCGTCAGCTACAACATTGGCCTTGCCAGGGTGATAACGGAGTTCACAATCGTAGTCGTTGAGCGTCTCGATCCATCGACGCTGTCTCATATTCAATTGCTTCTGATCGAAGATGTGCTGGAGACTCTTGTGATCGGTGAAGATAGTGCTCTTAGTTCCATACAAATAATGTCTCCACAATTTGAGTGCAAAGACAACGGCTCCAAGTTCAAGATCATGTGTAGTGTAGTTCCGCTCGTGAATCTTCAATTGGCGGGAGGCATAGGCAATAACCTTTGATCGTTGCATCAATACACAACCAAAACCACTCTTCGATGCATCGCAATAAACAACAAAGTTGTCACTGCCTTCAGGAAGTGATAGGATAGGTGCGGAGGTTAACTTCTTCTTCAAAATTTGGAATGCTGATTCGTGTGTGGGTTCCCAAATGAACTTCTTGCCCTTGTGAGTCAGTGCGGTCAAAGGACGCGCAATCAGAGAAAATCCTTCGATAAACCTTCGATAATAACCGGCGAGACCTAGAAATTGGCGAATATGCGTTGGAGTAGTGGGGGTCTCCCACTTGCTGATGGCTTCAATCTTGGCGGGATCAACTTTGATACCCTGGTCGCTCACAACATGACCCAAAAACTGTACTTCCTTCAACCAAAATTCGCACTTGGAGAATTTGGCGTAAAGTTGCTCTTGTCTTAAGAGTTCAAGCACTAGCCGAAGGTGTTGCTCATGTTCTTCTTCGCTCTTAGAGTAGATGAGGATATCATCTATGAAGACGATAACAAACTTATCCAAGTAAGGCTTGCAGACACGATTCATGAGATCCATGAACACGGCAAGTGCATTTGTCAAACCGAATGGCATCACGAGGAACTCATAATGACCATAACGGGTCCTGAATGCAGTTTTCATCACGTCACTTTCCTTCACCCTCAGCTGGTGATATCCGGATCGCAAATCGATCTTTGAATAAACGCTCGATCCTTGTAGTTGATCAAAAAGATCATCAATTCGTGGAAGAGGATATCGATTCTTGATAGTCAATTTGTTGAGTTCACGGTAGTCGATACACATACGGAAGGATCCATCCTTCTTCTTTACAAACAACACAGGTGCGCCCCAAGGCGAGAAGCTTGGTTGGATAAACCCTCGATCTAATAGCTCTTGTAGTTGACTCTGTAATTCTTGCATCTCGGAAGGTGCGAGTCTATAAGGTGCGCGAGCTACAGGTGCAGCTCCTGGCACTAAGTCAATCTGAAACTCTACTGCCCTCGGTGGCGGTAATCCAGGCAGTTCTTCGGGAAAGACATCGGAAAACTCGTTCACAATACGCACATCGTTCACGTTCTTCACCTCAGTTTCTACCGCTTTCACATGTGCTAGGACAGCAAAGCGTCCCTTCTTCATAATCTTTTGCGCTTTCACGCAACTAATGAGGTTCAACTTCGAGGTACATCTCTCTCCAAAGATAACCAGTGGTTCGCCATCTCCTTGTGGTATGCGAAGTGCTTTATCTCCACAGATAACATCGGCCTTTATCTTGCTCAACCAATCCATACCGACGATCGCGTCAAAACTTCCCAGTTTGATAGGTATCAAATCAATTTCGAAATCTGCACCAGCTATGTTGATAATAGCTCCACGACTAATATGGTCAACCTTTTCAAGTTTTCCATTGGCGACCTCGACAAGCATACTTTCCTTCAAAGGAACTAACGACCAATCTAACTTATCACAAAAATGTCTACACACATAGCTCCTATCGGCACCAGTATCAAATAGGACAGAAGCTAAAAGATTGTTGATCTTGAATATACCTGTCACCAAGTCGGGGTTGTCGCGAGCGTCCCTTGCATTAACGTTGAAGGCTCTAGCACGTGGTGGTCCGCCATCCTTACGCTTGTTAGGACACTCGTTTCTGAAATGGCCCGTCTTTCCACATTCATAACACTTCTTAGGCCCATTGTTGTTGTGGTTTGGCTTCACATTCAAAGTGGTAACCTTGCAATCCTTGCCAACATGTCCAGATCGTTGGCACTTCTCACAGATAACATTGCAATACTCAGTGTGGTGCTTGTAGCACCTATTGCATTGTGGTAAGGTTCCTTTGTAGTTTGGATTGGTGCGGTTGTTGTTGTTGGGGTTGGTGTTGTTGTTGTGCATGTTGTTGTTTTGCCTGAACCCTTCATGTCGTTTTGCCGGGTTTTGATCATAGTTCCTACCCCTGTTGTTGTTGTGGTTGTTGTCCCATTTCCTCTTTTCACCACTAACAGTTTCAAACTTAGCCTTCTCCGGCTCGTCCAGGATGATTTGATTCAAGAGAGTATGCGCCATGCGCATTGCTTCGGGAACACTTGGTGGCTTGGATGAGGTAACATTACCCTTGATGGACTTAGGAAGTCCCGAGAAGTATTTCTCCAAACGCTTAAATTCGGGGGTGACCATGGTTGGACACATAAGAGCCAATTCCAAAAACCTACGGTTGTAGCTGTTAAGGTCGTTCCCTACGGTTTTCAATTGCATAAATTCGATTTCCATCTTTTGAATCTCGGTTCTCGGACAGTATTCCTCGATCATAGCACATTTAAATTCTTCCCAAGGCGTAGCATACGCCTCATCAATTCCTTTCGCTTGGGCCATGGTATTCCACCATGTGAGCGCGCCATCAGACAGCGTGCAAGATGAAAATTTCGTTTTGTTAGCCTCAGAACAATTGCTAACCCTGAATACCGATTCCAACTTTTCGAACCATCTGGTGAGACCGACGGGTCCCTCAGTGCCACTGAAGTAGTGTGGCTTGCAGTTTTGAAATTCCTTGTAAGTACACCCATCTCGGACGACAGGTGGATTGACAGGCGGTGGTGGTGGAACTTGGGGTTGTCTTTCAGCTAGTGCAGCAGCGACTCGCTCGTTAATCATTTCCTCAATTTGTGCCGCGGTGGGGATAGATCTCCCGTTGGCCATGATGTTCTATACAAACATTTTGACTCAAGTCAAAATCCATTATGCAAATAATAATAATATAGTATATAACAACCAACATGAAAACAGCACAACACATGTTGATTAAGTAATGCAAGCATATATAAGTACCACAAAACCATGATATGATAACGTAAATAGAACACTTGCGCACAAAGTAACAACACAAATTCCATTCATTAATGATAATAAGTTCATACATTACAATAAGTTCGTACATTACATAAGTGAAATATGAAATTACAAAAGAGATTACAATACAGAATCTAGTACAAAGTCCTACGGCGATGGTGGGTACAAGATGTCCAAAACATGAGCCAACTGCTCCTCGAGCTCAGTAACTCGAGTCTGGAGAATCTCAATCTCCCGCCTCATTTCCTCATTAGAGGAAGATGGTGGGGCAGGTGGTGCTGGCGGTGCAGGTGGAGCCGGTGGTGCTGAAGTGGATGGTCCGGCTCTGGGTAGAGACGGTAATATCAGTGGGTCGGCGGGGTACGGCACCAGCCGTTTACGAGCAGTGATCCTACGACGCCGACCATAAGCGTCAGTGACAGTACGACCAGGAATTATACCAGCGAAGCGATACCGCTTCTTCGGCGGGGTAGAAGGTGCCTGAATCGGTCGGTCAGCGGGATCCTCCTCATCACTGGAGTCGTCAGATGAGGTGTCGTCTGAAGAAGCATCGGTGGAAGAACCGTCGTCTGAATCATGCGGTGGTGGCGCGGGTGGCTCAACGTATCCGAAAGCGGCCAACATCTGTCGGTGTCGGCCTGGCGTAATCACGGCTAAGCGGCCGTCGGCAGTGCGTCGGCAAGGTGTGCGCCAGTGATTACGGAAGGGTCCTTCCCCGAACTCCGCGGGGATCTCCATGCCACCAATGCGAGCCAGTTGCCTCAGGGGTCTGGAAGAAGACGCCAGGATAGGCACACTAGAGCTAGCTCCAGAACTAGAGGCGCCGGGGTCGCCAGTGGGTGTCGGGGCCGGAATGTCAGCAGCAGCAGCAGCAGCAGCAACAGGTGCAGCAGTGGGAGGAACAACGGGGCCTGAGCCGCTCGGGATGTCAGTAGGTGGAACGTCCGACATCTGAACAAGGAAAAATAAATTTTCCATGTCAGTATGTCATAAAGCAAGCAAATAATAGGCCAACAGTTTAAATCATGTATAACAATAAGTAGCATGGCAATATCAGTAATCGTACGAAACTAGCATGTAATCGAAAGCAAGTAATAGCATGCAGTAGTGAAATCATGTAGTAGCATACGGCATATAGCAGTAACAGTAAGCAGCAGCATGCAGTAAGTTCAGCGGAAACAAGTAAACTAACAAGTTGTAGATTAGCCCTATTAGTGAATCCTACTCGGGTCGGTCTTAGACTCACTAATGCATCCTAATTCCCTACAACCAATGCTCTGATACCAAATGTGACGCCCCGTACTAAATCATCATGTACGGACCATCATCAACAGGATCATTACAAGGTTAAGTACTATATGCGTTTTCAAAACAGAGTTTGCATTCATTAATAAAAGTGACGTCATAACATACGTCAATTGTTTTACAAATCAAAGTATGCTTCACTAAGTAGAAGCATTAAATAAGTGTACGTGACCATAATGGTCGTTACATAACATAAGTTCATAAGTAAAAAGTTGAATGCAACATAAGTAGTCATGCGATAACAACTCTAGGCAGCGGGTTCTACAGCACGACTAGTAAGATAGCGGAAGCGACTTCAAGCACCTGAGAAAATACATGCTTAAAAAGGTCAACACAAAGGTTGGTGAGCTATAGTTTAAGTATAACAGTAATGTAAGTAGGCCACGAGATTTCAGTGCTACAACGAGCGTTTCAAAAGTATGTAAAAGTATATGCTTAACCGTGGGCACCCGGTAACTAACTTAACGTTTAATGTACCCCCTTAAAGTGCACTTGGCAAGTGCGTATAACCTCGAAGTATTAAACACTCGTTAAATGCTAGCGCTACTAGCCCGAGTGGGGAAGTCAAACCCTATGGATCCATATCTAAGATTCGCGTTCACCGGTTCATAAACCAATGATTAAACGTTACCGAGCTAAAGGGAATGTTTCTGCCGTTATATAACCCACACATATATAAAGTTTAAGTACTCGTGCCTAGTATGTAAAACATAAAATCCGCATGTATTCTCAGTTCCCAAAATAAGTTAAAGTAAAAAGGGAATGCTATAACTCACAATGATTAGTAGTAATGGTAAGGTAGTAGTCGGAAAGTGGTGTGCAAGTAACGGTCCAAACGTCCTCAACCTAAGTCAAATAGCACTAAGTCAATAAGTCGTCTCAAAAGGTTTACAAGTACGTAATTAAGGTCATAAGGGTCATCATCAATCATCATTAAACAAAAGGTAACAAGTAAGACTCGTTTATGAAAGTCGTTTAAAACAAAGGCTGACTTCGGTCAGTCACCACGGCCTCTACCCTTACTGAATTAAGGTGAGACCAGTGGTCATGGCTCCGTCTATGAGTCCCTTAAGTGTGGTAAAATTTACAGAAGCAAACTCGTCTTGGTTTGACCGTGGCGACGGTCTAAGTGCGAGTAGGTCAGAAATTTCTGCACAACGTTAAAGGACATGGTAACGATCGGAGGGCCGTAAATCCTAAACCGTAACTCGGATTAAGACGAGTCCTATATGAAAAGTTATCTACTCGAAAAGTTCTATCTAAAAATCAAGGTTAGAACAGCCCAGGTCTGCTGGTCTGTTCCAGAAGCAGTAGGTCAGAAACTTTTGGACAGAATGCAGTGGGTTTTGGAGAGTTCCGGTTGTCTCGGTGCTTGATGTTCATCACGGTTCTCATCCTTGATGCGTATAGCTTCAAGTGTACAACTCGTTGATGTGTTAACATCATTTTGACCAAGGTTTGTCCATCATAACTCAAGTGCAAGTGTTGTAAGTGTTTGATGAACCAAGGTTACATGTAAGTTTATGAACAAGTTCATGAACACTAAGAAAGATCACAACCAAGTGTTGGATCCATGATACTTGCACCAAAGTGTAAGCTCTTGTTGGTTTCATGTCCTTGTTCAAATGTGTAGTAAGCAACTAACAATAAGAAATAAATAAAAATGAATGATAAGCCTAAACCAACCATGAAGGTGGTATTCTAGTAACATACAACAAACAAGAACACAAGTAACAATTATAAAGATTATAAACTTTAAATCTTTTGAAACAAAATAAAGTAGAAAACTAGCTAAATAAGAAAATGGTTCATAGTTGCTCATACTTTTAAAGATTCAACCCAAGTTGATCTTTAAGTGAAGTAACTTTAAAGTTACTTCAAGAACTACAAGTAATGAGTTTATACAACTATGAACTTTAATCTTTTGAAACAAAATATGTAGAACATAACTAGATAGATTATGTTCTTGGATGTTCTTGATAAATACAAGATATAAGATGAAGAAATCAAACTAGTAAGTTTGTTCTTGAAAGCTAGAAAGTAAGTAATAAATAACTAGTAATCAACACATGTAAACAAAGATTAAAAACAACAAAGCATGATGATGATTATTGAAATGTCCCGTTCTTATTGATTAAAAACGTTCCATATTAATTGATTTCGTTGCGAGGTTTTGACCTCTATATGAGACGTTTTTCAAAGACTGCATTCATTTTTAAACAAACCATAACCTTTATTTCATCAATAAAGGTTTAAAAAGCTTTACGTAGATTATCAAATAATGATAATCTAAAATATCCTGTTTACACACGACCATTACATAATGGTTTACAATACAAATATGTTACAACAAAATAAGTTTCTTGAATGCAGTTTTTACACAATATCATACAAGCATGGACTCCAAATCTTGTCCTTATTTAAGTATGCGATAGCGGAAGCTCTTAATAATCACCTGAGAATAAACATGCTTAAAACGTCAACAAAAATGTTGGTGAGTTATAGGTTTAACCTATATATATCAAATCGTAACAATAGACCACAAGATTTCATATTTCAATACACATCCCATACATAGAGATAAAAATCATTCATATGGTGAACACCTGGTAACCGACAATAACAAGATGCATATATAAGAATATCCCCATCATTCCGGGACACCCTTCGGATATGATATAAATTTCGAAGTACTAAAGCATCCGGTACTTTGGATGGGGTTTGTTAGGCCCAATAGATCTATCTTTAGGATTCGCGTCAATTAGGGTGTCTGTTCCCTAATTCTTAGATTACCAGACTTAATAAAAAGGGGCATATTCGATTTCGATAATTCAACCATAGAATGTAGTTTCACGTACTTGTGTCTATTTTGTAAATCATTTATAAAACCTGCATGTATTCTCATCCCAAAAATATTAGATTTTAAAAATGGGACTATAACTCACTTTCACAGATTTTTACTTCGTCGGGAAGTAAGACTTGGCCACTGGTTGATTCACGAACCTATAACAATATATACATATATATCAAAGTATGTTCAAAATATATTTACAACACTTTTAATATATTTTGATGTTTTAAGTTTATTAAGTCAGCTGTCCTCGTTAGTAACCTACAACTAGTTGTCCACAGTTAGATGTACAGAAATAAATCGATAAATATTATCTTGAATCAATCCACGACCCAGTGTATACGTATCTCAGTATTGATCACAACTCAAACTATATATATTTTGGAATCAACCTCAACCCTGTATAGCTAACTCCAACATTCACATATAGAGTGTCTATGGTTGTTCCGAAATATATATAGATGTGTCGACATGATAGGTCGAAACATTGTATACGTGTCTATGGTATCTCAAGATTACATAATATATAATACAAGTTGATTAAGTTATGGTTGGAATAGATTTGTTACCAATTTTCACGTAGCTAAAATGAGAAAAATTATCCAATCTTGTTTTACCCATAACTTCTTCATTTTAAATCCGTTTTGAGTGAATCAAATTGCTATGGTTTCATATTGAACTCTATTTTATGAATCTAAACAAAAAAGTATAGGTTTCTAGTCGGAAAAATAAGTTACAAGTCGTTTTTGTAAAGGTAGTCATTTCAGTCGAAAGAACGACGTCTAGATGACCATTTTAGAAAACATACTTCCACTTTGAGTTTAACCATAATTTTTGGATATAGTTTCATGTTCATAATAAAAATCATTTTCTCAGAATAACAACTTTTAAATCAAAGTTTATCATAGTTTTTAATTAACTAACCCAAAACAGCCCGCGGTGTTACTACGACGGCGTAAATCCGGTTTTACGGTGTTTTTCTTGTTTCCAGGTTTTAAATCATTAAATTAGCATATCATATAGATATAGAACATGTGTTTAGTTGATTTTAAAAGTCAAGTTAGAAGGATTAACTTTTGTTTGCGAACAAGTTTAGAATTAACTAAACTATGTTCTAGTGATTACAAGTTTAAACCTTCGAATAAGATAGCTTTATATGTATGAATCGAATGATGTTATGAACATCATTACTACCTTAAGTTCCTTGGATGAACCTACTGGAAAAGAGAAAAATGGATCTAGCTTCAATGGATCCTTGGATGGCTCAAAGTTCTTGAAGCAAAATCATGACACGAAAACAAGTTCAAGTAAGATCATCACTTGAAATAAGATTGTTATAGTTATAGAAATTGAACCAAAGTTTGAATATGATTATTACCTTGTATTAGAATGATAACCTACTGTAAGAAACAAAGATTTCTTGAGGTTGGATGATCACCTTACAAGATTGGAAGTGAGCTAGCAAACTTGAAAGTATTCTTGATTTTATGAAACTAGAACTTTTGGAATTTATGAAGAACACTTAGAACTTGAAGATAGAACTTGAGAGAGTTCAATTAGATGAAGAAAATTGAAGAATGAAAGTGTTTGTAGGTGTTTTTGGTCGTTGGTGTATGGATTAGATATAAAGGATATGTAATTTTGTTTTCATGTAAATAAGTCATGAATGATTACTCATATTTTTGTAATCTTATGAGATATTTCATGCTAGTTGCCAAATGATGGTTCCCACATGTGTTAGGTGACTCACATGGGCTGCTAAGAGCTGATCATTGGAGTGTATATACCAATAGTACATACATCTAAAAGCTGTGTATTGTACGAGTACAAATACGGGTGCATACGAGTAGAATTGTTGATGAAACTGAACGAGAATGTAATTGTAAGCATTTTTTTTAAGTAGAAGTATTTTGATAAGTGTATTGAAGTCTTTCAAAAGTGTATAAATACATATTAAAACACTACATGTATATACATTTTAACTGAGTCGTTAAGTCATCGTTAGTCGTTACATGTAAGTGTTGTTTTGAAACCTTTAGGTTAACGATCTTGTTAAATGTTGTTAACCCAATGTTTATAATATCAAAATAGATTTTAAATTATTATATTATCATGATATTATGATGTACGAATATCTCTTAATATGATATATATACATTAAATGTCGTTACAACGATAAACGTTACATATATGTCTCGTTTCAAAATCATTAAGTTAGTAGTCTTGTTTTTACATATGTAGTTCATTGTTAATATAATTAATGATATGTTTACTTATCATAATATCATGTTAACTATATATATAACCATATATATGTCATCATATAGTTTTTTTACAAGTTTTAACGTTCGTGAATCACCGGTCAACTTGGGTGGTCAATTGTCTATATGAAACCTATTTCAATTAATCAAGTCTTAACAAGTTTGATTGCTTAACATGTTGGAAACATTTAATCATGTAAACATCAATCTCAATTAATATATATAAACATGGAAAAGTTCGGGTCACTACAGTACCTACCCGTTAAATAAATTTCGTCCCGAAATTTTAAGCTGTTGAAGGTGTTGACGAATCTTCTGGAAATAGATGCGGGTATTTCTTCTTCATCTGATCTTCACGCTCCCAGGTGAACTCGGGTCCTCTACAAGCATTCCATCGAACCTTAACAATTGGTATCTTGTTTTGCTTAAGTCTTTTAACCTCACGATCCATTATTTCGACGGGTTCTTCGATGAATTGGAGTTTTTCGTTGATTTGGATTTCATCTAATGGAATAGTGAGATCTTCTTTGGTAAAACATTTCTTCAAATTCGAGACGTGGAAAGTGTTATGTACAGCCGCGAGTTGTTGAGGTAACTCAAGTCGGTAAGCTACTGGTCCGACACGATCAATAATCTTGAATGGTCCAATATACCTTGGATTTAATTTCCCTCGTTTACCAAATCGAACAACGCCTTTCCAAGGTGAAACTTTAAGCATGACCATCTCTCCAATTTCAAATTCTATATCTTTTCTTTTAATGTCAGCGTAGCTCTTTTGTCGACTTTGGGCGGTTTTCAATCGTTGTTGAATTTGGATGATCTTCTCGGTAGTTTCTTGTATAATCTCCGGACCCGTAATCTGTCTATCCCCCACCTCACTCCAACAAATCGGAGACCTGCACTTTCTACCATAAAGTGCTTCAAACGGCGCCATCTCAATGCTTGAATGGTAGCTGTTGTTGTAGGAAAATTCTGCTAACGGTAGATGTCGATCCCAACTGTTTCCGAAATCAATAACACATGCTCGTAGCATGTCTTCAAGCGTTTGTATCGTCCTTTCGCTCTGCCCATCAGTTTGTGGATGATAGGCAGTACTCATGTCTAGACGAGTTCCTAATGCTTGCTGTAATGTCTGCCAGAATCTTGAAATAAATCTGCCATCCCTATCAGAGATAATAGAGATTGGTATTCCATGTCTGGAGACGACTTCCTTCAAATACAGTCGTGCTAACTTCTCCATCTTGTCATCTTCTCTTATTGGTAGGAAGTGTGCTGATTTGGTGAGACGATCAACTATTACCCAAATAGTATCAAAACCACTTGCAGTCCTTGGCAATTTAGTGATGAAATCCATGGTAATGTTTTCCCATTTCCATTCCGGGATTTCGGGTTGTTGAAGTAGACCTGATGGTTTCTGATGCTCAGCTTTGACCTTAGAACACGTCAAACATTCTCCTACGTATTTAGCAACATCGGCTTTCATACCCGGCCACCAAAAATGTTTCTTGAGATCCTTGTACATCTTCCCCGTTCCAGGATGTATTGAGTATCTGGTTTTATGAGCTTCTCTAAGTACCATTTCTCTCATATCTCCAAATTTTGGTACCCAAATCCTTTCAGCCCTATACCGGGTTCCGTCTTCCCGAATATTAAGATGCTTCTCCGATCCTTTGGGTATTTCATCCTTTAAATTTCCCTCTTTTAAAACTCCTTGTTGCGCCTCCTTTATTTGAGTAGTAATGTTATTATGAATCATTATATTCATAGATTTTACTCGAATGGGTTCTCTATCCTTCCTGCTCAAGGCATCGGCTACCACATTTGCCTTCCCCGGGTGGTAACGAATCTCAAAATCGTAATCATTCAATAATTCAATCCACCTACGCTGCCTCATATTCAGTTGTTTCTGATTAAATATGTGTTGAAGACTTTTGTGGTCGGTATATATAATACTTTTGACCCCATATAAGTAGTGCCTCCAAGTCTTTAATGCAAAAACAACCGCGCCTAATTCCAAATCATGCGTCGTATAATTTTGTTCGTGAATCTTCAATTGTCTAGACGCATAAGCAATCACCTTCGTTCGTTGCATTAATACACAACCGAGACCTTGCTTTGATGCGTCACAATAAATCACAAAATCATCATTCCCTTCAGGCAATGACAATATAGGTGCCGTAGTTAGCTTTTTCTTCAATAACTGAAACGCTTTCTCTTGTTCATCATTCCATTCAAATTTCTTCCCTTTATGCGTTAATGCAGTCAAGGGTTTTGCTATTCTGGAAAAGTCTTGGATGAACCTTCTGTAGTAACCAGCTAGTCCTAAAAACTGGCGTATGTGTTTCGGAGTTTTCGGGGTTTCCCACTTTTCAACAGTTTCTATCTTTGCCGGATCCACCTTAATACCTTCTTTGTTCACTATGTGACCGAGGAATTGAACTTCTTCCAACCAAAATGCACACTTTGAAAACTTAGCGTACAATTCTTCCTTCCTCAATACTTCTAACACCTTTCTCAAATGTTCACCGTGTTCTTGGTCATTCTTTGAGTAAATAAGTATGTCATCAATGAAAACAATGACAAACTTGTCAAGGTATGGTCCACACACTCGGTTCATAAGGTCCATGAACACAGCTGGTGCATTAGTTAAACCAAACGGCATGACCATAAACTCGTAATGACCGTAACGTGTTCTGAAAGCAGTCTTTGGAATATCATCTTCTTTCACCCGCATTTGATGATACCCGGAACGTAAGTCAATCTTTGAATAAACAGACGAGCCTTGTAGTTGATCAAATAAGTCGTCGATTCTCGGTAGTGGGTAGCGGTTCTTGATGGTAAGTTTGTTCAACTCTCGGTAGTCGATACACAACCTGAATGTACCATCTTTCTTCTTGACAAACAAAACAGGAGCTCCCCACGGTGATGTGCTTGATCGAATGAAACCACGCTCTAAAAGTTCTTGTAATTGGCTTTGCAGTTCTTTCATCTCGCTGGGTGCGAGTCTGTAAGGAGCACGAGCTATTGGTGCAGCTCCTGGTACAAGATCTATTTGAAATTCAACGGATCGATGTGGGGGTAATCCCGGTAATTCTTTCGGAAATACATCGGGAAATTCTTTTGCAATGGGAACATCATTGATGCTCTTTTCTTCAGTTTTTACTTTCTCGACGTGTGCTAGAACAGCATAGCAACCTTTTCTTATTAGTTTTTGTGCCTTCAAATTACTAATAAGATGTAGCTTCGTGTTGCCCTTTTCTCCGTACACCATTAAGGGTTTTCCTTTTTCTCGTATAATGCGAATTGCATTTTTGTAACAAACGATCTCCGCTTTCACTTCTTTCAACCAGTCCATACCGATTATCACATCAAAACTCCCTAACTCTACTGGTATCAAATCAATCTTAAATGTTTCGCTAACCAGTTTAATTTCTCGATTCCGACATATATTATCTGCTGAAATTAATTTACCATTTGCTAATTCGAGTAAAAATTTACTATCCAATGGCGTCAATGGACAACTTAATTTAGCACAAAAATCTCTACTCATATAGCTTCTATCCGCACCCGAATCAAATAAAACGTAAGCAGATTTATTGTCAATAAGAAACGTACCCGTAACAAGCTCCGGGTCTTCCTGTGCCTCTACCGCATTAATATTGAAAACTCTTCCACGGCCTTGTCCATTCGTGTTCTCCTGGTTCGGGCAATTTCTAATAATGTGGCCTGGTTTTCCACATTTATAACAAACTACATTGGCATAACTTGCTCCGACACTACTTGCTCCGCCATTACTCGTTCCGACACCATTTGTTCCTTTCGTTCTATTAACCCCTGGTCCGTAGACCTCACACTTCGCGGCGCTATGACCATTTCTTTTACACTTGTTGCAAAATTTGGTGCAGAACCCCGAGTGATTCTTTTCACACCTTTGGCATAGTTGCTTCTGATTGTTGTTGTTGTTGCGGTTATTATTGTTGTTGGGATGATTGTTGTAGTTGCTGTTGTTGTTGTTGTTGTTGTTGTTGTTGGGCCGTTTGTTGTAGTTGCGATTGATGTTGCGATTGTTGGGATAATTGTTGCGATTATTGTTGTAATTGCTGTTGTTGTTGTATTGGTGATTCTTATCACCGTTTTCCTCCCACTTTCTTTTGACTTGCTTCACATTGGCCTCTTCAGCGGTCTGTTCTTTAATTCTTTCTTCAATCTGGTTCACTAGTTTGTGAGCCATTCTACATGCCTGTTGTATGGAGGCGGGCTCGTGTGAACTTATATCTTCTTGGATTCTTTCCGGTAATCCTTTCACAAACGCGTCGATCTTCTCTTCCTCATCTTCGAATGCTCCCGGACACAATAGGCACAATTCTGTGAATCGTCTTTCGTACGTGGTAATATCAAATCCTTGGGTTCGTAACCCTCTAAGTTCTGTCTTGAGCTTATTGACCTCGGTTCTGGGACGGTACTTCTCGTTCATCAAGTGCTTGAATGCTGACCACGGTAGTGCGTACGCATCATCTTGTCCCACTTGCTCTAGATAGGTATTCCACCATGTTAACGCAGAACCTGTGAAGGTATGCGTAGCGTACTTCACTTTGTCCTCTTCAGTACACTTACTTATGGCAAACACCGATTCAACCTTCTCGGTCCACCGTTTCAATCCGATCGGTCCTTCGGTTCCATCAAATTCCAAAGGTTTGCAGGCAGTGAATTCTTTGTAGGTGCATCCTACACGATTTCCTGTACTGCTAGATCCAAGGTTATTGTTGGTATGTAGCGCAGCCTGTACTGCGGCTATGTTTGAAGCTAGAAAAGTACGGAATTCCTCTTCATTCATATTCACGGTGTGTCGAGTAGTCGGTGCCATTTCCTTCAAAATAGTTAAATGGAACAAGTTAATCATACAGAATATTAAGAGTAGTTAATAGTATTTCGTAGCATAATATGAACTCATTTATAAAAGCTTTTTCTTCATATTAGCGTTTTATAAGTTTAAATTCGGGTAGTACCTACCCGTTAAGTTCATACTTAGTAGCTAATATACAATTCAACTACTACAATTCTATATGAAAAACTGATTGTAATAATATTTCGCGTTCAAACTTTTATACAATATTTTACAAACTTACAATACCGCTTATTTTACATAAAGCATGAAATATAGCACACAATAACTTTGATACAAGATAGTTGTGAAGACAATTCTAGCTAGTACACAAGTCGTTCGGCAAAGGCAATAAAGACACGTAATTCATACGTCCAGAAACAAGTCATGCATTCTGGTTTTACTAGGACTACTTCCCATCCTTGGTCTTGTGCAACATAACCGTTATGGCCGTTGATAAGACAGCGTGTTGTAACGTCATCAAAGGGACGAGGGTTACGTAATGTCCAACAGTCCCGTAATAATCTAAAAACCTCATTTCTTACCCCAATTACCGACTCCGTCACTTGTGGAAACATTTTGTTTAATAGTTGTAGCCCGATGTTCTTGTTCTCGCTTTGGTGAGAAGCGAACATTACTAATCCGTAAGCATAACATGCTTCTTTATGTTGCATGTTAGCCGCTTTTTCTAAATCACGAAGTCCAATATTCGGATATATTGAGTCAAAATAATTTCTTAACCCGTTGCGTAAAATAGCATTTGGGTTCCCCGCAATATATGCGTCAAAGTAAACACATCGTAACTTATGGGTTTCCCAATGTGATATCCCCCATCTTTCAAACGAAAGTCTCTTATAAACCAAGACATTCTTGGAACGTTCTTCGAATGTCTTACAAACTGATCTCGCCTTAAATAGTTGTGCCGAAGAATTCTGGCCGACTCTAGACAAGATTTCATCAATCATGTCTCCGGGTAGGTCTCTTAAAATATTGGGTTGTCTATCCATTTTGTGTTTTTAAACTGTAAAATAGACAAGAGTTAGATTCATAAAAAAAATACTTATTAATACAAGCAATTTTTACATATATCATAAAGCATAAGAACACTATATTCCATATATTACACCACACGAATACAACTATCTTATTCCGACTCGCTCGTTTCTTCTTCTTCGGTTTTGGTTCGTTTTGCCAAGTTTCTAGGGATATATGATGTTCCCCTAATACGAGCCGTCGTTGTCCACATTGGTTTAGAAAAACCTGGTGGTTTAGAGGTTCCCGGGTCATTGTTACAACTTAAGGACTTCGGGGGTTGACGATACATATAAAGTTCATCGGGGTTGGAATTAGATTTCTCTATTTTTATGCCCTTTCCCTTATTATTTTCTTTTGCCTTTTTAAATTCAGTTGGGGTAATTTCTATAACATCATCGGAATTCTCGTCGAAATCCGATTCATCGGAGAATTGGTAATCCTCCCAATATTTTGCTTCCTTGGCGGAAACACCATTGACCATAATTAACTTTGGTCGGTTGGTTGAGGATTTTCTTTTACTTAACCGTTTTATTATTTCCCCCACCGGTTCTATTTCTTCATCCGGTTCCGATTCTTCTTCCGGTTCCGATTCTTCTTCCGGTTCCGACTCTTCTTCCGGTTCCTCTTCGGGAACTTGTGAATCAGTCCACAAATCATTCCAATTTACATTTGACTCTTCATTATTATTAGGTGAGTCAATGGGACTTGTTCTAGAGGTAGACATCTATCACATAATATCAAACACGTTAAGAGATTAATATATCACATAATATTCATATGTTAAAAATATATAGTTTCCAACAAAAATGTTAAGCAATCATTTTTAAAGAAAACACGGTCGAAGTCCAGACTCACTAATGCATCCTAACAAACTCGATAAGACACACTAATGCAAATTTTCTGGTTCTCTAAGACCAACGCTCTGATACCAACTGAAATGTCCCGTTCTTATTGATTAAAAACGTTCCATATTAATTGATTTCGTTGCGAGGTTTTGACCTCTATATGAGACGTTTTTCAAAGACTGCATTCATTTTTAAACAAACCATAACCTTTATTTCATCAATAAAGGTTTAAAAAGCTTTACGTAGATTATCAAATAATGATAATCTAAAATATCCTGTTTACACACGACCATTACATAATGGTTTACAATACAAATATGTTACAACAAAATAAGTTTCTTGAATGCAGTTTTTACACAATATCATACAAGCATGGACTCCAAATCTTGTCCTTATTTAAGTATGCGACAGCGGAAGCTCTTAATAATCACCTGAGAATAAACATGCTTAAAACGTCAACAAAAATGTTGGTGAGTTATAGGTTTAACCTATATATATCAAATCGTAACAATAGACCACAAGATTTCATATTTCAATACACATCCCATACATAGAGATAAAAATCATTCATATGGTGAACACCTGGTAACCGACAATAACAAGATGCATATATAAGAATATCCCCATCATTCCGGGACACCCTTCGGATATGATATAAATTTCGAAGTACTAAAGCATCCGGTACTTTGGATGGGGTTTGTTAGGCCCAATAGATCTATCTTTAGGATTCGCGTCAATTAGGGTGTCTGTTCCCTAATTCTTAGATTACCAGACTTAATAAAAAGGGGCATATTCGATTTCGATAATTCAACCATAGAATGTAGTTTCACGTACTTGTGTCTATTTTGTAAATCATTTATAAAACCTGCATGTATTCTCATCCCAAAAATATTAGATTTTAAAAATGGGACTATAACTCACTTTCACAGATTTTTACTTCGTCGGGAAGTAAGACTTGGCCACTGGTTGATTCACGAACCTATAACAATATATACATATATATCAAAGTATGTTCAAAATATATTTACAACACTTTTAATATATTTTGATGTTTTAAGTTTATTAAGTCAGCTGTCCTCGTTAGTAACCTACAACTAGTTGTCCACAGTTAGATGTACAGAAATAAATCGATAAATATTATCTTGAATCAATCCACGACCCAGTGTATACGTATCTCAGTATTGATCACAACTCAAACTATATATATTTTGGAATCAACCTCAACCCTGTATAGCTAACTCCAACATTCACATATAGAGTGTCTATGGTTGTTCCGAAATATATATAGATGTGTCGACATGATAGGTCGAAACATTGTATACGTGTCTATGGTATCTCAAGATTACATAATATATAATACAAGTTGATTAAGTTATGGTTGGAATAGATTTGTTACCAATTTTCACGTAGCTAAAATGAGAAAAATTATCCAATCTTGTTTTACCCATAACTTCTTCATTTTAAATCCGTTTTGAGTGAATCAAATTGCTATGGTTTCATATTGAACTCTATTTTATGAATCTAAACAAAAAAGTATAGGTTTCTAGTCGGAAAAATAAGTTACAAGTCGTTTTTGTAAAGGTAGTCATTTCAGTCGAAAGAACGACGTCTAGATGACCATTTTAGAAAACATACTTCCACTTTGAGTTTAACCATAATTTTTGGATATAGTTTCATGTTCATAATAAAAATCATTTTCTCAGAATAACAACTTTTAAATCAAAGTTTATCATAGTTTTTAATTAACTAACCCAAAACAGCCCGCGGTGTTACTACGACGGCGTAAATCCGGTTTTACGGTGTTTTTCTTGTTTCCAGGTTTTAAATCATTAAATTAGCATATCATATAGATATAGAACATGTGTTTAGTTGATTTTAAAAGTCAAGTTAGAAGGATTAACTTTTGTTTGCGAACAAGTTTAGAATTAACTAAACTATGTTCTAGTGATTACAAGTTTAAACCTTCGAATAAGATAGCTTTATATGTATGAATCGAATGATGTTATGAACATCATTACTACCTTAAGTTCCTTGGATGAACCTACTGGAAAAGAGAAAAATGGATCTAGCTTCAATGGATCCTTGGATGGCTCAAAGTTCTTGAAGCAAAATCATGACACGAAAACAAGTTCAAGTAAGATCATCACTTGAAATAAGATTGTTATAGTTATAGAAATTGAACCAAAGTTTGAATATGATTATTACCTTGTATTAGAATGATAACCTACTGTAAGAAACAAAGATTTCTTGAGGTTGGATGATCACCTTACAAGATTGGAAGTGAGCTAGCAAACTTGAAAGTATTCTTGATTTTATGAAACTAGAACTTTTGGAATTTATGAAGAACACTTAGAACTTGAAGATAGAACTTGAGAGAGTTCAATTAGATGAAGAAAATTTAAGAATGAAAGTGTTTGTAGGTGTTTTTGGTCGTTGGTGTATGGATTAGATATAAAGGATATGTAATTTTGTTTTCATGTAAATAAGTCATGAATGATTACTCATATTTTTGTAATCTTATGAGATATTTCATGCTAGTTGCCAAATGATGGTTCCCACATGTGTTAGGTGACTCACATGGGCTGCTAAGAGCTGATCATTGGAGTGTATATACCAATAGTACATACATCTAAAAGCTGTGTATTGTACGAGTACGAATACGGGTGCATACGAGTAGAATTGTTGATGAAACTGAACGAGAATGTAATTGTAAGCATTTTTGTTAAGTAGAAGTATTTTGATAAGTGTATTGAAGTCTTTCAAAAGTGTATAAATACATATTAAAACACTACATGTATATACATTTTAACTGAGTCGTTAAGTCATCGTTAGTCGTTACATGTAAGTGTTGTTTTGAAACCTTTAGGTTAACGATCTTGTTAAATGTTGTTAACCCAATGTTTATAATATCAAAAGAGATTTTAAATTATTATATTATCATGATATTATGATGTACGAATATCTCTTAATATGATATATATACATTAAATGTCGTTACAACGATAAACGTTACATATATGTCTCGTTTCAAAATCATTAAGTTAGTAGTCTTGTTTTTACATATGTAGTTCATTGTTAATATAATTAATGATATGTTTACTTATCATAATATCATGTTAACTATATATATAACCATATATATGTCATCATATAGTTTTTTTACAAGTTTTAACGTTCGTGAATCACCGGTCAACTTGGGTGGTCAATTGTCTATATGAAACCTATTTCAATTAATCAAGTCTTAACAAGTTTGATTTCTTAACATGTTGGAAACATTTAATCATGTAAACATCAATCTCAATTAATATATATAAACATGGAAAAGTTCGGGTCACTACAATTATGGTGCCTCATGGGTTCGGTTTTGTTAAGCAAGGAAGAGGAGAAAAAGTCTTCAAACTTACTTGCAAGAACAAAGAACTTTGAGAGGGAAAAAGAGAAAGATAATTGTAAGTAAAGTGTGTGTGTTTTGAGAGAAGACTACAAGTGAGTTGTAATGAGGAAATGAAGTCCAAAAACCACCTTATGGAGGCCCCTAGGCCGACGGCCTGCAGCTCCCAAGGGGGGGGTGTGTTGTTTGTTGGATAATTGTATGTAAAGAGGCTTAAAGTTGGATCTTAGATGGGTGTGCATGGGGATAGTGAGTAACAAGAGTCCTAATGAATAAAACTAGCTAGTTAACATGAAACTAATACTTACAAGTTGCAAGGGTTGGGCTAAATGCCCATTAATAAGTGTAGGGTGGGCTTGGGAGCCCAAGTCATGAGTCCATTTCATTAATTAAAGCCCAAGTTCAATAAATCCCAAGTTAAACCAAATAAAGCCCAAGTAATTAACCTATCACATTAGTTAATTAAAATGATTAGTAAAATTAATCATGAATGTAAATAATATCTTAAAATATTATTCGTGCAAGTTCCGGGTGTCACAAAGATGTTTCTGGCATTTAAAGTTCAAGTACGGGCAATCAAGGCAACATGTAAATGTAATAACATACATTCGTTTAATCAAGCGTTTTAATAATAATAATTATTAATAAATAACGTTGGAAAAACCAGGGTCGTTACAAATGTGATGGTAGGTTGAAGAGAGCAGAAGAGCTTATGAAACTGTGCTTCAGGAAGAGGATCAAGGATCAGTTGTATGATAAGTTTCGCAAAGCTAAGGACTTATCAGATCTTGAGTTTACTACTGATTCGTCTGATGAAGAGGAAGGGATGAGTTGTCATGTTGGTACTTGGTTCAGGAAAGGGCTGAAGCATTTGCTCAACTGTGATCATAAGAGTGGTGATGAGAAGATTGTTACGGTTCAGAGTCCAGTTTGTTCAGATCAAGGTGAGGGTAAAGGAGGTTATGAGGCTGATTACTTGGATAGTACGAGCTCAGAGTCCGAATCAGAATCAGATGCAGATTCTCAGGTTGGAAGAAATGACTATGCAATCATGGCTAACACGTCCGGTAATGATAAGGTATGTAATGACTCAGTTTCTAATTGTTCTAAATGCATTGATTATGAACAGGAAATTGAGAGGCTTGAATGTGTGATTTCTAAGCTTAATGAGATATCTGTTACATGTGAGACCTGCACTAAGCTTAGAGTTGAACTTAAAAACCTAAGTTTAGAGAATCAGACTAATAAAAAGAACTATGATGATGCACTTTTCTACCTTAACAAACAGAAAGACTATGTTAATGTAATTAAGTCTTTAGAAAATCAGGTAGGTCACTTAAAATCGACTGTTATAGATGATGAAAAAGTGATTATTATGTATTTGGGACAGATAGAGACTCTTAAGGCAGAAAAGGATTCCTTTAAGTTGAAATATGAGTCTGAGAAAGCTAGGATTGACAATTGGCAGAGGATGTCTTATGTGAAACAAACTCTTAATCATCCTAACCAGCAGGGTTTAGGTTATGACCAGGTTGCCCCACCACTTATGGGTGAGTATATTAACAAACCAGTTGAGAAATGTAAGGGTCCGGTTGTAGAACCAGGATATGGTAAGACTAAGGAAACACCTGTTAAGAGTTCTAGTAAGGTGGTTGAGTCAACGAAACCTATAGATGTTGTCTATGAAACAGTGTTAGATACTGATATCGACACTGAGAAAGACAGCAGACCTTTTAAGCTTGTCACTAAACCGGTTACCATTCTAAAAAAATCCTGCTAATGCTAGTAAGGTGACTGAAAGTCAAAAGGCTCAGTCCAAGAGCACTGTGACTCCCAAACAAAATAAGAAGAAGAACACTCAAGGAGTGTCACCTAATTTTGTCAGTAAGGGAATGTTAGACGGAATAGGTCCTAAGGTAGAACAACCACCAAAAGGTGAGAGTTCTAATTTTGGTAATGTGTCAAAGTATGTTCCGCCTAGTCTATGACAGACTGGTAAGCAACAAGTCTCGTCACCCCCTACGACTAGACAACATACTGAACCACCTAGGAGACAGTTTTCACTAATTAGACGTAAATTGTTTAATTCTCATGATTTTGATAATGTTAACTGCTTTAATTGTGGGATGTTAGGACACAGGGCTATAAATTGTAGACACATTCAACAGACACCCCGAAGGAAGGTTGATCTTAGTCCAAATCGTTCATTTAATAGGAGATCACCTTCACCAGTGTTTAAATCTTCTTCTGTGAAAACAAATGAAACAAAGTTTTTTCAAACTAATGATTACTATAGAAAATCATTACCGAAAAACACAGTTTGAAAACCTAAATCAGAAGTTAAGGGTGTTCAAAATCCTGAAGGTCCTTCTGGATCTAAAGGACAATGGGTGGAGTTGCCAGTTGTTGGCGTTGATGGGAAACCCACTGCCATTAGGGCATGGGTGGCCCTTTCTAACTAATCCTCTTACTTTAATGTGCAGGTCGCCTACAATCCATGCTGCAGTACTTGGATTGTTGATAGTGGGGTGTCCAGGCACATGACAGGGAACTTGTCTTTGCTTTCTAATGTGAAATCAGTGGATGGAGGACCAGTTTCTTTTGCAGGTAGTGAAGGAGGATTTATTACTGCTCAGGGTGTTATTGCTAATGAGAACGTCATCTTTGATAAAGTTAATTATGTAGAGCAGATGTCTAACAATCTGCTTTCAGTTTCACAAGTTGCTGACAAAAAGTATACTGTTGCTTTTGATGATAAGTTTTGTTATATTTTGAGAAAAGTGTTTGTAATTCCGGAAAACATGATTTTGATGACGGCTCCAAGGTGCAAGGATCTCTATATCCTTGATATGCGTAAGGATCATGTTAAAGCAGCTACATGCCATCAAGCCTTCGCTTCTAAGGCTATTGAACAGGAGTCGATTATCTGGCACAAGCGTATGGGTCATCTGAGTCTAAGAAAGATGAATAATCTAGTCCACAATGAATTAGTTGAAGGTGTGAATGTTAAGAGTTTTCATATTCCTGAAGGTTGTCTTCCGTGTAAGCAAGGGAAACAGACTAAAAAGTCACATACTTCCAAGAAGCATCATTCAGTTAATATTCCTTTAGAGTTGTTGCACATGGATCTCTTTGGTCCAGTTAACTATAAAACTCTCACCGGAGAGTCTTATTGCTTGGTAGTTACAGATGAATATTCCCGTTTCTCGTGGGTTGTGATGTTGAAACACAAGTCAGATACTCTCGATCATATTAAAGTTTTGATTTTGAAGCTCGAAAGTTTATATAAGTTAAAGGTAAGGAAGATTCGTACTGATAATGGTACGGAATTTAAGAACAATCAGATGCTGCTGTTTTGCAATGAAAATGGGATACAACAACAGTTCAGTTCTGCATATACACCACAGTCAAATGGAGTTGCTGAAAGAAAGAATAGGACTTTGATTGAAACCGCAAGAACTATGCTAGCTGATTCATGTCTACCTATTGTTTTCTGGGATGAAGCCGTGAGTACAGCATGTTATGTGATGACCAGAGTTCTAGTGGTGAAGAGACATGGAAAAACTTGTTATGAACTGTTACACAAGAGAAAGCCTAATATTAAGCATTTCGAACCTTTTGGTGCTTCTTGTACTATTCTGGTACGAGACGCTGGAGGGAAATTTAATTCAAAGGTTGTCTCTGGTATCTTCTTGGGATATGGGAATCCGAACCAAAGAGTGTATAATACTGAGTTAAAGTGTGTGGAAGAACGGTATGAGGTCGATATTCAGCGCAATGCTCTACCTCGTGTGAGTAAAGGGTTCGCATGGCAGTTTGATTATGATAAGTTATTTGATTCCTTCAATCTTCCACCAGATGCTACAGAGGAAGAAATTATAACTCAGATATTGTTTGATTCTCAAAACTCTACTGAGAATGTTATTACTATTCCAGTACAAGTTCAGAATACGGTTTCTAGCTTGCAACCAAGTCCGCAGAGTGTTAGAGGTAATTTTGATTCAAATGAGGACGGGGTAGTATATACAGATGAAGATAGTGAGCTTGAAGATAACAAGGAAGTTAGTCGAACGCGACTGACAGAGGAACATCTTAATCCTCTATATAATCAACCACCAACTGTAACAGTGCCTGAACCGCCAACTGAAGCAGGAGGTGTACGTAGATCCAATCGTGTTATTCTGCCACCTAAACGTCTTGATGATTATTATGTGAATTCAAGAGGCATTCCTCACATTAGTATTCCTCAAGCGAAGAATAATGAAGCTTCTACATCTGGAGTTCCGACTACATCACAGGTTCCCGTGATAAGTGTAAGTTCAACAGTAGCGGACGATGTTCGGACAGAGAGTGCAAATGTAGTGACAGCCTTTTATTCATCACTGAATAAGACAGGTAAAATATTTGTGCATGCTCACTCATGTTATGTGTGTCAAATTGAACCTAAAGATGCTTATGAAGCATTGAAGTATGACGAGTGGGTTAGTGCAATGCAAGAGGAGCTGTTATAATTTAAACATTTAAAGGTTTGGAAGTTAGTCAATCCACCACATGGTTGTGTGCCCTATGGTCTTCGATGGGTTTTGAGGAACAAGAAAGATGAACAGGGCATTGTTATCCGAAATAAAGCTAGATTGGTGGTGAAGGGATATCAACAGATCCCTGAAATTAACTATGATGAGGTATTTGCTCCGGTAGCGAGACTGGAAGCAATAAGGATTTTCTTGTCTTTTGAATCCTTCATGGGTTTCAAAGTTTATCAGATGGATGTGAAAAGTGCATTTTGTATGGAGAGATCAATGAGAGGATGTTTGTTGAACAACCACCTGGTTTCGAAGATCCTCATTTCCCAAAAAAGGTCTATCGACTAGAAAAAGCACTTTATGGTCTTCACCAAGCTCCTAGAGCGTGGTATGCAACGTTGTCCAACTACATGCTAGAAAATGGTTTTCGGAGAGGTGTCATTGATCAGACACTTTTCATCAAAAAGAAGGGACAACACCTAATGCTAGTGCAGGTTTATTTTGATGACATTATCTTCGGGTCAACGGATCAGGGAATGGTTGATGAATTTGAGAAGGTTATGCAACGAAAGTTTAAAATGAGTTCCATGGGAACTATAAAGTTTTTCTTAGGTTTGCAAGTAGCTGAGACGGATAAAGGCATCTTCTTGTATCAGACTAAGTATGTTGCTGATATCCTAAAGCATTTTCAAATGGAAGCAAAAAGACCAGCTAAGACTCCGTTGTCTATGAATCATGGGATATCACCTGATTGTGAGGGTGCTTCAGTGGACCAAACGTTATACAGGGCAATCATAGGTTCTCTAATGTATCTTACAGCTTCTCGACCAGATATCATGTTTGCGGTTTGTCTATGTGCCCGTTATCAGGCGAATCCTAATGTTCATCATATGTTGGTGGTTAAGAAGATTCTGAGGTATTTGAAAGATACACCGAGTTTAGGGTTATGGTATCCGTGTGAGGATGGTTTTGATCTCATAGCGTATAGTGATTCTGACTATGGAGGTTGTAAGAAAGATTTTAAGTCAACATTAGGGGGTTGTCAATTTCTGGGTAGCAAACTAGTTACCTGGCAGTATAAGAAGTAGACAGCAGTGGCTCAGTCCACTTGTGAAGTAGAATACATTGCCGCGGCCAGCTGTGCATCACAGGTCATCTGGATTCAACAACAACTATGTGACTACGGTTTGCAAATTTCTAACACTCCTATTTATGTTGATAATACTGCTGCCATAGCTGTCACTAAAAATCCCGTAAATCATTCTAAAATGAAACATATAGGGATTAAATACCATTTCATTAGAGATTGCTACGAGAAAAAGTTGATAGATGTAGTGCAGATAGACACTACAGCCCAAAGGACTGATCTCTTCACAAAAGCTTTTGATAAACCACACTTTGATTTTCTGTTAAAGGAAATAGGTATTAAATTGCTTACTGACGTGGTTCCTGAAACTGAGGTTCCTAACACAGAGGAACCTAACCAAGAGACTGAGTTGTGAAGAACTTGAAACTACTTGTATATTATGTGTAGCTTTGCATGGTAGTTTGTAGGTCATTTGCATGTTCTCTTGTCATTTGCATGATAGATTAGTATTTGATGATATTTCTGCATGTTTGCTTATATTTTTAGATAGTTTTATGCTTTTGTACAAAGAAAATCAAAAAGACATAAAAATCGAAAAAACCAGAAAAACAAATAAAAATTGAAAAATGGAAAATCCATAAAAATTGGAAAAACCTGAAAATGAGTTGCTTATTCTATGTTATGGGGAAGTGATTGCAATACTGAACAGACATGTAAGTTGTGAAAAACAAATAATACAGGATGATTGATAATGTGTTAGTGGATTTTATTGGCCTAATTCTAGATAGAGATGATCACACTAACAAAGCGTAAATATCATGATGAGGAATTCATGGAAAGATTTACAGCGGTTGAGGGTAGTCACCTACTTATCACTGAATATGTACTGAGAAATGATTGTTCAGAAACTCAACAGATGGTTGAGGTCTCCCCTACTACGATTTAAACTTGGTAGTAAAGGATAATTTTGTGAGTCCTCAAGGTGAGCATACTTTGTCTAGGATGCATACTTGTTTCTATTTACCTTTATTGCTTGGACTGAAATTCTACAACATACATATCGGGTACCCAAAGGGAGGTGTTTTCTCTTGAAGGGTTGAGAAGTGCAGTCTTGTATCACAGACACAGAATGATTTGTATATTGCAACGTCATCGGGTTCTAGATTTCAACATCAGAAGATTGGTTTTCCGTGCAGTTAATTCTAAAGTCAAACACAGTGGTGCATCCTCATCATGTATAGTTGTTTTTATTTATTTATTTTGTTTGTTTTATTTATGGAGAAAAGGCAACATCAGAAAATCCAAAAAAAAAAAATAAAAATTGCAAGTTATGTTATGTCTCTGTTTATTTATTTAAAGTTGTAAATAACATGATGCACCACATTACTGCAAGAGAATCATGGATCAAGAATTGAATATAGCTTCGAAGATTCTTACGTTATCTAAGTCTGAGACCACAGATATTCCAATCGGAGAATTATTTGGACGATTTAGTTATCTACATCCGAGGGGGAGAATTTATCAGATCATCAGATATAGAGAACTTAAATCATTCAATTCACATCATATTTGGTGGACTTTACATCTTTTGTCTGTGGTATGGGATTGTACCGATTGACCTAGATAGAGGGAATATCTTCTGGAGGATATCTTAGCGTTCCATCACTCAAATATATATATCACTTCCATCCATCCAACATCATACATCATACTATTTCCGTTTAAGTATGGGGTTTATAGCGGCCGCTATGCGCCTTAACAAAGTATGCAATAAATTTGAGATTCATAAGGTTATCTGAAACGAAAAGTGTAAGTTTAAGGTAGAAGCTCATGGCTGACAGGGTTGCTAGAAACATCGTGAGATGGTTCTGTCCAATCAAATTGAAAGTACATTGATGTGATAAGAGGACAGCGTCAACATGTTGTGCTCAATTGTTCTACCTGAAACATCGTGCGATCTCAAATGAGGACTGACTTCGTGATCAAAATCTAACATTGAAAAAGGTTAATGTAATTAATATAACGTGATCATCGAAGTCTAGGGTGAAAGTTGGTAAACGTTTACTGATATATTTGAAAGTTGTTCTGTATATGCTTTATCAAATAAGTTAAAGAATGAACTGTGGAATAACATGTCAATATAGTTCAGTTCTGATACCCGAATCAAAAGATTTAATCAATTGGATATGTCAACTTACAAAAAGATGTGTTGTGCCCCTTGCAGTGTGATTCATGATAAGCAGTATTACTTGTTCCTATGCTGATAACATCATATACTCTTCTTATGCTATTGTTTAATGAAACTGATGTTAGAAGTTGATTTATTGCAGATGTAAAAGGTTAAATATTATTGAATATGTCTGTTATAATATTGCTAATCATGACACACTGGATCTTGTACTGTAATTTGCTTTGTGTATTTGCATGTGCATGCATATCTGAGAATGTTTGCATTCATAAGTTAGTTGCATGTGCATTTCTGTTTCATATTGTAAACTTAACAACTCAGTTCTCGGAAAGGTTTACTGTGAAAGGAATCCTATGTCTTTCGTTAAATTTGAAAACAAGTTGTTTAGAGCTTAACGGTACAAAGTGTGTTTGTTTTATACTGTGGAGATCAGTCCCAGGGGGAGTGAATGTGAAAAGGAAGGTAAAGTTTGAATGAGAAAAGTGTTAAGTTTTAAAATTTTCAAAGCATCAGACCACTGGTCGACTGTATTTACCCTCGGCCGAAGGATTCTGACACTCGATCGAGTGTCTGGACCATTGGGCCGAAGGATTAGACCATCGGCCGATGGCCACTGACAGGGTATAAAAAGACCCAAAGTCGATCGGGTCAGTCACTTGGTGCAATTTTGAGAGTTTTTACCTTCGATTTTCAAGTGAAAGCGATAGGAGTTTTCGTCCGTGTGTTTTGTGCAACTTTTCACTATGATTCTAGCGCCATCAACGAGGTATAATAACTCGATCTCAGTTGTTAGTTTTGATTGATTTTAGGTTTTGGAAAAGTGAATAGATTTTGGCTTAATTCGTTAATATTTAAGTAATCTTGTTTGATTTGCTTGATATATTCTAGTTAAACGGCCTTGTCTGATCTTAATTTACTAGTTTTTAATTGAAATAACATCGATTTGTTAAAAAAAGGGCATTAGATTTGGGGTCAGATCTGATGAACTACCTCCTGCCGAAGGTCTCTGACCCTCGACCGATGGTGTTTTACACTCGACCGTAGGTCCCCATGTTGATCAGTTGGTAGATTTTTGGAGGTATGTTTAGACCAACTGCCGTAGGTCTAGACCATCGGACCGATGGTCTAGTCCATCGATCGATGGTCACTTAATTAGACCGATGGTGGATTTTTATGTTTAATCTGAATGAATTTTAGGTCTCTGATAATCTTTGTTATGTCTATCTAATGCTAGTGGTTGTAGTCTGTATTAGAATGTCAAGTGGTTCCTTTGTTGGGCAATGGATATTTAACATCGACCGTAGGAGAATTCTAGCTAGTGGACGACCCATCTTAGTGGAACAAAAGGTCGTTGCAACTCGACAGACCTATAGCCTTTGGGAACAAATTGGATGTTAAGCATTCTTAGACATTGGGGATTACTTTTTTCCTGATTTGTTGTGGGAATTTTATGCCAATGTTGCCTTAGAAGATAGCAAGAACAAATTTGTCCACTCAGGCTTATTTGATCAACAGTATAAGTGGACCATGGAGGAATTCTCAAACCTGTTGAATGTTCCTTACACTGGGGTTAAAATTCTATATCCTAGCAAATATCTAAGAAAGATTCCCAACAGATTCAAACTGTCTGACATAATTGCAAGGTTATGTAAGTCAGGGAAAGTAGTTAATGCTGGTAGGGTTGAGATTAGTGATGACGAGGTGTCACAACAACATGAGATACACTTGAGAATAATCAAAAGTAATGTGACCTTTAGGAGAGAAGGTGATAATCTGTTGTCTGGTACTGAAGCTATGTTTTTGTATTGCCTACTAGAGGGTATTCAGGTGAATATGGGCCACTTTCTCATTCATGTGATGAAAGATTTTCTTGAGATGGAAGAACCATTTCCTTATGCAGCCTTATTGCATAATTTGTTTGAGAAACTTGGTGTGGTTCAATATGAGGAAAAGCTAGTGCCCGAGAATCCCATTGTGGGATAAGTGATTCTGAGTATATGTTGCTGTGTTTGTTTTTGTTTTTGTGTATTTTCAACATGGTATGTAATTTGATGATGCTAGCCCGTTAGCATTGATACACTGTTCTATGTCTGTAATAAGCTTACTTCGAACATGTAATTGTGATCTTGATCTTATGGACTAAATGATGTAATATATTCTGTGATGATCATACTGTGTTATCTTATAATTCATGAATATATAATGCTGATTTAAAATTGTGTTTGCAGTTATTGTTAATCATGTTAGGTGTTCAGATAGATCAAGAGCAGGTAGTTCATGGTTCTGAAACTGAATCATCAGGTGGACCAGAATCAGCTGATCTTCCAGGGTTGAAAGCCTGCAGTGGTTCTAATTTGACTGCTTGTTTGAACGAGAAGGGTCCGAATGCGGGAAAATACAAAGGAGTGATAGAGTTTCTGAAGCGTTCTAGAATCTTTGCTGCTGTATCCATGCCGTGTACTGCTTATTATTCTCATCAGAGAGAATTCTAGGAGAAGGCAAAAGTTGAGACTGTAGATGACCAAAAGGTGATTGTGATTTTGTGTGTGGTCAAGAGGTTAAGATTTCTGAAGACACGATTCGCAACACATTTCTGTTTAAGGATGATGAGGATATGCCCAAGAAGTTGTCCAAGACAAAGATTACTGGGTGTGTGTTAAGGTGTAAGTATACTGGTGATATTACTCGAGCTACAATCAAGAGAAGTGGGTTCACACCACCGTACAGATAATTATCACTGGTTGTGGTTAAATGTTTAAGTCCGTTACAAGGCGAGTTTGATGAACTGAGCGAGATCTATCAAGGAATGTTTGCTGCGTTGGTTTTGAAAGCTGATTTCAATTTCTCGGGGGTTATCTTTGATCTACTGGTGGAGAATGTGACGAGCCAGTTATATTTGATTTATCCGAGGTTTTTACAGATCATGATCAATCGTCAAACTATTGACTTGCCAAGATTGAAGAAAGATATCATTGAGTTAAAACATATGACAGATCTTACTTTCAATCGACTGAATCAGAAGAAAAGTGCTAATGATGCAAGCTTGTGTGTCATCTTGCGAGGGAGAACTATCAATTTCCTCCAGGGAAGAAGTGGAGAAATGAAAATAGTTTATCTGATCGAGAGCCTGATTTTGAGGTGGCAAACAGTGATGAAGAAGTTGAACAACCAGTGAATACTCAAGCTGCTGGTGGGTCAGGTGCTGGTGGATTAGTTGATGAGATTGGTGATGTTAATCCTAATGTTGGTGTTGAGGAAGCTTCGAGAGGTGAACGAAGGAGATTGGTTGAAGATGAGGGTTTACATGTGTCAACCAAGCTAAGACCGAAGAAGAGGTTTAAATTCGTTTATAAAAATCCCAGTGGATCTGCTACTGGTGCTACCCAGGGAACTCAGCCTTCACAAACTCAAGGACAACAACCTCCACTACAACAAACCCAATCAACTCATCAATCACCACCCGTGGCACAACAAGTGTCTCAGGAGACTGTTTCTACTCCAACTCCTGATGCTCCTCCACATACTGGGGCGGAAGGAGGTGTTAGTTCCTCGACTCTTCGTACTTTGAATGATTTATATGTTCAAGCTATGGCTGATAACTTGAGAATGAGAAAGGAAAAAGGTTAAGCAGCTGAAGGAGGAGAATTGTGTTAAGTCTGAGGATGTTGCACGGTTATCGTTGCAAGTTGACCTGTTGCAAAGGAAAGTTGGTGATCATTCGTTGTTATTGACTGATGTGAAAATAGAAGCTTCTCAAGCTAAGGAGTTGGATGCATCAGCTCTTGCTAATGTGACTGCGTGGGAAGAGAAGTTTGATCTGGTTGAGATGCCTGAGGATGAGACTGATAACAGAATGGTGGAGGCTCCTGGTTCCTCTAAAGCTACAACACTGTCAGTAATTCCTCTTAAAATTGATTATAGTTTTATTGATTTCTTTTCTAAATAGGATGAGTTCAAGCATTCTGTTGTTTATGATGATTTAGAAGAGGGAGAGATCCCTCACAACTTCACTAGAGCTGAGCTGGACAAACTGGTGCGTTTAGAGCAAGAAGAAGCTAAAGCTGCTGAGGCACAGTCCGATGATCCTCCATCTGAGGATGACTCTTTTAGCCTTGAGGTTACAGAGGGTTTTAGCGATAGAGATGTAGATGATTTAGTTGAGGATGTTACTCATGAAGATTTTCCTACATATCAAAATGATAAGAATGAAGATCTTCCTGGTTTTGATGAATTGTTTAAGACTAATGATGAGATTTTGAATAGAAGGTGTAAAGAGAAGGCGAGAACTGAAGTTTTGCCTGAAGGTTTCTTGCCTGTTAAATATAATGATAAATCAGTTGAGAAGTTGGAAGCTGATTGGAGAGATATCTTGAGGATCAGAAAGTATTATGAAAAACCGAAGCTTGAGCCAAAGTATTTAAAGATGATTAATCTAAGAAAGAGTGTGAAAGGAAGAATTCTTGCCTGGGCTTACATTGAAGAATTCAACATGTTTGCGGTTAAGCGAGAGTTTGGTGTTGATTATTTCAAACATGGTCACGAATTCAAGTCACTACCGTACTTTGAGCTAATGCAGATTGCCAGGTTAAGAATGTTGTATTGTGGAATGAACGATCGATCTTCGTTACTGGTGAAGAAGATTAGAATTGCATTTAATTCAAAGAATTGGGAAGGTTTTAGGCCACAGTTTCCTAGGATTAGTTACAAAGTTAATCCTAGAACTGGTGAATCTCGAAGAATTGTAAAGTACAAACGGGCAAAGACTATGAAGAAGGTACCGTTGAGGAGGTTGCCGCAACATTGGAGTCAGAGATTCAGATGGTAGTTTTATGATGATCGTTCAGAAGAAGCTTTGATTGTGCTTGATAAGGTGAATGAGCATGATATTTAATGCATTCGTGTGTTGGATCCGATTTGGTTGAGAAACTGTACCGAGGCTGACATTTTTACGTTGTACTATAATCGTATGCTCTATCGACGCGAGAACAAGGTGCAGGCTGAACAGTATGTGAAAGTAGCAAAGCTGTGCTACTTGAATAACATGGTAATCGATCCGTACGAATGAATTAGATGACGACTTAAGACTTTTGATATAGAACTAGGTCTTAGGGGAGTTTGTTGGTGCATAATCCCGAGTTCTATCATGTAATAAGTTCTATTCGTATTATGTTTACTATTTTAGTCGTGTAAGGATATCATCATTAATACATTGTGTTTGGATTGTTTAATATAATGACGTGAAATGGTTAGAGCTGTTTGGTTGGCAGCTCAGACCATCGACCGATGGTAGAGACCATCGGTCGAGGGACTATCACCATCGACCGTAGGTCAGAGACCACCGGCCGATGGTTACTGTGACTATATATAAATACGGGTGTTGGGTTTCATTGAGAGGTTACACACCCTACACCCTCTAGCCGTCGTTATTTGCTATTACTATTGTCCCAGACCATACCCTGTGACGACCCGGGAATTTCTGACCAAATTTAAACTTAAATTCTAATTTAATTTCGACATGAGAAGCAAAGTCAATTTAATTGAATCTTAAAATGTTAAACTGTTGTTATACATTCAATTTGACCTTTGACCCTTCCCGACGATTCACGAACAACTTTGTATAAATAAAAATATAAATATATATATAAATATAAATATAGGTATATGAACAATTTAAAAAAAAAATACACTTTAAGTAATTAGAATTAAAAATATAAAATAATAAACAAAATATTTATGTATTAAAATGAATCTCAATATTAAGATAATTAGTATTATTATTATAATTATAATGTTATCAAATTTCACTAAAAATTGTTGTATTTGTGACTTATTATTAGTACTCTTATTATTATTATTATTATTATTATTATTATTATTATTATTATTATTATTATTATTATTATTATTATTATTATATTATTATTATTATTATTATTAATATTATTAATTGTATCTAAATTATTATTAAAATGATTAAAAATTAATAATTATTAATAATAATATTATAAGATCATATGTGTGAATCCAGTTGTTACACTTCACGATCACAGCTGCTGTAATTTTTGTTTTCTGTTGAATTAGATAGATAATTGCATCATTTATTGTACGATTCAGTTTTAAATTACTATCTACTTTTATTTTTTTGTTTCTTCTCCTCGTCTGATTAAACCATGTCAATACCTCCTTCTCTATTAACCCAACTAATAATCACCTATAGAGAACCATCACCATAACCTCTATTCGATACAACCTTCCTCGATCAACCTACTTCTATTATTCGATTTCCTTTTGTTTGGTTAACCGAGACAACCAACAAGACCATCACCCACATCTTCCTCATAACCAAACCACAACATCACCTATAATCATCACCATAACAACCATTAGAACCACCACTCGATACCATTATTCTGTTTCTAGTATCGCTAAGTCTATGTGTTCCTTTTTACTACAAATCGAAGCATAAGGCTGCTGTGTAAACTTTCCTGTTGTAGCCATCCACGCAGGTTACTATGCTATTATGTTGTTTTAACTATTATTGTTCGACAACCCATAAACGCATACAAACAGCCACCATCGAGCACCATTAAATTCATAACTATTTGAATCTGTTTTCTTTTTCGAACCCAATGCATGTTAATCAAATATTTCTGTTATGTCTGTATGTATAGCTGCACCTACAGCTGCTAACGTTTATAATTCTTGATTGAACAATGAAGGACCACCACCATGTAACCATTATAAACTAACCACACACGTATACCCACAGCCACTCCTAAAACCGTCACCTTCAAACCACCATAACTTCTGTTGCAACCAAACCACAACAAACATTTTTTTTTATTCCTTCTTCATTGCTTCGGTGCTTCCATCTTCTTTTTATTTCTATTCTATTCGATGTTACTGTACGCACCCCTCCTTTTTCTTGTGACCGACACCTACCTAAACCAATAAGTCAAGTTGTTAAATGTCAAAGCATTAAAGTAGTTTGCACATGCTTTCTTTTTTTTCTCGATGGCAGACAACCTACTTCTACTTGATAATGTTAATGTTTAATAATTGATCATAAGAATAAACTTTAAGCATACACAATTTACTTTAAATTGAGACATGATTTTTGGATTGTTATGATTAACTTTGGCCGTGACATATGATGTTAGTATTAATTAATAATTAAGATAAATAATTAGGGAGGTTGATGGATGTTGTTGTCATGGTGGAAAACCGAGACCCACCTTGAACTTCTAACTGGTCGATTAAGGATATTGGATTACTATATTGCATTGCTAAATTTTTCAAGAGTTAGACAAGTGGAACTAGTGGGCCGAAGATTGGAGTTGGGCCACGAAATCCCTGTTGGGCTGCCAAATTTTTCTGTCTAGATTTGACCGAAGTGAACTGTTGGGCCGAAGTAGTTGGGTCAGTTTTTGGGATTGGGTCGAAACAAGGACAAAATAAATATTGGGGGTTAAATACACATGGTGTCTGATTAATACAAAAAGACTAAATCGGTTCCATGGTTAAAGGTGTTAATGACTTAGTGGGAGGTCTCTAGTTCGAGCTTTGTCTGGAGCATTTTATTTTTTGGGAAAAACTTTTAAGGTAGGTAAGTTATATTTATTATTATTATTATTATTATTGTTATTATTATCATTATTATCTTTAGTAGTAAAATTATTATTATAGTTATTATTATTATCAGTAGTATTATCATTACGATCCTTAAAGTATTTTTTTTATTTATTTATCATTTTTATTAGTATTATTATTGAAAGAAATATTTTATTTAAACTATCAATTTTATTATTAAAAGTATCACTTTTATTATTATTAGAATTATCATAAATTTTATCATAATTGGTATTATTTTTATCAATATTATTATTAGTATTATTAATATATTAAATAAAGATTATCTATATTTATGACATAAAAACCTAACCATATTAATACTTTTGTAATAAATATTAATTATTTATATAAAGATAAATATACCTAATTAAGTTATTAATAAAACACATAATATAAAATAACAAATAAAATCACTAATAATATATATATATATATATATATATATATATATATATATATATATATATATATATATATATATATATATATATATATATATATATATATATATATATATATATTTGTTCGATTACCATTGCATGTATTAATATACATGATTGATATTAGTGTAATTAAAACAAATATTTGTAACACCTAATTATTTTGATTACTATTATTATTATTATTACGAACACGATATAAAAGACGATTAAAAACTATTAAACGAAACGATTAGGAAATAATGGGTAAGAGTATCATGATGAAATTAAAATATTATAAGATATTGATTTAGATAAAATTATCGTTCTTATTATTTTTATCATTACTATTATTATTAAAATTATCGTTAGTATTAAAACTATCATTTTAACAAAAATTATCATTTTAATAGAAATGTCATTGTTACTATAAAATATCATTATTATTATTATTTTAAATAGAATTATTATTTTAAAGATAATATTAAAAATTATCGTAAATATTAAATTTATCATAATTAGAATTATCGTTTTATCATAATGTCATCTTAGTAATTATAAATATTGATATTTTTATAATAATAATTATTATTACAAAATAATACAACTTTTACTTACTATCATTATAGATATTATTTTATCAAATAAATATTTGATACAAACATATTTTACTACGTGTAATAACTTACTTTAATAATACATATCATATTATCTTTATAATATTAAATGAACCCTATAAATTTTATTACTTAATATATATAAAAGTATATTTTATTATATAAATATAATATAAAATTTTATTTATTAATAAATAAATTATATTATTTACTCTAATAAATCTTTTAAAAATATTTAAAAATATAAAACGACGATATTTAAACTATATATTAATCATGTATAAATTTTTGGAAATTATTTTGAGTCAAATTTACTTTTGTTGACTTTTGCATATTAGTCTCGAGCATTAGGATTGTGGTACACTATGACTTGACCTAATTTGTTAGACAAATATTGACCAACACATAAATATATATAATTAATTTAGGTTCGTGAATCTGAGGCCAACCTTGCACTTGTTCAATGACGTTATATGTATTTTTACTACGAAATACAGTATGGTGAGTTTATTTATTCCCTTTTTATATATATTTTTGGGCTGAGAATACATGCAATGTTTTAATAACTATTTTACAATATTTGTATGCGTGAGTTTCATTAATCCCTTTTTAAATGCTTTTGCAATATATATTTTTGGGACTGAGAATACATGCGCTGCTTTTATAAATGCTTTATGAAATAGACACAAAGTAATCGAAACTACATTCTATGGTTGGATTATCTAATAGAATATGCCCCTTTTTATTAAGTCTGGTAATCTAAGAATTAGGGAACAGACACCCTAATTGACGCGAATCCTAAAGATAGATCTATTGGGCCTAACAAACCCCATCCAAAGTACCGGATGCTTTAGTACTTCGAAATTTATATCATGTCCGGAGGAGGATCCCAGAATGATAGGGGATATTCTTATATGTATCTAGTTAATGTCGGTTATCAGGTGTTCACCATATGAATGATTATTTTTTTGTCTCTATGCATAGGACGTATATTTATGAGAACTGGAAATGAAATTCTTGTGGTCTATTAAAATGATGGAAATAAATGATTATGATAAACTAATGAACTCACCAACCTTTTGGTTGACACTTTAAAGCATGTTTATTCTCAGGTGTTAAAGAAATCTTCCGCTGTGCATTTGCTCATTTTAAAGATATTACTTGAAGTCTTTCATAGCATATTTCGAAGAACGTTGCATTCGAGTCATTGAGTTCATCAAAGATTATTATTAAATCAATTTATAGTTGGATAGTGGATATTATGAAATGGTATGCATGCCTGTCAATTTTTGATGAAAAGAAAGATTGTCTTTTAAAAACGAATGCAATGTTTGTAAAATGTATCATATAGAGGTCAAATACCTCGCAATGTAATCAACTATTGTGAATCATTTATAATGTATATGAATGGGTCCTTTCAAAGATGATGCTTACGCACTACCGTGGTCAGCATTCAAGCACTTGATGAACGAGAAGTACCGTCCCAGAACCGAGGTCAATAAGCTCAAGACAGAACTTAGAGGGTTACGAACCCAAGGATTTGATATTACCACGTACGAAAGACGATTCACAGAATTATGCCTATTGTGTCCGGGAGCGTTCGAAGATGAGGAAGAGAAGATCGACGCGTTTGTGAAAGGATTACCGGAAAGAATCCAAGAAGATATAAGTTCACACGAGCCCGCCTCCATAAAACAGGCATGTAGAATGGCTCACAAACTAGTGAACCAGATTGAAGAAAGAATTAAAGAACAGGCTGCTGAAGAGGCCAATGTGAAGCAAGTCAAAAGAAAGTGGGAGGAAAACGGTGATAAGAATCACCAATACAACAACAACAACAATTACAACAATTACAACAATAATCGCAACAACTATCCCAACAATCACAACATCAATCGCAACTACAACAAACGGCCCAACAACAACAACAACAACAACAACAACAACAACAACAACAACAACAGCAACTACAGCAACTACAACAATCATCCCAACAACAATAATAACCGCAACAACAACAACAATCAGAAGCAGCTATGCCAAAGGTGTGAAAAGTATCACTCGGGGTTCTGCACCAAATTTTGCAACATGTGTAATAGAAATGGTCATAGCGCGGCGAAGTGTGAGGTCTACGGACCAGGGGTTAACAGAACGAAAGGAACAAATGGTGTCGGAACGAGTAATGGTGGAGCAAGTAGTGTCGGAGCAAGTTATGCCAATATAGTTTGTTATAAATGTGGAAAACCTGGCCACATTATTAGAAATTGCCCGAACCAGGAGAACACGAATGGACAAGGCCGCGAAAGAGTTTTCAATATTAATGCGGCAGAGGCACAGGAAGACCCGGAGCTTGTTACGGGTACGTTTCTTATTGACAATAAATCTGCTTACGTTTTATTTGATTCGGGTGCGGATAGAAGCTATATGAGTAGAGATTTTTGTGATAAATTAAGTTGTCCATTGACGCCTTTAGATAGTAAATTTTTACTCGAATTAGCAAATGGTAAATTAATTTCAGCAGATAATATATGTCGGAATCGAGAAATTAAACTTGTTAGCGAAACATTTAAGATTGACTTGATACCAGTAGAGTTAGGGAGTTTTGATGTGATAATCGATATGGACTGGTTGAAAGAAGTGAAAGCAGAGATCGTTTGTTACAAAAATGCAATTTGCATTATACGAGAAAAGGAAAACTCTTAATGGTGTACGGAGAAAAGGGCAACACGAAGCTACATCTTATTAGTAATTTGAAGGCACAAAAACTAATAAGAAAAGGTTGCTATGCTGTTCTAGCACACGTCGAGAAAGTACAAACTGAAGAAAAGAGCATCAATGATGTTCCCGTCGCAAAAGAATTTCCCGATGTATTTCCGAAAGAATTACCGGGATTACCCCCACATCGATCCGTTGAATTTCAAATAGATCTTGTACCAGGAGCTGCACCAATAGCTCGTGCTCCTTACAGACTCGCACCCAGCGAGATGAAAGAACTGCAAAGCCAATTACAAGAACTTTTAGAGTGTGGTTTCATTCGACCAAGCACATCACCGTGGGGAGCTCCTGTTTTGTTTGTCAAGAAGAAAGATGGTACATTCAGGTTGTGTATCGACTACCGAGAGTTGAACAAACTTACCATCAAGAACCGCTATCCACTACCGAGAATCGACAACTTATTTGATCAACTACAAGGCTCGTCTGTTTATTCAAAGATTGACTTACGTTCCGGGTATCATCAAATGCGGGTGAAAGAAGATGATATTCCAAAGACTGCTTTCAGAACACATTACGGTCATTACTAGTTTATGGTCATGCCGTTTGGTTTAACTAATTCACCAGCTGTGTTCATGGACCTTATGAACCGAGTGTGTGAACCATACCTTGACAAGTTTGTCATTGTTTTCATTGATGACATACTTATTTACTCAAAGAATGACCAAGAACACGGTGAACATTTGAGAAAGGTGTTAGAAGTATTGAGGAAGGAAGAATTGTACGCTAAGTTTTCAAAGTGTGCATTTTGGTTGGAAGAAGTTCAATTCCTCGGTCACATAGTGAACAAAGAAGGTATTAAGGTGGATCTGGCAAAGATAGAAACTGTTGAAAAGTGGGAAACCCCGAAAACTCCGAAACACATACGCCAGTTTTTAGGACTAGCTGGTTACTACAGAAGGTTCATCCAAGACTTTTCTAGAATAGCAAAACCCTTGACTGCATTAACGCATAAAGGGAAGAAATTTGAATGGAAGGATGAACAAGAGAAAGCGTTTCAGTTATTGAAGAAAAAGCTAACTACGGCACCTATATTGTCATTGCCTAAAGGGAATGATGATTTTGTGATTTATTGTGACGCATCAAAGCAAGGTCTCAGTTGTGTATTAATGCAACGAACGAAGGTGATTGCTTATGCGTCTAGACAATTGAAGATTCACGAACAAAATTATACGACACATGATTTGGAATTAGGCGCGGTTGTTTTTGCATTAAAGACTTGGAGGCACTACTTATATGGGGTCAAAAGTATTATATATACCGACCACAAAAGTCTTCAACACATATTTAATCAGAAACAACTGAATATGAGGCAGCGTAGGTGGATTGAATTGTTGAATGATTACGACTTTGAGATTCGTTACCACCCGGGGAAGGCAAATGTGGTAGCCGACGCCTTGAGCAGGAAGGACAGAGAACCCATTCGAGTAAAATCTATGAATATAATGATTCACAATAACCTTACTACTCAAATAAAGGAGGCGCAACAAGGAGTTTTAAAAGAGGGAAATTTAAAGGATGAAATACCCAAAGGATCGGAGAAGCATCTTAATATTCGGGAAGACGGAACCCGGTATAGGGCTGAAAGGATTTGGGTACCAAAATTTGGAGATATGAGAGAAATGGTACTTAGAGAAGCTCATAAAACCAGATACTCAATACATCCTGGAACGGGGAAGATGTACAAGGATCTCAAGAAACATTTTTGGTGGCCGGGTATGAAAGCCGATGTTGCTAAATACATAGGAGAATGTTTGACGTGTTCTGAGGTCAAAGCTGAGCATCAGAAACCATCAGGTCTACTTTAGCAACCCGAAATCCCGGAATGGAAATGGGAAAACATTACCATGGATTTCATCACTAAATTGCTAAGGACTGCAAGTGGTTTTGATACTATTTGGGTAATAGTTGATCGTCTCACCAAATCAGCACACTTCCTGCCAATAAGAGAAGATGACAAGATGGAGAAGTTAGCACGACTGTATTTGAAGGAAGTCGTCTCCAGACATGGAATACCAATCTCTATTATCTCTGATAGGGATGGCAGATTTATTTCAAGATTCTGGCAGACATTACAGCAAGCATTAGGAACTCGTCTAGACATGAGTACTGCCTATCATCCACAAACTGATGGGCAGAGTGAAAGGACGATACAAACTCTTGAAGACATGCTACGAGCATGTGTTATTGATTTCGGAAACAGTTGGGATCGACATCTACCGTTAGCAGAATTTTCCTACAACAACAGCTACCATTCAAGCATTGAGATGACGCCGTTTGAAGCACTTTATGGTAGAAAGTGCAGGTCTCCGATTTGTTGGAGTGAAGTGGGGGATAGACAGATTACGGGTCCGGAGATAATACAAGAAACTACCGAGAAGATCATCCAAATTCAACAACGGTTGAAAACCGCCCAAAGTCGACAAAAGAGCTACGCTGACATTAAAAGAAAAGATATAGAATTTGAAATTGGAGAGATGGTCATGCTTAAAGTTGCACCTCGGAAAGGTGTTGTTCGATTTGGTAAACGAGGGAAATTAAATCCAAGGTATATTGGACCATTCAAGATTATTGATCGTGTCGGACCAGTAGCTTATCGACTTGAGTTACCTCAACAACTCGCGGCTGTACATAATACTTTCCAAGTCTTGAATTTGAAGAAATATTTTGCTAAAGAAGATCTCACTATTCCGTTAGATGAAATCCAAATCAACGAAAAACTTCAATTCATCGACGAACCCGTCGAAATAATGGATCGTGAGGTTAAAAGACTTAAGCAAAACAAGATACCAATTGTTAAGGTTCGATGGAATGCTCGTAGAGGACCCGAGTTCACCTGGGAACGAGAAGATCAGATGAAGAAGAAATACCCGCATTTATTTCCAGAAGATAGGTCAACACCTCCAACTGCTTAAAATTTCGGGACGAAATTTATTTAACTGGTAGGTACTGTAGTGACCCGAACTTTTCCATGTTTATATATGTATTAAATGAAATTTTTATTTACATGATTAAGTGTTTCCAACATATTAAGCAATCAAACTTGTTAAGACTTGATTAATTGAAATAGGTTTCATATAGACAATTGACCACCCAAGTTGACCGGTGATTCACGAACGTTAAAACTTGTAAAAACTATATGATGACATATATATGGTTATATATATAGTTAACATGATATTATGATAAGTAAACATATCATTAAGTATATTAATAATGAACTACATATGTAAAAACAAGACTACTAACTTAATGATTTTGAAACGAGACATATATGTAACGATTATCGTTGTAACGATATTTAATGTATATATATCATATTAAGAGATATTCGTACATCATAATATCATGATAATATAATAATTTAAAGTCTCATTTGATATTATAAACATTGGGTTAACAACATTTAACAAGATCGTTAACCTAAAGGTTTCAAAACAACACTTACATGTAACGACTAACGATGACTTAACGACTCAGTTAAAATGTATATACATGTAGTGTTTTAATATGTATTCATACACTTTTGAAAGACTTCAATACACTTATCAAAATACTTCTACTTAACAAAAATGCTTACAATTACATCCTCGTTCAGTTTCATCAACAATTCTACTCGTATGCACCCGTATTCGTACTCGTACAATACACAGCTTTTAGATGAATGTACTCTTGGTATATACACTCTAATTATCAGCTCTTAGCAGCCCATGTGAGTCACCTAACACATGTGGGAACCATCATTTGGCAACTAGCATGAAATATCTCATAAAATTACAAAAATATGAGTAATCATTCATGACTTATTTACATGAAAACAAAATTACATATCCTTTATATCTAATCCATACACCAACGACCAAAAACACCTACAAACACTTTCATTCTTCAATTTTCTTCATCTAATTGATCTCTCTCAAGTTCTATCTTCAAGTTCTAAGTGTTCTTCATAAATTCTACAAGTTCTAGTTTCATAAAATCAAGAATACTTCCAAGTTTGCTAGCTTACTTCCAATCTTGTAGAGTGATCATCCAACCTCAAGAAATCTTTCTTATTTACAGTAAGATATCTTTCTAATACAAGGTAATACTCATATTCAAACTTTGATTCAATTTCTATAACTATAACAATCTTATTTCGAGTGAAAATCTTACTTGAACTGTTTTCGTGTCATGATTCTGCTTCAAGAACTTTCAAGCCATCCAAGGATCCTTTGAAGCTAGATCCATTTTTTTTATTTCCAGTAGCTTTATCCAAAAAACTTGACGTAGTAATGATGTTCATAACATCATTCGATTCATACATATAAAGCTATCTTATTCGAAGGTTTAAACTTGTAATCACTAGAACATAGTTTAGTTAATTCTAAACTTGTTCGCAAACAAAAGTTAATCCTTATAACTTGACTTTTAAAATCAACTAAACACATGTTCTATATCTATATGATATTCTAACTTAATGATTTAAAACCTGGAAACACGAAAAACACCGTAAAACCGAATTTACGCCGTCGTAGTAACACTTCGGGCTGTTTTGGGTTAGTTAATTAAAAACTATGATAAACTTTGATTTAAAAGTTGTTCTTCTGGGAAAATGATTTTTCTTATGAACATGAAACTATATCCAAAAATCATGGTTAAACTCAAAGTGGAAGTATGTTTTCTAAAATGGTCATCTAGACGTCGTTCTTTCGACTGAAATGACTACCTTTACAAAAACGAATTGTAACTTATATTTCCGACTATAAACCTATACTTTTTCTGTTTAGATTCATAAAATAGAGTTCAATATGAAATCATAGCAATTTGATTCACTCAAAACGGATTTAAAATGAAGAAGTTATGGGTAAAACAAGATTGGATAATTTTTCTTGTTGTAGCAACGTGAAAATTGGTAACAAATCTATATTAATCATATCCTAGCTAACTTATATTGTATTATACATGTATTCTAATATATTATGTAATCTTGGGATACCATAGACACGTATGCAAATGTTTTGACATATCATATCGACCCATGTGTATATATTATTTGGAACAACCATAGACACTCTATATGCAGTAATGTGGGAGTTAGCTATACATGGTTGAGGTTGATTCCAAAAATATATATACTTTGAGTTGTGATCTAGCCTGAGACATGTATACACTGGGTCGTGGATTGATTCAAGATAATATATATCAATTTTTTTCTATACATCTAACGTTGGACAACTAGTTGTAGGTTACTAACGAGGACAGCTGACTTAATAAACTTAAAACATCAAAATGTATTAAAAGTGTTGTAAATATATTTTGAATATACTTTGATATATATGTACATATTTGTTATAGGTTCGTGAATCGACCAGTGGCCAAGTCTTACTTCCCGACGAAGTAAAAATCTGTGAAAGTGAGTTATAGTCCCACTTTTAAAATCTAATATTTTTGGGATGAGAATACATGCAGGTTTTATAAATGATTTACAAAATAGACACAAGTACGTGAAACTACATTCTATGGTTGAATTATCGAAATCGAATATGCCCCTTTTTATTAAGTCTGGTAATCTAAGAATTAGGGAACAGACACCCTAATTTACGTGAATCCTAAAGATAGATCTATTGGGCCTAATAAACCCTATCCAAAGTATCGAATGCTTTAGTACTTCAAAATTTATATCATATCCGAAGGGTGTCCCGGAATGATGGGGATATTCTTATATATGGATCATGTTAATGTCGGTTACCAGGTGTTCACCATATGAATGATTTTTATCTCTATGTATGGGATGTATATTGAAATATGAAATCTTGTGGTCTATTACTATGATTTGATAATATATAGGTTAAACCTATAACTCACCAACATTTTTGTTGACGTTTTAAGCATGTTTATTCTCAGGTGATTATTAAGAGCTTCCGCTGTTGCATACTAAAATAAGTACAAGATTTGGAGTCCATCCTTGTATGATATTATGTAAAAACTGCATTTAAGAAACTTATTTTTGAGGTAATATATTCTTATTGTAAACCATTATGTAATGGTCGTGTGTAAAACCAGTATATTTTAGATTATCATTATTTGATAATCTACGTAATGCTTTTGAAACCTTTATTGATAAAATAAAGGTTATGGTTGTTTTAAAAATGAATGCAGTCTTTGAAAAATGTCTCATATAGAGGTCAAAACCTTGCAATGAAATCAATTAATATGGAACGTTTATAATCAATATGAACGGGACATTTCAGCCACCATGTCCATATCCGACAACCAACTGGGTCAGGTCCAACAGTCCATCACCTCATGCTGGAATTCTTGGTCCACGGCCAAATTCCAATTCATCTTTAGCTGCATCAAATGTATCAGGCTACTGTCCCCCTGATCTCAAAAGCGCAATGCACACGATGACACTTCATCCTCCTGATGACACGTGGTATATGGATACTGGAGCCACATCACATATGACTACAAATTCAGGTAAACTCATGTATTATCCTTCCTTAAGGCAACCTAAAAGTATTATTGTTGGAAATGGTCATGGTATTCCAATTAAAGGTTTCGGTCACTCTGTTATTCCTAACCCTTCTCGTCCTTTATTTTTAAACAATATCCTGCATGCTCCTAACCTTATTAAAAACCTTATCTCTGTTTGACGTTTAACCACTGATAATAATATTTCTTTGGAATTTGATCCTTTTGGTTTTACTGTGAAGGATTTTCCGCAGGGAACACCGGTCCTCAGATGTAACAGCTCTAGTGACCTCTACCCACTTACTTCTTCCGTGCTACAGTCTTTTTCAACACCTTCAAGTTTTGCTACTTTATCTCCAGATTTATGGCATTCTCGGCTGGGTCATCCGGGCGCTAATGTCTTAAGTTCACTTCAAAAGAATAAATTTATTCAGTGTAATAAATCAAGTTTGACTTCTATTTGTCAATCTTGCGTTTTTGGAAAACAAACCAAGTTACCTTTTGTTTCTTCTTCCTCCTCTACTTTACTACCTTTTGATATTATACACAGTGATTTATGGACTTCTCCCGTACCAAGTACATCGGGACATCGTTATTATGTTTTATTTTTAGATAATTATTCTAACTTTCTATGGACGTTTCCGCTCACTAATAAATCTGAAGTTTACTCCACTTTTCTCACGTTTAACAACTAAGTGAAAACACAATTTAACAAAAACATCAAAACGTTTCAATGTGATAATGGAACCGAGTACAACAACAAACAGTTTCACGAATTTTGCACTAAAAATGGCATGATTTTTCATTTTTCTTGCCCTTATACGTCCTCACAAAATGGAAAATCCGAAAGAAAAATTCGTGCTATCAATAACATCATTCGCACAATCCTCTCCCATGCCTCTCTTCCTCCTTCCTTTTGGCATCATGCACTGCACATGGCAACATATCTCATTAACATAATGCCATCTACACTCTTAAACTACAAATCACCAACTCAAATTCTCTATGGTCGTACACCCTCTTATTCTCACCTACGCACCTTTGGTTCTTTGTGTTTTCCCTTGTTTCCCGCTCAGACTATTAATAAACTCCAACCTCGATCCACTCCTTGTGTTTTTCTTGGGTATCCACCGAACCATCGTGGATATAAGTGCTATGATCCACAGTCTAAGAAATTTATCATATCCCGTCATGTTATCATTGATGAGACTCGGTTTCCATTTGCCAATCCCACTTCTCCAATTCTAGACTATCGATTCTTAACATCATCCCAGTTTTATCATCCCAATACCTTATGCCACCCCTCCTATCCACAATGTTCAGTCCACTAACTCCCAAAATACGGCCCAAACACCGCCCACTTCTCCTCACTCTCCAGTCCAGTCCACTACCCCTACGGCCCAAAACACTCTTTCACCAAGCACAACATCTGTACCTAGTCCATTAATCACTACTTTCTTGCCTCCACACTCTGTTGAATGTTCCTCCAGCTCAGATTCTACCCAACCTTCCAATTCAAATAATACTTCAAAAACTAAATCTTCTCCTTCATCTACTGATATATCCACCTCTCCTAGTATGTCCAACTCACCTCCACCCACACCACCTCCAACTCGTACTATTTTCACTCGTAGCATAGCGGGTGTCCATAAACCGAAAGTTCCCTTTAATCTTTCTTCCACTACCACCCTCTCTCTGATTCCTCGCACACCTAAGGATGCAATCTCTGACCCTAATTGGAATACCGCCATAACCGATGAATACAAGGCCCTTATAGATAATAATACTTGGGTACTCGTGCCAAAAACGCCTGACATGCATATTATTAGAAGTATGTTGATTTTTTGTCATAAATTCAAATTCGATGGTCATTAGAACGTTATAAAGCTCGGTTGGTTGGTGATGGTCGTTCTCAAACGGTTGGTATTGATTGTTATGAAACTTTTAGTCCAGTGGTTAAACCCGCTACAATTAGACTAGTGTTATCTATCGCTATTTCTAAATCATGGAATTCAATACCATTATCTGTTCTAATTATTTTAACAGAGGTGTGGAACTGATTTTTAATGAGCATGTAAACATCATTCAAGCCCATCAAGAATTGCATGATTTGTTGTTCTTGTAATATTGCCATGAAAGCTGTATTACTCCCACAAGAACAAGCAGGAATGGCAAGCAATGACATATATTCATCCCAAGCTGTTTTTAACTGAGTATAATAGGTAGCAACATTGGTGTTCCCTTGAGACAAGGTTGAAATAATTTTGTGAACCTGAAACTTATGAGGAATGCTAGTGATCATGCATATTTTAGCCGTGGGGTTAAATATGCCTGCTCAATACGTAAAGAGGGGTTTAAGGATCTTAGAACGTGGCTCTCCGGTCCGGCTACCGTGAATAACCCTGGCCGACATGATGATGTCGGCGGGGTGGCCAAGTGATTAAGTCCACCTCTGATAACGGTCGTCGATCAAGAGGCCCCAAATAAGGTCGTAGGTACTAGCTTACAAAAGACTAACCTGTTAACCTTGAAAAGATGCTGAATGATGCTGTTTTACGTAATGTGTATCGTATGCGATGGTTACGTAATGTGCTGTGTTCGGTAAACGATGATTAGGGTTTGTATTTATAGGCAAACCCTAATTCTAGAACCGTCCCAGATCATGATAATCTCATCCATAACTGACTCCCCCGAATCACGGATATAATTATGGAAAAGATATTTACCTGACAGCTAAGCAACCGCCGTACCGGGAACAAAGGCATTCGCACGCCGCATAGGGTACACAAGAACACGCGTACGCACAATAGTGATTGTCCGCATACATTCGCGGTGCGCCTGCGGGTTGCGGTATCATTATGTCCCCCCAGTTTGATGTTATATGGCACAAGGCGTATGATATCAAACTATTAAGCGAAAGAAAAAACAAGAAAATGGCTAGCATTTAATATTCCGCGTGCGCCTCGATGCCATTAAATGCCTGTCACAATCGCAGAAGCCCATTCGGCGGACATGATATAAAGTGGCAGTGTGTCAGGCGCGTGCCAACCACGCGCGTACATGTAATCATACCCAACTGGCATCCACGCGCATAAATAAAGTGCTGGCCGTCGATTGCGTAACACGTGTACAGCCACGATCACACCACTCCATCCAATCTGCCCTATAAATACCCCATTTTGCAGCTCATTTCCACTTTCCTGCTTCAAGCTTCCTCGTTACGCTGCCAATTTGAATTCCGATCAAAAATCGAACATTCCGGCCACCATTTAAAGGTTAGTATTCATCCGATTACTCCTAGAAAATGACTAAAGCTAACGAGACGTATGTAGATAGCGTAGAGTCTGTTATAGAGCAGAAGCACATAGATTACTTAGTGAAACAGTATCCTCCCTTAGCCAAGTACAATCCGGTGCCCCCTTTGTCCAATCAGCGAGCCCACGAGCCACCGGAGAAAAAGGTGGCTATTTACGAACATGCTTTTAACCATGGCAACTTTAGGGTTCCTCCCACTGATTTCTTCCTGGGCGTGCTAGATCACTTTAAGGTCGGATTAGGTCAGTTGCACCCTTACGCTATAGGAAAAATAGTCTTGTTCTAGATGTGGTGCGTTGCACTCAAGAAAGTGCCCCTGGTGAAGGTGTTTTGCAATTTATACCGACTAGCCCACCACCACAAATCGTGGTTCACCTTCTTCGCTCATCAAAACTTCACCAAGACCCCAAAATCGAATGCGTGGAATTGGAAAGAGACATTCTTTTTCGTCGACCAAACTGTGGTGAGTGCAAACTTCCCGCAAACGCTGATATGGTTCGAGAAGGTGGAGAAGGATGTAAACAAGACCCCCGCCCTGGATGAGGATGAAAGGAAACTATTAGCGGAGTGTGCAAACGCACAGCTAGTGCATCGATCATATGGGAACGCAATGCTGCGGCTAGGGAAGATATCCTCACACTGGCCATGGGAGGATGTGCGCCCAGCCATAGTCGGACCGGATGGAAAGGGTAGGAATAGTATAATCGCGTACTAAACTGTTTTTGTATGTATATTAGCTAACGCATGCGCGTATCTTTGCAGAAATGAGGATGAAGAAGGTGCTGACTGCGGAAGAGATTGCGGGAATATCTTTTCGCAAGCAAGATGTGAACGTACAGCTAGAGCAGGAGAAAGCTAGCGAAAACGCGGAGCAATCACCGGCGGCATCTGGTAATAAACGCAAAGCAGCTGAGACCTCTGCGGCTCAACAGAAGAAGAAGAAGATGACTCCCAAACAAAGGGAGGACATGCGGAACGATAACTTTGTTCCAATCGAGCCACGCTCCGCAGAACTACTTCCCCCCATTACTGGTAAGTGTCCATTCCTTGCGCCTTTACCGCATACTAAAGTTCACGTTATAACTATTTACTAATATGCAGAGCATGTGGAGGAGACGCAGCCGTCCACCCCGCGGGTCAACCCAGATCTCCAAGCTACCGCCACATCAAAGGATAAGACAATACACGTGGATTCCGATTCCACACCAACTCCTCCACAAGGTAGCTTCCGCGTTGCCAACCTCAGCCAACTCACACAGTCTTCCGCGGAAAATGCCGCAGAGCAGTCTGCGTTCCTGCAGCAAATCTTTCCGGATGAATTCCGCGAGCAACTGGCCGCTCTACCGTTTAACCAGGCGCACAATGCCTTCATTCAAAACGGCCTCGTATTTTTCGGCATGTTTGCGGATCAGGCCCGCCGCTCTTCCAGCATATACCAGCTAGCTTTGCGCAAAGAGGTAGAGCTAGGACTACTGCAGGCGGGTGTAGATCAGGTCAAGAAGGATAGGGATGCTGCTGAGGAGGCGCGTAAGGCGGTTGAGTCGACCGCGAATGAAACCAAAGCCGCGCTGATTGAGGAAAGAAAAAAGAACCGTGAGCTGGTTGGTGCGGTTGAGCAGGCGAAGGGGGATGCAGAACGTTTGCGGTCGGAGCTTGAGAAAGTGACGAGGGAAAGGGATGACGCGGTAACCAACCGCGAGCTGGCAGAGGCGGATCTAGCGAAGCTGCTCACCGCACTCCCTACCATTGCGCAAAAGGTGATGGACTCAGAGTCGGTGTCCGACAAGTTCAATGCCTACGTTGATGCGGTCAGGGACCATGAAATCAACAAGGCTGTGCAGGAGGTAATCCAAGCTTGCGGTCTAACACCGCCGTTCCCCTACATCGTTCAAAAGAAGCTAAAATAGGGAACGGCTGCAGCGTTAATGGAGGCGGAAGAAGCCATCAAGTCCATCCCTATCCCCCTAATCAACGCATTCGCTGCGGACCCGAACATGTCGATCGATGGGTTCTTAAAGGAGGATTATTAGTTTGTGTTGGATTGTGCCGTAAGTCCTATGCTTAGGCAGGTATTTGTATTTTTGTAGCCCTAAGTCCCGTGTTGGGCAGGCGTTACAAACAATTACCTCTTATGTAACAACTGAATTTGATGTATATATATTCCTGATATGCATGCGTAGTGTTTATTTGTTTATATATCGCGAATCAAAACAAAAGGTGAACCGCATGCCCATGCGCATAGTTAACCAAAACTCATGCGTATGCGGGTATTACTGCGTAAAATAAACCAATACTTTAACAATTACCCTTTAATAATTTAGACTCTAAAGCTACTGCGTTATCGCTTTGTCATGTACTAGAGGTGCACTATAGATGTATGGTAAGCAACGCAACTAAACACAAACCAATGTTTTTATGCTTTGAGTTCCTCAAGCAAACCAATGCGAGAGTAATTACGCACAAGCAAACCAATACTTGTAATTTTTTAAGTCGACTTTACAGCCATCTAGTCTGCGTGGCGCTTGGCTAGGGAAAAACCAATTCCCTTTGCCTGCCGTTAGCGTCTAGCCTTGTAACCAAACAGGCTTCTGCCACACGGGGGCTAGAGGACACCCCTTAAGTAGGCAGGAACCACATACAAAAAAGATTTAAACAACAAAAGTATGCGCGAGTAAATATTTAATTGGCATTAATCACAATTACAACCGCGACACATCCAAACGGACGGAAAATACATAGAAAAAATAATGTGCTACAATAAACTGGAGTGATCAGGTCCACCTGGTTACATATAACATTTTTTCATTAACGTCGCATGCCAAGTGCGTTTCACAGGTTTTCCATCTAGTGTCTCGAGATGGTATGCCCCGGTATTGTTTGCCTTCGTTACCCTGTATGGACCTTCCCAACGGGGGCCCAGTTTCCCAGTATCCTCCGCATGACTTGCGTCGTTCTGACGCCAAACCAAGTCACCGCACTTGTAAGAGCGCGAACGCACACGCTGATTATAGTACTTTGCAATTTTTTGCTTGTTATTTGCTTCGTTGACAGCCGCAGAAAGTCTGCGCTCTTCCAGCAAATTAAGATTTTCCCGCAAAGCTTCAGAGTTATTTTGCTCATCAAAATTTTGTATGCGGAACGTTGGTACCCCAATTTCTGCGGGTACAACAGCTTCTGATCCATAGACCAAACTGAACGGGGTCTCACCAGTGCTTGATTTGGGTGTTGTTCTATGCACCCATAAAACCTTCGGTAGTTCATCCACCCAACCAACGCGACCATGACCCAACCTAGCTTTGATTCCAGCTACTATATCCCGGTTGGTCACTTCGCACTGGCCATTCGCCTGCGGATGCGCAACGGATGTAAAACTTTGCTTAATATTAAGCTCTGCGCACCAGCTGCGAAAAGGGTCACCCGCGAACTGCGTACCGTTATCACTAACAATTTCGTTTGGTATACCAAATCGACAGACGATGTCTTCCCATACAAAATTTCGCACCCTTTTTCCTGAGATTGCTGCCAATGGTCTTCTACCCACTTTGTGAAATAGTCGATTGCAACAATCAAGAATTTGATGTTTCCTGCGTGCGCAGAATGTGCGTAAGATACTGATGTGAGTAGCATGTTTAGAAAATAAATGATAAAATTACCTCGGCCTTTTGGGAATGGTCCGACTATGTCGATTGCCCATTTGCAGAATGGCCACGGTGAGAAGACTGGTATCATTGGATGCGCAGGTGCTCTGCTAATAGGTGCATGTATTTGGCATGATTCACATTGCTTAACTATGCGCGCAGTATCCGCGTACATGGTGGGCCAATAATATCCTAGCCGCATTATTTTTGACACAATGGACCTGTGCCCCGAATGGAGTGCGCATGCACCTTCATGCACCTCGCGTACAACTTCCTTTGCCTCTTTCGGGCCAATGCACCTTAAGTGCGGTCCCAAATAATTCTTTCAATATAGGACGTTACCCTCAAGGGCATACAGCGGTGCCTTAACGCGGACTTTCTTTGCGTCAGCGGAATCTGCAGGAGAAGTGCCATCCCGCAGAAAAGCCACAATGGGCGTCATCCATGTTGAGCTTGATTCCTCAACTGGTGCCACTAAAGGCATCATAACAATGGATTTCGCATTGAGTTCTTCTATTAGAACTTTCTTTCCCATATGATCAAAAGCCAAGGCAGCCAGTTTGCTTAGCGCATCCGCCTTCTTATTTTGCCCACGCATTACGTGGGAGATTTGAAAAGCTTCAAACTGGTCAGTGAGGTTGTGAACAAGCGATAGATATTGCTGCATGGATATGTCATGCGCTTCGAAATCTCCGCTGACTTGACTGCATACTAGCTTTGAATCCACATAAGCGTGCAAAATTTTAACGTTTAACTTATGCGCAATGCGCATACCTGCTAACAGAGCCTCATACTCTGCTTCGTTGTTTGTAACAGCAAAATTAAACCGCAGTGCGTATGTATGCTCTTCGCCATCCGGGCCTGTTAAAATTACACCCGCACCTGCACCAGATGCGCTGCACGCTCCATCGGTGTACAATTCCCATGGTGACATAGTTGGTGCAGGTGGATCCCGATGTTCTGCTGATGCCTCGACATCCGCAGGTAATTCTGCTAGGTAATCAGCAAGTATTTGACCCTTAACCGCACTGCGCGAAGAAAAATTTATTTCATGTTCACCTAATTCAATGGCCCACTTAGCCATTCGGCCAGAAATCTCAGGCTTGTATAACACCTGAAAGAAAAATTATTGCGTTAGTCAATGCGGTTACCCCGGTCATTGCCGCAAAGTAGGCGTTTACCAACCTGTTTGATTGGTTGATCAGTTAGGACCACGATTGGATGTGCTTGAAAATACCGGCGCAAACGCCGCGCCATATGGACCAGCGCATATACAAGCTTTTCTATCGGTGAGTAGTTTACTTCGCTTGATGTCAGCGTCTTGCTTACTAAGTAGACCGGCATTTGCGTCTGAGAAAAACCTCAGTCGTTAAGTTTCTGCGATATAAATAAAGTATGTAAATTAACGTATTACCTTTCCGCGATCCGCGATGAGGACTGAGCTGACAGCTTCCTTCGATGTCGCGAGGTACAGTTTTAGCGTTTCCCCTGATACTGGCGCAGTAAGTGTTGGTAATTCTGCAAGCACCTTTTTCATCTCCTGAAAGGCTGATTCTGCCTCCTGAGTCCATACGAAGTCTTTTTTCTTCAAACAATTTTTCAAAGTACTGAAGAATGGTAACTGTCGTTCTGCGGCTTTCGACAGAAACCGTGTGATAGCCGCAAGCTTCCCCGTTAGACTCTGCACATCTTTCTTTGTCTTCGGAGATGGCAAATTATCAATGGCTTCAATCTTTTTGGGATTGGCCTTGATACCCCGCGCTGTCACCACATGACCTAAAAACTTGCCTTCCTCTTCCCCAAAACTACATTTAAGTGGGTTAAGCTTCATGTTGATCCTGCGCAGAGATGCAAACGTTTCCAGGATGTCCGTAAGCATGTCTTCTTCGGTGTTACTTTTAATTACCAAGTCATCGACGTACGCTTCAAGATTTCTACCGATTTGGTGCTTGAATGCTGTGTCAATTACACGCTGATAGGTCGCGCCCGCATTCTTTAAACCGAAAGGCATCTTCATGTAACAATAAATACCCTGCGGCGTATGAAAAGCAGTCTTATCCTCATCTTCCGCAGCCATTAAGATTTGGTGATAACCCTTGTATGCGTCCAGAAAACACTTGTACCTAAATCCCGATAGTGATTCTACCTTCCAGTCTATCTCCGGGAGAGGGTAATTGTCCTTAGGACATGCCTTATTAATGTCCTTGAAATCAACGCACATTCGCCAGTTACCGTCAGCCTTTTTTACCAACACAGGATTTGCAACCCATGTCTGATAACGCACTTCCCGCAGAATGCTTGCTTTGACAAGGTTGTCCACCTCTGCGCACAACCAATCACTGCGGTCTAGAGCCATATGCCGCTTCTTTTGCCTAATGGGTGTCAATGATGGATTAACATTTAACTTATGTTCCGCAATATCACGTGGAACCCCAGTCATGTCTTGGCCTTTGTTTCGGCTGACAAGCCTGCGCCGATTTTAATTCGCTTATCCGGATGCAAGCGATTTGCTATGACTGCACAATTTGCCAGTTGTTCTCCCACGCTAGGAGTGCTTATAGGCGCAACTGAGCCACACAACTCGGTTGCTTGATGTGACGCAACTGTGGCAACGCCTCCTAGTGTGGGAAACTTAATCAAACCATGCACTACCGATGGGATAATGTTAAAACGCCCTATGAAGTTTCTCCCTAGCAGTGCGTTATATCGTGAAGTTGAACGAACCACATAAAAATCGACCAATTCACGCCTGATCATCTGCGGGTTCCTGTCATCCGCAAGCTCTATCATTAACTCTATTCGTCCTAGCGGCCACGAGTTTTCTCCAGAAAACCCTGAGAGCGTAATATCAGGCTGGCGTAACTGCGCTTTGACTTCTGCCGGAAGGAAACGATAACAATGCTCATACATAATATCGACACCGCTGCCAGTGTCAACATGCATGCGCTTAACCTGGATTCCGCAATCAGGGATGCGACACTTGATGATAATGGGCTCATTAATAGAATCAATCGACATTACAGGAGGGAAAGTGATTGGGAGAAGCTCCCAATCCTGGTGATCGTTGTACTTCCTCCGCTGGCTGATTTTCTCTGCGTCAACCATGTTAATGGTTAAGTCGGCATTTTTCGCTTTGTCAACTTTCTGCCACGCGAAAGTCTTAGACTTCGAAGCCTCTTCTGCGGTCTTTCCCTTGTCCTTTTTAGGTGGTTTTAGATGATCCAATTTTCCCGCGCGAAGCGCTTCCAGAACCCGTTCCATCAAGTTTTTACACCGATTGGTGTCATGACCATAATCGTCATGAAATTCACAATACTTTGTTTTATCCCGCTTGCCAAATTCTGTAAGCGGAGTTGGAACCGCGAAGGTCGCGCATACTGGCTCCGTTGCCAAAATTTCCTTGGGCGTTTTGGACAAACTTTTGAGTAGCGCATAGTTCTGATTATTGATGCCGCGCTGATTATTGTTTCGATAATTGCCACTTGATTTCCCTTTATCATTCCTGATGGGACCACCGCTAGGATACCTTCCACGAGAGTTGTTACCACGACTTTGATCGCGCGAATGATCATCATCGTCCTTTCTCTCGTTGCGTGAGCTAGCTGTTGGAATGTCATTATCTTCGCCACTCCGCATATAGTCGTGGCATTCATTAAGCGCCTCAGCATAAGTTGTTGGGACCGTATGGCGCAGATGCCTTACCAGTGTTGGATGACGTTTTGAGTTTATACCATGTATGAGTCCGGAAATCTGTTGCTCTGGTTTGAGATCTGGTATACGCAGGCACTCATTATTATACCTTGTGAGAAATTCGCCCAAAGATTCCTTGGGCTTCTGCACGATGTCATGGCATTCAATGTGAGTGCGCTTGCATGGTCTCTGATTATGATATTGCAGTAAAAACTTTGTCCGCAGATCCATAAACCCGGCAATACTACCCGCCGGCAACTTATTAAACCACTTACGGGAAATACCCTGTAGTGTCATAGGAAATATCTGACACGCAACCGGATCCACCCAGCCTTGAGTGCGCATTGCACCTTCGAAGCGCTGTAAAAAATCATCTGGATCGGTCAGGCCATTGTAAGTACCCAACGTGCTAGGTATCTTTGGTGCTGATGGAAACGGGTATGCGGATATATGCGGAGGAAACTTGTCAAAGGTAGTCGGTAGCTCGAAGGGTGGTTTAACAGGATCCCCTTTCAAATTTGTAAAGAAACGCTTCATCATGTCCTGAACAAAGTCAGGTTGTGAAAATAAGTGAACCATATCAGGAGGTGCGGCCTGCATGAATTGACTTGCAAGATTTTCCTGCCCTTGAACATTTTGCCAAGGTTGACCCTGCGTCTGCGGATATAACCAAGGCTGCTGCGTTGGAAAAGAGGGATAACTTGAAGACGCAGAGTACACAGGTGGCTGTAAAGGAAGCGAAACCTGTGGCGCAGATATCTGCGAAACTTGAGGATACACACTTAAAAGCCCAACTGTATGCGCTGTGCTTTGCTGCTGCGCTCTTATCGGCGCCCAATGAGAGTTCGCATCTGGGATGACCCCAAATCCCCAACTATTAAGTAGCGCCTGCGCATCCGCAGGAGTTAAAAATTGTGAAACTGGACGCGGTGGTTGCCAAGGTTGCAACGGTGTAAGTGACGAATTCTGCTGAATGCTCTGCGTATGCAGAGGTATTGAAACAGTGGTACTGTAAATAGGTACCTGGCCGCAGCAAACTACATGCGGCCCCGTTGTTCCACCGCCAGTGCCTGCAAAGATGACCCTTGGATCCACTGACGAAAAGTCCAGCCGCGTGGTTGTGACTGGTGAGTTTGCTCTTGGCGGTGTGACCCCGTCTGAATATATCGTCTTGTACCTCTGAAAGGGTTCGCCGGATATAGGTGGAGGGTATATCGTGTATCCCGCCTGAGTAGCGGCCCCCGTAGTCATAACTGGTGTATGTTGACTACCAGACGGTGCGTTCTGAACATCTGTTTGGGTATGTTCCGATGATTCCTCGAAAGTCATGATACTGTTAAAGAAAAAAATTCAAAAATTTTGTAAATAACGAGTCATACAATTCAAAATCTTAAAAGAAAAAGCAATTAAACAGTCTTGAATTAATTCGACTCTCAATGAAAGCACCACTTGATCATGCATATTTTAGCCGTGGGGTTAAATATGCCTGCTCAATACGTAAAGAGGGGTTTAAGGATCTTAGAACGTGGCTCTCCGGTCAGGCTACCGTGAATAACCCTGGCCGACATGATGATGTCGGCGGGGTGACCAAGTGATTAAGTCCACCTCTGATAACGGTCGTCGATCAAGAGGCCCCAAATAAGGTCGTAGGTACTAGCTTACAAAAGACTAACCTGTTAACCTTGAAAAGATGCTGAATGATGCTGTTTTACGTAATGTGTATCGTATGCGATGGTTACGTAATGTGCTGTGTTCGGTAAACGATGATTAGGGTTTGTATTTATAGGCAAACCCTAATTCTAGAACCGTCCCAGATCATGATAATCTCATCCATAACTGACTCCCCCGAATCACGGATATAATTATGGAAAAGATATTTACCTGACAGCTAAGCAACCGCCGTACCGGGAACAAAGGCATTCGCACGCCGCATACCGCACACAAGAACACGCATACGCACAATAGTGATTGTCCGCATACATTCGCGGTGCGCCTGCGGGTTGCGGTATCATTAGCTAGATTGGGCAAATCGTTCCTTTAGGCCATCCCAAATCTCTTTGGCGGTAGGAAAGTAAAGAATGCTTCGGCAAATATCCGATTCAACCGAATGAAGGATCCAAGAAATTACCAAGTTATTGCAATGTTCCCAGGAAGCTAACTGGGTAGAATCTGTAGAAGGACGAGCACATGTACCAGTAACAAAGCCCAAGTTGTTTTTGGCACTAAGAAAGATTTCAACCAAATGTTTCCATTCGTTATAATTATCGCCATTTAATTTTTGTGTAGCCAAAGTGAAATTGTTAGAAGTATCGTTTTGATGAATATAGAGTTCATCAGTCACAGAGATGTTGGTGACACTTCCACAATCATGACTGAAAGAATCTGGCATGATTACAGAAACAATGAAACGGATGAAAAATAAACAAGACTTTGATCGCAGATTTGATCAAGAAGAAGAATTAAGGAACGAATTTTAGATCCAAAAAAATAGGGCTGATACCATAATAACTCATAGGAGAGTTTGGAAAAGGATTGTTTTCATTATGTCTGATAACAACCCAATCAAGGGTATAAATACAACACTAGGGAAAACAGAATTTACAATATACACCTTAGACAATATAAAAAAATACATATCTCTACAAAGTTATTTAGTTGTTTCTGTAACGAATTCATATAATAAACCTAAATAGTTTATATGTAACGTTTGTATAATAAACCTGGGTGGTAGCTGCAGGATCCTCACCTCACGAAATTGTAGATTGGATTTTATGTTTAAAGGGTTCTTACAAGTAGATGTTTTAAATCACGAGTTATTGATCTTAGCTATGCTTTGTGTGTTCTTAGTGGTGTGATTGTGGACTTATTAATATCCATTATTTTACGGAATTTTAACTTTAGATCTGGATTACAGGCTATGGTCTCCGTTGAGTACTAATTTATTGTGCTGAAACTATATATGATTAACCTTGAGGTATCAATTACGGGTTATGTCATTCTTTTTTTTTGCCTTTTTTAATTCATTTTTAGGTTTATGATTCCATTTATTTAAGGATTCTAAAATTGTACATGGATTTCATTTTGTATATACTCATTTGCAGGTTCTTACAAAGATGTGTGTATACTATAAATTTTTTTGGATAGCGATTGAGATCACCTTAAGGGGTTTTAAACCATCTGTTGCGATCATCCCCCGTTTCGACTATGTCGATGCAATGATAATAACCCCGCTCCCACCGCTGCCCGGGAGGAAACCTTGAAACCGATCCAAGGGCACGACCAAGTAAAACGCATCCCTATGGGAAAGGTGCCATGGGTCGATACTTCATGGAAGAGATGAAATTGTGTTTTTAATATGTAGCCAACGGGGGTCAAAATCCTGACCTCCCCTAAAGGAGGCAGGTCACCAACCGATGGATCACATCACAACTTCCGTATACTATTATTAAGTGTTGAAATTGAAACTTCCAAGTATACCAAGCTATAACTTACTTTGACTTTGTCCATTGCTGGAAGAAGAAAATCATTTGGTTGTATCCATATGTGTTCACAAATTCTTGATTCAACTTCCATGGCTGTAGATCTTGTGATGAAGACCTATAAGCTTATGATTTAATGTTTGATTTTTTGTTCAATTTTAGGTGTTTGATTTATCGTATTTGTTTATGATTTTTGTAATTTGATTTTGATAGACGTTTGTTTGATGAATGCTAAATTTTAGAATCACACCATGTGGTTGATTATTTTCTTGAATGAATAAAGAAAGGAGCTTTAAATCACCCACATAGCATTTGGTTTTTATTAAGTCTTTAAAGCAACTGGTTTTGTTAAGCTGTAGAGACCCGTCCTAATCCATCCGGACGAAGTCCATATCGATTATAAACGATTCACAACAGTTGATTACATCGTGAGGTACTTGACCTCTATATGATACATTTTACAAACATTGCATTCGTTTTTGAAAAGACAATCTTTCGTTACATCGAAAGTTGACGGCATGCATACCATATCATAATATAACCAACTATAATTGACTTAATGATAATCTTGATGAACTCAACGACTCGAATGCAACGTCTTTTGAAATATGCCATGAATGACTCCAAGTAATATCTCTAAAATGAGCAAATGCACAGCGGAAGATTTCTTTCGTACCTGAGAATAAGCATGCTTTAAAGTGTCAACCATAAGGTTGGTGAGTTCATTAGTTTAACATAAATAACCATTATCATCATTTTTAATAGACCACAAGATTTCCGTATTCAGTTCTCATAAATATACGTCCCATGCATAGAGACAAAATATCATTCATATGGATTGAACACCTGGTAACCGACATTCACAATATGCATATAAGAATATCCCCATTATTCCGGGATCCTCCTTCGGACATGATATAAGTTTCGAAGTACTAAAGCATCCGATACTTTGGATGGGGCTTGTTGGGCCCGATAGATCTATCTTTAGAGCTTTCGTCAATTAGGGTGTCTGTTCCCTAATTCTTAGATTACCAGACTTAATAAAAAGGGGCATATTCAGTTTCGATCATTCAACCATAGAACGTAATTTCGATTACTTGTGTCTATATCGTAAAACAGTTATAAAAATTGCGCATGTATTCTCAGCCCAAAAATATAAAGAGTAAAAGGGAGCAGATGAACTCACTCAATGTATTTTGTAGTAAAAATACATATGACTATATTGAACAATTGAACGATGCAGGGTTGGCCTCGGATTCACGAACCTATACCATTTGTATATGTATTAAAATATATACTCGTAATCGAATAAATCTATTTGTTATTTTAGAATATATCTGTTATGTTAATACTTTATAAGTTTTATCATTTATTTATATTTCCATCTAATATATATATATATATATATATATATATATATATATATATATATATATATATATATATATATATATATATATATATATATATAGAGAGAGATTTTACTATAGTTAAGTTATGTAATATATTTTTGTATATAAAAATCTATATTTTTATACTTATAACTTTAGTAACATCATTAATACTTTATTTTTCATAATCGTAATTATTTTAATAATAATGATATAGCTAATACTATAAATGTTAGTTTTATAATAATATTCCTTATGATAATAATAGTAATTTTAATAAAATGAAAAGTTTATTAACAATGATAATGAAAGTAAAAGTTTTTATAGTGATACATAATACTTAAGAATAATTATTATAGCAATTTCATTATTCGTGATAATATTAATAACAATACTTATTTTAATCATAATCAAAATCTTCACGTTAAATTTCTAAACTAATAACAAAAGCTTTTATAAAAATCGATTTGTAATGCTAATCATAATAATAATTGTAATACTTATATTAATAATAGTTATACTACTAATAATATTCAGTGATGATAGTAGTGCCAGAAAGGTTAATGATACTAATATTAGTGATAATAGCAATAATACTAAATAATATTATTTTTTATTAACATTGTTAAAGGTAACTATAATATTAATACTTAAGTGACAAACTTAACAATAATAAATACATTAATAATACTTATAAGATTAATAATAATGAAAATGATTATAATACTTATAATTATGATAATATTAATAATAATAATAATAATAATAATAATAATAATAATAATAATAATAATAATAATAATAATAATAATAATAATAATAATAATAATAATAATAATAATAATAATAATAATAATAATAATAATAATACTAAAAGGAGTTATACCTCAAAGAATAGGATTTAAAAAAAAAAACCAGCAGCAGGGTTTGAACCCATGACCTCCAGTTCACATATAAACCCTCCTAACCAGCCGGCCACTTCTATTTTTCTGAAATTAAATCATAACCCAATGTATATAACCCGTTCTATCTATTCGGCCCAACTGGAAGAATACGGCCTAACACAGATTAATAATCCAACATCTAATTAAACCCGATTAAAGATGTAAAGAAGCCCAATCGAAAAAAACTGAATTATCTTAGCCCACTTAACAATCCATGGGGTATCTTGGATTTTTAAAGAAGTCGATAGCAGCAAAAAAAAATAAAGTGAAGGGTTTTCGTGGTTTACAGTTGTCGACCATCAACAATAAATAATTGGAACCGATCGTTGTCTTCTCATTGTCATCGTGTCCTTCATCAATCACCCTCATTAATCAAGTTCATCATCTTCTTTCTTAAATTCATTATCAACGTTCACCTTTTAATAATTGTGTTTTGATAGGGAGCAGAAGTAATTCGTTGGGTTTCTTTGTTGGGTGATAGTATTCAACAGAAAGAAAAGAAAAAAAATAAAACAACCAGAATACAATGGTTATAAGTTGATGATGGTTGTGTACAAGTTCGATCCAGAATAGAAACAGGAAGCAAGCAATTAGTGAGTAACATCTTAATCATCTTTATCACCTATTAACATCATCGTCTATATTACGTCCATTATCAATGAATTTTTATCCTCATTCACCATTCATGAATCATCATTAAATCGGAACAATAGCAGCAGGTATAGCAGTTGTAAGTTAAGGGATTTTGTTTGGATGAGATTTGAATAACAGAAAAATAAAATATATATATAGCAGTAGGCGAACATGAGAAGGAGAACATGGAAACTTGGGAATGGTTTGTTGTGATCCTGTTTAATTGCAAAAAAAAAAAATAATCGTGGCAGTGGTGGTTGATTGTTCACGAAAAGAAATCCAAGAGAAAGAATGAGAGGGAGATAAATGAAAAAGACAGAAAGAGAGGTGAAGATGAGATGGCGTGTGATTGTTTAACACAATTAGAAACAGTAATATAGGCTGCAGTAGCAGTAACGAAAGAAAGAAAAAAAAATATATAGAAGGTGGTATTTGAGGTGGCTGTTGTGATTGGTTTTATGGTAACCCTAAACCAAACTCGTGCAGCAGCAATTTTAATTAGGTTTGAGTTATAGATTGTGGTTACTTTGATGGTGGTGATGAGAGTGGTTCACATAGCTAGGTGTATGGTGGTGATGTTTTAGTCCGTAACAGCAACCGTATTCGTTTGCAATCGATAGTTCATGGTTTGAAAAGGGTTTGTCAAATAGTTGTAAGTATTTGTAGCAACATAAAGAGTTGTTCTTGGGTTGGGATCACAAGCGTTTGTAGCAGTAGTCAGGAGGGATTTGCAGTAGTTCCAGTCAATCAAAACAAAAGAAAAACAAATAATCGGCATTAGTATCAAACAGTAAAAGTTTGTAGGTTTAGGTGGTTTTGATTGGTGTTGTTGAAATGGGTATGTGGGTCTCGGATACAACCAGGAAAACATAAGAGATATCAGCGTGTATTGGGACAGTTGTGTTTCGTTGGTAACAGGTACATAAGAATAACAATTGCAGTTGCATCGAATTAAAACAGAAAATAAGAGTGATGGTTTGTCTAGTTGTTCATGGTTATGTTTGTTGAAGAGTTAAGAAGAAAAAGGAGTTGGTGAAAGATGAATATGATCATGGAGTACGTATGTATAGTATATAGAAAAGAAAGATAGATAAAGATGGAAATTGATGGCTAACAGAAAGGTGTTATTAATTCAACATGTCAATCAATTTAACACAGTGACCTATGATTCATTATTGAAAATATTACGGATGGAAATTTGAGGTAGGAAACAAATTTAATAAAGTTTGAAAGTGATGCTAAACTCCATTTGATTTCTGTCTGATTCGTTTTGTATTGATAATGGAATCATTGGTTTAATCTAAGAGAAAAGAATCAATTACTAGTAATAAAAGGAGAAAGAAAGTAATCAGATAAGATAAATTCTTGTTATTTGTCATTGTTTTTGTAATTAATTAATATTAATAACTAATAATAATAATACTACTTTAAATAAATAAAAAAAATATAGTATTATTGATAAAGACACTAATAATAATAAATTCTAAAAATAGTGATAATAGTAAAAAAATAATAAAACAAATTATAGGTATTAAATTTTATATCTATGTATTATAATTTTAATAGTATTATTAATATTGATATTAATATTAATATAAATATAAATATTTATCTTAATATAACTACTATATCTTAACTTGTTTAAATAACCATTAAGTGTTACAATCGTTTACTAAATGAATTCGAAATCAAATATATGTATTTTCGATATACTGTTTATATATATAATTTAAGTACCAATTATTTGTTTTTAAATCAATAGATTTATTATTATTATATATTTACAAATAATACTCATATATATATAAATAATTGTTCGTGAATCGTCGGGAATGGTCAAAGGGTAATTGATTATATGACTATAGTTTCAAACTTTTTGAGACTCAACTTTACATAATTTGCTTACCGTGTCGAAATCATATAAAGATTAAAGTTTAAATTTGGTCGAAAATTCCCGGGTTATCACAGTACCTACCCGTTAAAGAAATTTCGTCCTGAAATTTGAGTGAGGTGGTCATGGTTAACAATAAATATGTTTTCATGACATATACGAGTTGAGATTTAGAGTTTTATCACATTGAGAAATATAGATAAAACAATTCGATTATTCGAAGAGTACGAATGAACTATTGCAAAAGAGTGAAATGAATATCTGCAGATTCGTCATATCTTTTGACGTAGATAGGATTGATTTCTAGATTTTTAAGAGATTTGGGGAAGATCCTAGTAATAAGATTTGATTCTTCGAGAATTAAGGAAATTTAGGATCCGCTTTAAATGCGATCATCCGTTTGGATTGCTCTGTCGGATATGTTACTATAAATCCACCGTCTTCGTTTCCTTACAACTCACACCTTCTATTCTTACTCCCTCAATTCATACTTTAAAGCATTCATTAATATGCTCCATCTAGTACTGATTCTTGATATACTTTTAACTTCCATATCTGTCGTTCTTCTCTTTCATCTGCCGCCAGAAGAATCTATTTACTTCTACTATTAGCTTGGGGTTATGGTAATTTTAATTCTCCCGTGACTTTACGTGGCAATACGTATTGATATACACGGTTTGTAATTTATGTGTTGTTGTCGAGCTTTATATTTTCTTTTATATTCAAGAGTTCTATACTTTTATTTCCTCTTCCCGACTTTGAGTTAAGCGAATAATGGTACGAAATTCATAGGTATGAAGTTTTGAATGAACATAGTTAATGTTCTAAGAAGGAAATCGTAATGGCACGATCTTGATTTGTCAAATTACCAGAATATCTAAAAAGATAGGACTATCAAGAAGATATGTTCTTAATATGTTTGGAGATTGGGTATAATGTAAGAGTCGTGTAAATGACACATGATGATGGTACTGAGAATCATCACGTTTCATTAGAAACTCAGCATGAATTGCTGCAATATAATCACGTTGATCAAGTGTCATTATATTATACTAACTCATGCATCAGTTCCCAACATTACTTCAATAACATTCATATTTTAAGCTCGAACGTTTACAGAATATAGAAACTAATAGTTTCCCTATGATGTAATACTGATAGCACGAAGAAATTAATGATTTCAGATAAGATTAATTATGAAAATATATTCAGAAATATCGAGGATATTTATAATGAAAGATACGATAATATTTCAGAATATCTAAGATCAGAGGATGATAGAAACTATTGTCTGCAAGGGTTTAGAGTAAGGAGCAAGATATTCACTAAAGACTTTAGCAGACATTGAATCATTTGGATTCGTTGAAGTCAAACTTATTCTTTGTGATTTGTCCACGGCCTTTGTCATAGTTTCGCATAATCTGCTTTTCGGTACTAAATTTTCTATTGAATGTTTCCAATATAATGATACACAGGAAACACGAAGAGGTATATAATTTCGAACGAGAATATTTATGAAAATATCCTCAGAAATATCGAAGATATTGATGATGATATTTTGGAATTTCTAAGTTCGATGGTTGATGAGGAAGATTTTCCGCAAGATTTTAACATGAGTACGGAGCAAGATATTAGTTGAAGGTTTCATCGGATCTAGAATTACCTGGATTCTTTGAATATATGGTATGGTCCTTGTATTTGTCCTTGGTCTCCTTCGTGGTTAGCTCAATCCGTTTTCCAATTCCAACTTTTCTGAGCTTTTCCAACATACTATTCTTTATCATCAAACTTTCGATGGTTAAGGTCGTTTACGGTTGTCTATGGTTTCTGCTGCTTCATTCAGCTTTTTCATCATTCGGAGTATTGATTTGTGACTGAGTGCTTTTCAGAATTTCAGAATGAGAGATCATAATTCTAAGAGATAAATGTTATATGTATACATATAACTATTGATGTAGAAATGCTACGAGATTCAAAATACTGATTGCTGATTCTCGGTAATTGGTATATCAATTCTCGTTACAAGATGCGGATGTGTATATGATAGGGTTTTAATGAACAATTATAATGGTTTTTCGGAGAGTCTTAAGCCAATGAGTAATGATGTTGCTGGTAAGTTTACTAATAATGTGATGGGGTGTAAACGGTTCCCCGATAACGATGACGAAAGGCAAGCTTATAAATGAAGGTTATAATAAGTCTTATCTGAATGAAAGTCGAAGCTGACTTGCTGGAGCTGTGACAAAATTGGCTAATTTGAAAAGAAATTGCGTTGTTATTTTCGGAATTAACAATGCCAAAGAAGCTAGCACAGATACGTGTTAAACATTTATACAGGTCCTGAGGATTTTTTTTTTCTTTCAGGTGCATAACTATATGCTTAAATCTTTTCTTCGGTAGATGAAGTGCGGTTGATTCATCCTCCCGGTTGAGGTGTTTTCAAGAATCACGAAAGGTTTGAACGTAGATTGTAATCGTCAAGATACAAATGAGGTTTAAGATGAAAATCAAGTGGCAAACTTGAAGAATTGTTTAGTTTCATATGTTATAATCAATATTTTAATTCATTTTAATTGTTCACTGTTGGTAGTCCTCAGTTGATTAGTCCACAGTTAGCTAGGAACAGTTAGCTAGGATTTTGTTAGCGTGGTTTCTTAACAAAAATTTTCATAGTTAATTCGTTTGTTTCTAACAATTTTATTCCGTCAAATGTTTTCTTCATTATGCCACTTGTTAGATTCTGATAGGTCAAAATCCAATGCGAAATTTGAATGGAAATAGTTATTCTGTGGTGAACGGATTCATATATCTGTGGATGTAAGTAGGATAGGAAATGACTGTTGGATCAGATTTGAAGAATGTACAGTGTAACTCATTAATGTGAAATCTTAAATACTCCTCGGGTATTACCTACCCGTTAAAATATTTTCATCATTAACAGTTTGTACGAAAGAATTTTTAATCACAATCTTTATGGAAATGTATATACATATTTATTTTCTTCAGATGTAATTATGAATTCAATGAGTCAATATAATATTAGACTCATTTGATTTTCGATTTGAGCTAGAATAAGTAATCTCTAAAACTATTAGGATTCACATATTCTTCGAGGAATATTAATGAAGTTATGGTTCAATACATCATCATTAGTTGCTGTTGATACTCCTTGGTATCCATGGTGCGTATAATGTTGATGTTCGTGGAACAGATTGTGATGTTGAGGTGTGAGATGCGGATGTTGATGTTGGTGGTACTGTTGGCGCCGGTAATGTTGCTGAAGCGGGTACATTTTGCACCATACTTTTCACGGCTACAACTCGGGTGCGAAGCTCGTTGACTTATTACTCCGGGATGATTGTCGGTCGGAACGAGCGGATGAATAAGGTTTAGAATTATGGATATAATATAATAGTGGCGAGATATTCGGGCAACGAGAGTGAAAATGGTGTTTTGAACAGGTTCGCCAGTAAGTGATTCCGGTGCTTCGCCAAAAGGTGAATTCGGTTGGTGGAAGGGATCGCCTTCTTCGCGTCTCCATTGATTGAGTAGACTACGAACCCATCAGATGAATCGAGGATGGATGATTGGTTGGTTCATTCTGGTGACACTGCTTCCGGAGCTGGAGTGGAAATCCATATCGGAATTGCTGTCGAAATCCGAGGAACTTGAACTGGTTGCAGAATTTATCTAGCATGGTTAGATAATGGATTTTCGATGTGAAATGATTTTCGGATATCGGATGATATTCTACTTACATAGAATATCTATATCTATATATATATATATATATATATATATATATATATATATATATATATATATATATATATATATATATATATATATATAGAACAAAAGATTTCGTAGATTACGGAGGAATTTACGAAATATATCAGGCATAGCGTATGGTAACAGATACGTTAAGATATGGATTAGTAGATACGCTGGGATATGAATTTTGTCTATACACTATTCATGCAATCAATGCAGTAATATGTGTCTAGACTAAGAATGATAAGAAGGTAATTTTCGACACGAAATGATAAGAAAAACTTTTGACATGCAGACATGGTCGAAGTCCAGACTCACTAATGCATCCTAACGACTATCAGTTAGACACACTAATGCAAGACCCGGTTCGCTAAGACCACCGCTCTGATACCAACTGTAGAGACACGTCCTAATCCATCCGGACGAAGTCCATATCGATTATAAACGATTCACAACAGTTGATTACATCGTGAGGTACTTGACCTCTATATGATACATTTTACAAACATTGCATTCGTTTTTGAAAAGACAATCTTTCGTTACATCGAAAGTTGACGGCATGCATAACATATCATAATATAACCAACTATAATTGACTTAATGATAATCTTGATGAACTCAACGACTCGAATGCAACGTCTTTTGAAATATGCCATGAATGACTCCAAGTAATATCTCTAAAATGAGCAAATGCACAGCGGAAGATTTCTTTCGTACCTGAGAATAAACATGCTTTAAAGTGTCAACCCAAAGGTTGGTGAGTTCATTAGTTTAACATAAATAACCATTATCATCATTTTTAATAGACCACAAGATTTCCATATTCAGTTCTCATAAATATACGTCCCATGCATAGAGACAAAATATCATTCATATGGATTGAATACCTGGTAACCGACATTCACAATATGCATATAAGAATATCCCCATCATTCCAGGATCCTCCTTCGGACATGATATAAATTTCGAAGTACTAAAGCATCCGATACTTTGGATGGGGCTTGTTGGGCCCGATAGATCTATCTTTAGAGTTCGCGTCAATTAGGGTGTCTGTTCCCTAATTCTTAGATTACCAAACTTAATAAAAAGGGGCATATTCAGTTTCGATCATTCAACCATAGAACGTAATTTTGATTACTTGTGTCTATTTCGTAAAACAGTTATAAAAATTGCGCATGTATTTTCAGCCCAAAAATATAAAGAGTAAAAGGGAGCAGATGAACTCACTCAATGTATTTTGTAGTAAAAATACATATGACTATATTGAACAATTGAACGATGCAGGGTTGGCCTCGGATTCACGAACCTATACCATTTGTATATGTATTAAAATATATACTCGTAATCGAATAAATCTATTTGTTATTTTAGAATATATCTGTTATGTTAATACTTTATAAGTTTTATTATTTATTTATATTTCCATCTAATATATATATATATAGAGAGAGAGAGAGAGAGATTTTACTATAGTTAAGTTATGTAATATATTTTTATATATAAGAATCTATATTTTTATACTTATAACTTTAGTAACGTCATTAATACTTTATTTTTCATAATCGTAATTATTTTAATAATAATGATATAGCTAATACTATAAATGTTAGTTTTATAATAATATTCCTTATGATAATAATAGTAATTTTAATAAAATGAAAAGTTTATTAATAATGATAATGAAAGTAAAAGTTTTTATAGTGATACATAATACTTAAGAATAATTATTATAGCAATTTCATTATTCGTGATAATATTAATAACAATACTTATTTTAATCATAATCAAAATCTTCACGTTAAATTTCTAAACTAATAACAAAAGCTTTTATAAAAATCGATTTGTAATGCTAATCATAATAATAATTGTAATACTTATATTAATAATAGTTATACTACTAATAATATTCAGTGATGATACTAGTGCCAGAAAGGTTAATGATACTAATATTAGTGATAATAGCAATAATACTAAATAATATTATTTTTTATTAACATTGTTAAAGGTAACTATAATATTAATACTTAAGTGACAAACTTAATAATAATAAATACATTAATAATACTTATAAGATAAATAATAATGATAATGATTATAATACTTATAATTATGATAATATTAATAATAATAATAATATTAATAATAATAATAATAATAATAATAATAATAATAATAATAATAATAATAATAATAATAATAATAATAATAATAATAATAATAATAATAATAATAATAATAATAATAATAATAATAATAATAATACTAAAAGGAGTTATACCTCAAAGAATAGGATTTAAAAAAAACCAGCAGCAGGGTTTGAACCCATGACCTCCAGTTCACATATAAACCCTCCTAACCATCCGGCCACTTCTATTTTTCTGAAATTAAATCATAACCCAATGTATATAACCCGTTCTATCTATTCGGCCCAACTGGAAGAATACGGCCCAACACAGATTAATAACCCAACATCTAATTAAACCCGATTAAAGATGTAAAGAAGCCCAATCGAAAAAAACTGAATTATCTTAGCCCACTTAACAATCCATGGGGTATCCTAGATTTTTAAAGAAGTCGATAGCAGCAAAAAAAAAATAAAGTGAAGGGTTTTCGTGGTTTATAGTTGTCGACCACCAACAATAAATAATTGGAACCGATCGTTGTCTTCTCATTGTCATCGTGTCCTTCATCAATCACCCTCATTAATCAAGTTCATCATCTTCTTTCTTAAATTCATTATCAACGTTCACCTTTTAATAATTGTGTTTCGATAGGGAGTAGAAGTAATTCGTTGGGTTTCTTTGTTGGGTGATAGTATTCAACAGAAAGAAAAGAAAAAAAAATAAAACAACCAGAATACAATGGTTATAAGTTGATGATAGTTGTGTACAAGTTCGATCCAGAATAGAAACAGGAAGCAAGCAATTAGTGAGTAACATCTTAATCATCTTTATCACCTATTAACATCATCGTCTATATTACGTCCATTATCAATGAATTTTTATCCTCATTCACCATTCATGAATCATCATTAAATCGGAACAATAGCAGCAGGTATAGCAGTTGTAAGTTAAGGGATTTTGTTTTGATGAGATTTGAATAACAGAAAAATAAAATATATATATATATATAGCAGTAGGCGAACATGAGAAGGAGAACATGGCAACTTGGGAATGGTTTGTTGTGATCCTGTTTAATTGCAACAAAAAAAAATAATCGTGGCAGTGGTGGTTGATTGTTCACGAAAAGAAATCCAAGAGAAAGAAGGAGAGGGAGATAAATGAAAAAGAGAGAGAGAGGTGAAGATGAGATGGCGTGTGATTGTTTAACACAATTAGAAACAGTAACATAGGCTGCAGTAGCAGTAACGAAAGAAAGAAAAAAAAAATATAGAAGGTGGTATTTGAGGTGGCTGTTGTGATGGGTTTTACGGTAACCCAAAACCAAACTCGTGCAGCAGCAATTTTAATTAGGTTTGAGTTATAGATTGTGGTTACTTTGATGGTGGTGATGAGAGTGGTTCACATAGCTAGGTGTATGGTGGTGATGTTTTAGTCCGTAACAACAACCGTATTCGTTTGCAATCGATAGTTCATGGTTTGAAAAGGGTTTGTCAAATAGTTGTAAGTATTTGCAGCAACATAAAGAGTTGTTCTTGGGTTGGGATCACAAGCGTTTGTAACAGTAGTCAGGAGGGATTTGCAGTAGTTCCAGTAGATCAAAACAAAAGAAAAACAAATAATCGGCATTAGTATCAAACAGTAGAAGTTTGTAGGTTTAGGTGGTTTTGATTGGTGTTGTTGAAATGGGTATGTGGGTCTCGGATACAACCAGGAAAACACAAGAGATATCAGCGTGTATTTGGACAGTTGTGTTTTGTTGGTAACAGATACATAAGAATAACAATTGCAGTTGCATCGAATTAAAACAGAAAATAAGAGTGATGGTTTGTCTAGTAGTTCATGGTTATGTTTGTTGAAGAGTTAAGAAGAAAAAGGAGTTGGTGAAAGATGAATATGATCATGGAGTACGTATGTATAGTATATAGAAAAGAAAGATAGATAAAGATGGAAATTGATGGCTAACAGAAAGGTGTTATTAATTCAACATGTCAATCAATTTAACACAGTGACCTATGATTCATTATTGAAAATATTACGGATGGAAATTTGAGGTAGGAAACAAATTTAATAAAGTTTGAAAGTGATGCTAAACTCCATTTGATTTCTGTCTGATTCGTTTTGTATTGATAATGGAATCATTGGTTTAATCTAAGAGAAAAGAATCAATTACTAGTAATAAAAGGAGAAAGAAAGTAATCAGATAAGATAAATTCTGTTATTTGTCATTGTTTTTGTAATTAATTAATATTAATAACTAATAATAATAATAATACTACTTTAAATAAATAAAAAAATAGTATTATTGATAAAGACACTAATAATAATAAATTCTAAAAATAGTGATAATAGTAAAAAAATAATAAAACAAATTATAGGTATTAAATTTTATATCTATGTATTATAATTTTAATAGTATTATTAATATTGATATTAATATTAATATAAATATTAATATTTATCTTAATATAACTACTATATCTTAACTTGTTTAAATAACCATTAAGTGTTACAATCCTTTACTAAATGAATTCGAAATCAAATATATGTATTTTCGATATACTGTTTATATATATAATTTAAGTACCAATTATATGTTTTTAAATCAATAGATTTATTATTATTATATATTTACAAATAATACTCATATATATATAAATAATTGTTCGTGAATCGTCGGGATTGGTCAGAGGGTAATTGATTATATGACTATAGTTTCAAACTTTTCGAGACTCAACTTTACATAATTTGCTTACCGTGTCGAAATCATATAAAGATTAAAGTTTAAATTTGGTCGAAAATTCCCGGGTCATCACATAAGTCAATTTATTCTATGTGATCATAGTTTAGAAAAACTTGCAAGGCTTCGGTATGCTTATAGTAACCAAGCTTCTAACTGGCGGATCATAATGTAAATACCTGGTCAATATGTGGCATGTGTGACTTGATGAGTGACGCCCCGTACAAAATTAACGTGTACGGATCATCAACAACAGGATCATTACAAGGTCAAACACTATATGCTGTTTTAAAATAAGTTTGCATTCATAAAACGGAGTGTCGTCTCAACCGACATTAAAAGTTTTACAATGAAAGTATACTTCTATGAATAGAAGCAATTAATAATAGTACGTGACCCAATGGTCATTACGAATACATTGTTCAAAAGTAACATAGTTTGAATTCAAAATAAACGTTTCATACGTAGGCATCTCTAATAAACGCAGCGGGAGTCTACAAAGCATGACAACTACAGCGGAAGCAATCAAACCTTAAGCACCTGAGAAAAACATGCTTAAAAACGTCAACACAAAGGTTGGTGAGCTATAGTTTAAGTATAACAGTAATGTAAGGTAGGCCACGAGATTTCAGTGTTTCAAAACAGTATGAAAAGTATATGTTTAACCGTGGGCACTTGGTAACTAACACCCCCTAAAAGTACACTTGACGAGTGCGTAAGTTTGCGAAGTATTAAACACCCATTAAATGCTAGCGCTACTAGCCCGAGTGGGGATGTCAAACCCTATGGATCCATATCTAAGATTCACGTTCACCGGTTCAAAGTCCAATGACTAAACGTTACCGAGCTAAGGGGAAAGTTTATGCCGTTGTATAACCCACACATATATAAAGTTTAAGTACTCGTGCCTAGTATGTAAAATGTAAAATGCGCATGTATTCTCAGTTCCCAAAATAATTAAAGTAAAAAGGGATGCTATAACTCACAGTGGAAAGTAGTAAAAGTCGATATGCGGGAATAGTAAGCAAGTGGTTGCTCTGAAAGGTCCTCAACCTAAGTCAAAAGTTACTAAGTCAGTAAATCGTTCCCAAAGGTTTAAAAGTATGTAAATTAGGTCTTAAGTATCATCATCATTCATCATTTATCAAAAAGGGTAAAGTAAGTTTTAATCAAGAATAGAGTTTGAAATAAAGGCTGATTTCGTTCAGTCGCCACGACCTCTATACAAACTGAAATGAGGTGAGACCAGTGGCCATAGCTCCGTATAGGAGTCCCCTAGAGGATGACCAATTTCCAGAACTAAAATCATCTTCTTTTGACCGTGGCAACGGTTTAAGTGCGAGTAGGTCAGAAATTTTAGCACAACGTTAAAAGGGTGTATTGACTTTCGGATGGCCATAAATCCTAAACCGTAACTCGGATTAAGATGAGGTCTAAATGAAAAATCATCTAATCGAACCGAACTAGCTGGAAATTAAATTTTCCAGTAGCCCAGGTTAGTGATCAGTTCCAGAAACAGTAAGTAAATGTGTTCCGGTGGGTTCTTGGTGCTTGATGCTCATCACGGTTCTCATCCTTGATGCGTATAGCTTCAAGTGTACAACTCGTTGATGTGTTTGCATCATCTTAACCAAGTTTTGACCATAATAACACTAGTGTAAGTCTAAGATATGTAGCACAAATCACTTAAGAGTTGTAAGTAGTTTGATGAACCAAAGTTACATCAAGATCTTAGATCCGACACATACATGAGTTCTAATAGTAATATTAAGCTACAAACTTGAAAGTAAACTAAATAAACAAGATCTCAAGTTGTAGAACTTAGATCTTAGCTAGATCTTAAAGATCCTAGACTAGAAAGTCTAGATCTAGTGTTCTTAAGTTAGATCCTAAGTTATAGAACTTTGATCTTTACTTTAATGAAACCATAAGTTATGAAACTTAGATTTTCATCTTGTAAAATGTATGTAAGCTTATAAGCTCTTATTTACAACAAAATTAGAAGACCATAAGCTATAGAAACTTAGATCCAACACAAGTGTATGAAGTTATAACTAGAAAGTTATACTTCCATGTTCTTGAACTTATAAAGTTAACTTTTAGTTTCAAGAAATATGAGATCAAGTTTAACTAGTAATACTTGACCAAATTAACAACATCACAACTTTAAAGTACTTACAAAAGAAAGAAATAAACTAAAGTTACAAGTGTTATGTTCATGTTTGTTTCATACTTAAGAAGATTCAAGTCAAGCTTGGATCTTAAGAATTTAAGTCTACAAAACATGAACACAAGTATGATAATAAAGTTTATGAACTTTAAATCTTATGACATTTTAAGTGTAGAACCATAAGTTATAGAACTTAGATCCTTGTTCTTGGTTTTTCATCAAACAAAGATGAAAGTAACCAAGATTACATGAAGATACAAGTTAGAAAACTTGATCTTTAACATAAACAAGTAACAAGTAACAAAACAAGTAATTAAAATGATGATGATGAATTCGGTTTTATGGAAGAAAAGAAAAGAGAAATAAGTTGCTACTTACAAGGTTTGAGAGAAAAAGATGAGAGAAAAGAGAAGTAAGTAAGTATGTGTGTGTATGGAATGAAGTAACAAACTAGTGAATAAGTAACACAAAAAAAAATTTGAACTCTCCCTCCCATCACCTAAAACCGACGGCCAAGCTCTCCAAAGGGGAAGGTCAAAAGCTACTTTCATGCATGGGGAGATGGTGTTAGCTTAGAATGGTAATAAAGTTAAATGGCATGGGAAAGAGGTGTAAGTATGCTAGTAACAAGTCTCTTCATACTTAAGTTAATTAATCCATGTTTATCATTAATAAAATACTAGCTTAAAAGTGGGCTTACTTAGTCCATTAAGAAGGTAGGGTGGGCTTCCAAGTCCATGTACATTAATAAAAGCCCAAGTCCAAGTAAGTATGCAACAATTAAATAAATAAAGCCCAAGTAATTAACTACTAACATTAGTTAATTAAAAACGATTAATAATAATTAATCATGTACGTAAATAATATTCGAAATATAATCCGTGAAAAGTACGTGTGTAACAAAGACAAGTCGGGCCATGTAAAGTCAAATACGGCAACAAGTAAATGTATAAAATACATTCATTAAAGCGCAAGTATTAATAATAAATATTAATAAATAAAGTCAGAAAATCCAGGGTCGTTAAATTACCCATCTGTTAAAGAAAATTTCGTCCCAAAATTTTAAGCTGAGGTAGATGGAGGAGCTGGGAAAAGGTGAGGATACTTCTGCATCATTTGATCCTCTCGTTCTCAAGTAACCTCAGGTCCTCGTTTGGCATTCCATCGGACTCGGAAGATCGGAATCTTGTTGTGTTTCACATTTCGACAGGTTCTTCCACGAAGTGGAGTTTATCATCGATTGTAAGTTCCTCCAATGGTATGACATGTTCCGGTTCAGCAAGACACTTCTTCAAATTCGATACATGAAAGGTAGGATGAACTGAGCTTAATTGAGTTGGAAGATCCAAACGGTAAGCAACGGGTCCAACACGCTCCAAGATTTCAAAAGGACCAATGTATCGCGGGTTAAGCTTTCCATGTTTTCCAAAACGGATGACACCTTTCCAAGGTGCGACCTTCAAAATTACACGGTCACCCACCTTAAATTCAAAGTCTTTACGTTTAAAGTCGGCATAACTCTTTTGATGATCACGGGCCGTCTTGAGTCTCGCTTGAAATTGGACAATCTTCTCAGTTGTTTCATAGACTATCTCGGGTCTGGTGATTTGCATTTCACCTACTTCGGCCCAACAAATAGGAGATCGGCATTTGCGGCCATACAGTGCTTCAAAAGGTGAAGCATTAATACTCGAATGATAACTGTTGTTGTAAGAGAATTTGGCTAGCTGCAAATGCCTTTCCCAAGCCTTTCCAAAATCAATAACACATGCACGCAACATGTCTTCTAAAGTCTGAATCATGCGTTCGCTTTGTCCGTCGGTCTGCGGGTGATACGCAGTGCTCGTGTCGAGACGAGTCCCCAAGGCTTCTTGCAAATAACGCCAAAATCTAGAAGCAAAACTGGGATCGCGATCTGAGATGATCGATAAGGGCACACCATGACAAGATACAACCTTTTTTATGGATAGTTGAGCGAGTCTCTCCATCGTATTAGTTTCCTTCATGGCTAAAAAGTGTGCAGATTTGGAAAGACGATCAACGATAACCCAGATGGTATCGTATTTTGACACCCCCAAATAGGGCCTGGGGTATTTGTGTCTAATTATATCAAATCACAGTTGTATAAATGAGAACGACTCTACATGAGACATTTTGTTGAGTTTTGCAGCGGAAGATAAATTTGTCTTTAATTGATATGATATGTAATGAAGACTCCAAGCATAGCAAGCAATCATCATCAAAGCAGTAGATATATAGCGGAAGCAATACTTAAGTACCTGAGAATAAACATGCTTAAAAAGGTCAACACGAGGTTGAGTGAGTTCATAGGTTTGTCATAAATAATGATTTCAGTAATAGTGTTAGACCACAAGATTTGTTTTCATAAGTAGATCACTCAGATCCAGTCAAGTTGATCTCCCGCAGGATCAAAAAGTTATGCCAGTGCGTGATATTTAGACTAAACGTTGTTTGCCCCGTGACAAGTTGTTCTGTCCTTGTCGTTTAATTTCATTATCAAGTAATACAAAGACTTAGTCAAATGTATCGGGGCTGTTACTCCCGATATGCCTATCCCCAATAATTAAGAATGCCGCAGCAATTAAAAATATCACTGTAGGGACTTAGTCGGACATAGCCGGTTATAGCATAGTTTAATAGTTGGTACTGATATTTAGACTAGACTTTCAAGTTTGCCCCGTAACAAGTTATCGTTTATACTTGTCGGTTTGGGACTTTCTGGTCATAGCCCAACATATCACAGTTTAATAGTTGGTACTTGTATTTAGACTAGACTTTCAAGTTTGCCCCGTAACAAATTATCGTTTATACTTGTCGGTTGGGGACTTGCTGGTCATAGCCCAACATATCACAGTTTAATAGTTGATACGTGTAAAACAGTTATAAAAGTTGCGCATGTATTCTCAGCCCAAAAATGTAAAGAGTAAAAGGGATCATATGAAACTCACATTAAATAGCAGTTGAAGTATTCCACGCAAGAAGGAAAGTAAAGCAAGTAAGTGATATGGATATCAACCTTGAGGTATAACGTTTGATTAGTTAATGACTAACTTGACATAAAGTATGTTTATTAATATAGCAACTATATTGACAGTGACGGTTTTCGAGAAAAGTTCCTATTTCTCAAAAGTTTCTATTTTTGAAAACCTACTATTTATGAAAAACTTCCACTTATAGTAAGCTTCTAGTTTAAGAATGTTCGGGTTATAATTCTTAACAAAGATGTTGTACAATCTCGCCCATACTTCATCGCTAACATGCAAGTCACTCGGATGATCTATTGTTACTGAGCGGCCCAGGATCTCTTGACCAGAATCTAAGTCTTGGCATTCGAGATCCACAAGCGTCCCATAATGGTAACAAGGATCACCCTAGGCCACAAGTAGCGGTGATGTTTGTAGTCTTTGTACGCTATCTTTAATTATAACCTTCACGTTAGGTGCGTATATACATATATATATTCATTAATTCGATTTTAATTATAACTCCTATATATTAATTCATAAAAATACTTTTATAATTTTTAGTAACATATATTACTAATTATAACATGTTATTTATTTTTATTTTAATTGCATATAATTTATAACATTATTTACATGTTTCGGTAAAAAAATAATAAACTGAAGTAAATAGTAAAAAGTAAAAAGTAAGAAAAGAATACTTACTAGTAGTAATTCTTCAAAGAGAGAATGAGAGAAATTTTGGTGTGAGTTTGAATGAGAAATGAGGGGTATTTATACTTGAAAAAATTAGGTAAAAAGAATAAAATAATTAAAAGAAAAAGAAATATTTTAATTTTTAATGGGATTTTAAAATTCAAAAGTATTAAATGTTAGGTCATGGGATAATGCACAAAATAAAATAATAAAAGTAGTTTTCCATTATAATTTTTAATTAAAAAGTAATTTATTTATTTATTTATTTATTTTATTAAAAAAATCATTTATTTTAAGGATTTTTTTTATATATATATATTTTTTTTAAAATAAACAAATTGATTTACTACTTTTCCAAGAATATTTGTCAATATTTTTTTTATTCATAATAACAATACTGATAATAAAGATATTAATTATTGATATCTTGTTTAAAAAGGATATTAATAATAATAATAATATTAATATATCAAATTAATGCGTAATTATTTACAAATAATTGTTCGTGAATCGTCGGAATTAGTCGAGGTTAAATGAAATCATATAAAGATTTTTGTTTAAATTTTGCCAAAAATTTACGGGTTGTCACAGTATCCCCCTCTTAATAGAAATTTCGTCCCGAAATTTAGTTGTTTCCATCAGTCGGCGTTGTTTGTAAACAGGTGAGGATATTTTCATTTTATTCGATTTTCACGTTCCCAGGTATACTCGGGGCCTTGCGTGAATTTCAACGGATAGAATATTGTTTTGTTTTAAGATTTTAAGTCTTACGATTCATAAATTCTACGAAGTGCATTTTATTATTAATGCGGAGGTTATCTAAAGGATTTAACAAGAGTGTCATTGATTAGGTTTTCCTCAGAAAGAGATGATGACGTTATACAAGCATTTCAATATACATGAAATGTGTGATGAATAATAGTGAGCTTATTTAAACCTTGAGCATTTATGCCACAATATTAGGGTAGACAAAATAGAGAGGAGTTCATGAAAATCATAATCATGAAATTTGATAGAGATCGTCATTCTTTACAACAAGAATGATGAATATGAGTTTAAAAATAGAGTTTTATCGACATTAAATAATATGGATAAAACGATTCGATTATAGAAAGAGTATAAATGAAACTATCACAAAAGAGTGAAATGAGGAAATTAAATGTTCACCTTAACTTTTGATATGGTTAAAGTTAATTTCCGGAATTCAAGGGATTTAAAGAAATCTTCATAATCTTTATAAGATTTGATTCTCCGGTAATTAAGAAAATTAGGATTTTATTTAATTAAATGCGGTGAATTGTCTCGATTGCTGTGTCTAGAATTTCGCTATAAATTAGCTTCTTCCGTTTCATTATCTTCACCACTTCTATACTTTCTTCCTCAATTCATACTTCCAAAAGATTTCTTAATATGCTCAATCCAGTTCTTGTTCTCGACCTTATATTGGTTATCGCCACAATCTTCCTTCTTTTCCAACTCCCACCAGAGGAGTGTGTTTACTTCTATTATGCTCTAGGATTTATCGTGTTTTTAGTTCTCCCGTGTCTTTATATTACTATACGCATTGATATACACGGTTTGTAATTTCGGTATTGTTATCGGGCTTTATATTTTTCCTTATTTGTCGAAGCTCTTTGCCTTTTTATTTTCCTCTCGACTCTAAGTAAAGCGAGTAATGGTCCATAATTTGTAGGTGTGAAGTTTCGAATGAACATAATGTTCTAAGCAAGAAGGAACGTAATATCATGATTTGATTTGTTATATTACAAGAATTACTGAGGATAGAACTATCAAGAATATATGTTCTTGATATGTTCAGAGATTAAGTAGAATGTAAGAGTCGTGTAACATGGCAAATGATGATTAATAAGTCTATGAATCATCATCTTCCATTAAAAATTTAGCATGACTTACTGTAATATAATCACGTTGGCCTGACGTCATTATATTATACTAACTCATGCTTCAATTCCCAACACTTCTTCAAAACATTTATAATTTAAACTTGAATTTTACATAATATAGAAACTAAAATAGTTTCCTTTATTATGTAACAAAGATATCGCAAAGAGATAATTTATTGCGGACAAGAATAGTTATGAAGATATCTTCAGAAACATCGAGGATATTTATGACGAAAGATACGATGATATCTTAGAATTTTCTAAGATCAAATGATAATGAGGAAAGTTCTTCTATAAGGATTTAAGATAAGTAAGGAGCAGGGTAATTGCTAATGATTTCAGCAGATACTGAATCATCTAGATTCTTTGAATACAGGTTTAGTCCTTGAGATTTGTCCACAGCTTCCTTCATGTTTTGCTCAATCCGTCTTTCAATACCATATTTTATTTTGAGCTTTTCCAACGCACAATTATTTATTATCAAGCTTCTGGTCATTAAGACCATCTACGGCCTTTGCTGCTTCATCAGCATTATTAGAGTTAACGAATCTGAATCGTTGGTTATAGTTCTAAGGTGTTTTCAAGAATTTTGAAGAATGTACAATGTAACATATTAATGTGAGATATAAATATTTCTTGGGTATTACCTACCCGTTAAAATATTTTCACCATCAACAGTTTGTACAACAGAATATTTAATTACAATCTTTATGATAATATACGTACATATATATTTTCCTTCAGATGTAATCATGGATTTAATGAGTTAATATAATATTAAACTCATTTAATTTGAGGTTGGAACAAGAATAAATGATCTCCAAAAACTTTTAGAAACTACATATTCTCTACAGAGTATTTCTTCAATGTAGTTATGAATCAATACTTCTTCGTTTGTTGTTACTGGTATTCCTTGGTATCTATGGTGGGTATGATGTTGATGCTCGTGGCATAGACTGTGATGTTGAGGCTTGTGATGCGGATGTTGTTGTTGATGAAGCTGATGGTGCTGATGTTGTTGCTGATACTGATGCAACTACTGGTGCTTATAATGCTTGATGTGTTGATGATATTGGCGGTACTGTTGAGGCTGTTGCTGATTCTGGTAGTGCCGTCGGTGCTGGTGATGTTGACGATACTGCTGGTGGTATTGCGGTTGCTATTGGTATTGCTTGTGGTGTTGATGATGTTGGTGATGTTGGTGGTACTGATGGTTCTGGTTATGTTGCTGGTGTTGATTGTGGTATTTGGGTAGTAGGTGTGAGCCTAGTTTCCAAATCGTGCACTGTTTCCTCCAGGGTTTCTACTTTACGCTCGAGTCTATGGATTTGTTCTACCCATTCCTCCGTAAGGTTTGTCAATTCTTGATATTTAGTTCGAAGTCTTCTAACTTCTTCTAATAACCCTATATGGTTAGAATTCGGGAGTAGAGGACGAATACTGTCTTGCGCTACATCGAGTCGACCTTCGAGGCAGAAAATCCTTGCGAAAAGAGTGTAAACGGTATTGCGAACAGGTTCGCCGGTAAGCGGATCGAGTACTCCGACGTTTGGTGGCAAGTTTGGCTCGTGATAAGGAGTACCTTCTTCATTTCTCCCTAGGGTGAGTATTTCACGAACCCATCCCCATCTTCTGAAGAAATCACGGTGGTTGATCGGTTGGTGTGTCCCCGTCATGCTGTCTTCGGAACTAGAGGAATTTGAAGAATCCGGTGAGAAATTCATATTATGTGATTTGGAATAGGGTTTTTGATATGAAATGGGTGTTGAATATTGAATAATATATTCGTCTCCTTGAATACGTATATATAGCAAAAGATTTCAGTAATATACGGAGGAAATTTAGGAAAAGTGTTAGACAAAGTTTACTGGGATAGATATGATAAAATATGAATTTGTCTGTACATCATCTATGCAATAATCGCAGTATGACGTGTCGAGACTTTAATTATTAAGCAAATGATTTCCAACAAGGATTGATAGATATACTTTCGATTAAAGTCTTTCAATTTGTAGTGGCATATTCAGGTCTAGGGGCTTGAGCTATAGGATCCTTTAAATCGGTAATCCAAACCCTTCCATTCTAGAGTTTCGTAGACGCCACTCGTCAAGAAAATTTAATGATAAAAAATAACGAGAAAGCAAAGATTTTGAAAGTAATGAATATGAATAGTAGAGATTTCAAGAATCATGGATAACATTTCATGTAATACATATGTAATACACAAAACCATGATAGATGACAAAGGAATGTCGAGAATTTCAGAAATCATGGTGTCGCATTTAAATATGGTGGCGGAATTGGATAGTACTTAGGAAAGTGAGCAAATTTCTTAGATTGGCTTGGCATTCTAAGGAAGATTAAAGAATTTAATAAGCATAGTTTCTAAGATATAGTGTAGCATTTAACAATTAAAGGCAACAATTAAAGGCACTATGGTCAAGGAAAGTTGTAGTCCTACATAGCTAAGGTACCTAATTGTATAAGGCACACATAAAATGCAATCCTGGTTCTCTACAACAATACTGCTCTGATACTAATCTTTGACACCCCCAAATAGGGCCTGGGGTATTTGTGTCTAATTATATCAAATCAGAGTTGTATAAATGAGAACGACTCTACATGAGACGTTTTGTTGAGTTTTGCAGCGGAAGATAAATATGTATTTAATTGATATGATATGTAATGAAGACTCCAAGCATAGCAAGCAATCATCATCAAAGCAGTAGATATATAGCGGAAGCAATACTTAAGTACCTGAGAATAAACATGCTTAAAAAGGTCAACACGAGGTTGAGTGAGTTCATAGGTTTGTCATAAATAATTATTTCAGTAATAGTGTTAGACCACAAGATTTGTTTTCATAAGTAGATCACTCAGATCCAGTCAAGTTGATCTCCCGCAGGATCAAAAAGTTATGCCAGTGCGTGATATTTAGACTAAACGTTGTTTGCCCCGTGACAAGTTGTTCTGTCCTTGTCGTTTAATTTCATTATCAAGTAATACAAAGACTTAGTCAAATGTATCGGGGACGTTACTCCCGATAGGCCTATCCCCAATAATTAAGAATCCCGCAGCAATTAAAAATATCACTGTAGGGACTTAGTCGGACATAGCCGGGTATAGCATAGTTTAACAGTTGGTACTGATATTTAGACTAGACTTTCAAGTTTGCCCCGTAACAAGTTATCGTTTATACTTGTCGGTTTGGGACTTTCTGGTCATAGCCCAACATATCACAGTTTAATAGTTGGTAGACTTTCAAGTTTGCCCCGTCACAAGTTATCGTTTATACTTGTCAGTTGGGGACTTGCTGGTCATAACCCAACATATCACAGTTTAATAGTTGATACGTGTAAAACAGTTATAAAAGTTGCGAATGTATTCTCAGCCCAAAAATGTAAAGAGTAAAAGGGACCATATGAAACTCACATTAAATAGCAGTTGAAGTATTCCACGCAAGAAGAAAAGTAAAGCAAGTAAGTGATATGGATATCAACCTTGAGGTATAACATTTGATTAGTTAATGTCTAACTTGACATAAAGTATGTTTATTAATATAGCAACTATATTGACAGTGAAGGTTTTCAAGAAAAGTTCCTATTTCTCAAAAGTTTCTATTTTTGGAAACCTACTATTTATGAAAAACTTCCACTTATAGTAAGCTTCTGGTTTAAGAATGTTCGGGTTATAATTCTTAACAAAGATGTTGTACAATCTCGCCCAAACTTCGTCGCTAACATGCAAGTCACTCGAATGATCTATTGTTACCGAGCGGCCCAGGATCTCTTGACCAGAATCTAAGTCTTGGCATTCGAGATCCACAAGCGTCCCATAATGGTAACAAGGATCACCCTAGGCCACAAGTAGCGGTGATGTTTGTAGTCTTTGTACGCTATCTTTAATTATAACCTTCACGTTAGGTGTGTATATACATATATATTCATTAATTCGATTATAATTATAACTCCTATATATTAATTCATAAAAATACTTTTATAATTTTTAGTAACATATATTACTAATTATAACATGTTATTTATTTTTATTTTAATTGCATATAATTTATAACATTATTTACATGTTTCGGTAAAAAAATAATAAACCGAAGTAAATAGTAAAAAGTAAAAAGTAAAAAATAAAAAGTAAAAAGTAAGAAAAGAATACTTACTAGTAGTAATTCTTCAAAGAAAGAATGAGAGAAAATTTTGGTGTGAGTTTGAATGAGAAATGAGGGGTATTTATACTTAAAAAAATTAGGTAAAAAGAATAAAATAATTAAAAGAAAAAGAAATATTTTAATTTTTAATGGGATTTTAAAATTCAAAAGTATTAAATGTTAGGTCATGGGATAATGCACAAAATAAAATAATAAAAGTAGTTTTCCATTATAATTTTTAATTAAAAAGTAATTTATTTATTTATTTTATTAAAAAAATTATTTATTTTAAGGATTTTTTTTATATATGTTTTTTTAAAATAAACAAATTGATTTACTACTTTTCCAAGAATATTAGTCAATATTTTTTTTATTCATAATAACAATACTGATAATAAAGATATTAATTATTGATATCTTGTTTAAAAAGGATATTAATAATAATAATATAAATATATCAAATTAATGCGTAATTATTTACAAATAATTGTTCGTGAATCGTCGGAATTAGTCGAGGTTAAATGAAATCATATAAAGATTTTTGTTTAAATTTTGCCGGAAATTTACGGGTTGTCACACGTATCCGCCTACCTTCTTTGTAACTTCGTAATGAAATTCATTGTTATCCTTTCCCACTTCCATTGCGGGATTTCAGGTTGTTGAAGTAATCCAGCGGGCTTCTGATGTTCGGCCATAACTTTCGAGCAAGTCAAACACTTCCCAACATATGTTGCAACGTCTTTCTTAAGATTAGGCCACCAATACTGTTCCTTAAGATCGTGGTATATTTTACCGGCTCCTGGATGAATCGAATATCTCGACTTGTGGGCTTCATCTAGTATAAGGTTCTGTAGATCTCCATAACGAGGTACCCAAATTCTTCCGGCATAGCATTGGGGTCCAGTCACCTTAACTTCAAATCGAGAAATGAGAATGTTCAAGTATTCATGAGTTATATTCTCCTCCTTGAGAGCCTCATCTTGGGCTGCTCGGATCTGGCTATTGAGGTTCAAATGAATGGTGATGTTCAGTGTCCGAACACGAAGAGGTGTCATCCTCTCCTTTCAGCTCAAAGCGTCGGCTACAACATTGGCCTTGCCAGGGTGATAACGAAGTTCACAATCATAGTCGTTCAGCGTCTCGATCCATCGACGCTGTCTCATATTCAGTTGCTTCTAATCGAAGATGTGTTGGAGGCTTTTATGATCGGTGAAAATAGTACTCTTTGTTCCATAAAGGTATTGTCGCCACAGTTTTAATGCAAAGACAACGGCTCCAAGCTCGAGATCGTGCTTTGTGTAATTTCGCTCGTGAATCTTCAGTTGTCGAGAGGCGTAAGCGATAACCTTTGTTCGTTGCATCAGTACACAACCAAACCCACTTTTTGAAGCATCGCAATAAACGACGAAATCGTCACTGCCTTCAGGAAGTGATAAAATAGGTGCGGTGGTTAACTTCTTTTTCAAGGTTTGAAATGCTGATTCTTGTTCGGGTGCCCAAATGAACTTCTTCCCTTTGTGAGTCTGTGCGGTCAAAGGACGCGCAATCAGAGAGAAACCTTCAATAAATCTTCGGTAGTAACCGGCGAGGCCCAAAAATTGGCGAATATGAGTCGGAGTAGTGGGTGTTTCCCACTTGCTGATAGCTTCAATCTTTGTGGGATCAACTTTGATACCCTGGTCGCTCACAACATGACCCAGAAATTGGACTTCCTTCAACCAAAATTCACACTTGGAGAATTTGGCGTAAAGTTGCCCTTGTCTCAAGAGTTCAAGCACTAGTCAAAGATGTTGCTCATGTTCTTCTTCGCTTTTGGAGTAGATGAGGATATCATCTATGAAGACGATAACGAACTTATCCAGGTATGGCTTGCATACACGATTCATGAGGTCCATGAATACGGCATATGCGTTGGTTAAACCGAATGGCATCACGAGAAACTCATAATGACCATAACGAGTTCTGAATGCAGTCTTCATCACATCGCTCTCTTTCATCCTCAACTGGTGATAAGCGGATCGCAAATCGATCTTAGAGTAAACGCTCGATCCTTGTAGTTGATCAAAAAGATCGTCAATTCGGGGAAGAGGATACCGATTCTTGATCGTCAATTTGTTGAGTTCACGGTAGTCGATACACAGGCGAAAAGATCCGTCCTTCTTCTTAACAAATAAAACAGGTGCGCCCCAAGGCGAGAAACTTGGTTGGATAAATCCACGGTCTAGCAGTTCTTGTAATTGGCTCTGCAACACTTGCATTTCGGAAGGTGCGAGTCGATAAGGTGCGCGAGCTACAGGTGCAGCTCCTGGCACTAAATCGATCTGAAACTCTACTGCTCTCGGTGGCAGTAATCCAGGCAATTCCTCTGGAAAGACATTGAGAAATTCGTTCACAATTCGTACATCACCCACACTCTTCACTTCGGTTTCTAACGTTTTCACATGTGCTAGAACAGCAAGACGTCCTTTCTTCATGATCTTTTGCGCTTTCATGCAACTAATGAGATTCAGTTTCGAGCTACATCTCTCTCCGTAAATAATCAGTGGTTCACCATCTCCGTGTGGTATACGTAGAGCTTTATTTCCATAGATAATGTCAGCCCTTATCTTGGTCAACCAGTTCATACCGATAATAACATCAAAGCTTCCCAATTTAATGGGTATCAAGTCAATCTCGAAATCTACACCAGTTATATTGATAATAGCTCCTCGGCTAATTTGGTCAACTTTCTCAAGTTTACCATTGGCTACCTCTACAAGCATACTCTCCTTTAAAGGAACTAAAGACCAATTTATCTTAGAGCAAAAGTGTCTACATACATAACTTCTATCGGCACCAATATCAAATAGGACAGAAGCTAATAGATTGTTGATAGTGAATATACCTGTGACCAAGTCAGGGTTCTCATGGGCATCCCTTGCGTTTACGTTGAAAGCTCTGCCACGCGGTGGTCCGCCGTCCTTTCGCTTGTTGGGACACTCATTTCTGAAGTGGCCCGTCTGTCCGCATTCATAGCACTTTCTCGGTCCAGTAGGGTTTGTCTTCACATTTAGGGTGGTGATCTTGCAGTCTTTGCCAATATGCCCAGTCCTTTTACATTTTTCGCAGACCACGTTGCAGTACCCGGTGTGATGCTTGTAGCATCTCTTGCACTGCGGCAGACTACCCTTGTAGTTAGAGTTCGAGCTAGTGTTCGGATTGGGGTTGTTTCCCTTGAAACCCTCATGTCGCTTAGCCGGGTTTTGATCATAGACTCTCCCATTGTTGTTTTCCCACTTACGCTTCTAACTACTACCCGATTCGGATTTAGCCTTCTCTGGTTCTTGGCTGGTGATTTGGTTCATCAGGGTATGCGCCATGCGTATAGCTTCCAGGACATCAGCTGGTTTTGAAGAGGTAACATTTTCCTGAATGGACTTGAGGAGTCCCCAGAAATACCGTTCCATTCGTTTAAATTCGGGGGTGACCATCGTAGGACACATCAGAGCTAATTCCAGATACCTTTGGTTATAACTATCAAGATCATTTCCTACCACTTTCAGTCCCCAAAACTTAGTTTCCATCTTCTGTATCTCCGTTCTGGGGCAGTACTATTCGATCATAACCCCCTTAAATTCCTCCCACGGGGTAGCATACGTCTCATAAATACCCTTGGCTTTAGCAAGTGTGTTCCACCAGGTTAAGGCGCCGTCCGACAGTGTACAGGAGGCATACTTAGTTTTGTTCATTTCTGAACAGTGCTACACGGAACACAGCTTCTAATTTCTCAAACCACCTTGTAAGTCCAACTGGCCCCTCAATACCACTAAAATTGTGGGGCTTGCAGCTTTGGAATTCCTTGTATGTGCACCCATTATGATTGTGCTGGATAACCGGTGGAGCTTGGGGGTTCATTTCCGTTATAGCTGCGGCTACCCGTTCGGCTATCATTTCTTCGATCTGTGCTGCTGTGGGCGTTGATCTTCCGTTGGCCATTGATCTTCTAAACAAAAATTTTGACTCAAGTCAAAATCCAGCATTCAAATAATAATAATAATACAGTATACTAACCAACATGGAATCAACACAACACATGCTAATTAAGTAACGCAAGTAGATTCAGATACCACAAAATCATCATACAGTAACGTAAATAGAACACCGTACAAATGTTAAACAATACTAAGTTCCATTCATTAATAAAAAGTTGCATACATTCGCATAAGATTCGTACAATACATTAGAAAAACATGAAACTACAAATTGGATTACATAAAGAAATCTAATACAAAAATCCTATGGTGACGGTGGGTAAAGGATGTCCATCATGTGGGACACCTGGTCCTCGAGCTCAGTTACCCGAGCACGGAGGGTATCCACCTCCCTCATCAGTTCCTCGACAGAGGGAGAGGCTGGTGGAGCAAGCGGTGCTGATGGTGCAGGTGGTGTCGGTGGTGCAGATGATGCTGGTGGAGCTGGTGGTGCAGACGATCTGGTACCAGAGGTAGATGCTTCATAACGGGGAGCCTTACGTATGAATGGATCAGCAGGATACGGCACAAGCCGCTTACGGGCAGTAACTCTAACCTTTAGTCCATGTGCGTTAACGAGCGACCTACCTCCGTTAGCCCCCGGAATAACACTACCATCGAAACGATACCGCTTCTTCGGCGGGGTAGAGGGTGGCTGCACGGGTACCTCCTCAGGGTCCTCGTCGAAATCATCATCGCTAGAGTCGTCGGATGATGAGTCGTCAGATGATGAGTCGTCGGAATCATCGGAAGGTGGATGTGCTCGGCCAGTAGTCATCAGTCGGTATCGGCCGGGTGGAATCGGCACAACACGTCCATCAGGAAGGCGTCTAGCACAATGATTATGCTCATTCCGGAAAGGAACGTCCCCATATTCCCCAGGAATCACAGCACCACCGGAATGGTGCTGTGGCTCCGAGGGTCTTGGGATAAGTGGAGCTGGAATCTCCGGTGGATTCTCGTGTCCGTCTGAGATGATCACTGGGTCGGGTGTGTGGCTACTGGCTCCAAAGAACGAAGCGCCAGAGTCGCTGGAGGGTAAAGAGGACGGGATCTGTGTATCGGCAGTAGTAGCAGGCGAGGTGGCGGATGAGTCTGAGTCGCTCTCCAAAATGATAACAGGTGGAATATCCGACATCTGAACAAGGAAAAATAACTTTTTCCATGTCAGTAAGTCATATAGCAAGCACGTATTAGGCAAAGTAACTACGACAGTCTAGATCATCTATAGCAGTAAGTAGCATGGCAATAACGACAAGTATTATGCAATCGAAAGCAGATAATAGCATGAAGTAGTGAAATCAAGTAACAGTGTACGGCATATAATAGTAAAAGTAAGCAGCAGCATGCAGCAAGTTCCGCAGAAATAAGTAAACTAGCAAGTTGTAGATTAGTCCTATTAGTGAATCCTACTCGGTCCGGTCTAGACTCACTAATGCAACCTAATTCCCTACAACCAATGCTCTGATACCAATTGTGACGCCCCGTACAAAATTAACGTGTACGGATCATAAACAACAGGATCATTACAAGGTCAAACACTATATGCTATTTTAAAATAAGTTTGCATTCATAAAATGAAGTGTCGTCTCAACCGACATTAAAAGTTTTACAACGAAAGTATGCTTCTATGAATAGAAGCAATTAATAATAGTACGTGACCCAATGGTCGTTACGAATACATTGTTCAAAAGTAACATTGTTTGAATGCGAAATAAACGTTTCATGCATAGACATCTCTAATAAGCGCAGCGGGAGTCTACAAAGCATGACAACTACAGCGGAAGCAATCAAACCTTAAGCACCTGAGAAAAACATGCTTAAAAACGTCAACACAAAGGTTGGTGACCTATAGTTTAAGTATAACAGTAATGTAAGATAGGCCACGAGATTTCAGTGTTTCAAAACAGTATGAAAAGTATATGTTTAACCGTGGGCACTTGGTAACTAACTTAACGTAATTAAAACCCCCTAAAAGTACACTTGGCGAATGCGTAAGAAGGTCGACATGTATTAAACCATCCAAAGATATCCTACTGGTGGGGGTCATGATATTCTCACAAGAGGTGTCAGGTTCAAACTTTACTAGCAACATATTTTTGGGTGGTCAATGAAAGAGTTGGAAACAGTGACATCAAAATATTAGGTAAAAAAGTAGATGAAGTTCTTTTATACCTCTAATTTTTTACATGTAAAACAAAAAAATAGGTAAAAAAATGAAGGGTAAACTTTAAAGTGAATAAAAAGTATATAGTGATAATAACATTTAAAAAATTATGTGACTTTTTATTTGATGACTATTAAATTGTGACCGAGAGAATATAATGTTTAAACTTACTAGGGAGTACTCCGTAATACTTATAATAGGTATTATTATTATAATAAATATTATAAATTATAAATATAATGTTCTTTTAACTATAAAAAACTGTATAATTGTACTAGGAGGTTACTTGCACACATTTGAATAAACGGAGTACTAAAATTAATTAATAAAAGGAAATGCAGTAAATAAAAAGGTAATTTAGTGAGTGGACATAACAATAACAACAAAACCCAATACCACATGAGTGGTATATGATGGAGGTGAGATGTAGAAAATCCTTCCACTATCCAAGAATAAAGACAAGTCATTTATCCACCCAGAGTGAAACACTCTAAGAGGAAGTCATCTCTCTCTTTATTCGACAGATAAAGAGATTGCTTCCGAGCGGACCTCCGGTCAATAAGTAGGAAATTTTTTTTAACGCCATGAAAATAGTAGAATCACATTTTCATTGGTTTTAAATCTTGTCTGGAATTCAATTTAGGCTCTCTATGGCAGTCAAGACGCCAATAAATCGACGCTTGCTGTTTACTCAAAAATAGAGCCGACGAGTGGACCCAACGAGTTCATATAATACTCCGTATTAGGGATGAGCAGAAGTACCAATTTACCGATCCCGTACCGGTACCGACCCGGTACCGGTACCGTTTTACCGGACCGAATGGTAAACGGGACCGGTTCCGGTTCCAGTTTTTTTAGCTTTTTGGTTTCGGTACATAAGATGCGGTATCGGTACGGTACAGGGAAATTCCCGTATTGTCCCGTATTACTACAAATGGAAATAAGTTAAGTTATTGTTGAAAGCCTAAGGTCAAATAATGTGTAGAATATAATGTATAAAATCTCATATAATATTTGGACTCAGATTTGGCACACTAGTTCACTTGTACCAACTTTAAAATTTTTGGGTAATTCACGCAAGCTCACTCAGACCTGATTTTGGCGTGTACTTGAGTTTCCATATTGACCTGCTAACCGAATCTGTCTGACCGGACCATTTTATTATCTCTCTTGTCAACTTATTACATTCATTCGAGTGGTCTCCATATTGAGTTTCCATATTGACCCAGATGTATTGGCTTTATTTGGAAGAGCAATTGAAAACATGCGTTCAGATGTGCAACATCTTCTTTCTCATAAAATGATGCTGTTTTATTATAAAATGATGTTTTTTGTATGAATGATGTTGTTTGAAGTCCATATTTTTTGCAGTCCAAATTCGGTACTAACAGGTAAAATACCAAAAATTACCGGTACCGAACCGGTATCGGTTTTGTAAAAACGGTACGGTACCGGTATTCGAAATTGGATAAATTCGGTACCGGTACTTTTCGGTTCCGGTACGGTTCGGTACCGATTCCGTACCGTGCTCATCCCTACTCCGTATATACTTCCTATTTTACTAGACTAGAAAAAGAAATAAAAGTATGGTGGGACCCATACATTGTCTTCCCCACCATCTTCCCCACCACCTCAACCTGCAACTTTCAATTCATCCCTTAAACCCAAAATTTAGAACTCAATATTATTCAAAATATTTGATAAATTTGCCTTAAAAATCTTAATTTATTCATTTGATCACACGTCTCCCCCGTAGGGCGGGTTTTCTTTTGGATCGTGGTCTTTTGGGTTGGGGCAAAATAAAATAATCTAAGTTTTTAGGGCGCGCGCGCACGCCCGTACGCGCACACACATATATAGGGGAGAGATCAAGTGATTAGCATTAATTTGGGATAAGGGGATAAGTGATTTTGTTTTTTTATATCTTTAGTTCTACGGCTCCAAATTAAAAAATAACAAATTCTGGGAATAGTATTCATTGTGTAGATTATGAAAAACTTTTATTTTATTTTTTTTATTTTGAAAGCAGCTTCATGTATGTTAACCTGTTTTGAAGCTTTTTTAAAAATTTACCCCGATTTAGATTTTAGGGTTTTGGGTTTAGTCCCTAAACCCTAAACTCCAACCCCTAAACTCTAAACCGTTCGTATTAAAAACTCATTCTAAACCCTAAACCTAAACTCTAATTCCCTAAACCCTAATTAGTAAACCCTAAACACTGCTTTTCATTAACTAAAAGTCATTTTTTCTCTTTTTTAAATTATCATACATCTGGTGTATGAACAACTGTTAACATACATCATATGTATGTTAACAAGGCAGTTAAAAAAAAAAAATTTCTTTTCTGAATCTACACAATGAAAATTGTTACCAGAATTTCTTTTTAAAAAATCAGAGTTGTAGAACTAAAGTTATAAAAATCACAAAATCACTTATCCCCAAGACCCCCCCCCCCCCCCCCCCCCCCCCCCCCCCCGCGCAAATTAGCTCTGGATCTTTTTCAAAAAAAAAAAAATATATATATATATATATATATATATATATATATATATATATATATATATATATATATATATATATATATATATATATATATATATATATATATATATATATATATATATATATATATATATATATATAGGGGCATGTTCAAACGAGAACCACAAAAAAACGAGAACTGCGAGAACTTTTTAATTTTATATTTTTTATGCATTTAAATGCAACAAATTACATTCAAATGTTAATTAATGCTCATATCACTAACAAACATATGTCCATTACCACAAATCAAATGTTACACAAACAAATATGCGCTTGTGAACGGGAAACTATATATTTGATTATATATGTAAAATATAAGTGTTTTCAAACTATTTTATGTTCATTTTTTAATCTCCATCAACATTTATGGGTGATTCAGTCTACTCACATGTAAAAATGTTCGTAAATCAAAAGTTCTCGCAGTTTTCACATTTTTTGTGGTTTTCGTTTGAACTTTTGACTATATATATATATATATATATATATATATATATATATATATATATATATATATATATATATATATATATATATATAGGTGCATGATCAATGGGGAAGTAACCAATCGGGGGGAACGGGGGGAAGCAAATTTTTTTTTTTCGTTTTTTGAAAAAACTTTATTCACGAACATTATAGATTGGATGAAAATATGAACATTTAGAAAAGATACTTCCTGATGAATGTTATTATTTTGGCGGGAAAATGATCAACAAAAATAACATTCAAGATAATATTGTTCGTGAAGAATGTTAACGTTTTTTTTCTTCATGTTTTGTGAAGTAAAATTTAGCCCGATTTAGAGTTTAGGATTTAGGGTTTAGGGTTTAGGGTTTGGTGTTTTGGGTTTATTCCATAAACCCAAAACACCAAACCCTAAACCCTAAATTCTAAACCGTTCGTGTTAAAAACTCAATCTAAATCCTAAATCTAAACCCTAAATCTAAACCCTAAACCCTAAATTTCTAAACTCTAATATCTAAACCCTATAAACCCTAATATCTAAACCCTAATATCTATACCCCAATATCTAAAACCTCAACATACGCTCGAAAAAGACGATAATTATTATATATTACTTCTTTGAGCGTTTTCCCGCCAAAATAAAAACATTTATCACAAAGTGTCCTTATTAAATGTTCATATTTTCATCCAATTTATAATGTTCGTGAACAAAGTTTTTTCAAAAAATGAAAAAAAAAAATTTGCTTCCCCCCGATTGGTTACTTAGTAGTTGATCCTACCAATATATATATATATATATATATATATATATATATATATATATATATATATATATATATATATATATATATATATATATATATATATATATATATTAGTTTATGAGATTCTGATTCTACCTTGGTTACCTCTTCTACATCTCTTCGGGCTTCACTGTTGCATCTTCTTCATCAAGAATTTGCTATGAAAGATCTAGGTAGCTTAAGTTTTTTTCTTGGAATAGATGTTACTCGCAACACTCAAGGCTTGTTTCTTAGTCAACAAAATTATGCTCAGGACATTATCAATCGTGCTGGTATGAATTCATGTAACTCGGTTAAGACGCCTGTTGACTTAAGTGGTAAACTCGGCAATACGGGTTCGTCTTACACGAATCCAACAGAATATCGGAGTTTGGCTGGTGCTCTTCAATACTTGACCTTTACACTTCCGGATATCTCGTATGAGGTGCAACAAATATGTCTTCACATGCATGATCCAAAAGATTCTCACATGCAAGCATTACGACGCATTTTACGGTATATTAAAGTCACATTGTCTTTTGGGCTTCAGCTAAGTCGATCCTCCATTCATTCACTTGTCTCTTATACCGATGCTGATTGGGGCGGATGCCCCGACACACGTCGATCTACTTCCGGCTATTGTGTGTTATTAGGTACTAATCTTATTTCATGGTCAGCAAAACGGCAGCCTACTGTGTCTAGATCGAGTGCTGAAGCCGAGTTTCGGGGTGTTGCAAATGTTGTATCTGAGTCGTGTTGGTTACGTAACTTACTTCTTGAGCTTTATTGTCCCATTTCGAAAGCTACACTGGTTTTTTGTGACAATGTTAGTGCCATCTATCTTTCCGAGAATCCCGTTCAACATCAACGTACCAAGCATATTGAAATGGACATTCACTTTGTTAGGGAAAAAGTGGCCCGTGGTCAAGTTCGTGTGCTTCACATTCCTACTCGATATCAGTTAGCCGATATATTTACCAAAGGGTTGCCACGTGTGATGTTTGAAGATTTCAGACACAGTTTAAGCGTCCGGTTGCCTCCCGCTTCAACTGCTGGGGAATATTAGATGATATCCGTATATATTAGGATACGATTGTGCACATATCTTTATTTATTAGATTATTGCTAGATGAGATCTTTTCCATATAAAGTGTATAGTTTATTAGGATATGATCACAAAGATCATTACCATCATTACCATGTACGCATATATATATATATATATATATATATATATATATATATATATATATATATATATATATATATATATATATATATATATACTCATTGTGGGATTAATGAGATCAACAATTGAATTGTAATAGTCTGTTAAACTTACAAAATCTAAGCTTCCAATTTTAAGCTTTTTGTGCATTAACGGTTGAGGTTTTGTTTGCAACATCCCACATTTTTCTGTTAATGAGTCACTTTTGGATGTTATTATGATTCTGGTTCCTGGATGAAGGTTATTTGTCCCAAGCAAAACATCCAACTGCTCAAACTTATTAATCCCATCGAGAACAACAAGAGTTCTTTCTCTAAGTAAACATTCCTCAATCTGACAGGTGGCCACATCAGTATCGTTAATGTCCTCCCAAAGTTCATACCGAGTGTCTTTAAGGAGTTGGTTTTGTAAATTCAACAACCCATTCGGTGGACACCTTTCAATATCTTTTAGAAAGCAGCTTCTTTCAAAATCACGATAGTGCAACTTATAGACATAGTCAGCCAAATGTGTCTTTCCAATCCCAGCCATTCCCCATATCGTAAGAACCGCGTGTGAAGATCCGTCCTTTAAGAATGAAGTTATTTGCCTAATCGCAGAATCAGACCCAATTATTTTTGGGATTTTACTTATTTTGTGTAGTTCTAATCTGCTACTGATCTCATTAACTATTTCCTTAATAAGTTTTGTCTCCGGCCTACTCCTATCAACGAAAACAAGCACATACCAATTAGATTAATTAATTAGTTAATGAATAAGCAACTAAAATAACCAGCTTAACTGAAGTTTATAAGCATTTGCGTATACCTGTGAGATCACTGGACACCACTAGTTTGAAAATTTTTAGTAGAAAGTACTCTTTAAATTGTAAAGGACGCCACTAAATTTAAATGAAAGACCCCATAAAATTTTCAGTTTTAGATTTGTAGCTTTTCTTTTAAAATGTATAGGACACTACTAAATTTAACTACTCGGACCCGATATATTTGTCGAATTCATAGTATTTTTAGGGTAAACTACCACTAAAATAACATTCAAATATAATTGGTACTGAAAACAAATTTGGGACCCTATTAAGTTATAATCCTGGAATCGCCACTGCGTGTCTCAGAACTTATTCCGAATTGAACTAACTGTTGATGCATCCACTTAATAATATACAGCACACAGTATTTTTAAATTTTAAGATTTCAATATGAAATTCTGTATATTTAGAAGCATTTCCTAGATCCTTTGTTTTCAACAAAAAAAATATGTCCATAGAACTTCTTATTTATAACTAGAAATGACGGTGGTTGTGCTTCTTGCAAGCTGTGATGTTATTTCAAGGTATCTAACTCAAAAATTGATGCATACACATTTATGTGGACACAAAGGAGGGTTGTGACCCATACACATTTGTTATCGGGTATTCAATGTTTTCACGTCAAGAAAACAAGTTCTGCAACCGACTCCATCTATAAAATTATCAACAAAAAGACAAAAATAACAAAGGGCTTTACCTGTTATTTGCAACCTTTCCTTTTAAATCGGCAACTTCTGCAAGTGCTTTCTCCCATTTCTCCATCTTCTGGGCCCGTTGACTTTTTTTCTCTGTGTTTGTTTCTGCTTCCATTTTCTGTTTATGTTCGGCCATTGCATCTCCAAAACTATTTTGTTGCTCCCTGACATCACTTGGAACCACATGATAAAAGATCGGGATAACTATATGTTCAGAGGTCCTACGTTGATCAAGAATTAATACCAGTTCATCAAGGCACCAGGTTGAAGAAGCATAATTTCTTGACAACACGATAATAGAAGCTCTCGATGTTTTAATCGCACTCACTAATTTTGGTCCCAGTTCGTCTCCAGTGTTAATCTCAGGATCATCCAAGAACGTGCGGATATTGGCATTCGTCAAGGCGTTGTAAAGATGATCGGTGAAACTATTACGAGTGTCAGTACCTCTAAAACTAACAAAAACATGGTATCTACGATCATGAGCTGCTGCTGAAGTTGAAGTGTTGAAATATTAATGTTTTTCTAGATTAATCTAGAATTAACTAATACTTACTAGTAGTAGATATTTTAGTAGAGATTAACTAGAAGGTAGTAGAAGTGCTACTCAAAATATCGGAATGTGCTAGAACCATTTGATCACCTACATTGTGAGCCTATAAATAGGCAAGAAGACTTGCAAAATCCATGTACACAAACACATACAAGTTTCAAGTAATAAAAAGCTATTTCCCTTACAACAACTCTTCTCTATTTAATACTTTCAAAACATCCCCTTCCTTTCTAATATAATAAAATTAAATTGATCACATTTACATTAACTAAAACTAATCATCACAATTTAATTAATCTAAAATTACTACAATTCTAACAAGTGGTATCAAGAGCCGTGTTTGGGCGTTCGTTCGTATACACCATGACTACCGTTGGTGCATATAATATTCCTGTCCCCATCTTTGATGGTGACAACTATGATTTTTGGAGTATCCGAATGAAGACATATTTCCAAGCACAAAGCTTGTGGGATATTGTCGAAGTCGGGTTTACAACTCCAAAAGACGTCGAAACTCTGTCCGCGGAAGAACAAGAAAAATACAACAAAAATGTTGTAAGAAATGCCGCCGCTCTGGGCTACATCCAACAAGCTTTGACGCCGTCTATCTTTCCACGAATCATGGGAGCTACGACAGCCAAGGAGGCGTGGAAAATACTTCAAGAAGAATTTCAAGGAAACGTCAAGGTAAGATCCGTCAAACTACTAACTCTAAGACGGGATTTTGAAAATTTAAATATGAAAGAGACTGAGACCGTAAAAGATTACTATTCTAGAATCAAAGAAATAGTAAATCAAATGAGAGCCTATGGAGATAATATAACTGACAAAAGGATCGTAGAAAAGATACTTATCAGTATGACCGAAAAATACGATCATGTCATTACCGCTATTGAAGAGTCAAAAGACATCGAGACTCTGTCGGTACCAGAATTAATTGGATCTCTTGAAGCATATGAGGCTAGACTGAGTCGGCGAGTGAAAACTCACTCGAAAGTGCCTTTCAGTCTAAACTCAAAATAAGGTCTCAAAAATCTAATACTGAGGGGAAAAGAAATTTTCAAGAAAATTGGAGAGGAGGAGCAAAACCCAGAACCGGGTTCGATCAAAAAAGAAAAAGCTACCCTCCATATGGTATTTGCAAAAGGACAAACCACTTGGAGAAAGATTGTTTCCACAAAGGGAAACCACAATGCAATAACTGCAAAAGATTTGGGCATCTAGAAAAAGATTGCCGTTTAAAACAAAATCATCGAGCTAACTTCACGGAAGAAAGTGAAGATATTCCGGAGAACAAAAATCAGCTATTCTATGCCTGTCATGTCGCAAATAAACAAAGGGACGATACTTGGTTGATCGACAGTGGGTGCAGCAACCACATGACAGGAGATGAAAAGTTATTTGATAGTATCAACACCTCCGTAAAGTCCCGCGTTAAACTAGGGAATGGAGCGCTTGTTGACACTAAAGGCAAAGGTACGATAACTGTTCAAACTAATAACGTCACTCGATCTGTTAATGACGTTATTTTAGTACCAAGCCTTGCAAGTAACTTGCTAAGTGTTGGACAGATGATGGAGCACGGATACTCTTTACTCTTCGAAGACAAATCATGCGTTATTCGTGACAAGAAAAATAACTATAAATTAATAGCCGAAGTGCCAATGGAGAACCGCAACTTTCCGCTTCGATGGCAGTATATCAGAGACACGGCCATGAAAGTTCAAGTTGAAGAATCATGGCTATGGCATCGAAGATTTGGCCACTTTAACTTTCACGCACTAAAAATCCTCCAACAAAAGAATATGATGAGAGACTTGCCTAACATAGAAGAAATCACTGACACATGTGAAAGCTGTATGATAGGCAAGCAACATCGAAAACCTTTCCCTCGTGACAAAGCTTGGAGAGCGAAAGGTATACTGGAGCTGGTGCACACCGACATTTATGGACCAATGAGGACCCCGTCTCTTAACCAAAACAGGTACTTTATTCTCTTCATCGATGACTATTCTAGAATGACGTGGGTTTATTTCATGCGTGAAAAATCGGAAGTATTTACGATATTCAAGAAGTTTAAGAACTTCGTAGAAAAAAGCAGTGGCCATTATATAAAAACGCTAAGGAGTGATAGAGGAAAAGAATACACCTCTACACAGTTTAACAAATTCTGTGAAGACGAAAGAGTTAAACGCCAACTTACTGTTGGTTACGCCCCTGAGCAAAATGGCGTCCCTGAACGTAAAAATAGAACTGTAATGGAAATGGCCAAAACGATGATACACGAAAAAGGCCTTCCAAACAGTTTCTGGGCTAAAGCTGTATACACGGCTGTATATATATTGAATCGATGTCCAACGAAAGCCGTAGAAAACAAGACTCCAATTGAGGCATGGAGTGGAAGGAAACCATCAACAAAACACTTGCGAGTTTTTGGATCTATCTGCTACATCCATATTCCTAAGGAGAAACGTCACAAGCTCCATGAAAAATAAGAAAAAGGAATATTATTGGGCTACATCACACAGTCAAAAGGCTACCGAGTCTATAACCTGAAGACCAATAACATCATGATTAGCCGAGACGTGGAGTTTGACGAAGACGCTTCTTGGAACTGGGAGGAAGACAAAGTTGAAAAGCAAACATATCTGCCGCGGATATCTATAGAAACTCCAGCTCAACATCCACTACAAACAGAGCATTCTGGTCATGAAAGCACAGGAGAAACGAGCCCTGCTACGCCAAGTTCTCCTTCGGCAACATTACCTTCAGCGCAAGAAGATTCAAGTCCGGAGTCAACACCAGGAAGAGTTAAAAAGTTAGCAGAGCTGTACGAGACTTGCAAATTCACAATTATAGAACCTGAAAGCTATGAAGTTGCATCGAAAGATGAAAAGTGGGTGGCTGCTATGAATGAAGAAATAAGAATGATTGAGAAAAACAACACATGGGAGTTAGTTGATCCTCCAGAAAATAAAGAAATCATTGGAGTTAAATGGGTTTATAAAACAAAGCTAAACCCCGACGGTTCTATACAAAAACACAAAGCAAGGCTAGTAGCTAAAGGCTACTCACAACAACAAGGAGTCGACTACAACGAAACTTTTGCACCAGTAGCTCGATTAGACACTATAAGAGCACTTGTGGCATTAGCAGCTCAACGAAGGTGGAAGATTCACCAACTAGATGTAAAATCAGCCTTTCTAAATGGATTTCTCAAAGAAGAAATATACGTCGAGCAACCACAAGGGTTCATTCAGAAAGGAAAAGAAGACCAAGTCCTGAAGCTAAAGAAAGCTCTATATGGACTTAAACAAGCACCACGTGCTTGGTATAGCCGCATTGATAGCTACTTCACAAGTTCAGGATTCAGGAGGAGTCAAAGTGAGCCCACACTCTACATCAAAACCCAAGGTAACTCCGACACTCTCGTTATTTCCTTGTATGTTGATGATCTTATATATACGGGAAACAATGAGAGAATGATACAAGAGTTTAAGGAAGACATGATGAAAACGTTCGAGATGAGCGACCTTAGTTTGATGCGCTATTTTCTTGGCATCGAAATCAGTCAAGAAAAGGAAGGCATCTTCATATGCCAAAGGAAATACACAGAAAATCTCCTGAAAAAGTTTAAACTATACGGTTGTAAAACCGTCGTGACGTCACTAGTTGCCAATGAGAAGATGAGACAAGAAGATGGATCTGAGAAAGCAGACGCTTCAATATTCAGAAGTCTCATTGGAAGTCTACTTTATCTGACAGCAACAAGGCCAGATATTATGTACGCAACGAGTCTATTATCCATGTACATGAAAAACCCTACTCAAATACATTACGGAGCTTCTAAAAGAATATTAAGATACTTGCAAGGTACCATGGACTATGGAATATGGTACAAGCCCACTATAGATTCGAAGCTTCATGGATACACTGACAGTGATTGGGCCGGATCGGTGGATGACATGAGAAGTACTTCCGGATACGCATTCACACTTGGATCTGGTGCATTCTCATGGACATCAAAGAAACAAGAAACGGTGGCACAATCGTCAGCCGAAGCCGAGTACATCGCAGCCGCTAACTCAGCTAATCAAGCTATATGGCTAAGGAGAATTCTAGAAGACATGGGCGAAAAACAAGACGAAGCTACAAAAATATTTTGCGACAACAAGTCTGCAATTGCGATGACAAAAAATCCAGTGTTTCATGGCAGAACAAAACATATTGACATCAAGTATCACTTTCTGCGAGAAAGCTCAGCCAAGAAAGATATTGAATTACAATACTGCAAGACCGAAGAGCATATTGCAGATATTTTCACCAAAGCACTGCCAAGACCAAAGTTCGAGCTCTTACGCAACATGCTGGGAGTAATACCGAAAAACATTAAGGAGGAGTGTTGAAATATTAATGTTTTTCTAGATTAATCTAGAATTAACTAATACTTACTAGTAGTAGATATTTTAGTAGAGATTAACTAGAAGGTAGTAGAAGTGCTACTCAAAATATCGGAATGTGCTAGAACCATTTGATCACCTACATTGTGAGCCTATAAATAGGCAAGAAGACTTGCAAAATCCATGTACACAAACACATACAAGTTTCAAGTAATAAAAAGCTATTTCCCTTACAACAACTCTTCTCTATATAATACTTTCAAAACATCCCCTCCTTTCTAATATAATAAAATTAAATTGATCACATTTACATTAACTAAAACTAATCATCACAATTTAATTAATCTAAAATTACTACAATTCTAACATGAAGCTTGTTCAGAAATTTCTGTAAGAACAACCATAATGATTGATGTGGAGACAGCAGAAAAAATGAATCAGATAATTAGTTATTGTTGCAGCTAAGTTGGACCATGGTGTTTTATAGTGTTGTATTATACAACACTGTAAAGCACCATGGTTGTGTACATAACAAAAGTGGATTGTGTACATATTACTCCCCTTTCCTTATATGTATTCTATAAATAATACTCCAATGATAGTGAATAGTAATGATAAAACATTGTCCACACAAATTTTTACATTTTAAAGTGATATACAAAAGAAAAAATTACGCCGTTGA